>NC_137798.1:61188334-61788334 GCF_963383645.1 Muscardinus avellanarius
GAACTTGGCTTAACTGCCACAACCCTGACAAACCCACATGCCTATTTCTTGTGTTCTTCTCCTCTGAAACTCTCCCTTTGGGTCTTTGTGAAAGGATCTTGGCCAATCCCACCAGCTGGTCGGCACCATGCTTCCTTTTCTTCAGGTATCATCGTGGCCATCTCTGCTGTCTTGAATTCTTCCATGACCTTCTCTTTGGTGCCATCTTTCTTCATGTTATTATTATAGGTGATTGCTTCAGACATCGCTGGAATCCATTTTGCCTTGTGGTTTATTCCTTAAATAAAATTCAAAGCTGTGTCCCTTGAGGCCCAGGGATGGAGAGTGTGGGAAAGGTCTTCACTGCTGGCCTTTACCTCCCGGGAATCTTCCCACAGCAACAAGTGTGCTGGCCTGAAAGGATGCTCAACTTTGGAAGGGGAGCCCCGCCTTTGCCCTATCTTTGAGTTGGCCATTTGATTCAGGGGCCTGGTGACCCTTTAGCTCTGTCTCAGAAACAGAATACAGAGCCTTGTGACTGGAAATGGATTGTGCCTGGGGATGGCCAGCGTCCTAAACTCTAAGACACCTATTGCCAAAGTGCAATTTGGGGTCCACTGGCATCAGCGTCCCTGGAATAATTATTATTATTCAGGTCTTTGAGTTACACCTCGAACCTAATTAGGGTTTCTGATGGCAAGTGTAGGATTGCGACACAGAAAAGACTTAAGGTCAGCAATCTGTTTGGTAAAGGCACTAAAAATCTTGTCTCAGAACTGTTTAAGTAGCAAATTTACTATTTTGAGCCAGATTATACCTACCTGAGTAAAAAGCCTCAAACAGAAAAACAATCAAATGTTCATCAATAGGCGAAAGAATAAATACATTGTGGTGTAGTCCCTGGGTAGCTATGTGGGATTAATACTAAGATTCTACCCCCCCATACAAAAATCTGCAGATGCTCAAGTCCCTTATATAAAATGGCATAGTATTTGCATGTAACCTACATATATTCTTTCTTATACTTTAATAATATTTTATTACCTAGTACAAAGTAGGTGGTATGTAAATAGTTGTTACAGTGTGTTGTTTAGGAAATAATGACAAAAATAAGTCTGTACTTGTTCAGTACAGATGCAACCATCATGCCCCAAATACATAGCACAGGTGGGCAACAACATAATATTTGGGTGGGGGATAGTTTTGATCCACTATTGGTTGAATCCAAAGATGTGTAAAATACAGACATGGAAGACAAATTGTATGTCCTTACGATGGAGGACTCCTTGGCAATAGAAAGGAACCAACTGATGATACAAGCAGCATGTTGGATAAATTTCACACATGCTATGCTGAGCAGAAAGAAGCTAGATGCAAAAGACCACATGCTACTTGATGGTATTCATAAAACAATTTACAGAGACAAAAAGGAGGTTAAAGTTTCCCTATGTCTGTGATGTGGGGTAAATACTGGCTGATAGAAGGAATAGAGGAGCATTTGAGATGTGATGGAAATTTTTATATTTGGAAATGTTTGAAAATTATTGTGGTTGCGGTTACATGGCATTAAAATGGTCAAAATGTATCAAAACATGCCTTTTAAGTGGGTGCACTTTGCTGGGCATATGTCACATCTCAATGATGTTGACTAACAAAAAGCAAAGCTTTCTAAAGATTCACACTTTATAGAAGAATGATGAAATTTCAGTTGTGTGAATCATATTAAAATATGTTTGCATTTTTATATAACTCAGGGTGGCTTGTGTACTCATGGAGATTATGGGGTATGATCTAAAGCCCCTCCAAAAATCCCTTATTAGTAACTCATAAGCTGAAACCCAAATCTCTAGACTGGCACCTGGCCCCAGGTGATTCTGCAATTAAACCCCTCTGTTAAAGTGACCCAGGTTTCTAAAGATTTTCTAACTATCTTTGCATGTCTGCTGAGCTTCTGATGTTGCCAAGAATCAAGACGATTGAGGGCATGCGGGGGGAGGCAACTTGTTAATATTTTACTACATTCATAAATGTTTTTGTTACAAGACCTCATTAAAACAGCTGCACTATATTTTTGCTAATTTGTGTACAGTAATATTACCTTGCTAATTGTCTGGTGTTAATTGCTTTCCATAGGCTCCTGAATGTTTGAACAAGTGTCATTCAGGCTAGCTGGTCTTGTAGAAACTGGCTGTTCTGTATAGCCTGCATTGTCCCTAGAGTTTCTCTTGGGGAGGTCAAAGTTGTTGATATCATACTGTATTACTCTAACAAACTACTTGAGACAATCATCTTATAGAGAGTAAAGGTTTATTGTGGCTTGTAGTTTTGGAAGTTTTAATCCATGATCAGTTGGCCACATTTCTTTCGGACTTGTGGTGAAGCAGAACACTGTAGCAGGGGCTTGTAGTGGAAAGCAAGAAAGAGAGCAAGAGACCAGGGTCATGCAACCTCCTTAGAGGGCACACCCCAATTACCTATGACCTGCTACTAGGCCCCATCTCTTAAATGTGCCTTGACATAGAGCCTTTGGGGGACATTCTAGATGATAGTGACTTAAGCTAACATTCACTGAGCACCTACTATGAGCGTTTGATAGCCATCATCTCATTTAATCCTCCCAGTATCTAAATAAATAGCCAAGGAAGAGGACTCTGAGGTTCAAAGAAAAAGGGGCTTTCCAGAATGCTCATAGCTATCAAAGCACTAGAGCTAGACTTCAGTCCAAGTCCACCTTGGGAGTGGTAGACCTCAGTCATAGTTTTAGACCAGAATGATCCAGGGAGATTTTAGATCAGAGTCTCCAAGGAGTGTGACCCAGGAATCGGTATTTTTTTTAAAGCTCCTCAGTAATTCTAAGGTGAAGAATCCTGCTCCAAATTCTGGGCTCTTGCCTACTATGTTCTAGTGTGAGATGGTGAGCCCAAGACACCAGGCCCACCTGGAGTGAACTGAGCGATTTGCTTCGTTAGGGGCCTATATGCTGATTATGAGTCCATTCCCTTTCATCCTGTGATTTAACATTGGCCTGCAGGTACAAACTCGGGGAGACTCCATTCAGTTAGGGGATACCGCGTCTATGAAATATTCCTTCCCTCTCCCTCAAATGTCTGCCAGGTAGCTGCTGTGCTTCAGGCCCGGGTGACACGAAGGGCACAAGCCCTGGCTGTGCTCCCAAGGCACACACTGTCTTGGTGGACCAAGAGCTATGAATGGACGATGGGAAAGCTGGTGTGCGCCCTGGTGAAGGGGGCTCAGGGCCACAGAAAACATGCAGAGGCAGGAAAGGCTCCTGGAACCCATGTGTCTGAGTTGCCGGGGTGGGAATGGCTGACTGCAGCAAAGATGTGGGAGCAGGGGAGGGGTCTGCATCTGGTGGCTGAGACAACATGTGAGGCAGAGGAGGAGGGAGATGAGGCCAGTGGAGGAAGTCGGATGGCCCTGAAAGCCTGTCAAGGAGATGGGACTTTGTCCTGCAGGGAACAGTAAGTAACTTAAATATTTTAAATGGGAGAGGGATGTGATCAGAAACCAAGATTTAAGGTGGTGATAGGGGAAAATAAACCCCAGAAGAGGGAGGGAAAAGGCAGCAAATAGGCCTTAGACGTTTCCATTCTATGTTCTGTTGGAACCTAAACATCCAGTGAGCACAGCTGAAGGGGCAGGGCTCTTAACCCAGCCGGCCCAATAAAGACTGATTTGATAGCAGCTGGTAATGACAAGTTCTATTCTTCCCGGGCTAGCCACATTTCTTCTATTCGGAGAAAGAATATGCTTGTCTGTCTAGGGAAGGATTTTTCTGTTTGTTTTTGTACTGGGGATTGAACTCGGGGGCATTCTAATCTCCTAGAGACATCCCCCACCCCCACCCCTTTTTTTAAATTTTGAAACAGGTTCTTTCTGAGTTGCTCAGGGTTTCATTAAGTTTCTGAGGCTGGCCTCAACCTGCAATCCTCCTGTCTCAGATTCCCAAGTACTGGGACTCCAGGTGTGTGTCACTGTGCTTGGCCTAGGGAAGGATTTTTATAGGAGTCTTATAAAGGTTTGGTATCTGCAGTGGGACTATTAAGAACTGGTAGAACCTTTAGTTGACGGGGCCTGGTGGAGTTCTTGTGTCATTTTGTCCATGGATCTTTGGGGGACACTTATCCAAACCACAGTAGTGTTGGTTCTCTCTGAAACTGTGTGCAAGTTTCCACGCATGCTTCTGGGAGACAGTCTGTAGCTTTCATCATATTTTCAAAGGCATTCAGAATCCACAAATGAAGAAGCTTAAGATTAAAACCCAAATAGCATAGATAAAGGTGGTCTATTCTTTGGATTAATCTGACCTTAAATAGGAGAAAGCCCCAAGTGGATTTTCAATTTTTTTTAATGAGGAAATTTTAGGTACCAGACTCCTCACAATGCCAATATTAAGTATACACATAAACTCATGCACACTCATCTCTAGTGTAAAAGCATTTGTAGGACATTTTTTCTAGGCCAGGTGTATAAGCCTGACTAATGATCCTATAGTTTTATAACAGAGGAAGAGAAGGAGTGAACATCACTCAGGGAGGTTTCCTGTTAGGAGCACCAGCTTCTGAATGGCTGGCTTTGTATGTTCAGAAGCCAAGGGCCAAGATCTCTGCTGGCTCAGAGGCCCAGCTGGCTGGTTAAGGAGAGGCCAATGTGCCTATCTACTCTAGGCCTTTGTTGTTGCTGCATCTACATACACGAAAACATGTGCTTCCCAGCTTGCCATTGATGACATTAATGGCTCCTTGGTGAAGCAGGTGCAAAGGAAAGGTACTCACAGCAGGGAAAGACTGTTGGGGTGGTTTTGGGACTGGCTATTCTTTGTTAATGGGTTTCACCTCGTGCCACTGCTAAAGCTGCTGTCTCCTTCTGAAGTGGCCATGTTAGAGAGGTTAATACATCCGTGGTGAGAAGGCTGAGGGTGAGGGCAGTGACTCAAGGTGTGCGTGTCTGCATTCAGAGACTGGCAGGTAAGTATTAAAATTGTATTATTCAGCTTTGCATTACTATAATGAAATACTAAAAATAATTCACTTATAAAGAGAAAAGGAGCCAGGCATGGTGGTGTATGCCTTTATTATCAGTACTTGGGAGGCTGAGGTAGGAGGATCACAAGTTTGGAGAATCCAGCCTCAGCAACCTAGCAGGACAGTCTGTCTCCTAATAAAAAATAAAAATAGGCTGGGGATGTAGTTCAGAGGTAGAGTGCCACTGGATTCAACTATCAGCACCACAAAATAGAAAGAAAGAGAAGAAGGAGGAGGAGGAGGAGGAGGAGGAGGAGGAGGAGGAAGAGGAGGAGGAGGAATAGTTTTATTCATCTATGATTTTGGAGGTTCCAGCCCAAGATTGAGTGGGCCCATTGCTTTGTGTCTCTGGGGGAATGTGGGATAGTAATGGCAGAAAGTATATGGTGTAGCAGTTTGTTCACACTTTTGGCCAGGAAAAGAGAAAGGATAGGAAAGGATGGTGTCCTGCAAGCCCTTTTGAATGTATACCTCCAGCGACCTGCGGACCTCCCAGAGGCTTTACCCCGCTAAAGATTCCACCATTTCCCAGTAGCACTACACTGAGTACCAAGCCTGTGAAACATGTATCTTTAGGAGACACTTTTCAAAACCATAGCAACAATAGTATCCATTAATTAATCTAGTTAGTTTTGGCCTTTCCAAGATCACAAATTTATTGCTAATGATTTGGGCCTCATCTGAACTCTGGTTGCTTTTTTTGCAAAAGGAGGGTATTTCCCAAACATGATAATGTCATTACTGTTTAATACTTCCACTAGACCGCCTTATTTCTTTGAGCCACAGAGTCCTGGGATCTACCTCCAGTGTTAGGTTCTCCTCTCCCTCTGTATTAGGGTTCTCCAGAGAAACAGAATCAACAGGACATATAGAGATATAGAGAAGGCAATTTGGCTCACACAATTATGAAGATTAAGTACCACAGCTTGCTATCTGCAAGCTAGAGGCCCAAGAAAACCTAAGGTGCAGTTGCAGTCCAGAGAGCCAACGGTGTAAGCCCTAGACCGAACCCAAAGGTCTGAGAATCGGGATACCCATGAGCAAGTCCCGTTCTGAGATGGAAGGCCTGAGAACTGAGACTGCTGACGTGTGAAAGCAGCAGATGAGGATGTCCAGCTCAAGCAAAGAGCGAATTGGCCTTTACTGTGCCTTTTGTTCTGTTTAGGCTCTCGGGGGGTTAGCAATGCCTCCTGCACAGGTGAGGGTAGGTTTCTTTTCTAATGATTCAAATGCTCACCTTTCCTGGAAACAATCGCAGGCACATCCAAGAAATATTCTACCAGCTGTCTAGGAATCCCTCAGTTCAGCCAAGCTGACACATAAAATTGGCCATCCCACCTCAGTCAGGGAAGCTCTGCCTTTGTCCGTTTCACATATTGGATTTCCTCAAGGTTTTGTTGAGAAATACAAAATATTTTAAAAAATTTAAAGCTTGAAAATTGTTGTTCTTCTACAAAGTCTGATGAAAGGTAGGCCAAGGAAGTCCATCTCTGAGTGACTCAAATGGTGTCTCTCAGGTTTACACTGGGAAACAGCAAACTTAATTCATTTTCTTTGTGGTGGAGGGCTTAAGAAACAACCCTTCCTGGCGGAATTTCTCTAATAAATATTTTTGCTCTGTGCATGCAAAGTTTAGCAGAAAGCTGGCAGAAATTTAAGAACCAGCCGGGCGTGGTGGCGCACACTTGTAGTCCCCGCGCTTGGGAGGCGGAGACAGGAGGATCGCACAGGTTCAAAGCCAGCCGCGCTGGCGTAAGAGACCCTGTTTCAAAAATATAAAATAGGTCTGGGAGTGTAGCCCGGAGGTAAAAGGGCTTCCAGAAACCCCAGTACCACTTAAAAAAAAAAAAGAATAAAAAAAGAATAAAAAAAGAAATTTAAGAACCAAATATCCATGTCAAATTACCATTTACCAGGTAAAAAGATATAGGTTATCTCTGGAACTTTAATACCTTCATATGGTTCCTGAGAAGAAGTCTACTTTAGGCAAAGGCCAGAAGAGAACTGGAGTGAGAACAAGAATTATAGAAAAGTGAGAAACATCTAACTGATTTCTTTCCAGAATTTAAACTGCTTTGGCTGGTAAAAATGGATCGGCGTATGTATCTTCTCTATTTGTTTCCTTGTTTGTTTTACACGGTTTTGTAAATAGATTTTTAGTTCCAACCCTGGAAAAAATAATGAAACGTTGGGAAATATTTACATATTCATTTGCAGGGACATCCAATTTCTAGTCTGTCCAAGTAGTCTATGAGTCTAGGCCAGATTCTGTCAAGGAAATAAGGGCTTACTTCTTATTCTCGTTCATCAGGGCCTGCCCAATTATTCTTCAAATCCAGTTCCAAGTCTTTCCCACCATTATCTTTCTCCTGAGAACCTGTGAGTTCCTTCCTGTTCCCCAGACTCATCATGTGCCTTCATTTCACCCCGCCCTTCTCAGATTCCATTCAGTTTATCAGGACTATTTACTTTCTCTACTTTCTCCATTTATTTATCTGGAACACTCCAAGTTACTCTCCAAAACTCAGTGTAGAGACAGGAGGATTGTAGGTTTGAGGCCGGCCTCAGCAACTTAATGAGATACTCAGCAATTCAGAAAGACCCCGTTTAAAAAAAAAAAAAAAAAAAAAAAATATATATATATATATATATATATATATATAAAGGGGTGGTAGTTCAGAGGTGGAATGCTTTGGGTTCAATCTCTAGTATCAAAAACAAAAGCAAACGCAAAAATAACTCAAACATCACCTCTCCCATAAATCCTTCTGTAACATGCTCAGTTATGAACAATTACCAATATTTTTCCAATCTTTATCATTCCCCTCCATAAATCTTTAAGTAAATTTTTTCTTTCCAGAACCATAAACTCCTTAAGGTCAGGGATTATGTTTGATTTATTCTTACATCTCAGTGTGCATCATGTAGTGTGTGTTCAATGAATATTTTTTTGAATAAGTGAATCTCAATGATGTTTAAGGCCCAAAATAATTCTAAAATTGTATTTTCTGACATAGCAATGCAGTAAAAAAAAAAAGGGGGGGGGAAGATTTCTAAAAACCATCAGTCTGTTTTAAAGGTTATTATCTGGGAACCAAAATAAAAGTATCCAGATTGGTCACCAGTTGCCAGGAGCTAGTTCGTTGATATTTGGCAGTACTCAAGAAAGTCCATTTATTTCCCTTTCTAGAATAAATGAATATCTTGTGAGACCAGAAACCTTCAGCTCTCTCACCAGTGATCACAGAACGGGGCAGGGGGAGTTCGTGATCACCAGCTTCCTTTAAGTTTGGAAAGTACATGGAGGCTTACTGAGATTAAACTGCTGAGTTCCCAAATAGTGCTTCTAGCTTATAAAGAACTGCATAGTTAAAAAGGGAGAGAAATATACAAATCTGTTTGTGCTGTTGTTAGCCTGAAACCCATTGCTGTTTTCATTTTCATCTTTTTTTTCTCCTTTCTTTCATCAACTTTTCTTGTTGTGTCTAAGACTGGCCTTTAAAATGATGTGTTTACTCATGAATATTTTTATGGGTAGGGAAAAATTGTTAGTTTTGAGAACTATTCTGAACTGGAGAAACTAATTAGAGGTGCCACTGGAATGGAGAACTGTAGATATTTAAATTCAATTCCCAAGATGCTCGACTCTAGAAAATCACACAGGAATATAAAATGCCGATCTTTTATTCCCAGAATTCTTTTTCTCCCCCCCCCAAAAAAAAAGAAATACTAGATAATATAGGTTCTGCAGATGTAAATTCTCTTGATAACCTGATAGTGGGTTGTACTGGCTAATATATAGGTCTGACAGCTGTAACAGAGACCCCCAGACTACAGTGGCTTAAGGAGACAGAAATTGCTCTCTCCTCTTGAAGTTTGGTTTTAAGCAGTGCAGGGTAGGTGTGGTAGTTCCCTTGCACACAGGCTTGATGCTCCACCATTTTTAGGAGTTTCTCTTCCACATCACTGGGTTCAGCTCTTATGATGTTTGCATTCAGCCTGCAGAGACTGAGAAGGAAAATGGAGGCCATATCCCTTCTCTCTTTCAGCAATGCGCAATAATGCACTTACTAGTTAAAAATGAGAGATTTTATTACTACAGAAAGAGGGACCTTCTGCATTACAGGATAATTGCCAGTTCTCAAACCATGAGATTTCCTCATACTTGGCCTGATGGTGGTGGTGCTTAGCTCTAATCCCAGTACTTGGGAGACTGAGACAGGAAGATCGCAGATTTGAGGCCTGACTTGAATTTAGGGAGACCCTGTTTCATTCAATCAGTCAATCAAGAAACAAAAGGCCTGTGGTGTAGCTTAGAGATAGGATGTCTCTGGGTTCAATTCTCAGTATCAAAAGAAAAGAAAATGGTCTTCATTACAGTTACATCTATTCATCTATTTTGCAAAGATCTCTCTCTCTCTCTCTCTCTCTCTCTCTCTCTCTCTCTCTCTCTCTCTCAGAAGCTTCTATGTTGACATCTGTGGACATCTAGTTTCTGAAAGTTGCCTGAGTTGACCTTCATCGTCAATCTCTTAACATTGAAATCATCAGAATATTCAAATCCAAGAATCTAATGATCCACTGGGACTTACTGTTCAAATGTGAGCAGAGCTAAAGACCCCAGCAATGCTGCTGTAACACTGAACATCTTTCTTTGAAAGCAGTATGGAGAAATATTTCTCAGCACTAAGGGTTCCTAGAAGAATATACGTCGATCATGGTCTACCATACTGTTTTCATTTTTCAACAGTTGCAAGCTGCAGTTTCTATAGCAGCTCACAGCTCACCACCACTTCCTGCCTTGCCTTACAATTTAAAATTGTCTAACACTTTTAGAAGTTCTTTCATATAATTTCATGTTTATTTCCTTGTATTTCCCTGTCCCTAGTCATTTCAGCCTGACTAGAGCCTCAAACTTTCTTTGACTCTTTCCTGGGGGGTGGTGGGGGGGAGAAATATATATATATATATATATATATATATATATATATATATATATATATATATATATATGCTGTCCAGTAGACAACACAGAGGCGGGCTGATCCACTCCGGCTGCCTGAAAGCCCTCCTACATGGGCTCACGACTGTGCCTATAATCTCTCCCATTTGCGTAGCTCCTTTGGATTGGATCTATCCTCTGCTGTTTCCCCTCCAGGGAGAATAACATCGGAGCAGCCATTAACACACCAGGGTGGATTGCATTTTCAAATTAGCTACACAGAGCAGAATTTAAGGAAAGGAAAGAGGTGCATTCTGATGAGCATCTGGGAGTTGCAGTTCTTAGAAAACTGCAGAATGGCAGGAAGTGGGTGCCTGGGGCAGGGGTGACTTTGAGGACTGCCCTACATAATCTTTAGGTCCCTGCTCCATAATCCCCTTGTTCTTCAATGTGGTTAACTCTGAGCTATACCCTCAGGCCTTTTTATGTTGAAACAGGGTGTTGCTAAGTTGCTAAGGGCCTCACTAAGTTGCTAAGTCTGGTCTCGAACCTGTGATCCTCTTGTCTCAGCCTCCAAAGTACTGGGATTAGAGGTGCAGGCCACTGCACTCAGCTTCAACTGTGCCACCCAAAGAAATGTTGCACAAGGATGGCAGCAAGAGCCCACTCATCTGATGAAGTGGGGAAGCCCTTCCTATGTGGTAATTCTGGAGCTGATCCTGGTCAGGAGGAACCTACAGGAAAAAAGTGGGTCTGATAAGAGGAAACAGAGGGCCAGGGAGCCAGTGGCAAATTTCCCTAGAAAATACAAATATTTTTGTGCTGTTGTTAGCATGCAATCCTAAACTACTGCCAGTGGGCTCTGTTAGTGTATAGACAATAATGCAAAGGGCATGGTGCTTCTGTGGGTTACAAATGAATCCTTCCTTCCTTCCTAATTCCTTTCTCTCTCTCCCTCTCTCTCTCTCTCTCTCTCTCTCTCTCTCTCTCTCTCTCTCTCTCTCCTTCCTTCCATCCATCCATCTTTCTTTCTCTTTCTTTCTTTCTCTCTTTCTTTCTTTCTTTCTTTCTTTCTTTCTTTGTATAGGAGGTGGAACCCAGAGGCATTCTACCTCCATTACACTCCAGCCCTATTTTTATTCTGTATTTTGAAACAGGGCCTCACCAAGTTGCAGAGGGGCTCACTAAGTAGCTGAGGCTGGCTGTGAACCTGCGATTCTCCCATCTCAGCCTTCCAAGTATTGGGATAATAAGCATGCACCACCATGCCTGGCTCACAAAATGTTCTTTTCAGGTGAAGGAAAGGGCCATGTCTCAGTCAGGATATTAATAATAACAACATCTGGGCTACATTGAGGGCTCACTACTTGCCAGGCATGGTGCTGTTCTGTACACAGTCACCATTAATCCTCCCAGCAAATCTTCAAAGTGTATATTATTAATTTTGTTTTTACAGATGAGAAAGTTGAGGCCCTTAAAGGTGAAATAATGTTTCCAAGGTCAAAAATTTACCCAGTGACAGGGCAGAGATTCCAAAATTGTGCCTGCCTGATTCTGTCTCAAACTGTAAGCAATGAACAATTCATTTGGCATCTGATGGAAACTATGCATCTTTCCTCCTGGATCTCAGCTTTAGGAAGTTTCAAACGTCTATCCACAGACTGTGGAACAAACTGGACACCCCCAACTCCTGCTCTGGCCCCCACCCTGTCCCCAGGGGTTGAGGAACCCCTGCTTTGCTTCAAAAGGATTCGACACCTTCACAGGATTATCACTCCCCATCCTTCTGGGTAACAGGAAGCCCCTCCTCACTGTGAAATGAGAAAAGCCCTACATATGGATTCCAAAGTACTTTTCCATTTTAAAGAAAAAGCTGGAGGGGCAGGGTGCAGGGCTATCAGCTGAGACCCACTCGGCTGAGGCTGCACCTAGAATCCATCTGGTCTGTCTGGGGTCTATGGGATGTTTGGGACAGAGGATACAAATGAGAATCAGACCAGCACATAGTTCTGCGGCTGTGGAGGCTTAGCACTCAGGACGTGTGTGAATATGAGAGAGAGAGAGAGAGAGAGAGAGAGAGAGAGAGAGAGAGGAAAAGAAGAAGAAGAAGAAGAAGAAGAAGAAGAAGAAGAAGAAGAAGAAGAAGAAGAAGAAGGAGGAGGAGGAGGAGGAGGAGGAGGAGGAGGAGGAGGAGGAGGAGGAGGAGGGAGGAGGGAGGAGGAGGAGGAGGGGAGGGAGGGAGGGAGAGGAGAGGAGAGGAGAGGAGAGGAGAGGAGAGGAGAGGAGAGGAGAGGAGAGGAGAGGAGAGCAGAGGAGAGAGGTGCACATGTGCACACATGCTATGCCTGGGAAACCTGCCCTCTGCCCTGGAAATGCAAAACAGGTCAGAGAGCAAAGGGCATACTAGTGCCAGCAGCTGTTTTCCTGAAAAAAAACTGGGAAATCTCTTACCATGGCTCCCAATTAGCCCTGTGAGCTTGACCAGATGCCTCCTCAGGAGACCCAGAGGTATCTTTTCATGAACAATTGAGGCACTTTGGGGGCTATGCATCGCTCTTTACTGCATCTACTGTTTGTTTACGTAATCATTTACTTACTTTGTAAACATGCTTTCTCAACCTTCATAGTGAGTTCCCCTCAACCCACTCTTTCTTTTTTGTCAGAATCTTCCAGACATTCTGGTATTGGAAGGAACCTTCAAAGTCCCAGATGACACTCATATCTTAATGGTAGATATGCACAGCTGCAACACTCGGTCCTCTAGGGATATACCACCCCTGACACAGATCACACTTACTCTAAGTGACGGTCAGAGTGAAGAGACCTGTACGAGGAAGGCATCCAAACTAGCAGCTGCCCAGCTGCCCCTGGAATATGGGTTCAGCTGAGGGGGACGTAGGACTGAGGTGGAGGAGGTGGCAGGGAGGCCCCAGCACGGCTGACTGGAGAGATCTGAATTGCCAAACAGGGTGAGCTGGTGTCTCTGAAAACAGCCATAGAGCAAGGTCAGCAGAGGTGATGTTGAGCAGTTTTCTCTGTCTGCTGAAAATTGGGGATTGACACAGGAAGTTTTGCAGAGCATTCCCTCTGGGTCCTAGAGTGAAGGCCCTTCTGGCTTCTTACAGCAATACTTTCTACTAGAGAATAGAGTAATAAAAGTGAAGAGCTTTTAGAGAAATTAATTTTGACTTTAACAAGAAAGGCTAATCCTAAGAGCGCCCTGTGAGGGCTGAAGAAAGCCTTTCCTAGGAAGTAAATTCAGAAAGGCAAAGAGAGCGGAACAGAGGAGAAGCTCAGGGGAGCTAAGACAGGCAATTTAAAGAACATCTCCACAGCAGGTGAGGATGGCAGGGGCCAGGCTGGACACAGAGCACTAGTGTTTGCCTGTGCTTCTCCTCCTAGCCAGAGAATCAGGGAGGAAGGAGCTCTTTGCTGCAGATGTGGAGTGGTGGCAAATTTGCACCCAAGGAATTCATTAGTCAGAGCATTTATCCTCTGCAATTAGAAAATGCTGCTGCGAATTTTCATGTGCTCTCCTTTGTGTTTTCCAAATGGCAAGGTCAATCAAAGAACCGCTTAATATCAGTATTTTCTATGTTCCTATTTTATATAATAAGTGCTTATTAAATCAGTTAAACATTAAGTAGTAGATAAGCTGTAATTGTTATAGGCTTATAAAGATAAAAATATCAAGGCAGAATCTAGTAGTTTTCCTATTGACTATTTCTTCTAAGTTCACATTTTATTATGAAGTGTTACATATTCTGGAGAATATAACACACACACACACACACACACACACACACACACACACACACACACTAAAAGACTGATAATGGTATTAGCCCATGTAATCATCCAGGATAAGACCTTACAGGTGCATGTAGAGTTTTTGTGTGCCTCTCCCCATTCATCTCTCTCCTGCCAATAAAGATGGATCCATTGTGCTGAATTTCAAATTTATCATTCTCTTGATTTTATTACAGTTTTTTCACCATGTCTTTTCCATCCCTTAAGATATATCATATTGATTTTCACTTTTGTGCAACCAGAACCATACTGCATATATTCCTATGTGCCCTGTTTGCTTTATTCCCTACTGTATTGACAAGTTGGCTGTTATTCATTTGTTTGCACTCTGGGATGGTTTTCCATTGTATGGATTTTCCTAATCTTATTCCTTCCTGTGTTGATGGGCATTTGGGGGTTTACCAGCTTTAAATCATTGTGCTGCCATGAACTTTCTTGATTTATCTCTTCATGCACCTGCGCCATCCCACCTGGAGTCCAGACCAGAGGAAGGAGGCAAGTGATGAACATGCCCACTCTCTTCCTTCCCTGCATGCGTCACTTCTGCCTGTATCGTATCAGTTGAAATGTGGACCACACTTACCTTCAGACGAGGCTGGGAAACATGCCCCTCATTCAGAACGGCTGTGTACCAAATGAGAATTCAAAGAATGGTGACTAAGATTCACCTGCCTGTCTGCCACAGCATCCCATGTTTATTAGGGGAAAAAAGGGTGAACAAGTATAACTGTTGGGTGCCATATTCTATTTATATATTTTAGATCAAGTTTTTAATGGTGCAGTTTAAATCTTCCTGGTTTTGGTCTATACATTATTGAGAAAGGTGCATTATTGAGAAATGACAGAGAACTTGCATATTTTTCTTTAGAGATCCATCAATTTTTGATTTGCATACTTTGAGGTTATCTGATTAGGAGCGCACAAGTTTAGGATTGTTTATTTTCCTGCCAAGTTGAACATTTATTCATATACAGTGACTGTCTCCATGGATTTGCCGTAAAATTTATTATTTCATCTACTATAAATCTAGCTATACTAACTTTTGTTACAACTCACCTATATTTTTCCATTTACAAATTTAAATTTTATTATATTTTAGATTTATGTGTCTTAACCTACCTCAATTTTATTCCCAGTTTGACATTTTTTTTCCACATAAATTTGGAAGGTTAGTTCATATACATTGACTGAATTTCCCGATGTATTTGGTTTCATTTCTACGATCTTATTCTAAGCTCTTTTTTATTCAACATTTTCTGTGGATCTCTCTTTATTACTCCTCCCATTATTATCTTATTTCAGATTGTTTAAGGCTATAGTTCATTTAAAATTTTTTCTTCTTAATTATCTCTATTTTCTCACTCTTTGCCTTAGAAATTCTAACTCATATAAAATCTAAATGCAAATCAGAATTTTCTCCTTTTCCCAGAAAAATATGAGAACTTTAACTTCTCGCTTATATGTACTCAATCTCAGTATATTTGTCCTCTTTTTTAGGTTCCATAGGTTAGGTATTATTATTGTTGTTTTACCATGACAATCCAAGTCAACAGAAATTTGTTCTCGGCCCTTTGGACATAGCACTCCATCTTTAGCCATCTTTTTTTAAATTTATTTTTATTGGTGCATTGTAATCATACATCACATTGGAATACAAGACTTGAGAGGATATACAAGCACACATCATCCAATCAGCCCTCATCCAATCCCCATCCCATTCCCTCCCCTTCCCTCGATCCCATGCTTGTTTGGTGATTAACTTTGATACATATGTTTATGTACCTCCTGAGTTTTAAAGAGGTTCCATCCTCTCCTATCCCATACCCTCTGATTGTTCACCTTAATTGCTTCGCTATAGGGCCCTTCTATAACTTGACCTCTTCCTGTTACCCCTTTCCTCCTAGTTATTGTTGATTAGGGGAAGCATCTGGTTTTAATTTTCTGCGATATTTCTCTGTGCATGCTGCGTTGCAAATACCGATCCTACTCTTGACGGCCCCAGTAGGGGCCTGGCTACCTGGTGGACTGATCCAGACCTTGCTGGCTCAAGCAGCGGCCTTGTCTCATTGGAGGCCCCGATTCTGGCCTCGCTGGCCCCCACACCAGCCTAACCCCTCGGCTGGCTCCGATCCTGGCCTCAGTGGCCCCAGCACCGGCCTTGCCTCACAGCAGGCTCTGATCCTGGCCTCGCTGGCCCCGGCACTGGCCTAACCCCTCGGCAGGCTCTGATCCCGGCCTTGGAGGCCTCAGTAGCAGCCTTGCCTCAAGGCAGGCTCAGATGCCAGCCACTGGCCCCGGCACCAGCCTACCCTTCGGCAGGCTCCGATCCCAGCCTTGCTGGCTCCAGCACCGGCCTAACCCCTCGGCAGGCTCCGATCCCGGCCTCTCTGGCCCCGGCACTGGCCTAACCCCTTGGCAAGCTCCAATCCCGGCCTTGGAGGCCCCAGCACTGGCCTTGCCTCATGGCAGGCTCCGATCCTGGACTTGCTGGCCCCGGCACTGGCCTAACTCCTTGGCAGGCTCCGATCCCGGCCTCGGAGGCTCTGGCACTGGCCTACCCTTCAGCAGTCTCCGATCCCAGCCTCGGAGGCCCCAGCACTGGCCTTGCCTCACAGCAGGCTCCGATCCCAACCTTGCTGACCGCGGCACCGGCCTAACCCTTAGGCAAGCTCCAATCCCTAGCCTCAGAGGCCCCAGGACCAGCCTTGCCTCATGGCAGTCTCCGATCCTGGCCTTGTTGGCCCCAGCACTGGCCTAACCCCTTGGGAGGCTCCAATCCCGACCTCGGAGGCCTTAGTAGTGGCTGTGCCTCACGGCAGGCTCCGATCCCAGCCTCGGAGGCTTCAGTAGCGGCCTTGCCTCAAGGCAAGCTCCGATGCCAGCCACTGGCCCTTGCACCAGCCTAACCCCTCGGCAGGCTCCGATCCTGGCCTTGGAGGCCCCAGCACCGGCCTTTCCTCACAGCAGGCTCCGATCCTGACCTCACTGGCCCCAGCACCGGCCTAACCCCTCGGCAGGCTCCAATCTGAGCACCCTCTTCGCCCAGCAGGTTGTCTCATGTTCCCGAGGGTATGTGGGTTAGCATTCTGCTTCTGGGGTTATTACTTCAAAAGTTCCAGGTGTAATGCATCAGATCTCTGCCTCCCCTGAGTATTGGCCACTGCCATTGCCACTGCCTCCACCATTTCATATCTTTCCCAAGCTCTTTTTCCACTCTGAATGTTGTCCAGTGTTCCTAAGCATGCGTGATGGTGGCATTCGACGTTTAGTGTAATTTCTCCAAAAAATAAGGTTGGTAGCATCAGATTTTTGTTTCTCCTGAGTACAAGTCTCCACCACCATCACAGTGACTGCTTACAACACCGCCTTCCTCCTAGCTCTCCCCTAAACTCTCTCCTTACAGATGATATCCAGGATTCTTAAGAATGTAGAGAAGAAGCAGTCCTCCTTCATGGGGAATTTTTCCAAACGTTCCAGTTCATTTGGATAAGTTTTGTCTGCATCTCCAGTATCTTGGCATCTGCCACAGCCTTCTTGACCCCTCTCCGATATTTTTCTTTCCTTTTTTCTTTTTTTCTTTCTTTCTTTCTTTCTTTCTTTCTTTCTTTCTTTCTTTCTTTCTTTTTTTTTTAAGAGAAAACAGTATGTGTGGTTTGAGGAGGTTGCAGGATCAGGCACTCAGTAGCACTGCGGCCCGGGCCGTGGTTCTTCCGGGGGTCCTGCGTGCCCCACCTGACCCCCGCCCAGGGCCCAGGGCCTTGCAACCCGAGCCCCGGTTTCTCCAGGGGTCCAGCATGCTCCTCATGACTCCGCCCGGGGCCCAGAGTCCTGCGACCCGGGCCGGCTCTTCCAGGGTTTTGCGTGCCCCTCCTCTTTCACCATCTTTATTACTGTTGAAAAGTCAAGTGTTAAGTCAGTTTAACCATTGTTGAGGTTTTTTTTATATAAATAATCAGCATTTTCTCTTTAGCAGATTAAAATATTTCATAGTTAAAATCTTCTCTTTGACTTTGGTGTTATAAAATTTAAATAAATCAAACTTTGTTTTGTTTTGACCTCTTTGGATTTACCCTGTTTGGGATTCACTGGGCTTCTTAAATATGAAGATTTATTATATCTTGTATCAGTTCTGGAAAATTCTCACCCATTACTTCTATGAACTTTACCTCTTTTTTATTCTCTGTTCCTTCTGGAACTTCTGGAACTCTGTTCCTTCTGGAACTCTTGTTAGTCTCACTTTATCTCCTATTGCTCTTAATCTCTTTTCCAAATTTCCCATTTCTTTTTCTCATGGGGCTAGTTTCCATGTAACTTTTTTAGATCTATATTCAATGAATGAATATTCACTTCAGCTCTGCTCAAACTAATGTTAAATGACCCAAATTTCTAATGTCAATGATCTTTGTGTTTTTAGTGGCTATATTTTAAATTTTTTTGCCTAACCAAATATAATAATCTTGATGGGCATGGTGGCACATGCTTGTAATCCTAGTACCTGGGAGGCTGAGACAGAAAGGATTGTAGATTTGTGGCCAGCCTCAGCTACTCAGTGAGGCCCTCCAAAACTTTGTAAGACTCTCCTTCAAAATAAATAATAATAAAAAAAAGGCTGGGGGTGTAGCTCAGAGGTAGAATGGCCCTGGGTTCAATCCCCAGTATTATAAATAAGAGTAATATATAATATATATTAAATATGATATTATATTTATTAAATATAATATATAATAATCTTTTTAAAAATCTTGTTTTTTGTTTTTAATCACTTTAAATGTTGGACTTCAGCCAACACCCAGCAAGAAACTAAGGCTGAGCTGGGTGTGATGGCACACACTTGTAATCCCAGCATTCAGGAGGCTGAGTCCAGAGGATCGTGGTTCGTGGACAGCCTCAGCTACTTAGTGAGGCCCTCCGTAACTTAGTGAGACCCTGTCTCAAAATAAAGAATAAAAAACAGGGCAGGGGTGTAGCTCGGCAGTGAATGCCCCTGGGTTCCATCCCCAGATCCCCCCACCAAAAAAAGAAAGAAAGAAAGAATCTAAGGCTGGTGGCCTGGCAGCCTGTGAAGAACTGGATTCTGTCAACAACTACACCAGTGTGGAAGTGAATCCTTACTTTTCCAGTGGTGCCTTAAATGAGTTCCTACCTCTCACCTACCTGGATTGCAGCCTTGTGAGAGATCTTGCAGCAGAGGAGCTAGGTAAACTGTGACCAGACTCCCCACCCACGAAACCAAGAGACTAGAGTACGTGTTGTTTTAGGTTGCTAAGTTTGTGGTAACTTGTTACGCAGCAATCGATAACTAATACAGTGGTGAGGGCGACACTGGAAAACACTGTGGAGCTGAGCTCGAGCTCAGCAGGAGAGAGTACAGTGATCACTGGGGATGTTTGCTGGGATAAAGCATCAGGAAGGCAACACTTGTGGCCATTATTTTTCAACTCCTGTCCTGAACTATCAGACATATGTGTAGAAAGATCGTTGCTTCATTCTTTTTTTTTTTTTTATGGTGGTACTGGGGTTCCTGGAAGCCCTTCTACCTCTGGGCAACACTATCAGACCTATTTTTAATATTTTTATTTGGAAACAGGGTCTCTTAAGCCAGCACGGCTGGTTTCGAACCTATACGGTCCTCCTGTCTCCTCCTCCCAAGCATGGGGATTACAAGCGTGCGCCACCACGCACGGTTGTTTCATTCTGATCAGTCCAGATCACCAGTAACCTGGGGTCCAATGTGGCTGATAGGCCACTACTCATTAGCCAGAATTTTTGTAAGCTTTTTTAGCTAACTGAAGTGAACCAGTAGGGAACTCACTTGAGAGCTGTCATTCGTAACTGACTCTCATCAGATAGCATACTAGCAGATTTGGATTAATTAGTAGCTGTAACTAAAACTGTATATAATTAATTATATAATTCTGAACCATCTAGATGTTAACTCCACTATTTTGGAATTAACATAGTTGGGATATATTAAAGATTGATGCACATGCCAAGTCTGGTGACACATGCTTTTATTTCCTGTACTTGGGAGGTTGAGACAGGAGAACTGCAGGTTCAGGACAGCCCTGAGTGGGGCTCTTCATGTTTAAAAATAAGAGAATAAGATAGGTCTGGAGTATAGCTCAGAGGTAGAATACCGCTGGGTTTCATTCCCAGTATCACAAAAAAAGAAAGAAAAAAGATGCACAAAAATAAAAATGATTTGAAATTAAGACTCAGTGATTTAATTAATATTTGCAGTACATCCAGTACTCTTACTAAGTGAGGAGACTTGGTTAACATTCACCTTGGTTAACAGTAAGAAAACCATGAAAATGGATTTCTAAGCATGAAAGACATTAACTTTAAAAAGGTTGATACACCTGGTCCAAAGATAAGAGGCACTTTCTCTTTCTACAACTTCCCTTTTATGTGACATGTGTGTGTGTGTGAGAGAGAGAGAGAGAGAGAGAGAGAGAGAGAGAGAGAGAGAGAGAGAGAGGAGATACCCTGTAGGTATCCATTTGTTAAGAAAGTAGATTTTTCAAGATCATATCCTCTCTACTCAGAAGGCAGGGGTGTCCCAGTTAGTCACAGTGAACTCATTAATGGTTATCAAGCTGAGAGCTTGTTCAAGAAAATATGCATATAAGACTTCTTTACTGACTTCTTACCAGTGGTGATAGCTAACAGAAACAGCAGGAGGGAAGGAGTGTTTTTCCGACTCATACACCACTACATTCGTACACTTCTGACAGCAGATGTGGGGGTTTTCCCACATACACCAAGCAACTCTACAGAGGATGCCAGCTTGGTCTCCTTGACTGCACTTCGATTCTGACATTAGCTAGAGAGGTTTTCAGGTCCCACTGGTTAAGGGCACAGAGCCACAGCACTGGCTCCTACGTCAGGTGCTCAGGGAACGTCTCAGTTGTGACTTGTACTTCCTGACTGAATAGCAATAAACAGAGGTTCCCAAGACTTCTTTTCTGGGTTTCATTAATTTTCTAAAGCAACTTAGAGAACTCAGGCAAACATTTTCCATATGTTTGCCCATTTACTATAAAAATATTAGAAAAAAGGTAAACACACAGCCAGACAAAGCAGAAGCAAGTGGGGAGGTGAGTCTGGTTTTCCCAACCTCCTGCATCTCCCGCATCACCTACCTGGTGACTCTTTAACCCCTGTCCTATGGGATTTTATGGAGGCTTCATTATAAAGGCATGATTGATTACATCCCTGACCACTGGTGATCAGCCCCTTTCTCCTCCCCAAAGGTTGGGGGTCATGGCTGAACGTCCCAACCTTCTAATCCTGCTTTGATCTTTCTGGTGCACAGCTGCTATCCTGAAGTTATCTAGGGGGCTTCCTAGCCACCAGTCATCTAACCAGCATATCAAAGACAATCATAACATGACAGTTTTCAAGAATTTCAGGAGCAGCTGTGTGCCAGAAAACTGGACAAAAAACAAATATATATAGTTGGGTTTTTCATGCACAAACTCAAACAAGTATGAATGGAAAATAGTTAGAAAAAAATTCCAGAGAGTTCCAAACAATAAGATTTGAATATGTAATGAACATAAAATATATACAGTCAGGTTTTGTGTGCATAAACTCAAACAAGTATAAATGGAAAATATTTATTAAAAATTCCATAAAGTTCTAAAAAGCAAAATTTGAATTTGCAGTAAGCACCTAATATATACAGTTGGGTTTTGTATACAGACATGAACTCAATCAAGTATGTATGGAAAATAGAACAAATTCCAGAAAATTCCCAAAAGAAAAAATTGAATTCTCTGTGTACTGGGCATTATGCTAAATCCAAGCAAATGGCGTGTTATGTAGACTTAACCTCCTGTCACCTCCTGCAGCCTCACAAATTCTCAGTCTCTCTCCAGCACTCATGGCTCAACTCATATCTCATCTGTGTACTCTGTATCGTTATACATGGAGTCACGATGAGGCCACTTACTAAGAGCTTTGTCATTAGACAAGTTGGCCCTCGTGAAAACATCACAAAGTTAAATGGGATAGCCCACTGCACACCTAGGCTACATGGTGCAGCATGTTACTGTACTGAGTACTGTAGGTAGTGGTAACACAATGGAAGTATCTGTGTGTCTAAACATAGAAAAGGTATGGTAGAGATATGATATGAAAGATAAAATGACTTGTCGGTTAGGGCACCTACCATGGACAGAGCCTGCAAGGCAGGAAGTGGCTCTGGGTAAGTCTGAGTGGTGAGTGAATTTGAAGGCTCAGGGTGTCACTATACACTGCTCCAGACTCTACAAACACTGCAACATTAAGCTATACTTAATTCATATGAAATACTTCTCTTTACTCAATAATAAATTGATCTTAGCTTACTTATTTTTTAAAGTTAATTTTTAAAACCTCGAGTCATGTAATAGCACACAGCTTAAGACAAAAATCTATTGTACACCTGCACAAAATTATATTCTTTATGTATTTCCTTATTTAATAAACTTTTTCTATTTTCAAGATTTCCTTTTTTTTTTACAAATTTTTATTGAACATAAATAGTATACATTGAAACTATACTTGGTGCCCTCTCCCCCTTGCCCTTGTTTTCCCTTCACCCCTCCCACCAATGATTGTCCAGGGTAACCATGCCATATTCATAATTTTACACATATTCGGATGTAGACCCTCATTAATCAAGTTCAGCCTTCCTCCTCTCCTATCTTTCCATTCAAACTTTGCTGGTATTTCCCCTCCATTATCTGGAGTCCCACTGGTATCCTCTATGTTCCCTAGTTTGGGCATATTAGAGGAAACATATGTACCTTTTCCTTCTGTGCTTGGCTGATCTCACTTAACATAATGCTCTCCAGGACTTTCCAGCTTCTTGCAAATGATATGATTTTGTTCTTCTTTATGGCTGAATAGAATTCCATTGTGTGTATTTCCCAAAGTTTTGCAATCCATTCATCTGTTGATGGAGGCCTGGGTTGGTTCCATATTTTGGCTATTACAAATTGTGCTGCTATGAACATGGGTATGCATATGTTGCTGTAGTTCTCTGCATTCAACCCCTTTGGAAAAATACCCAGGAGTGGTATAGCTGGATCATATGGTGGATCTATTCCCACCTTTCTTAGGAATCTCCATAGAGATCTCCATAGTGGTTGAACTCCACCAACAGTTTAAAAGAGTTCCTCTTTCCCCACATCCTCGCCAGCATTTGTTGTTATTTGATTTCTTTATGCTTGCCACTCTGACTGGGGTTAGATGGAATCTCAGTGTAGTTTTGATTTGCATCTCCCTGATGGCCAGTGATGAAGAACATCTTTTCATGTATCTATTGGCCCTTTGTATCTCTTCTTTTGTGAAGTGTTTTTTCAGTTCATTTGCCGATTTCTTGATTGGATCGTTTGTTTTGCTAGTGTAGAGTCTTTTGAGCTCTTTGTATATTCTGGATATTAACCTCCTATCAGAGTGGTGGCTGGTAAAACTCTTCTCCCATTCTGTAGGCTTCCTCTTTAGGTTATTGATGGTTTCCTTTGATGAGAAGAGACTTTTTAGTTTGATGCCGTCCCACTTGTTAATTCTTGCTTTAATTTCCTGAGCTTTGGAGATTTTGTTGAGAAAGTTACTGCCTGTGCCACTATGTTGTAGTGTTGAGCCTATGCTTTCCTCTAATAACTTCACAGTCTCTGGCCTAATTTCTAAGTCTTTGATCGATCTCGAGTTGATTCCTGTGCATGGTGAGATATAGGGGTTTAGTTCCATCTTTCTACAAATGGATAGCCAGTTCTCCCAGCACCATTTGTTGAAAAGGCTGTCTTTTCTCCAGCGTATGAGTTTGGCCCCTTTGTCAAGGACTAATTGACTAAAGATGTGTGGATTTGTTTCCTTATTTAATTAACTTTTTCTATTTTCAAGATTTTCTAAAAAAATGAAAAACTATATCTGGTAGTGATAGAGCTAGGAGAGAAAACAGGTTGATTTGATAGCAAACCCTGAGGGTGTTTCATTCTGCCTAAAAACGCTTTCCATAACTCAAATACTTCCACTTCTCTGTGACCTTCCCAGCACATTAGCACAGCTGTCGGGAATGGACCAACACTGCCCAGTGCTGATGTTGAGCCTCACCAGGGCAGAGACATCCCTTCTCTATTACACACCTGCCCCTTTGGTACTGGGCCCCCCTTGGCAGAGGGCCTTGCAGCCAGGCTTGCTCTGTGCCCTCCGCTTCCTGCTTTTGCATAAGATCACCACACATGGCCTAAAATATTCACTATGGAGACTTGCTCTGAGAAATGAGAACTAGTCGGCTGGGTAATTATGTGATTAGGCTGGTGCTTAAGCAGTGATAAACATGGAGAGAAATCTTGTTACCAATCTATAGGCAGGGGATGAGTACTTATTTATTGATTCCTTTATCCAATGACTATCTATTGAGCACCTCTTCAATGTAAGGAACTGTGTTAGGTGCTTGAAAGAACAGAGACATGTCTCTCACACACACACACACACACACACACACACACACACACACACACTCAGTGGAATAAGAGAAAGGCGGCTGGGGTGAGGAAGAGACACCACGTCATGGAAGTCAGTTCTCTTGCAGTAAAGAACCAGTTGAGCCACGTGGCAAAGAAGAGGAGTCAAGAAAGACCTCGGAGACTCCCAGTACCCAAACTGTACTTGTGAGCAAGGGCCCTGCCTCTTGGGGTAAAGTTTAGAGTGAAAATTCACAGTCAGGAGGCAGGCATGAAGGAGAAGGAGCCATATCCCAGTTTCCATCATCCTGCAGATGACATTGGATCTATCCCCTCACCTGTCTGGTCTTCAGTTCTTCTGTGTTCTCAAGGATCCACACTCCTCTTCTCTTCTGTCTGGCAGAAAACCTGGATCTGAGGCCCACTTCTGATCCTTTGTCCCCTAGCCCAGACTTTGTGGCTGCTGCCCCGGCAGTGTTGCGCTGAGCACGTGGGCACAGCTGAAGGTCTGAGCAGTGCAGAGAGGCAGGGGCTGGCTCGTTCCCTTCAAGTCATGGCAAGTGAAAGTGTGTGTTTAGCCAAGTTCAGAGTGTTTTCATGGCATACTCAGGAGTGCTTGGAAGTGGCTGAAAAGAGCTGGGCACTGCTTACCACATCTGGCTGCCAGCTGCCAGGCCTGGGGCTTCACATCTGGGCTGGATTTCCTGAGCCTGGCCATCAAACCTTGGGCAGAGGATTGTGTTTATGCTGAAGAGGAGTAATACACAAACAGTGGATCCGTGTCAGGGTAGTTGGCAGGAGGGAACAAGACCAGCCTCCTAAGAGAGTGCCAACAAGCTGGCACTGACAGGCCTGCAATCCTGCACTATGGGAAGCTTTGAAAGTCAGAAGGTCCAGGGACCAGGAGAGTAACCTTGAATCCTCTCCCAGTTACAACTGCCATTCAATTTCACAAATAATTTTTGAGCCTCTTCTGCATATCAGACCTCTTTCAGGGAACACATCATTAGAAAAAAGAAGAGCAAAACTCTTGCCTTTTGGAGCTTAAATTCTACAGGAAGAATAAATGGTAAACAATAAGTATAATGAATAAAAATAGTTTAACATATGTCAGAAGATAAATGCTTTGGAGACTAAGAACTGGATAAGGGGGACATCAAAGTGTGGGGAGGGTGCAGTCAGTGGTAATAGTACCCTTTTTAATTTTATTTAGGTTTCTTCTCTAACCAATGGATATAAGTAGAATTTGGAATAGTACAGGGGGTGCTGAGCAGACTTTTGCAGGACAGGAGCAGAATGTTTGAGAAATGTAAAAAGCCTAGAAGTAAAAGCTCATCTCCAAAAATAGCCCTGAACTCTTTTGCTCTAGTTTGGTCCACCATTGCCTTCAAAGTTTGAGCCTTACCCAGAATACCGAACTCACGCCTGGGAAATAGTGAGATGTCTCTGTATGTGTGCAGAGGTGGGGGGAGTAAAAGAAAATTAACATATCAATCAGGGCTCTTTTTTTTTTTTGGTGGTACTGGGGTTCCTGGAAGCCCTTCTACCTCTGGGCTACACTCCCAGACCTATTTTTTATATTTTTATTTGGAAACAGGGTCTCTTAAGCTAGCGCAGCTGGCTTCGAACCTGCGCGATCCTCCTGTCTCCACTTCCCAAGCGCGGGGATTACAAGCGTGCGCCACCACGCCCGGCAATCAGGGCTCTTTTTAAGACATATTCCCAAAGCTTCTTCACTCCTCCAGATTTTCTAAGTTAGGGGAACTACCTTATAGACCAAATCTTGTAGGAAACCAACCATTTGGAATGTGTATGTACATGTGTGTGCACACTCTGGAGAGTGTGTGTGTGTGTGTGTGTGTGTGTGTGTGTGTAGGAGAAAAAGGTTTTTAACTGATAATTTCTAGGGCTCATATTAAGGACTGAATGTTAGTGTGCTCCCAAAATTCATATGTGATGCCTTAGCCCCTAATGTGATAGCATTTAGAAAAGGGTCTTTGGGACATAATTAGGTTTAGATGAGGTGGTGGGAGTGGGACACCATGATGGGTTTAGTGCTTTTATAAGAACAGAAAGAGAAATCAGAGCCTGCTTTCTTTCCCTCATGTGAGGATAGAAGAGGTGGCCTCTGTGAGAAGGGAAGAGAGCCCTAACCTAAACCCCAAATCTGCCAGACTTGATCTTGGACCTCCAGCCTTCAGAACTATGAGAAATAACTTTGGTAGGCCATCGAGTCTATGGTGTTTTGTAACAGAAGCCTGAGATGACCAATACAGTTGGTATTACAAACGCTTGTTTGAAAAGGTAAACATAAAACCTCCGTTTGAAGAAGAGCCCTAACTAAGATCCAATACGCACTCAGAATCTCAAAGGCCTCGCCTCTGGGGACTCCTCACAGACTCCTACTTAAGGTTTAGGAGTCAAGGGTTTTAAGTAAATGGTTCCTGGCTTCGTAATGGTGAGACAGAAAGGAGACTTGGGGGAATCCTTGTTTCACAGACCTTGAGGCACAGGAGGGCCAGTGTTCTAGAGGCCCAGTCAGCTCATCCACCTGTCAAGGGCTGCAGAGGAGATTCTGCCTCCCCCACTGCTGAATGCTGATGCTACTTGCAGGCTGTGAGGAAGATCAGGCTTTTCCAGAAGGGGGGGGAAAATCAAGTAGGAGGGTGGACATTCCACAGTGGTGGGTAGAAGTAAGAATTAGAGAAATCCATTTTTCACTTAACCTGATGTTATTGTGGAAAAGCACTAGCAATCGGATATAATGGAATGTTAAAAGAGAGGGGTCAGAGCGGATATTTCTCACTGGGCACAGTGGTGCAGGCCTGTAATTTTAGTACTCTGGAGGCTGAGACAGGAGGATTGCAGGTTCAAAGCCGGTCTCAGTGACTTAGCAAGACCCTCTTTAAAAGAAAACAAAATTAAATACTGGGGGTATAGCTCAGAGATAGAATGTCTTTGGGTTTGATCCCCAGCACCTGCAAGAAAGCAGACATAAGCTGGGTGTGGTGGTGCACTCTTGTAACCCCAGCATTTGGGAGGCTGAGATGGAAGGATCATGGTTCTCGGACAGCCTCAGCTACTTAGTGAGGCCCTTTGTAACCCAATAAGACCCTGTTTCAAAATAATAAAAAATAGGGTTGCAGGTGTAGCTTGAAGGTAGAATGCCCCTGAGTTCCATCCCCAGTACCGGAAAAAAAAAAAAAAAAAAAAAAAAAAAAGATGTATTTCTCAAACAGGAAGAAAGAATAAACACAATAGTCTAACATAAAGCAGAACGTCTCCCAGTATTTATTGGCCAGCGACATGAAGAAGAGGATGTTGTGGCCAGCAGCATCAGCAACCTGTGAGAGTAATAATGAAAGAGCATCTGGCTGCAAGAGAATTGAAAAATCAGGAGGTCAAGAAAGCCAGGGTGCCTTTCTGCAAAGGCTCTCAAACAGAGGGAAGTTCAGCAGAAAATGGTGGGTGAGTAATGTCAGAAATCCACACCCCAGGCGCTCAGGAGACAAGCAACTGCAGGAGCCTTCTAACCTGAACTGGAGCCAGAACCTCCTTGGAGGCTTTCCACACCACTGGAAGGAGATTAAGAGGATCCCAGGCTCAAACCTTAACCTAACTATAGCCCATAGTCCAGGAGCTGAAGTGCTGGGAAGGCTGTTGTATTTGATCAGGCCTTGGAATTTCTCTGACTGACAGCTTTGCTCTGATCCCTGGCTGGGCTCTAACGTGTGTGTAACTCGTACATGTTTAGCTCTCTAATAGGAAACTGTTGATTGGCTTCCTGGTCCTAAACGCCCAGGCATTCACACAGCAAGTCCCGTTCTCTGTCTCGGGGGCCTGAATGGCAGGTCATGGTTCTCAGGGGGATAAAACAGTGAATGAAGTTTCGACAACGGTCTCGTGCACCAGGGTGGGGCCTGCGGGGAGGCATTCTAGACAGATTGGCAGCCAGACAGGTAATTTCATAGACGGAGCTGTGCTTTTGCTCGTGGCAGAGAATGGAGAGTATAGACAGAGGCGTCAGCCCAATTTGGCCACAAATCCAGACACTGTCATTTCCTTGCGTTTTTTACACCCATTTTACTGCTTTCTTGTTGAAAATATTTCAGACACTCTGAAGGATATAAAGTTAAAAATGGAGGGCCCTAAATTCTTACATACCTGCTTCCAAGCCGGGAACACTGTTAAAATTTGGTGTTTATCAATCTCTTCCTATGGTATTGCTAATGACCGGTTGTCAATGTGAATTGTTTAGATGCATGTAGTTTTGAGCTTTTTATATACAAATATAATTATGCTATAAACATTATCTGAAAATTCTCTTTTGCTTACTACATTGATAATTATTTCTGTGTCCATACATGTAAATATCGTTCCTTTTTTGTGCATGTGTGGTACTAGAGATTGAACCTAGGGGTATTCTATTTCCAAGCTCCACCCCCAGGTCTTCCCATTCTTTATTTTGAAACAGGGTCTCACTAGTTGGTGAGGGTCTTGCTACATTGCTGAAGCTGGCCTCAAACATGTGCTCCTCCTGTCTCAGCTTCCCAAATAGTGGGATTGCAGGTGTGCACCACCACATCAGGCTGATAATTCTCCTTTTTTTCTCTGCAGTACAGAGGATGGCACCCAGGGGCACTCTACCTCTGAGCTACACCCCCAGTCCTGTTTTTTATTATTTATTTTGAAACTGTGTCTCACTGAGTTGCAAAGGGCTTCACTAAGTAGCTGAGGCTGTCTTTGAATCACAATCTTCCAGTTTCAGCTTCTCAGATGCTGGGATTACAAGCATGCGCCACCACACCTGGTTTGATATGTCTCCCTTTAAAAACTGTCTTTTGTCCTACCCTGAGTATAGCTCATAACATATTTGACAGGCTCTCTACTAATGGCTATGCTAATATTTCCATTTTTTGCTGCAAAAACCTTATATATCTACTTAAATGTACGCTGGTTGAGTATTTCCACAAGATTAAATTCTGAAAGTGAAATTGCTATGTTGATGAGTGTGCACACTTAAAATGATGATTATATTGCCAAATTTCTCTCCAGGAAAGTTAGACCCATCTGTATCCTTCTTGGTAGAGAATGGACAGCCTTTCTCTGTCCCTTCGCCTGTACTTTTATCGCCATCATTCACATTATGTGTAGGGTACTTACCCAGCATTCAGCGTGTTTGTTGGACGTGAGCTCTCCTACACGTTTTACTGTTGTTATCTCAAGCACTTCCCATGGCACCAGTTCACTGTAGTGCAGCTTCGGACCCACAGCAATCCGGAGCATTCTGCCTCAATGGTGCCCATTATGTACAGTCAAAGCCCAGGGCTATACTTGTTCTCATATCGGCTGCTATTGCATTCTACACCCGAACTTGATGCCAGGGAAAATGTAGGCAATGTATTTTTCTTCTTTATCTACCTTCAAGTCTGATGACGATTGTGGAAATTTTTTATTTGCTGATTTGTCTCCAGGTGCGACCAACATTGCCAAGATCCTTAGTAAGACTGAGCATTCATATTTGCTTTTTTTTGTCTGAGGGCAAATGCTCAGATGCAAGAGTTTGCTAACTCAGATCTCTGAGTTACCCTTGCGAATGGGAAAAGAACTAAAGGCAAAGTTGAGTGTTTCCCCCAATCCCTATGCTCGATGATTGCAAGGAGTTTTCAGTGGACAAAGTGGAGCCCAATGCTCCTACCACAGCTCCTTTTCAACTACCATGGAATTTCTTTATCTGTTATATAGTGGGTATTATTATTATTATTATTATTATTATTATTATTATTGTGGTAGTGGGGTTCTTGGAAACCCTTCTACCTCCAGGCTACACTCCCAGACCTATTTTTATACTTTTTATTTGGAAACAGGGTCTCTGAAGCCAGTGTGGCTGGCTTCCAGCCAGCGTGATCCTCCTGTCTCCGCCTCCCAAGCGCGGGGATTACAAGTGTGCGCCACCACGCCTGGCTATGTTGGGTTTATTATTACATTTTTTTCTGAGGGTCTTTTTTGTCTTTTGGGAACTGGAAGTCGAATCTGAAGCACCACACCTGCAAAGCGGGTGCTTTGCCACTGAGCTACATTCCCCACCCCAACATTTAAATTTTTGAAAATGTTCCAATGCTTTATTTAAAAAAAAAATGATTGGTGGAAAACAGAAAAGACGCTTGTTTTCAGCTTTGGTCTCTGGTTCACTTCTAGCTTGGTTCAGTTCTTGTCTTGGGTCTGGTCCTACAGAATATGGGAGCTTCCACCTACATCCTGTGGACTCTGGAGATAATCTTTGGGGCTCTCCACGGTCAGTCAACCTGACCTTTCTCTCTTTCAGTTGCTATCAGATCCTTTTGGGTGCACCCGGCTGGCCTGCTAAGTGTCTGAAGGACTCCCCCTCTTTGCACAGAACCCCACTCTCTATACTTTGCTCTTCTTCACTCTCAGCATGCCTTCAAGGAACGTATTTAAATTCTATCTTTGCAATCAAAGGTACCATTAACTCTCCCATCTTTGGGTCCTAGACTGTGTGCCCCTAAGCTCTGTGGGTCTTCTCAGTTCCCGAACTTCCTTGATTGTTTTTTAATTTCATTTATGCTGTAGTTATCATTGTATTATCAATTTGCCAAGCCACTGCAGAGATACCAAATCCTTATAATTGATGTACCAACAGGGACCTTGATTTGACACCTGTTAGATGGCACTGAGTTTGAGTCATACCCTTATCTTGTTCACTTGAAATTGCTCTCAGATTTTATCACCTCATTTTAATAGATGCCTTCTAGATTAATTGCAATTCATTTGCTTGACCACCCAACTGGTTCTGCATTCCTTCATATTAAATTTTCTTTTAATTCCTTTCTTTTTTATTTATTTATTTTTTATGTGGATCATATTGAAAGTGGCATACTTTCGGACTGTGCCTGGTGCCCTCTCCTCTCCCCACTGTGCCTTCCCCCCTCCCAGCAACGAGTGTCCAGGTTAACCATGCTACATTCATACTTTATACATATTCGAATGTAGCTTCTCCATTAATCAACCTCAGCCTTCTTCCTCTCCTAGTCTTCCATTCTAGCTTTGCTGAGGTTTCCCCTCCATTATCTGGAGTCCCTCTGGTATTCCCAATACTCCCGAGTTTGGGCATATTAGAGAAAACATATGTCCTTTCTTTCTGTGTTTGGCTGATCTCACTTAACATACTATCTCTACCAACAGATGAACGGATTGCAAAATTATGGGCAATACACACAATGGAATTCTACTCAGCTATAAAGAACAAAATCATGATATTTGCAAGAAGATGAAAAGACCTGGAGAACATTATGTTAAGTGAGATCAGCCAAGCACAGAATTCCTTTCATACTTTGTTCTGACTCTCAGGTCCTAGTGGATGAATGACAGTTGGCTTGCCCTGCAGAGATTCACTGGACATGGCATCTACCCATCTCTCCAGCCACTCCTTGGCCCCAGCAGCATCCAGATATGTAGACTCTCTTTCAGGTTCTCATATAAGCCTAGTTCCCTCTGGATTCAGGCTCTTCACACGTTTGTCTCTCTGCCAAGGGCAATGTCTATACCTTTGTCACTCACCTTTTCCATTCTTTCTCTTCGACTTCCACATCTCTTTCTCAGAAAAATCATCCTTGCTTGAGTAATCTTTACTACTATCTATCCTTAGAATAGACTTCAGTGTGTCCTCACTGAAGAATGAACCCCCTAGCATTTAAAATATTTATTTGCTTAAGGGTCTATTTCATATCTGACTCCATTTGTAGACTCTGAACAACACAAAGATGCCAACATAGTGCTTTACGTATAGTGAGTTTTTGGTGATTGAACGGTTTAATCAGTGAACAAGTTCAGGAAAGAATGCCTGAATTAATGAGTGAACTTCCTAGGAGAAAAAAAATGAGGACATTACTACACAGTAGAGCCCATATTACAGTCTCAAATAGACACCATAAGCTCTCAGATGACTCAAATCAACTAAGACGGGGAAAATCAACATGGACAAGAATTTGTGTGATTACTACTTAATGGGTTCTGTGCAGGCCCTCTGCTACCTCTGTCATTACAACAGACTTATGAGATAGTGTGGAGAGGGGAAGCTGAGTTTCTGAAAGGCTTCTTGTTCCTGGTCTCACCAGTAGTGAAGAAAAGACCAGGGACTCAAATTAAGGGCTGTCCAACTGCCCTTTTTGTTATAGTGGCAGAAAACCTCAATCTTGAAGTTCATTTATTCCTTCAACAAAAAATGTTTATTCTATGTTAGGTCAGAGATAGACACTGGCAATAGTAAGATGAATTAGATGTGCTTGTCTTCTTAGGAATTTACTGTTCTTAGGGGTAAACAGAGAAGTAATCAATAACTATATCACCACTCATTCATTTACTTAAAAACTATGTATCCAATGACTAGTGTGTGTCAGGCATGGGGATGCAATGGGAAGTCCGACAAATGTGCTTTACCTTCATGGAACTTATGGCCTAGTGGAGGAAGCAGTTTTGTAGAAGTAGCTACAAAACTACAACCATGAAAGGGCTTGAAGTCAGAGCATCATGTGCTCTGACTACATAAAGCATCATGTGCTTTATGAATGAATGGTGTGGGGATCTGATCCAGGTGTGTCAGAAGAGAGAATGTGGCACCTGACTTAGCCAGGTGGAGATTTGATGGAAGAGGGTCAGGAAGAAATTATAGAAGGCACAAATGTCAGCAGCAGGAAGAAACATGGCCAAGAAGAGAGATGAAGACTAAGCCAGTACTTCTAGGAGGGAGGCAGCCCGATGAGGATGGACCATGAATAGTGGTACACTGTGAAGTCCTTCATGCCTATGTCCTAAGAGTGATGGGAAGCCATCAAAGCCAGTTAAGCTGAAGAGCAACATAATCAGATCTGTGTTTTGAAAATATTTGCTCTCATAATGGTAAACAAATGGGCAAGAGGAGGCTAGCCAAGACTGGGGGTATGGAGAGACCACTGAGGAGGCTGAGCATCATCCAGACAAGAGGGTAGACTTGCCTGGATCAAGATGGCAAGTTACCATGATGTTGGAGAGGGAGGCAGAGACAAGTAGAAAAATTCAAGAGATATTTAAGGTGGTACTGTCAACAGACCATTGTGATGGAAAAGCAGATGTCCATGGTAATTTCTAGTTTTCTGGCTGGAATACTTTGATGAAGGGTGAAACTGCTCCCTGAGTTGAGGAGCACTGAAAAAAAAAAAAAAGACCAGACTTAAGGAAGAAAGATCATGAGATCACTTTTGGGCCTTTAGAGTTTGAAGTGACATTAGGCTATTTCCATGGATATGTCAAGTCGGCAATTTGATGAACACTCTGGGGCTCAGAAAAGAGGTCTGAATAGGTGATAAAAAGTATAGCTGTCCCTCAGTACCCATGAAAGATTGGTTCCAGGAACCTAATAGATACCAATTTCCCTAGATGTTCAAGTTCCTTATATAAAACAGCTTTGTATTTGTATTTAACCAACCGCATCCTACTGTATAATTTGAATCATTTCTTGATTACTTATAATAACCTTACATGAAGTGTTATGCAAATAGTTATTTTACTATATTGTTTAAAGAATAATGACAAGAAAATATCTGCATATGTTTAGATGCATTTTTTCTTAAATATTTTCCATCTGTGATTGATGGAATCCATGGATTCAAAATCCATGGGTAACGAGGGCCAACATTACAGTAAAATAGATAAGCACAGCTGCAATGGGAGGAAATCTTAGACATCTTGTACAATCAGTGTGCAGGAAAGGGGTTTTCATCTTTTGTAATAACATTAAATTAGAATGCTATAATGTTTTCCAGCTTATCAAGTCCTTTTAGATCTTTTATGTAATCTGAGCCTCATAACAGCTCACTGAGACTTACTATACACATTTTACAGCTGAGACAACTGATGCTCAGGGTGGGAGAGTGAAATGGATACCCTTTACAGTCCACCTCATCGGTTGTTTTACTCTACTCTCTCTGTCATATCAAGATAGATAGAAAAATTAAAACCATATCTGATTAAATATGTTACAATGGAATTTAGCAAAATCATGTGCAAAAGAATGGGAGGGCTTTCTGTGTTTGCCTTTACGTGTGGAGATGCTGCACTCTCTAGTGTTGAGATGGCTTCCCTGTGATAGGAAGACTTTAACCAGAGATTGCCTTACATCACACAGAGACAGGACAGGGCCCATACTCTTTTTCCCCCAAATTTTCCAACAGTTTGCATTAGTTTTTTTTCCTGCAGCCTGAGTGTCAGAAGCTCACCCTGCCCTGCATTGTATTTTTGGATCTAGAAAATCCCAGGAAGTGTCCTATGATCATGTAAAGGTTTTGCCAGAGTATAAGGATGTGGGGTGGGCGGTGTGTGCCTTTATTTTGTCAGAAAGTCTTTGACAATATCTAAGAAGCTAAGGTCTCTCAAATGATGCTGACTCCAAACATATTTTTTTCTCAAAGATACGTTCCTATTTATAATGTCTCACAAGGGAAAAATATGTATAGGAATCAATAGGATCCAGCCCCTTCTCCTCACCTAGAAGCAAGGGAATCGTGGCCACAGTTGCCGTGCAGCTTCCTCTCATCAGTGTTCTCCTCTGCACAGTCCCTGTCTTACAACTCAGGGTGTTCCTGCTCAGACAGGGGAACTGACTTCCCTGGGACTGCAGACCTTCTTTAATCACAGTGTTAGAGCAGGGTTTCACAATTGTAAAGTACTGATGCCTTGACTTCAAGTAGTGAGGTCCTCAACAATGAGGTCCAGAGGAAGGTGCTGGGAAGGCTTCCTGAAGGGGTCATTTGTGGCTGAAGGTTGACTTGTGTGACTGACATGATAACCAAAGAAGAAGAAAGAGGCTGTGAGTATAACTGAGTGCAGAGTCAGTGAGGAGCTCCAACACGGTATGGTATGTATGGGAGAGAAAGATGATTGGTTCTCTACAGGAGAAACTGAGTGGAGGACAGAGATCAACTGTGTATATGCACATATGCTTACCGTTTAGAGAGGCACCCGCAAGGACGTTTGGTCACAAGTACAAATGCTGCATATTAGTGTTCATGATTACTATGGTTGCAGATGGTTGACAAAAGCAGTCATTATTTTGAAGCGTGGGGGGAATATTGATTGCCTGAAAAATATGTATTTATTCCTTTTCCTCCGTACAGAAAACTCATCAGTGAAAATGGCCCATGAATGGACTTTAGGTCTAAAGATCAACAACAGTGCTCTGCTGGGACCTGCTGTGAAGGTCATTTTACCAGGACCACCAAATAGTGGCCAGTGTGTATGACAGTGGCCACTTGGGGGCCTTGCCAAGGTTCCTATGCTCTTATCAAATTTATGGTCATGTCAGAATATAAGATGCCAGTGATAGTACCAGCATTCTTATACTGTTTGAACAAGAAGGAACCGGAACCAGAGTCTCCCACCCCTACCAGGCACCAAAATTCCATGACCTTGCCCAAAGAAAGATAAGAAAGTTCCGTCAGCCTTGGAAGTGTATGGAGAGGTCTACTGATGAGCAATAGTTTCATGTTTCCCACAGGAACCTACTATTTCTCAGGGGACTTACAAAATGCTTTTGAGGATAAGAGTTCTAGACAAAATAAAACATAGAGAAATAGCAAGTGTCAACAGCAATGGCGTTTAGGTATATGCTAACAATGTTCTGAAGCAGTCACTTTAGTTTGGACGCGGTTTGTCCCTTCCAAAATGCATGGTGAAATTTGGTCCCCAGTGCAATAATATTGAGAGATGGTGAGATATTTAAGAGGCAATTAGGTCATTAAGAGGAAGTCATGTCTTTCTCATGGGGCTGAGTTAATACTCAAGAGAATAAATGAATTCTCACTCATGGGCTGGATTAGTGACCATGAGAGTGGGTTTTTCTAAAGAAAGGCAGCCTCTCAGGTCTTGGCTCTTCTTCACCAGCCTTCTAAGCCCATGGGTTTTTTTCTCTCCATGTTGTGACAGCACAAATCTCTTGCCAGATGCACCTGATTTGAACTTTAGTCTCCAAAACCATGGGCTACAAAATCCTCTATTCTTTATAAATCATGGGGCCTCAGATATTGTGTTATAGTAACAAAAAATGGACAAAGACATTGTTACAAGGTAGGTGAAAAATATTTGTGGGAGTAAGTATAAACCAACTTAGTAAAAATTTTCTTGTTTTTGTGACTTAACACATACACATTATATTTCAATGGCTCTAATCAGTACAAAAACTATAAATAGTCACTGAAAGTGTGTGTAGGGGTGATTAATATAGAGAAATGAGATTATACTTTAACTTATCTTATTCTGCAGCCATAATTAACACAAAGTTATGAGATAAATACATAGTGATTCTCAACATTAAAATATTTCTCTACTCACTTTGGATAAACACAGTTTATTTTATAAACCTTATTGTGTGCATAACAAGCATATATTCTAAAAGAGTTTTGCCTCCAGTATGTTGGAGTAAATTTCAATTTAACAACCTGAGTCTCTTGACAGATAATAATTACAAAATCTGGGCAAAAATTGTTTTAAAATATTCTTTGATGGCTCTGGAGAGTATAGGAAACAAGAAAGGGAATAAAAACTTAGAAGAAATGACGGCCAATGACCAGCACCAGTTTTACCACAAAGGCCATCAAGGTGCTGGGAGGAGGAGCTAACACTTTAATAGGAAACTAGACCTCTCTCATGAGGGGAAACTAGACCTCTCTCATGAGCGGATTCAGGGGAAGGAACCTAGCGAGTGATGAGGAATCCCAGAGGGAGAAACCAGCAAAAGGATGTCAAATGCTCTGAATAAACTGTTCCCCAGTCTTAGCTGAAGCATATCTATGTACATAAGCCGCTACCAGTGCAGGCAAGTCTACACCTTGCACTTGAAGTCAATGAAGTAAATTGTCTTCTAAAGAAAACCAGAAAAAAGGAAAAGAATGTTCTTTGGGAGACTATAACAGAATTGAGAGTCTTCACAACACAGTATCACATGTCAAGGACATAATCCAGAATTACTTGGTATATGAAGAAACAGGAAAATGTATCCCATTTTTTAGGGAAGGGATAATCAACATTTGTCACTGTCAACTCCAAAATAATGTAAATATTAGAGTTGTCAGAAAATAATATGAAAGCAATTCTTAAAATTATTATACTCATTCAGGTAAAAGAAAACATGCTTTATTTACTTATTTATTCTTATATATAAGGTGTATGACATGAAATATATATACATATAACATATGCATATATACATACTATATACACATATAATATATATACACCTTGTGAAATTATTACAATAGTCAAGCAAATTAACATACCCATCATGTGATATAAAATATATGTTTGGTCTTCATTAGGTTTCTTGGCACACAGCTCTTAAAATGTTGGAATTTCTAGAAAGATAAGAGTATATTTTGTAAGCAATTGAGTTGCCTGGTGGTTAGAGTGCCCTGGATAGCATCAGAATAGGGTCTGCTCACCGGAAAAACCAAGGGATGACTGGAGGGTTAGGATTTTTCAGCTACATCCTCCAACCTCCATGGAGGAGAGAGAGGCTGAAGGTTAAGCTAATCATTAATGGCCAATGACTTAGTTAAACATGTCCATGTAATTAAGTCTTCATAATACTCAAAGGGACTTAGGGGAACTTCTGAATGCCTGAACACCTGGAGGTTCCTGGAGGGCAGCACTCCCAGATAGACCATGAAAGCTCTGTGTCCCTTTCTCACACCTTCCCCATGCTTCTCCTCCTCCTAGCTGTTCATCTGTATCCTTTGTAATAATGTAGGTAAAATATTCATCTGAGTTCAATTCAAATAGATTAAAGACCTAGACATGAAGCTATAAAACTCCTAGAAGAAATGCAGGGGAAAAGCTCCTTGATACCAGCTTTGACAAGGATTTGTTTTTGAGATCTCACCAAAAGCACAGGTGACAAAAGCAAAAATAAACTAGTGGGACTACATTGAATGAAAAGATACTTTTATTAAGTGAAACCATTGGTTATCTCCCTCTAGAAAGTAAATAATTTTGTTAGCTGTCTTAAAGGTAAGGGAAAGGAAGGAGTTACAGCAAATGTGCAAATTCCAGGATGTGCAATGGGGTTGTGTCCAGCATGACTGATAGCAGTCACCGACTGCTAATGAAACAGTAGAAAATGACTCTAGTTTTTTTTTGTTTTTTTTTTGTTTTTTTTTTTTTGTGTGTGTGTGTGTTTCTGGGGCTCCTGGAAGCCCTTCTACCTCCGGGCTACACTCCCAGACCTATTTTTTTATATTTTTATTTGGAAACAGGGTCTCTTAAGCCAGCGCTGCTGGCTTCGAACCTGCGCTATCCTCCTGTCTCAGCCTCCCAAGCACGGGGATTACAAGCGTGCATCACCACGCCCCGCTGAAAATTCCCTAGGTTTGTTTGAGTACTGCAGATAGAACGGAGAGGCCTTCTACCTTTGAGCTACATTCCCAACCTAATTTTATTTTTTATTTTGAAACAGGATCTGCTAAATTGCTAAGGGCCTCACAAGTTGCTGAGGTTGGCCACAAACCTGCAATTCTCTTGTCTCAACCTCCCAAGTACTGGGATTACAGGCGTGCACCACTGTGTCCAGCTTGAAAATTGCTGACTTTTTAAAAATTGGTTTATTGTTTTTATTTTAAGAGGACATTGCTGTATTCAGGGCTGATTTTTTAAAAGTACTGAAGGATGTACAGACAATTGAAGAAAAACAGACTGTATTGTTATAACTTAAGGCACCATAAAATTATTAAGAAATACAGCAAAATAGCAACGACTAAATGGATGAAAGGCATAGACATGCAATTTCTAAAATAAATTATAATTGGCAAACAAATATATGCAGAGGCCAATCTTACAATTATTAAAGGAAATGCAAACTGAACTACTTCTTGCTAATTAAATTAGCAAATTTTTGATGATAATCTTCAGTTATAACTGAGGGGATAGGAAAACTGTATATTCACTTATTATGTAGAAAAAATTAACTTATTTGGAAATAAATTATAAAATAGTTCAATTTATTTGTAAAATACTTGACAATATGTATCAAAAGCTATAAAAATATTCACATCATTAAACCCAGTGATACCAATTTTGTATATTTAGGAAATAACCTCAAACATTAAAAAGCTACCTAAATGAAGTTGCTTATCACCAAGCAACAAAACAGCAACAAATTTTAAGATATAATACTAGGAAAAATATCTAATAATAGAAAAATTGTTAAGTAAATTAGGGTATACTTATGGAATGTGCAGTCATTAAAATCTTATGCATCTTATGGCCATAAAAACTTATGGAGTGAAACTGATAAACATGAGTGAACTAAGTAGTTGATAATAGTGTGTGTGTGTGTGTGTGTATGCATATGTACTATAATAATAATTCTCTGAGAATGCATTTGACAAGATAAGAGTGAAGCTGAGTAAGGGAGGGGAGACTAAGAGTATTTTTTAATGTTTTGTTTTATTTTTTGGTGGTATGGGGATTGAACACAGAGGCATTCTGCCTCCAAGTTATACCCCTACTCCATCTTTTTTTTTTTTTTTTGAAATAGGGTCTTGTTAAGTTGCTGAGGGTCTTGCTATGTTGCTGAGGCTGGCCTGGAACCTGCAATCCTCTTGTCTCAGCCTCCCAAGTACTGGGATTACAGGCATGTGGCATCATACCTGGCTTGGCTATCAGTAACTTTTTCTTCCTCTAGTTTTAAGCCATTCCGTGTGTTTAAAAGTTTAGCTTTTAAAAGAGTCTAGGCAAGGGTTCAGAAGGCCTGGGATTGGACCAGGAGCACTCTGACAAGCATAGATGGAAAGAAGGAGGTCGAACAAATAGCAAAGCATATGGCACCTTGATGGTGTGTAGGCTGTGGGACAGGAAACGCTGATGGCTGGGAGGAGGCTTGGTGAAGGAGTATTGGAGGGAAGGAAGGGCAGGGTCCCAGCACTCGCATGACTAATGTGGAAAACTGGCTGCAGTTCTCAACCCAGTAAGCCACCAGAAAAGTGGGAGAAGTAAAAAAGACAAGGCATGGTACTCATTCCCATAGAAGTGAGCTGTAGAATTCCTGGGATGGAATGACGTTTCCAAAGCAGACTGGAGAGAAAGATGGCAAGAACAGAACCTAGGGAAATACCTGTTAGGAGTAAAAAAACAAAACAGAAACAACAAACAAACAAAATCAAAGAGTGACGAGAACAAGGTTCACAAAATTTGGAATTAGGGAACCTGTCATTTAGACAAGTACAGTAACTGGTCATATGGGTGGTTCCCTGGGGGCAATACTCTTTCCCCTTAAGCCTGGAGGAAATGTGCCTGGGATTGGCTCTATGTAATAGAATGCAGTGGGGTGATACTGTGTCAGTTCTAGAAAAAGGCCTAAGAAGGCTTTTGCTCTTTGGGAGCTCTGAGCCACCTTCTAAGAAATCCCATTGCTCTGCTGGAGAGCCCATCAGGAGGGAGAGGCCCTGAGACTACATGGAGAGAGAAACAACCAGCCAGCCCAGCACGGCAGCTGAGCCCGGCCTTTTAGCTCATCCCCAGCCAGGTGCCAGACACGCCAGTGAGCCATTTAAGACATTTCCAGCCCCAGTCACCATCTGATGTGGCTTCATGATAAATCCCAAGGGAAACCAGAAGAACTGTCCAGCTGAGCCCCCCGCCACTCACACAGTCATTTGAAGTAATAAATTGGTGGTGATTCAAACCATTGAGTTTGGCGTGCCTTCCCTGCAGCACTAGATATTGAAATCCCATGTGTATCTAGGGTGTGCACCTCACCCTACCCTCTGCGTCCTCACCTGAAAAACTGAGTAATAATTATATTGTCTTGATCATAGGCATACCATAATGGTCCAAACAATGTACTCAGTCTTCTTGAAACCCTTCTCTTAAGGGTTTCAGGGTCCTTGCTGATATGACATATATCATGACATATATCATGTCTGGGGTCTGGATAGCATTGGCTTAAAGCATCCCGCTAAACTTATGCTGATTTTTAGACTGTTTATGGTTTCATAGTAAATCACGTGGCCACTTTTTGTTCTTCACAAAGTGTCCCAGTCATTACTTTTTAAGTGATTTATTCCCTGTTAGACATGCCCTGGTCTGTACATCCTTCCATAGCAGCATGGGGAAGCTTCTGGGCAGTGAATACCTAGTCTTCAATGCAGTGAAATGCTGGTAAGAGGAGACAAACCAGGAGCCATGGAGGGAGACAGGAGAAACCGAGGAGTGGAGAGAGGGTGATTAACAGCTGAATGTGGCCAAGAGCCATTGCGTCTGGTGATTGGTAAGTCCCTGGTGTTCAAGGCAATGGTTTCTTTGGTGAGGAGAGCCCATAAGGAGGGAGAGGCCAGTGGGAGAATGAAAGTGGAGAGAGTGACCTCTTTCAGGACCTAAGGAGGACAGTTGATGAGAGTGTGCAACTAACTTCAGGAAGAAGTGGGGGCATGGAGAAGGATTATGTTTCTCTTGAGCTTTGGTTTAGAACAAAAGAATGCTGCATGATTCCAGTGATGGAAAGAAGTTCAGTAGAGGAGAGAACTTGAAGGTTACAAGACTGAAGGCAGATCAAATACGAAACAAGATTCAGGAAAAGCGACAAGGCTTTAGGATCATTGATACAAGTAGAGGAGTTAGCTTCAGAGAGCAGGGTGAAAGAAATCTCTGTAATAGGTGGGGGAGCAAGGGTGGAGGAAGATGTAAAGGCACTTGGTAGTGAGGGAAAGTCCCTGCCCTACAGTCTCAGTCCATTAGGGCACTGGGTCATCTACAGAGAAGGGAAGGCTGGAGGCTTGAAGAGTGGAGAGACTTAATATACTGGAGGAGTGATAGGAGGAATCACTGGAAGCAAGTGAAAGCCCAAGCAGCGATGGAGAGCCTGGCTCCCTGCAGAGAATATGAATTCATTGTGGTATCAATGGAAAGAAAGAGAGAGAGAGAGAGAGGTGGGGGGGATTGGTTCTGGATATTTCTCATTATCAGAGGAGATTGAAAAGACAGATAGGTCAGAGGAAGTGACAATGAGGTGAACCTGTACCCTAAAGCATCAATGACCAAGTCAGTGGAGAGCAATCCAGGGTGATTGCGGGGAGGACTAGGGACAGCTGGCAGGTCAGGGTTGTAGCATGAAACTCTCTAAGTGAAGGAGCAGGAAATGTTATACATAATTAGAGACATTTTACTGTATGATCTTAGAATTTGAATAATACTGTGTTCTTAAGCATGATTAATTCTGAATGACTGAAGTAGAGAGTATAGTGAAAGGTTTGAGGGAAGTGTGGCAAGAGGGTTGTTGGCAGGATTGCCTTGTGAATAGTATGATAGTTTTGTGTCAACGCAGACTGGCTACATCCCCAGTTACTTAATCAGACACTATCATAGGTATTGTTGTGAAGGTATTTTGAGTCTGGTGCCTTAGACCATTGGGCCATCCTGACACCCGTGAAGGTATTTTGTAGCTGTGATTCATATCCATAATCTGTTGACTCTGAGTGGATTGTGTAGATAATATGGTGGGCCTGATTTAATCAAGTGGAAGCCCTTGAGAGCAGAGATGAAGTTTCCTTGAAGAAAAAGAAAAAGGAGGAAGAGGAAGAGGAGGAGGAAGAGGAGGAAGATAATATAAAGAGCAACAATAAGAGGAAAAAAGGAAGGAAGAGGAAGAGGAGGGAGAAGAGAATACGAATGAGAAAAATAAAAGAAGAGGAAAAAGAAGAAGATGGTGGAGGAGGAGAAGACAAGAAGAAAGGAGGAGAGGAAGAGGAAGAGGAAGAGGAAGAGGAAGAAGAAGAAGAAGAAGAAGAAGAAGAAGAAGAAGAAGAAGAAGAAGAAGAAGAAGAAGAAGTAATTCTACCTATGGAGTGAATGGACTGAAGCTTCAGCCAGTGTCTGAGAATTCCAGCCTGCCCTTCCTGATGTCCTACTGTATGGGATTTTGGACCTGCCTGGTCAGTTCCCACAACTGCATAAGTAGTTCCTTCTTTATTAGTTCCTAGTGTTTCTGTTTCTTCAATGAGTCTTAACTGATATAGAAAAGATGGGCTAGGAAGAAAGATTGTAAGCTTTTGCCTTTTCCCGCTCATGTTGTGACTGTTGGCACTTCTGTGTAATACACAGATGGAATATGGTTGTAATTCTGGTGTGAGATAGAAAGAATAATGGACAGATGGGTGGAAGGGTGGGTAAATAATTTGGTGTGTGAAGGAATGAGTGAGTGAATGATTAAGTAAATGATCCCATATGCTAAACAGGAAAAATTCTTTCTCAAATAGGAAGAAAAATTCCTGTTATTTACAAGCTCATGCGAATAAGATAAAGGTCAAAAGGTATTTTAGAAACCTGGAATTCCTGGAAATAAGAAATATTTGTTTTTAATTTTAAACATCAATGCAAAGTATGAAAACCATAGGAAACATTTTCCGTCGAGTGTGTGTGTGTGTGTGTGTGTGTGTGTGTGTGTGTGTGTGTGTGCGTGTGTATTCCATCCTCCAACATTAGCAAGATGTGAAGACTCGCTGAGGTGGAAATGTTGCCTTACAAGAGTGCTGGAGAACTTGAGGCGGTATACAAGAAACGAGATTCCCTTCCCGCTTCTCACCTTTGTCCCTTTCCCTCTTCTGTGGCAGATGAGTGAAGCAGAACTCACTCGGTTTTGTTCATCAAATGTTTCCTGAGTGGCTCCTAGGAGGAGGCAGTCTGACAGGCTTGAAATGGCTCACAGAAAAGGTGAAAATTGCTCCCTGATATCCCAGCAATGAACCTGGATTTGATCCTGTCCTTTAGGAGAACTTAAAAACTTTCACATTTCTGATTCAAAATTGTATGCCACATCTCTGAAAATAGAAAGGCCTCAGAGCCACTCTGATAGTTTAGAGGTGCATTGAATCAGAGGAAGGAAATAAATACGAGGGAAGGTCCCACCATGCTGACACCCTGCCCTAAAGCTCATGCCAGCATTGCCCATCCTCTGTGGAGACGCGGGTTTACTTTTACATGAAAAGATGAGAGGGTGCCTGTTCTGATTTATCTGTACACCACTGGCCCCCTGAGGGCAGACAAGGCAGAAGCTTCTGTGTGTGGGAGCTAAGGGAGCCCCCTGGAGAGACGTTGTCCTAAAGGAAGAAGGAGCCTGACATGCCGGGTAGACCCAGTTCCAAAACCTTTATCATTGGAGCATGCAGTTAATCTAAAGACCAGATATTGTGTAAACTTCCTAGAACCCAAGCAGACAGAGATTGGTTGATAAGAACCAAAAGAGTGTTGTGCTAAAGACTGTAAATATCAGGATATCAGAAAGCAAGGAGTAGTAAGAATTATTGGAATGAAAAGAGAGAGAGTTCTACCTCATTTTGCCATAAGCAACCAAGACCATGGAGGGCAGGGTGCTGGGGTGGTGCAGAGGGTCACAGCTCTGGGCAGTGCACTGCAGAGCCCTGCGGGAGGGAGATTGCCTAAGCATACTGCAGACATCCCCTGAGGCTCTCATATGTGAATGTGGGCTTCACACGTGAGGCATTGGTGTTACTACAACTCCAGCTCCATCCTCAGGTGGAGTGGGCAAGCCTGCGTCACGTGAAGACTCAGAGGAGCTGCTGCTTCCATCTGAAGATGGATTCTCCTGCAGGGTGAAGCTTAGAGGGCCACCCAAGGATCAGAAGCATCACTTTGTCGTCATAATTCTTTTACACAAACATTTTGTTAATCCTGATATCCTATTTATTTGTAGATATGGTTCGATTAAGTGCCAGCCTGCCTTGTATACACCTTTTAGACTCAGCTTTTTGTGTGTGTTTGGGAAGTGAGTACTAGGGAGTTGAACACAGGGGTGTTCTACTTCTGAGATACACTTCCAGCCCTTTTTTTTTTTTTATTTTTTTATTTTTTTTGGTGGTACTGGGGTTCCTGGAAGCCCTTCTACCTCCGGGCTACACTCCCAGACCTATTTTTACATTTTTATTTGGAAACAGGGTCTCCTAAGCCAGCGCACGCGGCTGGCTTCGAACTTGCGTGATCCTCCTGTCTCTGCCTCCCAAGTGCGGGGATTACAAGCATGCGCCACCACGCCCGGCAGCCCTTTTTGTTTTTATTTTGAAACAGAGTCTTGCTAGGTTGCTGAGAGTATCACTGGCTATATTTCTGAGGCTGTCCTTGAACCTGCAATCCTCGCAAGTACGGGGATTACAGATATGTGTCACTGACTTGGCTTTATTTTGTTGTTGTTGTTTTGTTTTGTTTTGTTTTGTTTGTTTTTGACTAAGGAAATTGAATGACTTCAACTTCTACCTTTTTCTGCTGTTGGGTTCACTATACTAAAGAGACCTTGGCCATCCTTCCTGTCACTATCTTTTCTTGTCCAGCTGAGGATCCCTTGCTTGCTGCTGGTCTTTGGGCATCAAGAAACTGGGCTGAGTTACATTTGGGGCTGGTATATGGTTCAGTCTGTCCTTAAATAGCCATTGAGCAAATTGTACAGCTCCTTTATTAGAAGCTCTCAAAACCCTATGTGCATGCAATAGAGGCTTTCCCTCTCTCTATTGGGTCCAAAACTTCTTTACTTTTAACAGGGAAGGAGATTGTGGGACTCTTGGGGATGTGTCCGCATGCGCAGCCAAAATACAATGTTTTGTTCACACCTCACTTAGAGAAAAGGACCTGACCAGCTTATGAATACTAGAAAATGCACATTTCATTTCTTCTTTCATTTTTTGAGATATATTGTTCCTGAATGTGAACCATTAGACAGAAACAATGGGATCAATAAAACTTGGAGTTGTCTAACAAGAGACCCTTTTCTTGCCTATTTTATTTGTAATAACAGAGTCCACTGGATAGCACTTGGGTCTATGAAAGCCAGCGAATCAATAACCCTCTTATGGCCTGGATAACATGATACTGTGGCATTAAGTGAGCGATGCCAATATGTGGGTGGGGAGGGAGGGGCGGAGGAGGCGCTGTTGCTCTACGGGGAACTGTCTTATGCCTTTCAGGTTGACACCCAAGAAGAAGCATCAATTCCTCTCCCTGTTCCAACATATTCTCCTCTTGTGCCTAAAAAATTATTCAAAGATGGTAACAAATTTCTTACATGACCTTTTCAGCTGCTGGTTTAGAATGATTTTTTGGCTGGCTGCTTACTGGAAAAAGAAAAGAAAAGAAAAAGCTTGCAGAGGTGAATTGTCAGGACATTGGCTCCTCTCCCCATCAGCTTTGGGAACACTCTGTACTTGATGTATGTGAGTATGTTCTCCTGGCAAACACTCTGTAGAAAAAATGTGCTGTGCTGGCTACTGAGGCTCACGGCTATGCTCACTGGTCATAATGGCTAATGTCCAGGCCTGAGCCCCTGGCTTTTTGAGATGTCTCCCTACAAGTATAACAACTGGGACAGAATATCTTGGAGAATGTCTTTTCATTATAAGGTGAAAAATGTTTCCCATGAAGAGTAGGAGGTGAAGAAGCGGTGTAAATCCATTTGGAGACCTCCTGAAGAAATCGTTTAGCTGGTTCTCAGTGCTCATGGGATTTGGGGGGCTATGTTAGTCAGCTTTCCATGTAATAAAATACCTGAGATAACCAACTTCTAAGAAGCAAAGGTTTATCTGGGTACACAGTTGCAGAGGTTTCAGTCTATAGTCAGTGGGCAGCCCATCGTGGCAGGAGCTCGTGCAGGGGAAACTGTTCACCTCATAGTTCCCAGGAAGAAAAAGAGAAAGCAGTAAGAGGGGCTGAACTCCCAATAACCCCTTCAAAGGCATTGCCCGGAAGACCTAGCTGGGCATGGTGGCACACGCCTGTAATCCCATTACTTGGGAGGCTGAGGCAGGAGGATCACAGGTTCAAGACCAGCCTCAGCAACTTAGCCAGGCCCTCAACAATTTTAGTGAGATCCTGTTTTGAAAATAAATAAATAGCCAGGCATGGTGACGCATGTTTGTCATCCTAGCTTTTGGGAGGCTGAGACAGGGGGACCGCGGTTCACGGACAGCCTCAGCTATTTAGTGAGATCCTTTGCAACTCAGTGAGACCCTGTTTCAAAATAAAGAATTAAAAAAAATCAGGCTGAGGGTATAGCTCAGAGGTAGAATGCCCCTGGGTTCCATCCCCAGTACCGCAAAACAAACAAACACAAACAAAATAGGGCCAGGGTATAGCTCAGAGGTACAGTGTCCCTGGATTCAATTTCCAATACCAAAGAAAAAATTTAAAAAACCTAACTTCCTTCCACTAGGCTTCACCTCCTAGACTTCCTACCACCTCCCAGTAGTGCTGCAGGTAGGCCACCAAGCCTTTAACAAATGGATTCTTGGGGGTCACTGATCCACACCATAGCAGGGGCTGTGCCATGTAACTTCTTGTTCTCTCATCCATCCTGGGACTGTTGCGCATTGGTGCTCTGGAATCAGAGCAGTGTGGAAAGCTAAAGGTTTTGAGGTTATTGCAGAAAATGGAGTAGGGATGGTACTGTTATGGTGACCAGAAGCTACGGAATTCAAAACTTCTTCATGAAGCCTTGCTTACAGAATGGACAGGCTTCACTCTAAATAAAACCTTGTATTCTCTGCTATTGAGAGATTGTGATGACCTCGCAGCTCATACAGGAAAAGAATTTGTCAATAATGGATCTTTTCGAAAAAGAGATCCTTTTAGGGAGAAAAATCATAACCAGCCATATTTGAGAAGCTAAAAAAAAAAAATGTGACACTGATCTTGACTTGCAGAGAAGTAAGAAGATCTGTCTTTTCAGGAGCTAAAAGTTTAACTGCCTCCATGACACTCGTTTATATGAAAATGTTAGAATTGGACAAATAAACAGGGATATCTCATTATTATTTATAGAGGAGAAGTTTGCCATTAGGGAACATGTTGGCTAATCTACTTTGGCCAAGTTCTCCTTAGAGATGGTGATTAATAGAAGGAATAGGTGGAGAATTAGTACACACACATAGCTATTCAGAAATGGGGGTAAAATGTTAATGTGGTGACCTTTAAATCTTAATTTTTCTTTATTTCACTGAATGCTAATTAATGGACATGTTCAGCACCAGGAGGAATTTGCATCCAAGTCCATCTCCTTGCCAAGTGGTATTTTGAACATTTCTGGAACTTAGTCTCAAGGAAGAGTTGACCTGAACTTCTAGGGCTCCCATTCCTGCCTCTGCAGCTTGGCTTTTCTCCTGAGAGCAAAACTTGCCACCATCTAGCAGCTGATTAGCATGGCTGTATAACTCTGCAGTTAGCAAGGTAATTAGTTTCAGAGATAAGTGGAGATTGGGGAGGTTCGAGGCACAGCATGTTTATTGAGTGCTGTCCCCTGGACAACAGGGACACTGCCTGCTTGTTAAAGAGGCCGGGATTTATTGCCTGCCCAGAGCTCTAGGACTCTAGGAAGAAGCAATGTGGTAATTGGGGCCTTTCTTGAAGCAAAGGGCAAAGGTAAATTTGTAATTCAGGCAATGACCTTTAGAGAGATGCTCAGGGATGCATTCTGGAAAACATTGCCTTTGTGCAGGGAAAGCCATAGACTGAAAGTGCCTGCCAGGTTAGGTTGGGGAATTCCCATCATTTGGGAGAAAGAAGAAACAGCTGAGATGGAATTAAAATAAACTGGAGTATTAGGGAGGAAACGTTTTGGAGTTGACTTTTATGAGGGCAACTTTGTGTGTGTGTGTGTGTGTGTGTGTGTGTGTGTGTGTGTGTGTGTGTGGTGGTGGTACTGGGGTTGCTGGAAGTCCTTCTACCTCCGGGCTACACTCCCAGACCTTTTTTTTGTGTGTGTGTGGTACTGGGGTTCCTGGAAGCCCTTCTACCTCGGAGCTACACTCCCAGACCTATTTTTACATTTTCATTTTGGAAACAGGGTCTCCTAAGCCAGCGCGCTGCTGGCTTCGAACCTGCGTGATCCTCCTGTCTCCGCCTCCCAAGCGCGGGGATTACAAGCGTGCACCACAACTCCTGGCCTAAGGGCAATTTTTGATTAGCCATATATTTTCCAGAATTGAACTGCGAGGCAATAAAATTTCAAGAAGAGAATGGTTAGATGTCTCTACCTCTGTCTTTCTCATCTAAAAAATAGTCACATAACACTACCTAGATTAAAAGGTTATTATGTGGATTCAACAAATTATTACTAGAAATGCATTGCAAGTGTGTCCACATAAGTGTCCGTCATTATTTATCATCATTATTATTTAGCTTTCAATGGGATATTGGACTAAATGACTCAGAATCGCCCATGACTCAGTGGTTTAATGGTAGGAGTACTTTACAACCCAGAGGTTACTGGGAAAAGTTTTTATTTAAAGTATACCTGTTCTTCTGGGCATGGTGGTACACATCTGTAATCTCAGTACTTGGGAGTTGAAGACAGGAGGATCACAGGTTGGTGGTCAGCCTCAGCAACTTAGCGAGGCCTTATTTAAAATAAAAACATAAGATAGGACTTAGGGTGTAGCTCAGAGGTAGAATGGCCCTGGGTTCAATTCCTAATGTAAATTAATAAATATACAAATACACAAATAAGAAATATAAAGTATACCTGTTCTTTTGAGCCCTGTAGTTATCTTTAGAATATGGTTGTCTTTCTGTTTGATTCAGTACACATTCTAGACCATATTTAAAATTATTTTAAATATATTGTCTCAAATTTTTCAGAAACAAAGGAAGGTATAAATAAATAAAAATAAGCTGGACATGGTGGCACAAGCTTGTAATCCCCAGGCTTGGGAGGCAGAGACAGGAGGATTGCATAGGTGCAAAGCCAGCCTTGCTGGCTTAAGAGACCTAGTTTCCAAATAAAAATATAAAAATGGGTCTGGGAGTATAGCCCAGAGACAGAAGTGTTTCCAGGAACACCAGTACCACAAAAAATATAAATATATTTTTCTTATTGGGTAAAAAAATCAAAATGCCCAGAGCCTCCTGTTTTTGAAGAATGAAGAACACTTAAAATAGTAGAAATACGAGTAAATTTTCTCTTTTCTTTGAAATAAAGAGACTATTTAAAGCACAATTTATAATTTTTCTTCAGGGTTTATAATACACTAAGTGGAATTCATATGCTGACTATAGAATAAAGGAATCGAATATGAAATAAAGTCAAAGATTGGAGAGCAGTGGGGTAAACAGAACTGCATAATCATAAGACATCTACATGTCATATAAATGGTAAACTCAACCCCAAGTAGTCTAAAAGGTTTAGTTTTTGTAGTATAGCTAGAACATCAACAAACCAATCAAAATATAATTCTAAGCTGGGTATGGTGGTGCATACTTGTAATTCCCGTACTTGTGAGGCTGAAACAGTAGGATTGCAATTTTGTGGCCAGCCTCAGCAACTTAGTGAGGCCCTCTGCAACTTAGTGAGGCCTTGTTTCAAAGTAAAGAATAAAAAATAGGCCTGGAGATATAACTTGGAGGTAGAGCCCCTGGCTTGAATCCCCAGTTTCACACAAAATAAAAGAAAAAAATTCTAAAATATGTTAAAGTAAATAAAAAGAAATCAGAACAAAAGAACAAAAAACAGAAGGGACAAACAAGAAACATAATAAAACCTAAATCCAAACATATGCAGATAAACACATTAAATATTAATGAATTAAATGCCTCAATTAAAAGGCAAAGATTATCAATATAGACTTTGCCAAGCAAGACCCAGTGATATGCCTGCCACTTATAAAAGTTGCACTTCAAAAATAAAACTGGGTCGGTCAAGGGCAAATGGCTTGAAAACAAATACACTATGCAAATAGGAAATCTAAGAAGCCTAGAGTGAGTATATTAATATCAGAAAAATATGTAAAAATGATGAGTTCATCAGGAAAACAAAGTAACCATAAATTTCCACATGCCAAATACTAAAGCTTCAAAAATACATGAAGCAAAAATGGATATAAGTAACTGGATACATGTCAGCATTATGGCATCATGTGGGGATATCTATGGCTTTAGATCCCGTCATTGCATTTCAGGTTAGAAGGCATTAATTAGTGCTCACTATGTATTGGCTTTAGGTGATACAAAATAATAAGACAAGATCCATAGTTTCAATGAGCTTTAATCCTACTATGACATGAGATTTATGCTTTTAAGTACAATGAACAAATAAGGAAATTCTAGAGGTAAGAAAAAAAGACTGTCTTCCTTTCCCTCAGAATCAATATTGTGAGACTAAGTAGCCACCCTCATCAAAGTAACAGTTGTGATCAGCAGAACACAAGAAGGACGGGTGCAGCTCTGGAACATAGACCCTGGACTCACACTGAAGTGTGACATCATGGGTACTTCTCTCTGACTTCTTAGACTCTTCTTGTTACTTCTAATGAGAGTCTAAATTATCTCAGGTGTCATTGGTTCAGAGTGAGGTTTGACTGCAGCAAGTAAAATCTCATTGCCATTGTCTCGTCACTGGTTTGGGGTGAGTACTATTTGTTGGAGGCAGGGAGAGTTGCTTTTGTCTCCTGCTGCCTATGGTCAAGGAATTGGGTAGTTCTAAATGCTGCTGGAGCATTTTGCTACAGAGAAAACCTAGTAAATACATTTAAAGCACTTTAAACATCCTTTGGTACAAAGTAAATAAATGCAAAACACATATTATCTGTTGTCATGTCCGATTGTATGTGCACCTCCAAAATTCACATTTTAGAACTTAACCCCCCATATGATGGTATGGAGACAAGGTCATTGGGAGGTGGTTGACCATGAGGATGAAGCCCTCATGAACTGGATTAGTGTCCCTATAAAAGGGCTTGAGATGGGCATTGTGGCTCATGCCTGTAATCCCAGTTCCTGACAGGCTGAGACAGCAGGATTGCAGGTTTGAGGACAGCCTCAGCAACCTAGCAAGACCCTGTTTCAAAACAAAAAGTAGGGCTGAAAGTGTAACTCAAAGTAGAATGCCCCAGGTTCAATCTCTAGTACCATAATAATAATAATAATAATAATAATAATAATAATAATAGTAATAGGCTTGAGGGGTCAGTTCGTCCCTTTGGGGGGACACAGCACATTCCTTCTTCCTTTCCGCCATGCGCAGACGCAGTACTAACAGGCACCATGGTGGTAACAGAGAGTGAGCTCTCACCAGACACTGAATCTACAGGCACCATGATCTTCTCAAATTTCTCTCATTTATAAATGGCTGAGTCTAAAGCATTTTATTATAGCAGTATAAATGGACTAAGATAGATATTATTTTATTTTTGGTACCAGAGGTTGAACCCAGGAGTATTCTGCCTCTGAGTCGCATCTAAGCCCTGTTTTATTTATTTATTTTTGTGGTACTGGGGATAGAACACAGGGGAATTCTACCTCTGAGCTGCACTCCCAGACCTATATTCTAATTCTTTATTTTGAAACAGTGTCTCACTAAGTTGTGGAAGGCCTCACTAAATTGCTGAGGCCAAGTGTGAACCTGTGATCCTCCTATCTCGGCTTCTCAAGTACTGGGATTATAAGTGTGTACCGCCACACCTGGCTCTTTAATTTTTATTTTGAAACAGGATCTCACTAAATTTCCTAGGCTGGCCTCAAATCTGTGATCCTCCTGTCTCCGCCTCTCAAGTACTGGGATTACTGGCATGTGCCACCATACCCGACTAAATTATTTTTGTTGCTGTTGCTGTTTTTGTGTGTTTTAATTTTCTTAAAAGACAAGGCAGAGAGACGCTAAGTTCCCAGATTTTGGTGACATGGTTGAGCCTATGAGTTAAAGCAATCCTGAAGCCCTTCCAACCTCTGAACTTTGCACTAAATTCCATTATAGTTTAGTCCAGTTAGGATTAGTTTTCTTGATTTTTCGTTAACCTTAAGAGTTTCTAGCTGGAACTCCAAGTCAGTGAGATTTAACTCAGAGTCAGTGAAGGACAATTTAGAGGGTGATTCTGTACATCTGCATGGTGATTGAATTTATGTCTCATATAATTGTATATACAAAGCGAAGTTATCGACTCCACAGGACAGATGATTCTTCTCAACTTCCAACATCCTTTACCTTTTGCTAATTGATATTGTATTGGGCACCTTGCCAAACTCCCTGGCTCTGGGTTTGTCCTGTCTTTTCTAATTCATTCTTCACACAGCTGCCAGAGTTATCTTTAAAATACAAATCGGATCGTTTTATACACACACACACACACACACACACACACACACACACACACACACACTCCATCTGCTTAAAAATCTTTCTGTGGCTCCTGACTTCCTACTGGACTTCATTCAAATGTAGCATGGTCTGAAGAGCCCTTAAGACCTGCCTTACCCTCCCCATTCAGCTTTATATCCCAGCTCCCTTTCCAAAAAGCTTTGTGCTCATTGTGTCCTCAACACATGATGCCCTTGCACGCCATAAGCTTTTTTGTGTGCTGTCCCCCCATGCCTGCAAGGCCTTTCTTCTGCTTTCTGTGCTGGGGAATACTGTTCATCTCTGAAGACCTTCAACTCAAATATCACTTGGCTAAGAAGCATTTCTTGATAGGTAGGATTTATTACCAGGATAATGACTACCAGGATTTGCGGGAGCCAGTTCTTTGGTTAAACAGCCTAGGAGAGGTTGTCACGTCTGCCCCAGGGCAGGCAATTGGAAAGAGAAGATAGGAAAGAAGGGCAGATTTGGGCCTGAAAGACACCCATGAAGATAAAATGGAAACCACACTGTCTCTGTCCATCTCCAAGCCTCTAGCCTTGATGATTCAGCTGCTGCACATGAGAAGCTGATGCCCTTCTCCATGAGCCTTGGTTTGCACCTCGCCCAGGAGACAGAGAAGCTAAAGGATCTAGTAGCAGCTGGGGTCAATGTGGATCAGGCTGGAACACCACCCACACCAGGTATGCCAGACGGATGATCGACCCCAGAAGCCCTTGACATGCTCCAGCCTCCTGGTGCAAGAGAAACTGCTACTTCACTTCTGCCTTTCATGTTTCCCATAAAATAGGATTCTCAGAAACACAAGTACAGCTAAGTTGAGCTGATACAGTAGGAATCCACTATGCACTTGTGTCTTCCTTTTATAAAAGTAATACTGCTTTACAGTTATGTTAACAGCATGAGGATATAAATTCTATTGAACAGAGAACACTTCTCATGTATATCTGTACGCTTGTATCTGACGCATATAGCAGTAGAACAGTAGAACAGTTAATTTAAAAATGTATTCTTACGTCGGGCGTGGTGGCGCACGCTTGTAATCCCTGCGCTTGGGAGGCTGAGACAGGAAGATCGCACGGGTTCAAAGCCAGCCTCAACTACTTAGTGAGGCTCTCAGCAACTTAGTGAGACCCTGTTTCCAAATAAAATATAAAAAAGGTTTGGAAGTATAGCCCGGAGGTAGAAAGCCAGCCCCTGGGTTCCACCCCCAGTACCACAAAAAAAAAAAAAAATGTATTCTTACAAAATAGCAAGTCAACACAGCAAAATGCTTTTTTCATTAATATTTCTTTTTTTTAATTTTTGCGGATCTAGGGATGGAACCCAGGGGCATTCTACCTCCAAGCTACACCCCCTGCCCTATTTTTTTATTCTTTATTTTGAAACCGGGTCTCACTAAGTTGAGGAAGGCCTCACTAAGTAGCTGAGGCTGTCTGCGAACCGCGATCCTCCGGTCTCAGCCTCTCAGATGCTGGGATTACAAGCGTGCGCCACCAGGCTTGTTTCATCAATATTTCTCCAGTGTATTTATTTACAGTGTATTGTATTTACAATGTGGGTGTGTTGCTGGGGATAACCAAAAGCATTCTACCTCTGAGTTATATCCTCAGCCCTATTTTACCTTTTATTTGGAAACAGGGTCTTGCAAAGTTGCTAAGAGCTTTGCTAAGTTGCTCACACTGACTTCAAACCTGCAGCCCTCCTGTCTCTGCCTACCAACTACTGGGATTACAGGTGTGCACCACCAGGCCTGGCTCAATATATTTCGTCAATGGTTGAAAAGCTAGTGTTTAGCATTTGTTTGTACAACCATCTGAACATCATTCTGGAAAAGAGAGAATTCTTATTCTCTCTTTTATGCAGGGATTCTTATATGCAGGGATTTAATACAGAGAGAAAAGAACCTATTTCATTGATGGATTTTGGTGGGGTTCTGCCTCTCAGGATGACAAAATAAAGCATTCCTTTTAGAATGGATTGTAAAGCCTTCCAAAGAGGTGGCAAAGGTTAATTATTTTAAGCATTTGGAACTTGGCAACAAATAGAGTGGAACAAACATAACATACTGACAAACATATGCTATAGAATATTCCATAAAGATCTCTGCCTATAGTGGCTTACACAGAAAGCTGAACATATGGCAGGCTTTGTTTGGTTTTTTTTTCTCTGAAATCATCTGTCAGGACATGAGCTACCACCTAATTACATCCTCACACTCTGCTCCACATTTTCCATTTTGAATTTGATTTTTCAAAGCCTCTAACTACTCATTTTGTAAAGCTTATTTTTAAAAAATTAATTTTATATGACCTACAAAAGTGTTGTGTTTCTGGGAGACATTTTTAAAGAGAACAGAAGGGCTGGGGGTGTAGCTCAGTGATAGAGTGCTTGCCTAGCATGCATGAGGCCCTGGGTTTGGTCCCCAGCACTGCCAAGAAATAAGAGAAAATAAATAAACAAAGAGCAAGGAATTCTGAGTCTACATCCTGACTTTTAGACTCAATATCATATTAAGGAAGGATGTGTTTAAGAAATGTAATGATTCATCCTCCTACTAAGGAGAAAGGGGTAAAGAGAGGATGGTATGAACTATTAGTATCAAACTTTATGTACTTTTGAGTACCTACTATGCTCAAAGCATATCTTAAATAGAGCAACATTCCTCAAAGTATAGCTCATAGGTAACTCTTAACTTTCGTGTGTGTGTGTGTGTGTGTGTGTGTGTGTGTGTGTGTGTTACTAGAGATTGGGCCCAGGGGCATTCTACTATATCCCCAGCCCTATTTTATTTTTTATTTTGAAACAGGGTCTCACTATGTTGAGGAGGGCTCTGCTAAATTGCTGAAGCTGGTTTTGAACCAGCAATTCTTCTGTCTCAGCCTTCCAAGTACTGGGATTACAGGTGTGTACTACCACAGCTGGCTCACAGGTTAACCCTTAAGGGTGAGATGACAACTAATTAAAAAATATAAGTCTTTCCTTTAGATCATATGTGTAAATTATGCATAATTTTGTAGATTTTTATTTTTACTCACAACTAATGTCGCTGTCTAGTAATCTATAAAATGAATTATTAAGACTTGCTGAAATTTGATATTCATAAATTAACACATTAGGAGAGCTGACTAAAGCACAACATAGTTATTCTACTAAACTGACTTAATTAGTTGGAAAAGCTCTTGCTGGGGGTATGACCCTATAGATTATTAGTATTCTTGATAATGTTAAGGATGAGTGTATCCTCATCAACACTGAATGAGTTTTGCTTTGGATGGTTGTAGCTTTTCACTATTATTCTCTTAGTCCTAATCAGCCTGTATTTGTAGTTCTTCCTTCTGTTAAAAGCTTGTGTGTGTGTGTGTGTGTGTGTGTGTGTGCAAAATGTTGCAGTTAGTCTTTTGCTTTTTCTTTATCTCCATTCTTGCGATCAACCAGTCCCTTCTCTGCTGAAAAGAGGGAATAGGTGGTGTTTGTGAATAGCACAGTTTTTTGGCTTAAGAGAGCCTCTCTCAAATGAGTTATTTGCTGGTTTAGAGAGACTGCAGCCTTGTGGAATAATCAGAGAATAGAAAGCCAGACACTTGGCACTGCCGGGGGTTAGTTTATTTTCATGGTCATCATCTGTGTTGATGCTTTTCCATCTAGCAATTATTTTTAAGACCAACATTGGTAATAAAAATCATTTTCCCAATGAGGCAGCATTTAGAATCTGCACTCATGGTCCAGGGAAGCAGGGAACAGGATGGCCTTCAGCATCTTGTCTCACACCAGGAGAGACAGCTGAATGAATGGTCCACAGAAACAAATGCTCTGTCACGCCTTGCTGCTTAAATATTTTATAACTTTTAAGCTCTATTAAAGGAAGTGATGTCAAGAGTATTTAGTGGAAATAGCTTCTAGCAACAGCTTTTTATTAAGAAAGATGGCACCAATCATAAAACTGATGATGGAGTGAGAGGAGATATTACCTTGCTGGAGATGGGCTTATTATTTCAGACCCTGGAATGGCTGGCTGGCTGTGGATAGAAAAGGTTGGACAAGAACGCGCAGGAGCATTTACAGGTGTGACTCGGCCCAAGTACTGGCAAATGTTAGTAAGGAGACATTGGTGTAGAAATGATCTGTGATTAGCACAGATTTTAATTTGGCAAATGCCTGTCTTACCCAAGTCTAAAGAAGATCCACCACATTCTATACCCTCTTTCTCCAACTACCTTTTGTGCTGGGTGGTGGGAAGAAGACGTCTTCATACTTCTCAGTCTCCATTCCAGGACCTCCCTACATGCCTCTGGACTCGGAGGGGCTGAGGTACCTACCCATCACGATGTGAAGCATGCTGACTGGGGCCCGTGAGACTTTTAGGGCCCATGGAAATATTTTTAATTTCTTTTAAATTCAAAAGAAAAAAACCCCAAACTTTTAGGCCTAAGAAAAACATTTCACATTTAACATTAATATAATCATCGTTATACTAAGGCAGTTGTTAGATATAATTTTTAATTATTCTTTTTATTTAGGAAGGGGTTTGCAAAGACATGTGCCGGAGGACTATGAATGTCATGATGGCAGTTCTAAGTGGCATTCCATAAGTGTTTATTGTTTGATTGATTGATTAATTGATTGGAAAATAATGTTTGTATGCTTAGTGTGTGTCTCCATGAGGGTTCAGTCATGTTCTTGCTGGCATACTCTGAAAGAGAGCTTGTGGGGCAGGCAAAGAGTACTAGACAGCGAGCCAGGGGACTTGGGGTTGTTTTTTGAGCCCTGTGGCAACCACTTTTGAAACATTGGGAAAGTCACCTGACCTCCTGGACTCCACTTTCTTAATTCTAAAAAGAACAGTTTGAATTTAACTCTGGGATCTTTCCAGCACAGAGATTCTATTATTCTCATGTAGGACAGCTAGCAATGGACTGAAGTTTCTTCCTGAAAATTTTTTAGACAGATGGTAAAAGTAACATTTATTTGTTACTTCCTGAGCTCATAGGAGGCACTCAGTAGAGAGATGTGCAATAGTGCAGGATACCTGCAGAAGTCCCTCTTCTCTCTATTTCTGAACACAAGGCACACTCTTAACTATCTAGGAAGATGTAGAATGCAGACAACTGGCCAGGTATTCTCTAGTGGCCCCAAATCACAAAAAGTCTGGTTCCTTTTTGTTGCGAAAACAAAAGCCCTTATTTCCTGACTAAGAATAAGGATGTCTGTAAAATGACAGCCTGCTATTGGATTCAAAATAAACTGTCAATATATCTGGCCATCCCAGAGCCCCTGGCCTCCCAAAAGGACGACGTCCAAGGTGGGGCTGCTCACCTGCTCAGCTCACTCTTCCCCTGCCCACTGAGCACTCAGGAGCCTGAACTCTGAAGACCCTGCTGAGCCTTCTACTACGGGGAGCTGCAGCTTAGGTAGGGCCAAAGATCAGCTGATTCCCTAATGCCTTTTTTTTCAGAACCTTAAAAAGAAAATAGATAAAATAAGAAGTGTTCTGGAGGCTGGGGTGTCCAAGGCCAAAGTACAGACCCCTGATGTCACATGTCAGAAAGGGAGAGAGCACAAGACAGGCAAAAAGGGTCCTGACCTGTCCTTTGATAAGGAACACAGTCCAGCGATGCTGAACTCACTCCAGTAGGAATTGCATTAACCCATCCCTGAGGGTGGAGCCCTCCTGGCCTTGTCACTTCTTGAAGGTCCACTCCTTAATACTGCTAGAGTGGCAATTACACTTCAATCTGGATTTGAGAGGACGCTCAAGCCAACACACTCAGATACCCACCCTTCCAGATCCCTGAAAAGTAACTTTCCAGAACCCTAGAAATAGGCATGTGTTTTAAAGTCATAGTCATTAAAATAGCATTTATAACTACCTGGTAGGGAAAATGGACATGGATCTTGTTCTCCAATACCAGAAACACACCAAAAGGAAATGTCAACTAGGAGAGACAGCTAAGGAAAACTATTGCATTAAATTATTGTTCTAATGCTGCCTTAAAAGAAAGCAACAGGCAGGGCATGGTGGCGCACGCTTGTAATCCCTGCGCTTGGGAGGCGGAGACAGGAGGATCACGCAGGTTCGAAGCCAGCCGCGCTGGCTTAAGAGACCCTGTTTCCAAAAATAAAAAAGTATAAAATAGGTCTGGGAGTGTAGCCCGGAGGTAGAAGGGCTTCTAGGAACCCCAGTACCACCAAAAAAAAAAAAAAAATAGAAAAAGAAAGCAACAGTACTAAAACCCAGGATCTTCTTCAGAACACATACCACAGAGTTATGACCTTTGTGGGCTCAGTCCCAAGGCATGCTGGGAACGCCAAGGCGAGTTGATAGAGTGAGTATCAAACCCAGAACTGAGGTCACCTGGGGCTAAGCCCAGACTCAAAGGCTGTTTTCCTTAGGTAGGGTTGCCTGATTGTTTCAGAAAATTTACTATCATACACTCTCCATATCCGAAAGCTGTCATTAGTGTGCGAGAAACCTTGCAGTAGTCTGTATAACGCGCACAAGAAAAGAAAAAGCCATAGTCTCTCCATGTGACACAGCAAGGGTGAGACAAGGCTCACGGCTCAGTTCCCAGAATCCTTGGCTCCACAGTCCCATGATCCTCTTGCTTTCTGCTTCCATGTCATATCTGCTTCCACAAAAGCAAATATAGAGGGAGGCTGATCCACTGGGAGGGTGTTGCCTGGTTCCAAATTCTGTCCTTTGATTGATTACCCAGAGATGATTTAGAAAATGCGGGAAGTGGCTTTCTTCTCAACCTCAAGGATGTTTTACATGGGAAATGAATCATCCTGCCTTTTCAGGGAGCACACAGGGAATATCATAAATGATGCCTCTGCTTTCTTCTCATGGCCACAATTCCTGCTTTTATTTTGAGCTTTTTAAGAAACACTTCTTAATATGGTATAATGTAAACTGAAGCTTTTATGCTATCGTCAGCTGCCAGATATGTTTTTAATTATGTAATTGATCCTGAAAAATACAAAACCAAATTGGATATTAATGACAAGAAGCTGAACTCTTTCATCCTCGGAGGCCAGGCACTGTCAAATGACTATTGTGCAGCCTTTGTGTCTTTAAACATCCAATTTTCCACATTTTGCTGTTTCTTTTAAGTCCTGATTAGATGGGGAAGCATTCTGACTTCTGTGATTGTATTTGGAGACTTTGTTGTTTTCCATTTTCCTAAGACTCTTTTGACAACGGGCAGCTCAGCTTTCCACCAATGATTTCTTTTACACTCTGATCAAACCAAGGGCTCTGGTCTACTGTTGGTGAGCATTATGCAATAGAGAGCGAGATGGAGTGGGAATGAAAACAGACCATAAACAACTATATATACACATATATACATATTATACGAATGCATATATATTCGTTCAGTAATGAATCCATTTATTATATTTTACAATATCATACGTTGCATATTACATATAACAACATTCTATAAATAAGTTATTTATTGTTTATTATTACATAGTTATTTGTCACTAAGTGCTAATGTGAGGGTAAGGAGTCAGTCAGGCCTTGGTTCTATCACTAATGAGATGTCTGTAACTATAGAGCACTGTGACACAGATATAAATAACTACGATCCCAGGTAGGGTGCATGTGCCAAGAAGTCAGAGTATGGAAAGGTTTCACCTGGGAAGATTAGAAAAGACTAGAAGGAGAAGGTGGTGCACACACACGCGCGCGTGTGTGTGTGTGTGCACACGTGTGCATGCTGGGGGGAGATGCTGGACTGAACCCTGGGTTCATGCATACACTTTACTACTGAGCTCACTCCTAGACCTGAAAGGTGATTTTGAAACAAGCTTTACAACATGGGTTGGATTTTATTTGACCTTGTGTAAACGAGAAAGCAGGCCTTCCAGACAAGTGGAAAGGTTTGAGAAACAGAAAACTAGAAATAGAAACAGAAAAAAGAAAACTACATTTTGATGTGGATACATGAGATGCCCAGATTTTTATGGATGTATATCTCTCATTTGATTCTTACATGAACCCTTTCGGGTCGTATTGTTTGTCCCATATGCACAAGAGCCTCAAAATCTGCAAGCTGGACTCACCACTTCCTTCTGCCTCCTCCCGGACCGTCCACCTCTCTCACATCCCACACGTCTGTCTTGGTAAAGGCATCGCTATCCACTCTGTTGGCCAAGCCTGGCCCTCTTCGTGATTCTTGACTCCTCCCACTCTGTGCCTCAGCAAACCAGAGCCCTGTTGATTCCACCCTGTAAATGTTACTAGAGTCCACCTGCTTTCCTGGACCCTGGTGCCACTGTGTGGGCCCAGACCACACTATCACTCATGATGCCAAGCCCACCTCTCAGTAGCTGGTCTCCCTCTCCCACCCTGTCCTCATCCAGTCCAATCTCCATGCAGTGGCCCGAGAGGTCATCGGAGGGTGCAGATTGCGACATGTTCTTCCCTTGATTAAAACCTTGTGATTGCTCTTCATCTCCCTTGGCATAAAATCAAAGTTTTGAATGAAGCTTTGAGAGCCCTCTGCTTCCTTCCCCCGCCTGGCTCACAGGAGACCGATCTCCCATTGCATGTCTGTGTTCCAGTCACTGAGAAGTCTTCAGGTCCTGCTCTGCACCCCCTTCTGACTGCCCCTCACTCGCTTAACCAGCAGGAAGCCTGTTCCTCCATGTATGATGGAGGGTGAACTCCAGTGGAACAAGAGCCATATCTGCTTGTTTACCAAGAAATAGTTTTTAAATGAATCAATTATTTTTTACAAAAGGGGGCTCAGGAAGTCATTTTGTTAAGGTGAAACAGCTGGGGAATGGTGGGGATCTCAACCAATCTGTACCCAAAGCTGATGCTTTTCACACAGTACCATGGTGCCTTTGATAGATGGGTCAGTGAGAGGTTCAGAGCTGAGCGTTCATTTCAGCTGGATTGGACCAGGAGACAAAGTGGAATTGGACGGCTTTCATCAAATTGCACACAGCCCTGCACCCCAGTCTAAGAAATTGGGCCCCTCTTCTGCAGATAGTGAGGAATCATAGACAGTTTGGGGGCATAGAAGTGACAAGAGGGAGTGAGTAGGCTTTATTATGATTTCCAAAGTGAAAATGAGGGCAGAGAGCCGAATATGGTGGTGCATACCTGTAATTTCACTATTTTGGAGGCTGAGATAGGAAAATCGCAGATTCAAGGCCAGCCTCAACAATTTAGGGAGACACTTAGTAATTTAGTGAGACCCTGTTTCAAAATACAAAATAAAAGGGGATGTGTAGCGTGGAGGTAGAATGCCTCTGGATTCAATCCCCAGTACAAAAAAAAAAAAAAAAAAGGAAAGAAGGAAGAAAAGAAAAGCAAGAAAGAGAGAGAAAAAAGAAAAAAGGAAAGAAGGAAGGAAGGAAAATAAAGAGAGAAATTAAGAAAGAACAAAAGAAAAAAGAAAGAAAGATAAGGAAAGAAAGAAGGAAGGGAGGAAGGAAGAGAAAGAAAAGGCAGAGGGATACAGAAGAACTTGGGGTTTTTAAGACCTCTTTAATAATGTCATTTTCCCCTCACTGTTTGTTAAAGGTGCTGTAGAGCTTTGCACCTCCCTCTAGAAGACTCTAGTGGACACGAGGAGCCTCTCTCCGGAGGTGGAGTGGAGAATGTGAATGGACCTTTCAGGCTAATAGGACCTTCCAGATCTGTGCCAGGAGATGAGAGGAGCCACTGAAGGCAGTCAAGGAAAGCTCCCCAGGTGATCAAGGCTGAACACTAGTAAAATGGGTGGTGCTGCTATGAGTGGGAGGTCCCTGCTAGGGGCAGCTGCCAGAGGGCAAGTGGCCCAAAGAGCAGCTGGAAACCAGCTGGGAGCAGCAGGAACCTGCCTGTGCTGGCCCAGCCTGACCTACCCTGGGGAGCTGTGCAAATTGTCCATTCAATACCAAGCAACAAAACAGTGTCTGATTTAAATAATAATGATAAATATTATTTTTATTATTATCATTGCATTGCCTAAAAAAAGAAAGAGAATCAAAACCTAGGAAGTCTGGGAAGGGGTCCCTGGAAAAGGGCTGCCTGTTAGAACAGCTCCAGGGCTGCGGAGTTTTACAGGTGGTCATGGGAGTGAACTTAGGTCTTAGGTCATCTGAGGAAGAGACTGGTTTTATGGAATTTCCTTCAAGGGAAGCATGTGGGGTAGAAGTCCTTCGAGAAGCCCTATGGCCTGGGTCCAGCCCTCGACTTGAGAGAAATACTTGTCTGTTTTCTGTAACCTTTTCTCATTTCCAAGTGGCATTAAGAACTGAATGCAGACTTGGAGAGACCGCTTCCGAGGCACAGGAGATTAATCTGTTCCTCTTGCGTTCCCTAATGCAATAACGCATTCTGCAAATACCTTGCAAATTGCCTGGGACCCCCAAATTGCTTTCCCTATGACTCGTACGGCTCAGTTCTGAGCTGTGACACAGTTTTAAGCAGGTAAGGAGGAAATGCAGGGGCATGGAAGTCAAATGCTTTGAATTCTATTCCCAGCTTTTCGAAGAATAAACTGACATGAATGATGTCTATGACCGACCAGTTTTCCAGATGGTAGCCAGGGTTTTTTCCTAAGATCTAGGCAATGAGTATGACTCATCTCCACATCTAACAAGGTGCTCTCAAGTAAAAGCTGCATGCACAATTATGACCTAAACTCTCTCACGTTTTTATTTGAACCCAGGCGAAATCTACCTCCAAGCTATACCCAGCCCTTTAAAAAGAAAGCCTCACTAAGTTGCTGAAGCCGGTCTCAAACCTGTTATCCTCCTGTCTCAGCCTCCCAAGAACTGGGATTACAGGCATGTTGCCATCAGGCTTGGCTCTGGCATGATTTTTTTTTAAGAATTAAAATTTAAACACATTATCAAGGAGAAATGTGTGTGGGTGCCACAGGTTAGGTTTTCTCGACTTACTTATGAAAAGACCCTATCAGTGGAGCTGATTTAAAATCACATCTCAAACCAACGGGAGCTTCAGATGATGATTTCTTTTCATAGAATTGAACTTCCTTGCCAATACAACTGAGAAAGTGGCCATTTAATTTGGATCTAGTTTAAATTATTTAATGAATCCCCCCCCCCATCAGTTAATTGGACGTTAGGCTTACAAATGAACGAAAGTGCGGTGTGTGCCACATTGCTCTTGAACGGAGTCCACGGCTCGCAGAACCAGCTGATGTTCTCCGGGAGCTGGATCAGTGGTCTGCGCTCAACCTCGGGCCTGAGAAAACCATTAGCCAAACGACTTGAGCTTTATTTTTAATTTGATACACTGTGTTTAATGCAAAATGTATGGGCATTTCTGGAGGCGGCTCGCTCAATTGTGGGGAATGGCTGCAGTCCCAGTGGGTTTATCTTGCGGGCTTGTGTGGCGGCTGCTATTTCCTGGTGGGTGTCTAGGGGAGGAGGCGAGGGAATCCAGAGAATCTGGGGAAATGAAGCCGTATGAAGCAGCCTTTTGATTAGATGCAAACAGGCTCCTTTATCCTGTGTGCACTGGGCTCTGGCGCTCCCCGAGGGAGGCTGTGACTTGGGCTGTGGGTGAAATGCCAAATCAGTTCTTGCCTCGGGGAGAGTTGGATTATTGCAGAAATCCTGGAAACAGAACCTAAGACTCCCTGCCTGGAGCTGATACAGTCACGGAAACGTCACCTCCAGGAAGAGGAGAGCACAGGAGCGTTCGGCAATATTCACAGCCCCGTGCTCACCAGGCCACATCCGCAGTCTTATGCAGCAAACACCTTGAGCGCCAACTATGTGCTAAGCACATGGTCTGGAGAAGTTTACTTCTGATTGTCAATGATTCCAGGGAGTTTCATCCAGAGAATTACAGCACAAATTAAAAACTATGATGCTTAAAGTACGTGCAAAGCAGAGTGGGAACCTGAGGGGGGCAGTCTACTAAACATGGGCGCACAACTCAAGTCCTTGCGGGTAGCATAGAGCGCAGGCTTGCTTGGTACTGCATTTGCCCCTACATGCCCGTTGAAGGTAAAAAGCCAGCATCATTGACTGCATGGGGCTTCGAGTCTAGAGGCCTGGAAGGCCTCGAGGAAGGTTACGGAGAGCACAGTTAGGTCCCAGTAAGTGAAAAAGAAAACAAAGAAGGTAAGTGAAAAAGAAAACAAAGAAGCAAATAGGTGAAGACACGAAGTGTTAGGAAAATGTGGACCTTTTCTGTGTATATGTGTTTGTGTGTATGTTTGGGGGGAGGCTACAAGACAGAAGGTAAGGGTGCGGAAAGGTCAGGGAAGAAGGCAAGGAGAGGAGGCAGCTTGAGGCCCTCCTTGAAGCCCTCTGGAGGGCCTGCTGTTAAGCTTGCTTTTTATCCTAGGAACTAAAAAGCCAATGAAAGATCCCAACAGGGATGAGCCTGAGCACATCCACATTCTAGATGTACTCCGGCAGTCAGAGAGCAGGAAGAGTCTTGCATACAGATGCTGTAGCCAGCAAAGAGCATCCAAGAAGGCAGGATTTAATGGCTTGGAATTGCCCCAGAAGGGTGGAGAAGGCCGTCACTGAGAAGAGGTCACTGGGTTTGGCAGATGGGAGGTGAGTGGAAACGTAATCCAGGACAGGGCTCTGGGTGCCTCCGGTGGCCCTGGGGTAAAGTGTGGTTTTCAGGAAACCAAAAAAAGAGGCTCTAATTGTCCAAAGCACAGTAGCTTTTCTTGTGGTGTCCTTCAGGCCAGTGAGTGTGGTTTGCTTTGTAAGGAAGAAGCCCCAGGAGACCAGGGGCTGAGGGTGCCTCCAGCTGTCAGTGGCCAGATCGCCTTGGAGAGCTCACTGTGATGTGCGTTTGCACTGGTGTGAGCTTTGGCCTTTGTGAGGAGCCACGCAGCCTCTGAGGCAGCTTCGCTAGGCCTGGGCCTCGGCTCCCCAGCTCAGGCTGCCTGCTGCCCTGAGTTTGTAGGGAGTCAATTCATGCCCTGGTATCCACAGGGGACTGCTTCCAGGACCTCCACCCCCCCTCCCCCGCCACAGATTTCCTAGTGTTAAGTCCCTTACAAAAAGTGGTGCAGTATTTGCATATAACTGAAACAGGGGTTTCTTGCGAGGAAACCCCGGCAAGTTCTTGTCTACGGAGAGCGAAGAATGACACCCGCAGACCTCAGGAAGGGGAGTAAAAGGTTTATTGGAAGCAGCAGGGAATGGGGCAAGGGTGGCTGAACACCCCCAAAGGGGCTGGAACTCTGGGTCCAGCAGCTGCCTTCAGGAAGATACTTGAGAGTAGCCCAAGCCGAATTGCCCTCAGGTGCAGGCTGCTTTCTTCCAGAGTTCACGCGATCTGCCAGAAGGGAATAGAGAAAAGTGGCCGAACACCCCATAGGGGCTGTCGGAACTTAGCTGCCTTCAGGGTCACTACCCAAGTGTCACCCGAGCCAAGTGCCTATCAGTTGCAAACTACTTTCTCCCAGAGTCCACGCGATCTGCCAGAAAAGAGGTGCAGGTCACCCCTAGGGGCCTGGCCAGCCATGATGTCCAGCAGAGGCCTTCAGGTCACTACTGGAGAGTCGCCCGAGCCACGTGCCCTCAGATGCACTCTGCCTTCTCTCAGGGCCAACACGACCTGACCTGTGAGAGAAAGAACAGCTCCCCAAAAGGGGAGGGGGTCCCAAGTGGGAAGTCCCCGTTTTTGCCATCTGACTGGCCAATGCCTGACCGCTTGCAAGTCCGTTTGTGGTTAGGGTGACTTTGGGATTCCAAGGAGAATTTGCATAGGGCATTTGCAAGTCCTTGAAGGGTCTCCTTTCCAGACTTGTTCGGTGGGTTTGTTGGTTAGAAAAACTCAGGATGACTTTGTGAAGCTTTGACCTTCTTATCTCTGAACCTTTGGAGTTTCAGGTATCTGTTGTCTCTCAGGAAACTCAGGATGGCTTTGTGAAGCTCTGGCCTTCTTATCTCTGAGCCTTTGGAGTTTCAGGCATTTGTCACCCCTCAGGAAACTCAGGAAATTAGCTTTTTTCTACCAAGGCCTTTTCCCTATCTGCCTGTTTCCTTTCTATCTCCTCATAACCTATGTGGGTCCTCCTGGGCACTTTAAATATCTCCAGGTTTCTTATAATACTTAATATGATGTAAATGTTATGTACATCGTTGTTATTCCATCTTGTTTGGGGAATCACAAAAGGGGAAAAGTCTATGCATGTTCAGCACAGACATAATTCCACTCCCCTTCCCTAATATTACCAATTGAAGTTTGGTTGAATCCACAGAGAGGAGCCCACAGATACAGAGGGCTGGCTCTGATTTCAGAGTTTTCAGAAGCAATTTACAAAGGCAAAAACATTACAGACACCCCAAGTCCCCACTGAAAATTCTCTTCTTCCGAACACAGCTCTGGATACCCTCCTTCAGTTCAAACAGGGCAGGGAGGAGCTCTGAAGTACTGTGACAAATTCCTGATACTCCATGGAAAGTCTGTAAAGGTGGAGTTAGACCCTAGGGACTCTATCCAATCGGTGTTGCCAATTCTGTTTCCCCACCCAGTGATAGAGCCAGCCTGTTTTTATGACACTGTGACCCAACCAGCCCTTTGCTATAATCAATGTTTCCATTCTTTTCCAAAACAAACATGCAGATGGGTCATTTGCAAACAAGGAAATGAAAGTTTTCCATCTCTAGGTGCAATGCCATATATTTTTTGAAAACAAAAAATAGCAAAGGAATTTAATCTAATCTCTAGTTACTTTGAAATTTGTCAGGGGCATTAAACCTTAGAAGGTAATTTTTTCTTTTCTTTTTCTTCTTTTAGATTCAGTTAAATTCTCCCCCACTTCGCCCCATTCCTCCTTGGCTTTGTTCAGAATTATCAAGCAGAATGACTCGGGGAGAATAGGACCTTATTGTATCACATTTCGGGAATGAGCAATGAGGAAACGGGAGCCAAGCCTGGAGATGAAAATGTCCTTGTAAACGACCAAGCAAAGATAGGAGTTAAAATGCACAACTGTTATTGTGCCAGAAAATTGTCTGCCCTCTTTGAACAAACTGGTAAGTGCTGTTTTGCATTTCTATCAGGTCTTAAAAATAATAAATGCCATGCTCCCTACTCAAATAAAAGGTAATTTCACAACTGCTTTGAAGATAGCACTTCTTATTTTTTTAACTTTTCTTTTTTGGTGTGGTACTGGGGATGGAACCCAAGGACTTTTCTACCTCTGGGCTATACTCCCAGACCTATTTTATACTTTATTTGGAAACAGGGTCTCACTAAGTTGCTGAGAGCCTCACTAAGTAGCTGAGGCTGGCTTCGAACCTGTGCGATCCTCCTGTCTCAGCCTCCCAAGCACTGGGATTACAAGTGCGCGCCACCACGCCCGGCTTGCACTTTTTTTTTTAATCCACAAAAATGAACCTACCACCCAAAACATTCTAGGTATCTAACTTGTTTAATGTAAACGGAGTGTGTTTAGTCTATGGAGGAGGTAGTCATTTGATTTCAGAAAGAGTTGCATAAATCTCATGATCCAAGTTGACTCCTCATGGGCCAGGGTGTCAGAGGCGGCCAAGCTGTTTATGTATCCACTGGCTAAATTAGTATCAGGATCACTTCAGTTAGCCTTAGATAGTGCTGCATACTCTGCTAGACAAACTGATTACAGTATCTGCTGGACAGTGTATTAAATAACATCATTTAAATTAAAGCCTAATATCTCTCTAAATGAACAATATTTAAAAATTTTTAAGAGCAGAAAAACCTTCTTTGGCATCCCGACTGCCCAGAAGAATAATCAACATTTTGTGTCGTGTTTGGTTGCTCGGCTCCCAGACGCAGTCAACCCAGGACACACGTCAGTTCACGAGCTCTCTTAGTTTGAAAATCCTTCAGATTTTCTTCTCAAGCCCTGAAGGACCCTATTCTGTGATTGCCAGTGGTTCCCTCCAAGGACCTGGGGATAATGGAGACCTCTAAAAAGAATATGTTTAGAGGAATAAAGCCATTAAAGAAATACAATTCCCATGCCAGGAGCCGAGCCATGTAACTGACAGGATAGCAATTCATTCTGAATGAATATCTCATAAGGGAGAGCAAGAATTAAAATGAACTCGACAGTGAACTCAGAGGTAATCTGTAATAGGAAGAAAAAATTACTTCTTAGAAGGAGAAACGAGTTAAAAAGATATGGCTATTAACGAGGGGGAGGGGCAAACGTAAGCCTCCCTCATTCACTGTTGCCCTTTAATTTAGCCACGGAGAAATGCTGGCACGCAGTTAGGTGGCTGCTAGCCAAATACCAACAGTAGGCTGCTTCTGTAGCTCTGTAATATCAGAGAATGTGCTCGGTGGGTTGAGTGTGTTCGTCAGTCTATTGGGCCGTCAGTGAGATCCCGGGGAAGGATATGGTAGTGATGCATCCCACATACTATAGGGGTACACTCCAGAGCCCAGACTGTGAGTGTGGAGATTAGAGCTGAACCCCGGGAGTTAGTGCACTGTGCCTCGCTCACAGCCAGTTCCTGCCAGTTTGTTTCAGTCTCCTGAAACCATAATCTTGATGTGTGAAATTAATACTCCAAATACCAGCTGATCTATTTTGGCCAGACCATGGTGGGTGTGGCCTGCTTGAGTGTAGATAGACTCAGATCTGAGGAATGGTGGTGGTCAGTGGTAGCTATGAACATGATCAGACTGCAGGGCGGGGAATCTCCATGCATAGATCCGCCCCAGTCTATTTATGCAATTTTGTTGCGTTTTTAAAAGACAATTCTTAATTCTATATAATTTTCAACCACCTAGAGTTGGAGAACACAGGGAAGGTCTAAAGTTTGCTATTGTGGTTATAAATCAGCCCAGAATAACAACTAGGTTAAAGGTGTGTGCTTTAGAGTCCTTCACTTATTTGAGCATTTAAGAAATATTTACAGATTCCTGATGACTGCCAAAATAGAGAAGGGATCTTTCTCAGAAAAACATAAATTCAAATTCCCAGGCCACTTCTGTTAACTGCACAACACTGAGCCTATTAACTTTCCTTTCCTGTAATGTGAAGTTAACAATACATTTCTCATGGGATCATTGTGAGTTAAGAAAGTAATGTCAATATCTTCCATATAAGAAAGTAAAAAAAAAAAAATGCTTATGATTATTGCATTACATATGTAGGTGCCAAGTATTTCCCAAAGAATTATAGTTTGCCTCAGACATGTATAAAGATAGGATTATGCTGCCGGGCAGGCGTGGTGGCGCACGCTTGTAATCCCGCACTTGGGAGGCGGAGACAGGAGGATCGCGCAGGTTCGAAGCCAGCCGCACTGGCTTAAGAGACCCTGTTTCCAAATAAAAATATAAAATAGGTCTGGTAGGGTAGCCCGGAGGTAGAAGGGCTTCCAGCAACTCCAATACCACCAAAACAAAACAAAACAAAACAAAAAAAATAGGATTTATGAAAAGCAATACTTGATGAATCAGCAGAAGTTGATGCCAGCTTGTATGGGGCAACACACCTAAATACCTACATACACAATCTATATAATCACAAATACAGTTTCTTATATTAAACCTACTTACTGTCCAGGATGCTTCATAATCAGAAGTGGCAGTAGTAGTGCTCTCTGTACTGGCAGAGTCTCCAGGATCAGGCCTGAAATTATTAGATGTAATCATCAGGTTGAGTTACTTACACAAAGCCAGTTACTCACCATCTGCCATTTGGAGATGTGCCCTTAGGCCCTGTTTGGATAACAGCCCATTGCTATGCAGCAGGGGGAGCCTTTCTGTCCAAATAACTTATCTCTCAGTTTCAAATTCTAATCTGAGAAAAGACAGCGAATGGATGCTCTGTCTTAACGATAAGGAGAACAATGGGCATCTTTTGTCCTACTTATGGGCAGAGACAAAGGATAGGACGTGCATTTGGGGAATTTTAACATGGAGAGCTAAAGAATAAAGTACTTAGAAAACTTAAACTAGGTTCAAAGATAAATTCAGTAGAAATTTGTCCAGGTGAGAGAAGGAATTCCTATGTATCTGTCCCACGGCAGGGCTCCGCAGACAATGGGAAATGTGTAGAGGGCAAAAATGATCCAACAATGTTAAGAAGATGTGTGACAAGTTTATGCACAAGTCATATTTACTGTTGTCTAAAAATGAGTGAGTGTCAGTAGGTAGTGGCCTGGGAGGGCCTCAGGGAGAGACTGAGGCACACTTAGGGTCAGGTAGCTAATGATACAAAATCATTTCCAGGCAGTGATGGAAACCACCACAATTGATCAGAAAACATTATCTTGTTAGAGGATATATAAGAGAAGGGAGCTAATTGTGTGAACCACATGCTCACAATTGATGCATCTTCTTTTTTTTTTTTTTTTTTTTGGTGCTAAGGATTGAACCTGGGGGCATTCTACCTCTGAGTTATACCCCAACCCATTTTTTTAATTCTTTATTTTTAAACAGGGTCTCACTAAATTGTGGAGGGCCTCACTAAGTACCTAAGGTTGGCCACGAACCCGGATCCTCCTGTCTCAGTTTCCCAAGTACGGGGCTTACAGATGTGCACCACCATGCTCGGCTTCGATGCATCTTTTACTGTCATGAACACCAGCATACCAACAAGGACACCGAGGCCATGGTCATTGGGCCAGTGGGTGGAGGAGACAAGCTCTGGCTTCCATCGCTCTATTGCTTTGATGTGTAAATGGCACTGATTTCAAATATAGCAGAAGAACAGGGCCCATTTAGAAGAGAAGCACCATAGGAATTTTACCTTCATGCTTTATACAGGGAAGAAGACAAAATTGGAACAAAAGGTGTCGATAAAGATAAATGTTTTCAGGGGTAAGACATACAAGAGAAATTATAAAAGTAGTCTTTAAAATAACAATTTCAATACTTTGGGATCAGCACCTTTGGGTGCTTATAGACCTTGTCTCTGGAGGCTAGAGGAGAGGGCATTCCTTCAGCCTCCTGTTGAGAAAACACAGGAGGATTCCCTCTTTGCCCTCAGGGGCTATTCAGTCCTTTCATTTTGTAAGTACAGTTCAGACAGAGACAAGCTAAAGTTCTGCTTTAAAATGTTTCCAAAAGTGTTGGCAATGGGAGGCTTTACGAACACCTCTTTGTATTCTCAAGGAGCTGAGTTTTTGATGCCTAATTCTTAAGTGTTGATGCTAGTAAATTTCTCAAACAACAAAAAACTGGTTTGGTCAAGTTTTATCTTCACAGGTTAGATACATGACTTGGGCAACTTCCTGGATGGGAACATCTTAGATCCCTACCATTTGGGGATTTCAACATCCCATTTGATTTTATTTTATTTGATCTAATGGTCATTCTAACCAAAAGTGATGGGTAACATATATTCAGTTCTCAAAATAATACACTGAGGTTAACTTGCAGAGACAATTTTGGAGAAAACATTCTATATCTCTTAAGAAAGTTTGAAATAATATTAACCATTTGTCTGTGTATTCCAATAGAGTTGAGGACGAGGCTCTCAAATCCAGAGAAAAAAACCTGTGGTAGCTCACCTGGAGTTTCAGGGAAAAGCTACTGCACAAGTGCAGGACACGCTCAGAATGAACCGGGTTGTGAATCTCTCCTTCTTACACTAAATATAAGTAGCAGTGGATTCAGAAAACCTTCAAGTGGCTTGTCCAGTATATTGCACACAGAGGAACCTCAACAAATAACTTACATTCGAAAAAAAGATATATCAGAAAAAGTTTATAATTAATAGTAAGAACGATTAAAAGGTTATGAGTGGAGAGGAAGCACTGTCCCTTCAACTTGAATTTTTGAATTTGCTGCTTGAGGGTATATACATATGCATATGTAGTGTGTGTGTGTGTGTGTGTGTGTGTGTGAGAGAGAGAGAGAGAGAGAGAGAGAGAGAGAGAGAGAGAGAGAAATAGAATTTAGTTCTGTGTGAATGTATAGCAGTCTCATAATAGCTTTCAGACTTTTGCCTGCTTTGAACATCACAACTCCCCAGTTTCTGAAGTCCAGTCATTTTTCTCAGTCTTAGGCCTGGGTACAAATACCTGTTCTGCCTTCGTGGTTCTGTTATCTAGGGCAAGGCACTTTACTTCTTTGAAACCTAGTTTTCATAGATGTGAAGTGGAGATGTGAAGTCCTAGACTTCTACGAAGTAGAGCCCAGACAAGGAAAAAAGGGCTGAGGCCCTATTTGAGAAGCACAAATCTAAGCTGTGCAGGTGAAGGGGAGAAAGAAGTGGGTGGGGGCACGAGAAAAGTGCGATACTGTATGCTCCTGTGCCGGCCACCACCTCACAGCAAATCCTTCAACAGGCAACTCAGTAGAACGAGAAATCACATCTCAGGGCCTTATTGGGGCAGCAGAGAAGGCAGGATCAATTCTCTTATCTTGTGACTCTCCTCAGCCAGGATTGGCCTCATTGCAACCAGTTCCTCCCAAACTACAGATCACCTCGTCTAGCCCTTTGATCCAGATCCCGACATTTTATCCCAGCATGGAAGTGGAAGCGAATTCAGAGATGAGGCTCTGCAATTGCAGTGTGAGAGCGAGGCCAACCAAGGGGTTCGCATGGACTCCCATCACGGGCAGCACTGGGCTGGGGCACCGTTAACATGCCTGTCGTGGCACAGTCTTTGGAAAGATCCAGGGATTTGAGAAACTGTGCAAATCTTGTGCCCAGTACATGCAGTACCTACTGCATCTGACTTTTGCCAGAATTCAACTCATGAAAAGTACTGAGCACAATGCCTGGTAATGACCTTAGCTGACTATTAGATTTGTCCCTTATTAACTATGCAAACATAAGCAAGTTCCTTGCTTTAAACTTCAGAAGCCTCATGGTAAAAGGAAAGATAATAATCATACCGATATCATGGAGTTATGGGGAGGAATAATGGGATCCTAAAGTACTCAGCACGGTGCCTCTTGCATGATGAGTGGTCAGTAAATGTTAACCATGATGATGATCGTGATAATGATGATAAAGGCACCAATGATGAATCAACAGCGCTTTCACATAAAGCTGAAAATTTCTTTCCAGATCCCCAGGTTCCTAACGCAATTGTTAATGCCGATTCTATGCAATTGTTTTTGAGAATAATCATTGGTTTCTGGTGTTTTTCTCTTTTGTTTCCTATTGCATTCTTGTCATGGTTGAATTATATTAAACTTGATTTCAGTTCCTCTCAAAACCTTCGTTGCTGGAAATTTACTCTGTGGCTGAACGTGATAGCAGCAACTGCTATAAGAATGCCACTACACAAACTATCAGGCAGCAAGATCTCTTAATAAATCCTGAGCCTGGTCTGAAGTTTAATGACTTTGAAGGCAGTCAGAGTTGGCCAGTCAACCAAAGGCACATCAAATTTATTAATAAGATGTTGTGGAGCCCTTATCTATTTATGCATCACTGGGTACCCTAGCAACAGAATTCATCTCAGTGCTACCCATGAACATTTTTTTTTTTTTTTGGTTCCTGGTTTCAGCAATACTTTCTGAGTATAGATGGGTTTGTGCCCTCAACCACAGGTGAGCTAAGTGATGCTCATCACTCAGAACTGAAGTGACTTTATGAAAAAAAAAAACTTATTTAATATACTTCACTTTGGACACTTAGGCCTTTTCTTGGGAGAAACCACCAAGCAAGTTATTTAAGAAACTTGAATGTGTATCCTAAATATATGCCAGTTGTAGGACGAATCCCAGCAACCCGGATGTCGGTGCAGGCTGCATACTATGAAAGTCAAGTGTGATTTGGAACAGGTGTGGAGAAGGTGCAACAGCCCATGTACTTCTGGTGAGCTTTGCCACAAACCAGTGCCCTCAGGCTGTCATGGTCCCTCAACCCTTCCCATGTGCACTTCTGTGGGAGTCTTAGCCCATGGAATGAACTCACCATTTCAAACCAGCTTGGCTGTGTACACAGCATATAACAACTGGAAATTGTCTGCAAGCAGACAAACTTCCTGGGACCAAATGGGGCCAACAGCTGGACTATGATGACCTTCTATTCTCCCTGGGACGTTTACCTTGACCCTCCTTAAACCTGGCAGGTGCCTGCCACTCCCGAAACCTAGCTCCTGCTTGCCTTTCCCTAAAACTTAACTTGTAATCCTAAACTTAACGCATGACCTCCTTGCCCTTCACTCTGTTTAAACCCTCAATAAAAGAAAGGCACTAACTGCAGGAAGACAGGAGAATGTCTCACTCCTCCTCAGCTGACCCCAATATTTAAAAAATAATAATTTTGGACCCAGAGTCATTCATGCGAGGGACTTCCGAAAGCAGCAACTGCATCACCCCCAGTCCATCACACACCTCCACCTGCAAACCCCCCTTCACCCAGCCCCACGGCCCTAATTCTAGACCCAATAATAGATAAATACGGAGCTTCTGAGTTACTTTTTAAAAACTCACTTATTCGCTGGGTGGTAGTACACACCTGTAATCACAGTACTTGGAAAACTGAGACAAAAGGAATCACAGGTTGGGGGTGTGTATAACACCCTTAGGTTCAATTCCCAGTACCACACACACACATACACACCAAAAAACTCATTGTTTACCTGGACTGAGGAGTATAATTCTGTATTGAAGGAAATAATTTTCTCAGCAGGTTTACACAGCTACATTCTGAAAAGGTACTAGAGATTGGTGAAAGCCATGGATTTAGACTTACTTGGGTATGGTTTTGAATCCTGTTCCACTATTTTTATGACCCTTGTCAAGCTATTGACTCTCTGCTCCTCAGTTTATTTTTTCTAAAACAGATGATGATGATGATGATGATGATGATGATGATGATGGTGGTGGTGGTGGAAGACGAAGAGGAGAAAGAGAAGATACTGGGGTAATGAGCATTTAGTAAGCACTTACAATGCCCAAAAAGTATACTCGGTTCTTCATCTTCATGTTTGCACTCATGCTCACAGCAACTCTTGGAGGTAAATGATGTCACAGCAGACGGGGCTCTGCAGAGTGCCTTTAGCCAGGCTTACTGCAAATGCCACTGCCAGTGTTACAGCAGGGGAAAACAACAGAAAACCTCTTTTATTCTCAGCTCTTTCATGCCCATCAGTGTTTTTGGTTTCTGGTTTCCTAACATTCTCACCTGCATTCTTGAAGCACCAAAGCCTTCCTCTTTTTGTTTTTGTTTTAGTACTAGATATATCTGAGATTCACCGATGCAAAGGGTGTTTTGTTCCATCCTTCATTCTGTTGAGAGTTGTATAGTACATGTAATTTTCTTTTGCATTATTTAGGGATGTTGATCTGCTCGATTTCAGGTTTACTTAATAAAAGGATCCAGATTAAAAACATGTTCAATAGCAGAAAGCTCCTTTTGTTTAAAGCTGAGCTACATCTTAAGAGGCATAAATAAAAACAAAAGCAACCATGGCAAAAATGATCTTCCCAATAATCCTGTAAAAGCCCCTCTGATTTGGGCATTGAAATTTCTTTCACATTGCCGAGTGAAGTCGTAATGCAAGCTGTTTCTTATGCAGCAATTACTTTGTGACATGAGTTCTCTGTTACCAGCGATCTGTTCGATTGACGCAGGGGCCCGAGGAGCAGCAGCCCTGATCAAGACAAGCGGTCCAGGAAGACAAGCCTCCAGGAAGGTGAAATCTCTCCTGCCAAAGACACTGCGATATTCATTTCTAGCCCTGGCTGTGATTTATTAGTAGTGTTTGGATGGTAATTTCACTTAACCCATACTGCATTGCTTCCAAATTACAACATGCTAAACATCTACTAAGCTATTTTACACAATTAAACAGGCTTAAGCAACCCTAGAGTGCTAGTTACTGCCATAAAGAAGCAGTTTATCATAGGTAGTGTCATACACTGAATTACACTCTCAAATCCAGAGCCCAGGCTGAGAGACATCACAGACCTGGAATTACTCATCCTCTCCCAAAGTGGCATATTTATTTTAGTTAGAATTGTAACTTCCCACAACCTAGCTATTAGTTGAGACCTTTAAAAAAAAATCAGGCATAGTTGAGACTGTGGAATGAACAGCGACCTCAATTTCACAGAGAGATCAATAGAGAAGGCAGTAAACTCCAGAAATTCAGGCTGCTTGTGGAATAGGTCCTTGGCTGCAGGGTCACTCCGCATACATGGAGTGTTACACTTCAGATGTATCCCCAGGACCTAGTCCAATTCCGACTCACTGTAGGTACTTCGTAATTATTTTAAATTTAAAAAATGAGTCTTAGTGTGTCTCCCACTTGTTGCTGCCTGGGTCTTTTCCTCTCTCCTCATGCCCCACCAAAGGTGGTCAAATACATTGATAGGGGAGAGCTCCAGGCCCTTCTCAGATCTAAAGATCATCCTGCCATTGTAAACTACTTTGCCAGTCCCTGGGCTGCCTTGGGATCATTACAGTTTTGTGACCTTTCCTACCTGGTCCTTACTCATTCCTTCTCTCACTAGCCTCTGAACATTTATTATAAACCAGCTGTAAGCTGGGCATCCAGAGAAGAGAAAATACCATCCCTGCCCACAAGGGCTCTATGTCCTCTCTGGTCTTCTTCAAGCCTCAGGCCCAGGGGTCTGAAAACCTTTCTACAAAGGGCCAGGTAGTAACATTCTGTGAGCCACTTGGGTCTGTTGTAACTACTTGGTTCTGCCACTGTGGTTCCAAAGCTACTATAGACAAGAGCAAACAAACGAGACTGTAGTTATAAGCACAGACATTTGAATTGTATTCATTCTTATGTGTTATTGTTACCAGAGTCTTGGGCCAGAGAAGCCTGGCTTCAGGGAAAATCAGGTCCAGGAACGGATTCCAGAAACCAAATGGGAAAATGAATGGTAAAAGGCAAGAAAATGATTTAATATACACTCTGTTGGGAAGTCAAGAGGAATCGACTGTCCTCAGCCCTGTCTTAGGGTTACTGACAGACAGGAACTTTGAGGTTTTATAGAAAAGTGGGACAAAGACAAGGAACAGGGGTTTTGACAGCTGGGAATCTGCAAAGCTGGAAAAGCAGCTAATCTAGGTCAGGCCGAGGTTTGGCTGGATCATTGTCTCGGGATCGGTTCTGTAATGCTCCAAAGTTCAAAATCACCATCGACGGAGGGAGCAATTCCGTTCCCCTCTTGAGAAGTGAGAAGATTGCTCGTAGCCAGGTACACTGGCACACATCTTTAAGCTACTTGGGAGACTGAGACAGAAGAATTGTAGGTTTGAGGACTTAGTGAGATCTCAGCAACTTAGTGAGACCCTGTTGCAAAATAAAAAATAAAAGCCGGGAGTGGTGGCTCATGCTTATAATCCTAGTACTTGGGAGGCTAAAAGAGGAAAGATCGCAGGCTCATGCCAGCCTCAGTTACTTAATGAGGCCCTCTGCAACTTGGTGAGACCCTGTTTTAAAATAAAGGAAAAAAAATAGGACCAAGGGTGTAGCTCAGAGGTAGAATGCCCCTGGGTTCAATCTCTAGAACCACTAAATAAATAAATAAATAAATAAATAAATAAATAAAATAAGGTTGTCCTTTTTTAGCACCTAGTTCAGTATCAAGCACATAGTAGATGCTCTGTAGATAGTTTAATGAATTCTTAAGTAGCAAGACTAATTTTTATGTAATATGTGAGCATGCTAATAATATACATTACATGTCCTTATTATTTTCCTTTTCTTCGTTTTATGTGCCAGTGATACTATTAAATTTTTAAGCTTTTATGTACCGATGTAGAGTCTACATCTTAGCCTGGACCTTCTCTTTCTTTCCAAATATATAGAATAAGTCTCTGACGCTCCTGGGTTCTCGAGCGCGGCCTCTGGGTGCTAATGCTGGGCTTTCATTAAAGCAAATCTAACCAACTTCCCAACAAAGAGCCATGAACTGCCACCGGGACCCTCTTGGGTCTTCCTTGACAGGTGAGGACACTACAGCCACAGAAGGCTGAGTAGGCTTGCCCGAGGACACTTGGCTGGTGTAAAACAAAAGCAAAACAGGAGCTGTAATCCAGCCTTGGCATTGCTAGCATTCTAAGTTTTGAGGCAGTTTGCAAGTTAAAGTGTTGTTCTCTGCCTGTGGATTTGCACTTTCTGAGTGTGGAGTGCGGGGTGTGCCTGTGAGGCTGCGGCAGTGGTGACCTCTGGCTCTGCACATCCTCTGAATAGGATTCCTTGTTGGCTGGCGCTCTCCGCCTTTTCTTGCTCCTGCAGCGTATCCATCATTTCCTTAAAACACTGACACTCATTATAGCCGGCAAACAAATGGTTGGGAGCTAGGCAACTCCAATTATTTAACTCAGCATGTAGAATCATTTAATCAGAGCTCAGAGAACTGAGAGGCAGTATGAAAAAGAAATAGGCACCCTGTCTGGCCCCCAGAATGAACTCTTTTCAGGAGAAAAGAGAGCTTATCTTATTTATTGTGGTAAGAAGACGATACAGTGTAGTCTGTAAATGAGGAAAGGACTAGATGGTAAGAGTTTAGAAACAGGATTTCATTTGAGCTCTATTTCAGACCTCTTTCTTTTTGGTTTAATTATGGAACAATTATTGAATTACTGCATAACTTCATTTTCTCATCACAACATAGAACTGCTGTTATCTGTATTTTTAAGCTCTTTTATGACACTGCCACGAACCCTATTGTGGTGCGGATGCATCGTCTTGCGTTCATCTGAACGGCTGCGGTTACTGAAATACTAAAAGGACTGCATTAAAAAGTGGTTTCAGGGGCCGGAGGAGTAGCTTGGTGGGAGAGTACTTACTGAGTATGTGACAGGTCCAGGATTCAACCCCCAGAAGTACAAAAAGAAAGGAAAATAAAATAAAATAAGAGAAAAAGAAATTGCTTTCGGCTGCAGGACATATATACTATGGTAGCAGTTCCACTGTGCACACAGGTATGTTTTAAATGCTTAGAAGATGTCATAAGCACGCATTTAAAAAGTAATTTCACATTCACCATCAGTTGCCTTTTTACTTTAATGGTATAGGCAGCCTTTTGTTAAATAAGAGATTATAGGGGATACAAAATTGGCTGGGTAATGTAATAATTGGAAAACACATGGAAGACTGATCTAGAGAGAGATGCTGCAGATGGCAAGCATCCCTCCCTCGAATCATGTCTAGTTTGGGAAGGTGCTTTCCAGGGCTACGCGAGCAGAGGAGCAGGAGGCCAAGAGGGGCAGGCCCCTTCTCCCCAACCAGCCGAGCCTTGGAGCAAGCACACTCACGGACGCTGAAATGCCTGCCATTACGTGGAAAGGTCTCCCTGTTTGTCCTCAAGACTCTTTCATGTTCTTTCCTGAGAAAAAACAAATTAATACTCTCCTCCTGCCTGATGGAACATCAAGAAGTAAATGTACAACTGTCACGGGAGAAGGGTTGGTTCTGAAAAGGGTCCAGAAGAGTGCCCAGTGGGGGAGACGGGCCGCACAGCTCGGGACTGAAGAGTCCTTGACTTAGGTGAAGGAAAAGGATTTCAGTTTGAACCAGTCAGAGACATAGGCAGAGAAGTATTTAAGAAAGTAGGGAATACACCTTTGAGAGAGAATATGAGCCAGCTCCAGAGTGAAAGATGCATTTGGGGGTTCATGGCTCTTCTTTTGAGTGTCTATTGTACTGGGGTTGGACCAGGGGTATTCTACCTCTGAGCAACACCCCTAGCCCTTTTTATTTTATGAAATAGGGCCATACTAGGTTGCCGAGAGTCTTCCTAGGTTGCTGAAGCTGGTCTTAAACCTGCAAACCTCCTGACTCAGCCTCCCAAGTACTGGGATTAGAGGTTTGTGCCACCATGACTCGCTTCAGGTGTTGTTTCTTGTTAAAGAAACTTGGTGTAGGGTGGGTGTGGAAAAGCATGTGAGGCTGACCTCAGTCAGTGATCACGAGCCAGTTTATGGTGGTCTCGTCATTAGCTGGATCGTTAGGCTAATCTCTATCATCTGATCGATAGATAGCCTAGAAAGACCCCTAAATGATAGGTTTCAGAGGATATTGTATCAATCTGTTTGTTAACAGTGCACATGGTAATTATAGTTTTGTTTTGTCTTGGATTAACTTTAAGATTTACAGATTTTCCAGGAATTTGGGAGAGACAAACCTTGGAAAGAGAATTGGCTTGGGGAGTGACGGGATGAGGAGCTTTAGTTACTTATAAAGTTTTCTTTGCCTTCTTTTCTGTCTCCTTTCTACCTATTTCCTTTATTTATTCTCTTCTACCTCACAATCACAGGAAATAGGACACAACTTCTAAGTGACCATATAGACATGTGCTTTTTGAAGACACATGAAAATCATGGGCTAAAATCTAATACCTCCATTCAACAAAATTACTTTGCGTGTGTGTGTGTGTGTGTGTGTGTGTGTGTGTGTGTGTGTGTGAATGCCACCCACGGATGTGTGTTTCATTTTCTCTTTTTCAGTTCACATTACGGTTTTGTGAAGTCTCAGATGGCTTTGAAGGCTATGCATGAGCCACACGTTGCCGAGACAGCTGAAGTCAGCAGAGTGCGGCGTGGACGGGGAGCAGTACAGGTGGCGCAGGAATTGTCGGGAATTTCACGCGTTTCGAGTTCACACAGCCTCCATGAGCCTGGGCCCTGTTATAGGTCTTAGAAGTGGACTCTGTTAAAATGCTCTGCCTCCTACTTCACTGAGTTGAGCTCTCTGGGGTTCAGTGTCGGTGGAGGAAAGTGGTGTCTTTTGCCCTGAGCAAAGTGTCATATTCTCTAGATGCACGGTGAGTAAGACAAGGAGGAGGACTAGCAGGAGGCCGAGGGTAAGTGGTGGGCAGGCCGCTTTTAATGATGGTAATGAGATTGGTCAAGCAGAATCCCGTGATCCCGATGACACTCTCAATATTTTTCTTTCTGCCTCGCTCTGTCTCTTTTGTTATTAAATTTGTATTTCTTTTTATTCTCTATCTGGCCCCCACCCCGAAACAAAAATACATATTCAAAAGACAGCTCTTAAGAACTCTAACCAAGACAGGTCAGTCCCAGTAGAGCCATACAGAACCACAACTTGACTTTGAGTCTGATAAAACTAAGAAATAATCTTTTTAAAATCTTCTGATCAGAGGCTTGAAAACCCGAAAATGTAAAACTTCAGCTCAGAAGAGTGTGATTAACTCTGAGCGGATGTGCTGGTTCTAGCCACGTAATTTTAGGCATTCTAATTGGCAGTTTAAAAATAGCAGTCACAGCTTCCTCTGCACTGTTAAATTTCCTTTGTTTCACCCAGGACTGTGCATTGTTTTTAAGGGGACTTCAAGTTGCTGAGGCTGCCAGGGAACCACAAATCTTCACGTACTATCTCCCAGGTGGGCTGGACTCTGCTCTGAAACACTAAGGGTAATAATAATAATAATAATAATAATAACAATAATAATAATAACCGTGTTTTCTTAAGAATAATCCCAGTCTCTAGCTCACAAACACATTCCGCTTCCTTCTTTAATAACTAGGTGCTTAAGGGATATGCTTCTATGGTGCTTTTCAATTAAATCCATCTCTGGGTACGGTAAGCTTCCATCTGAACTGCATCATTTGCTTGCCAGGTAATAAGTAGTTCAGAATGGCATAGTTCAAGATAGAGAAAACACTAGCAGGGTGTGGCACATGCTTGTAATCCAGGTGCTTGGGAGGCTGAGACAGAAGAAGCACAGGTTCGAGGCCAACCTGAGCAACTCAGTAAGATTCTCAGCAACTTAGCGAGGACCTGTTATAAAAAAAAAAAAAAAAGAAAAAAAAAAAGGAAGACGCTGACTTCAGCAGCCACGTATTTCCCACATTCTTTCCTGTATCTGTACAAGGCCATGCACATAGGCTGAAACAAGCGTTTGTTTCTCTTTGCTCCTGTTTAAGTCTCAGCATACCTGTGCACAAGGGAGCTACAGTTCTCCTTTTGTATTTCCAAGGATCCCTTAGAGTTCCATGTGGTCAGGCATAGAGCCCCGCATCTGTACCTAATTTCAGTCTCCGAGTTCTTCTGGGAGGCTCTGGCTGCTTCACTGCGGAGGGGCGGGGGTATCGACATGGCTAGAGGGGTAGAGCCGCTCATAGAAACCCAGGGCTACTGTCCCAAGCAGAGGTTTTGGTGGGACTGGTGCTGGGGGGTTCGGTTGAACCCCCCTGTGGGCGTTGCTCATATTCCCTGCTTTGAGTTTTATTTACATGGAATTTTGCACTTTCAAACCAATGTGGCCACAAACACATAAACTATATTAAGCCCATTAATCCAGACTGCCAAATGCCTGGAATATCAGCAATGAAAGCGCCTGTTCTCCAAACTGTGGTGAGTAATAAATTGCCCTGTCCATTTGCAGGCTGGGCCTTGAGAGAGGAGAGAAGATGCTATTCCCAGCGCACCCTGAGCCTCCTGCTTGCCTCCCCAGGGGGCCGTGCAGCCTCATGCATATTAAATTATCTTACCCAGCATTTTTAAAAAACGGGAGAAAAGCTAAGTTGTCTTTTCCTGGCTGGCTGGGAGCAGAAAGGTGGAGTCTGCTGTTAGGACTCTTGCCTTTCATCCCAGATTCTAAGAAACTCATTAGGAATATTAACAGAGTGTGCACCCCTCTCCCTGCTACTGTGTCTCTTCCAACTCTTTCTCTGTTGGTCCAGTAAAGAGAGTAACTGCCATGAGAACACAGACCAGTCCTTTTCTAGCTTCCCAGAGGAGAGATGGCGAGAAAGCCAGCCCTGGTGCTCAGGGCCTTTGCTCTCCTTCTATGGGCCAGCCCTGAAGCATTGAAGTCACTCTCAGTTATCAGTGGGATCTGACAGACAGCCATGGAGAGGTGAGACCATCTGAGCTGGAAGAGCCAATAGTGAGAGTCCGTTAAGAACACATCAAAGCTGGGCCGGATGGGGCACACGGGTAAGCACAGTTGTTGGGAGACTGAGATAGGAGAATCCAAGGTAGGAGACCAGTCTCGGCAACTTAGCAAGACCCTGTTTCATGCTAAAATCTTAAAAATGGGCTAGAGGTGTAGCTCAGAGGTAGAATGTCCCTGGGTTCAATCTTCCGTAACATACACACACACACACACACACACACACACACACACGCATGCACACTATTAAAAAAGAGAGAGAGAACAGACTCAAATGATTCTCAGTGGGACAAGGCTGCATGAGGCCCAGGAGGCTTGGAATCATCAAGTCACATGTAGGGGTGCTGGTTTATTTACCTTTTATGATCTACCCAGGGTAACAACCTGGGATGCTAGCAGTCCTGCATCCATAAGGATCAAAAGTTTGGCCATGCCTATTTTTCTTGAACTCATGGATCAGGCCTGGCCCTGGTTCCTATGTAGTTTCTCAGTGTGGGCCCCCTTTGAGCTTTGAAAAGTGTCCTCTTTACTCCTCTCAGCCGAGCTCTCCTTCCTGACTCTCTAGCCAGGCCTTCTGCATATCCATGGGAATTGGATAATGAGTCATCTTCCTTTTACTTTATTTTCATATTTGTGTCACTTTTTAAAAATTAATAAGTGCCGGGCATGCTAGTAATCCCAGTTCTTGGGAGGCTGAGACAGGAGGACTGTAGATTCACTGCCAGCCTTAGCTACTTAGTGAGGCCCTCTGCAACTTAGTGAGACCCTGTTTCAAAATAAAGAATAAAAAATTGGGCCAAGGGTGTAGCTCAGAGGTAGAAGGCCCCTGGGTTCAATCCCCAGTACCACAAAAAAAAAAAAAAAAAAAAAAAAAGATTACATTTTTGGGGCAGTTTTAGGCTGACAGAAACTAGCAGCAAGTACAGAGATTGCCATATAGTCTTTTACCTCACCCCACCCCCATTTCCTTTATAATTAGCCCCCTTTACTTTGTGTGTGCCTGTGGTACTGGGGATTGAACCCAAGGGCATTCCACTTGAGCTACACCCCTGGCCTGATTTTTTTTTTTTTTTTTTTTTGGAACAAGGCCTCATGAGATTGCTGAGGCTGACCTTGAACCTGCAATCCTCCTGTCTCAGCCTCCCAAGTACTGGAATTATAGGCCTGTGACACCACACCTGGAAGCACCCTTTACTTTTTATTAACACTGTGAATATCAAATGAGAAGAGCTGCTGTAATAAAAAGGACTTTCACCTTCCATTACTGTTCAGGAAGTAGGAGTTATATGACTGCAGACATGTATGTAATTAGTAATGATCTTCAACATCTGCACCCCAACTCCAGCTCTCAGAAACCTAACCTGTGCTCAGGATGGACATACTAAGTCATATCTTGATACTATGCCTTCGAAATCTGGTGTGCATATTATACTCAGACTAGTCCTGTTTCAAGTGCTCAGGAAGGACCCATTCAAGGAGTGGGGCTCCCAAAAAAGGGAAATGGTCCCACTGCCCAAAGCTACTGTCTTAAATGACTCCAAATTTGGAGGCTTAAAATACTACAAAAGTATTATCTTCCAGTTCAGAAGGTCAGAAATGTGAGGTGTATCTGACTGTGTCATTAAGCTGGATCCTTCTGGAAGCTTCCCTTACCTTTTTCAGCCTCTAGAGGCTGCCTGCATTCCTTGGCGCAGTCCCTTTCTTCATCTTCAAAGCCTACAATGCTCTGAGTCATCCTCGCATCACACCCTGGACAGATGCTTCTAGCCTACTCTCTTCCACAGGTAAGTGCCCTTGTAATTAAGTTAAGCGCAAGTGCATAAACCCGGATTACCTTTCTTTTGAAGTGAGCAGATTAGTGTTTGTAATTCCATTAGCAACTTTAATTTTCTCCTTGCCAGGGTGGTAACATATTCCCAGGATCTGGGATTTAGGGTGTGGACGTCTATGGAGGCTATGGTTCTGCCAGCCCTGCAAGGCATTGTCCAGAGGAACGAGGAGTCTGGGGCCAACGTTACCAGTGAATCACAGTGGCCTCCCAGCCAAGAGGGACTAGAAACAGGGCCACCGCCCCTTCCTCCACAGAGCTCGAATTTGCTGATGGATCGAGAAGACACCAGGTGCCTGTGGCTACTGAGCACCTGAAATGTAGCTAGTCCAAGTATAAGATGGACACCAGATTTCAAAGACTTACTGCCAATGTAAAATATCTCATTAAAGCTTTTTAAAAATACTGATTATGTATTGAAATAAAACATCTTTGGGCATTGGGTTAAGTAAACTATGTTATGAAATTAACTCTACTTGCCGGGCGTGGTGGCGCACGCTTGTAATCCCCGCGCTTGGGAGGCAGAGACACCCCGCGCTTGGGAGGCAGAGACAGGAGGATCGCGCAGGTTCGAAGCCAGCCGCGCGCGCTGGCTTAGGAGACCCTGTTTCCAAATAAAAAAGTATTAAAAATAGGTCTGGGAGTGTAGCCCGGAGGTAGAAGGGCTTCCAGGAACCCCAGTACCACCAAAAAAAAAAAAAAAAGAAGAAGAAATTAACTCTACTTGCTTTACTTTTTTTCTTAATGTGGCTACTAGAAACTCTAAAACAATAAAAAAAAAAATGTGGCCTGTAGTATATTTTTATTTGATCAGTGCTACTCTACAATAGCTCTATGCTGAGCCAAGAGCTTCTGCTATTTGCTCCCACGGTCTTTTATTTCTACCTATAACCCTTATAGCAAAATTGTCAGTTTGCATGCCAACCTTCCCTACCACGTGGTGCATTCTTTTATTTTTTTTTTCCTTTATGGTACCAAGGGTTAAACCCAGGGATGTCCTACCTCCAAGCTATACTGCCAGCCCTTTTTATTTTTTATTTCAAAACAAGGTCTTACTAAGGTGTTGAGGGTCTCACTAAATTGCTGGTGCTGGCCTTGAACCAGCAATCCTCCCATCTGTGCCTCCCGAGTACTAGAATTTAGGTATATACCACCATATCCAGCATTAAGGGACAGAGATTGTCTTTTGGTGGGGGATTCTACCTCTAAACTATACCCCCAGGTCTATTTTATTAATTTTTAAATTTTGAAACAGGGTCTCACTAAGTTGTGGAGAGCCTCACTCAGTTGCTGAGTCTGGCCCCAAACCTGAGGTCCTCCTGTCTCAGCCTCCCAAGTACTGGGATTACAAGTGTGCACCACATCGGGCTGAGATTGTCTTATTAATCACCATATCTCTTCTAGGAGAAATGATGAACTGACCCTAGAAAAGAAGCAGGGATGGGCAGGGGTCCTCCAGAATGCCTGGGTCTTCTGCACCCCACCAAGGGGGAGGGGGGCTTCTGAGAAGTTAGTGGTGAGATGGACTTACTGTACCAATCATTTCCCAATGAATATAGTACCTTACACTCGGAAATTATTCAATCCCTATAGTTCAGACAAAGGCAATCAAGTCAACGTATGTAAGTTAAAACTCATGATTTTAAAAAAATAAAAACAGATTTTAGTCTATAACTCCAAAGCAATCCACTCAAAGAGTTCCTTGGTATCACCAATAAATTGTCCACTTCTTAGCATATAGTGTTAGGGTCCTCTTGCCTGGGTCTGTCCAGAAACCTGCCAACCCTGGCACAGCCATGCTTGCGATCTCTGTGGTTCATCTTAGAATATTAGCAGGTGGAGGGCTCCCTGCAAGGCATGGCCTATAAATTTCCAACCCCAGCCTAAATGTGCACAAAGTGGTATGTGTGTGTCTGCAGCCAGATTCCGCTGCCACTGGAGGTGAGGGAAGGAAAGGCAGGAATTGGTCTTTAAAAGGCCTAAGATATTTATGGCCACTTAAATTTAAAGCCACTTGTAGTTTATCAAAGCAGAGGAAATGGAGTCGCCAGCTTCAGGGCAGGGTTGATTTTTCTGTAAGGGTGAAGAGGAGCCTGTCCTTCCCGTCCCTCTCTCCAGTCTTCCATGCCTACAGAATCTCTCCCTGGCTTCCACGAATTTAGCAACAGTGTGATGACTAAACTAAGTGTAGAAATGTCAGACTACCGTTCTTAACCTCGACTAATTGCAGGGCCCGTGAGCCTCTTGGGATGGCTCAGTGACAACACAAAACAGTAGAAATCTAATGCATGGGAGCAACCAACGTTTTAAGTTCAGTCTCAAATTTGACCATTTATCTGCATGACTTTGCCAAGGCAACCACTGCTCTTCATGTAATAGATGACGGGGAGTGAAACAGAAGAATCCTTGTCAAACGTTCTTCAGTTGTGTGATAGCATATACGAGTCCAGTTTGCAAGCCACAGGAACACATCGGAGCACGTTGGTAGGATTCTCTGTGCAGCATCTAGGTTCTGGGACTAGCTGTACCCCACAAGGTTTGCATATTTTCAATGTGGTGGTGCTTCTGGCATTTAAGAACAAGGACCTAACTAAAATGGTTTGAATGCACAGGAGGTACATGTCAGAAGTCTGCAGGTAAATAGAGACTGGCCTTCATTCAACCACACAGAGATAACAGAGCTGATGTCTCTGTGATGTGCTTGGGCTTCCCCTCATTGTCTCAAGCTGGCTGTTGGAGCTCCAGTCATTGCCTCTGAATGGCAAACAGAAAGGACAGTAGGGGAAAGAGGGCTTATTGAAAGTCCCCACCAGTGACCTGCTGTTTTCATCACCTCTGCCATCCCTAAATGTAAAGGATGCTGGGAGTTTGTCTCTCCCAGGGTAGGCACTTTTGCTTTCAATAGCATGGAAAGAAGAGGAAGAAGGCTAGTGGATAGGCAGCTAGAAGTTTCTGTTTCCATTCACAGCCAACAGTTCAGTAGTGTGAGGAGATAGGAAACCAGCCTGGAGACTCCTGTGAACTGAACTTGTGTGCCCCGGATCAAACTTCTCTATTTATAGTTCTTATTCCTCTCTCCTCTCTCCTTTGACGATTTATCTGAAGAGCTCTTTTGCTCTCCTTAAGGTTGGGAGGTATGTCTTGTTTACTCAGCGACTAGCAAAGGACTTGGCCTGTAGCAGGCTCTGAAAAAGATGTTTATTGAATTCAATTGTCTGATGAGTGGTGACTGAATTGGATGCTTGGTGATAGAAATATTTACATACATATTTACTGTGTGAAACAATCACTAATATTCTCAATTATTTCAGCAAAAAAACAAAACAAACAAACAAAAAACAGTTACCAGGGAAGTCTATCTCTTTTAACATGTCTGCAGGATGCCTCGCCCTGCAGGACACTGCTTGAAAAAGGGAATAGACTGAAATTTCCTGCCTATCCTCTCCGTACATCTGAAGCCACTTTCGTTCCCTAAAACTTCTCCCCCCCATCTCTTCCTCTCCCCTCCCCTCTTTTTCTCTTCTCTTCTCCTCTCTCTTTTCTCTCTCTCCCTCCCTCCCTCTTCTTTATCTAAAAAACTGGATTCCTCTGTCAGTCAATGATGGCACCTGCCTCATACCAGGGAAGCAGGGAAGCAGGGAAGCAGGGAAGCAGGGAGAGGACTGTCCCAGTGATTGCTGATCCTGATTGCAAACTGGCATCTCCAGGGAAGCTGTGGTGAAACATCACTGATTCCCAAGCTCCACACCAGCGACTCTGATCCAGCAAGCCTCAGATGGCATGGCGTTCCAGAGTGCGGGACTTTATAGACTGCTCCAGACCATTCTGATGTGCTGACTGGACACGTCTAAACCTCCCGGAGGCAGCTCTCTTCTTTGTCCCAGGCCACGACTTCCTTGTGGTGCATTTAGCATTCGCTACAGTAGCTGACTCACCTGCCCTCTCCTGCCAGCCGGAGGCGGGGCCACTCTTCCTAAAGGCTCTGACCGCAGCCCAGCGGTGAGGCCTGGTGCATAAGAGGTGTGCTGGAATTGTTACAGCATTTAGATAAATCAAAAGTATAACTGTTCACCTCTACAGACTCCCGGGTGATGGTGAAAACACTGGCCCAGGGAGCCGCTACCCATCTTCCTACCAAGCACCTTGTCTTCGTTTAGAGCCCAGGGACAGAACGTGCCGTGGAAGTAACCGAAAGCAGTGTGCGATGCATTTGGCAGCAAGTACCCTTGAAGCTGAGTCCTGACCACAGGTTCCCTTTCCACCAGTGACCGGGGCGCCCGCTACCTGGGAGAGCTGATTCCAGATCATTCACGTGCAGGCCTAAGCGCAGTCGCAGGAGTAAAACGATTATCTGATAAAGGTAAGATGATGATGATGATGGTGATGATGGTGATGATGGTGATGATGATGGTGATGATGACAACTCTAATGACAAGAATAACTGCTGCTCTCTAAAGGAAACCTGGAGCACGTAGAAACGCGTAAGGAAGGAGGCAAGTCTTTATCCGCAAAAGCAGCGGCCTGGAGGCATGATTTCTTCTAGATTTCCACCCCAGGCATCTATTATTAACATGTATATCTAAAATCCATACAGTTTATATTAAAAGTATAAATTGTATTTTTAGATGTTTTAATATTTTAATTTTTTAGTTTTTTCTCTTATTTTATTTTTATGTGGATCATATTGAAAATGGCACATTCACATAGTGCTTAGTGTCCCCCCTCCCCCATCCAGGTTGTTAAATATATTATTTAAATACATTAATTTAGATATATTTATAAGCAGTAAGTATAAATTTAATTGCACAGGACACACAACATAGGTTATATATGTTATTATATATCACATGTATGTGTGTGTGTGTGTGTGTGTGTGTGTGTGTGTGTATGTGCATACATATGACCAGGACTAAATATGTCCTGCTTTGTATCAACATGGTCAGTCCCCGCAATAGCTCCTTATGCCTCCCAGTTTCACCAGCTTCCCTGATCTGGGCTCGTCCTCTGCTGCTCTGGGCAGCTCTGTTTGGAGAGCCTGCTCCTCTGTACAGACCAGCCCAGAGTAACAAGGCCTAACTGTTCTAACTGGGATGTTAATAGGTGCCACCAGGAGCTGGAGTAGTCTGTCCCTCCTGGAGGGCATCTGCCAGGCTCTCAGTCACTTTCTGTTATCAGTGAGGGGAGCTCTGTTCCCCACAAGCTGTGACCATGTTCACCCACGGCCTTCCCTGCTGCCAGTCATGTGGCCATTTATTTCTCTTGGTTGCCACACGTGAAGCCTCATCTCACAATGGGCACTTGGTCTGGACCTGTCCTGGGCATCTGAAAGTGACATTGCTATTTCCTACAAGCGAAATGGATCATTTCCAGCCAAAGGTAAAAATTTGCATTTCAATGATCAGCAAATTTTAGTACCTTTAAGAAACGAGCTAAGGATGTGCAGCCCCCATACACAGGTTTTGTTAATGAACTTGGCAGAGAGGAGTCGCATTCCTGGGCTAAGTATGAGAACAAAAAGGACCTGTTTTCCTATGTAATTAATTGCCGAGAAATTATTCAAAATGTGACTTAAAAAGCCTCTAGCCAGCGAGCTCAATTCTGAGCCATGAATTAGATAAAGAGCCTTTAAGAACCCACAAAGGGAGATGTGGGTGAGGAGAGAATGTCTTGTCCAGAGCTGCCACCTCCTCCCAAGGGCTTATGCATGACACAGGGGCCCAGGGACCTTGCATACCAATGCCCAGGCCCACGGAGCTGGAGGGAGGGTAGACTCAGAGGCCTTCGTGCTGGGCATTTGCCCTGGAACCCACTGCAGCTCATAAAGGAGCAGAGAGAGCTGCCCTTGCCCTGTGCCAGAAGCCAGAGTAGTCAAGAGACCAGGTGAGTCCCCGACCCTGTCACCATCTTAGAGATATCATCCCTGTCCCTTCTCCAACACAAATTCAGACAGAAGATGTGATTCTCACGTGACACTGAGATTTATAGCTCTTGGGGGCACCTGGAGGAGGGTTTGAAGATGATCCTATAAAAATGAAGCCCCACATGATAGGAACAAGTAGAGTGCTAAAAGTGAAAGATAAGTGGCCAGCCAAGGAAGTGTCAGGCCATGATAACGGAACTCCATGATGCCCTTCAGCTTAAGGACAAGGGCATTCATGAGCACAAGGAATTGTTCGATGCAGTGACTTTTCCCTCACCTAAATGTTCCCTGGAACAGAGAACATAAACTCTTTCTACCCCCACAGGGCACCTTGACTTCTTCCACTTTGATGACCTGTCAGGCACTTGCCTGCCCAGAACCAGAGAAGCCTCCAGTGATTATGCCTCATGCCCATTCCGGCTCTGGCTGTGTGTGCCCTTGGACTGCCAACTTGCCACTCTGGCCTAGCTCCCACAAACCACTTGGACATGAGGACAACCTGGACATGGCATCTGTCGGCACAATGATGGCCAAGATGGTCTGGCAACACTGACTTCATCTGATTCCCAAACTGTTCCCAAAACTGTCTAGCAATCTCATGTGACTAGTGTCCATGGAAGCCATGAAGGGTTTCCTCTATCGTCTAAGTTTGCAAGTTATTTGAGAAGAAAAAAAAGCAAATAAGGGCCAAGATGGGTTGCCTTATATTGGATCCAGAAAAATACATGGGCCAGAGTACTTCACCAGACCACCCCAGCATAAACACCAAAAAGGAACAAAATTATCTTCTTAGTCAATGGACCTAAAGATGCCATCATTCTTGGGGTAAAAAATCTCTATGATTTTTCTTCCAAAAACTTTCTTCCCAAAGTTCAAGAAAGCATATATCTAAGAACCCACATTCCTTCCTGAGAGCTGAAGGGATGGATTGGTACTGCTGAGCATCTTGGTGGATCCTAGAGGAATGACCAGGTGGTTAGAACACTGCTGCAAGCTGATTAATTTCGAATTGCCAGATGGCCCAGCCAGCTTCTTCCCATCTGTGACTACACTTGTCACCCCTAGTGTTATGTTGGTCACATCAGGACATTCCTCCTTGAATGCAGTGCATCTGTATTGAGAGCACCATGCCCAGCATTGTAGTATGCTTCAAGATATAAAAATGATGATGAGTTTTTCAACTAGTGGAGGATTGCCTTGCACTCATCATTTTCTCTTTCCTCTTCATTCTAAGGCTCTCACCGATGAGATCTTTAGTCAGAAAACCCAGTAGTGATACATCCTTCATTGAGTACCCAGTCATAATGCTTTGTACAATTATTGCTTTAGTTTCTCGATTTTTACCCCAAAAAAACCATTTGATGTTACCTCATTCTCTAAATGCTAAAGCATTTCTTCGATGTCTAGAGAGTTCCTCTAGCTTCCGCTGGTACCTATTCTTGAGGGATTAACACTGATCTCTCTATGACCACCATGGCAGAGTAAGCCCTACCCACTTGAGACTAACATGGCCACCTCTTGACTTGTATACTGCCTGCTGTGTTGTGCTATTTACCACATCAGGAACACTTGACCACTGATACTGTTTGGCCAAGACTGAGGGCACCATTCACCATTGGTTGACTGACCAGCAATTCTTCTTGGTCCACCCTTGGTCTTACCGTACCCTCGCTTCCTCTCTCTACTTGGCTCACACTGAGATCTCTTCATGAGTCAAAACTGAAACTCCTAAGAAATAAATTTAAAAAGTGATAGGCAACCTCTATCATCCTTTTATGCTTGTTATTCCATAGAGACAGCACCCAGGATTGTGTCTCCCAAAGCACTTCCAAAATCAAGGCTATTTTGACTTCTATATCATCATCCTCCCAAACAGTCAAACCCAACCACCCCATTTGTTGAAAGCAAAGAATTTTGAAGGCCCCCATTTCTACATAGCCTCCACCTTCCCAAACATACCCTTCTAGATAGAAAAACCAGAAAAGATTAAGAAATCAGAAAAATTATAAATTTACATGAATAGTAAGTACTAGCTGTTCTATAAGTTTATTAGCTATAAAATATTAGCTGCAAAGTATAGTAGATAGAAAATAATATGACTTAGAAAGCATCCAAAAATGTTGACAGTAGCACAGTATTTGTTCTTCTTGTGTTTAAAATTCTCAAATTGCCTATAGTAGATGCCTGTATGTCTGTTGTCTTTTCTTGCTAATTATGCTCTTTTCTGGTGATAAATCCTCCTCCTTTTCCTCCTCTTCCTTCTCCTCTTCTTCCTCCTGCTCTTCTTCCTGCTCTTCTTCCTCCTCCTCTTCTTTCTCCTCTTTCTCCTCTACCTCCTCCTCTTTCTCTTCTTCCTCCTCCTCTTCTTCCTCCTCCTCTTTCTCCTTCTCCTCCTTTTTCTTTTGCTTTCTTTTCATGCTTTGCTAATGAAGGCCCCTGGTTGTAAGGGTAGTATGTGAATCAGGTCTTCTAATCGGGGCACTCAGTTCTCCCAGATGGGACTAGCTTGGGATAAGCCCGTGACATATGCTGAATGAATCAGCAGCAGCCCATTTGGGGTCAATAATGATAATGTTAAAGACATGAGACCCTCGATTTGCTGGGAACCATTTTGTCCACCTTTTTATGTAAAAATCTTTGGTCTACCTTTGGTCTTACCATCCTGCCACCATGGAGGAAAGAGAAGACTTTAGATGCAACAGAACAAATTTCACATGACACCACTTGACTTAAACATGCCTGAAGCTCCATATTCTGTGTACTATTCAGTTCATGAACAAATATGTTACACTCTTAAGTTAAGTTGAATTAAACTTCTTTTATTTTAAATCAAACCATCCCTAATAGATATTTTCATTATCTTCAGTTTGATAAGGAGCTCACCAGAGACTTAGTGAAATTGTGGGGGAGACAGGTGGTAGGTGTTAATACAGCCAACAGATGGAGCAGACCCTGCAGTGAGTAACACACAATACAGGCTCACAGCAGTCAACAGGGTTTAGCTTTTAAAAGTACTTCTTCTCTCAAAAGGAGTGTGACATTTGGAAATAAAAGATTTATTTTACTATAGAAGCCCAAATCGTTATGACATGAAAACCACAGTTTTCAAACATGCTGGCTGAAGCCATTGGAAATCACTGCATGAGCAAGCGAACTTGAGGGAAACCCAATGGGTTTTTAAGCATTTAGCATTAAAGTGTAGTGAATTAAATGACAAATCTCTCTGCCCTTCCACTTTGTCATGAAAATATTGAGTGCCTTATCAAATGAACGCATCATAGTACATAATTTATTTTAGGACTGGGATAATCTACAGGCATAGCAATTGGCAGCATAGAACAGAAAAGTAACAGTGGCTTGTACAGTACAAGAGTTTATGTCTGTCCCCAAGGGGAGTCTGAGGTCAGCCAGAGCAGAGCTATTCTGTGGGGTTTACTAAGCTGTCAAAGATCCAGGTCCCTCCCAGTTTCTCTGCTCTGCTCTCCCTGGTGCTCTGACAGGGCTCCTTAAACTCCAGCCACATGTCCCAGGCAGTTAGATGGGTATAGAGAGATAAGAGCACACCGATTCCTTCACGGAGACTTCCCAGAAGCCAAATAAAACTCTATGGCCAAAACTTAGTCATGTGGTCACCCTCGCTCCTTTGTGGCCTGGTAAAATAGCCTTTCAACTTGGTGGTGATATGCCCAGCTAAAGAATGGAGATGATATTACTAAGAAAAAGGGCTGAGGATATAGCCCAGTGGTAGAATTATTGCCTAGCATGTGTTAGGCCCTGGGAGAGAGAAAGAGACAGGCAGACAGACAGAGAGAGAGAGAGAGAGACAGACAGAGAGAGAGAGAGAGACAGAGAGAGAGAGAGAGAGACAGAGAGAGAGAGAGAGAGAGAGAGAGAGACAGACAGAGAGAGAGAGACAGAGAGAGAGAGAGAGACAGACAGAGAGAGAGAGAGAGAGAGAGAGAGAGAGAGAGAGAGAGAGAGATATCAATGGATGTTTGGGGGCCACCCACAGTCTATGAGGGGAAGGAAGTGACAGAATGGGGGTAGGAATTCAGGGATATTGAATCTTTCAAGGTTGGAAGATATCACTACTTCCTAAACTATATATGTGAGAGAGGAAGCTTTGGGATTGTTCCTGATGGTAGATACTTGGGCTTTTGATTCTTTAAAAAACTTTATGTTCCAGTCCTCTCTGTTAAAATCAAGAACCCAAAATGCCCACACTAGACATTTCCATTACCCATGGCTTTTTATTCACTGTATCAGCTAGGCTATTCATACATTGGCTGAGAATGGCTATAAGTCAAGATTTTAATGATTAAAATATGAATATGGTATTTTCTCTTACTGCGCATCTTTTCAAGTTCACTCCTCTCTGAAAAATGAAAACAAAACAATTATAGCTCTTAGGTTCAATAAAATTTCATATGGTTTAAACATTTGGATGACAACAAAAAGAGGAATAATTTAGTTTGAAGGAGGTAGACTCAAACAAAGCTCCTTCTCAACCATTCATTGCCAGCCGCCCACCACCACCACCTCTCCACCTCTCGGCAGTCTGCCAACATCTAAAAGGCACTTTATAGGAGGGAACACTCATGCACACACATAGAATTGTGTATGGATTTTAATATATAGCTGTTTGGCTGGCTGACTGATCGTTGCGTAGGTGAGCAGCTTGGCGAGAAAAGAAGAATTAAAGACTTTATAGAGACCTCCAATCAAGATGTCACAACACCTTCATACTTTGATATACCCATGTGCAAAACCCATAACAAAAATGGTTTATTAAAGCGAACCATATAAAATTGCCAGTATTTTACCAGTTTGCTCACCAACTGGTAATCCCAGGTGATTTAGTCTAATAATAAAGAGAGAATGCAAAAAAATTGCTGTACCCAGAATAAAAGACAAGATGTAAGATAAAAATAACTTAAAAACAGATTCGGAAGAGCATCACAAAGTGAAAAGGGTCTGTAACCACAGGCCCACTTGGGCTCATGGGCTCAGACAGTGGCATAGAGGAATTTGGCTGTGGTAGGATAATGAGGACTCTGCATGCTCCATGCTGGATCCCTAAAGCTCACAGCTTGAATTAAGGAAACCACCCTGATCCTAAAAGGAGCCTGCAAAAAGCTATTTCTAAGCATTGCCAGAGGCAATGGCTCTTGATAAGCTATAGGCCTAGGGAAATGGAAAGACTGAGATACAATCTCCCAAACTAAGCCACTGCCTAGCTGGGTAAACCAGTATAGCCACCACATCAGAACAGGACTGGACTGCTGTTATGTGACTTGAGCCAGGAGCTAACTAATGACATCTATGAAACCAAAGCACAAGGAAGCTTGAGCATAGAGCAGGGAAGAAAAATAAAAACACTGAAAATGAACTTTTCAAAATATGTGAAGCTAAACAAAGACAGCCAGCTTTTGAATCTTTATCATGAATTTATTCTAGAGGAAACAATCTTTTTAAAATAGAAATTTGACCAAAAAAAAAAAAAACTTTAAAACATGAAACAAAGCCAAGGATAAATAGAATGGGAAAATAAATAATTAAATCTTTCCTCAAATTGAAAAACAGCCATTAAAATAAATAAATATAACAGATACAATTTAAAATAACTGGAATTGGTAATTTATCCAAAACACAGCATAGAGAGATAAGCTGTTTAAAATTATTAAAGAATAACTAAAAGTTAAGAATAAACTAAAAGTATATCTAACAGAAGATCTAGAAAATAAGAGATGGGAAAGAATGATAAAGAGTAATTATTGGAAGATATAATAACTTTGACTTTTATTTAAATATGTGTTTACTGTTATTCCTTGCCAAAATTTACTGACCTAACAGTGAAAGAATAAAAAAAAAAATGTAAATCTGTAAAGTTACAAGTAAGAGGCAAAAACAGATATGCAACTTTGGAAGCTGGAAAACAAAGGAATAAATTACTGCAGTTTGGCAAATGGGCACTTGAACCTAATCCAGAAAAAGAGAAATAAATAATAACCAGCCTGATCTACATGCTAGAATATAAGAATGGCTCAGAAACTGGAGCACTGGTTGCCTCTAACAGAAGAATTTGCTTAAAATCTTCATGAGAAACAGTAAGATGCCCAGCTCCTCTCTCTCACCTGTTCATCCTTCACACTCTCTGGAAGAAAACTGGAACTTTGAACAGGTATACTGAGGGACTCTGGAATACAAAAATAGGCATAGATCAATCAATTTAATTATAATTCCAAATACCAAAGAAATGTATATCTAGATTGAAAGGACCCCTCAGAAAGAAAAGTTCCCACACCAGTGTATGCCATTTTGAAATTCTGAGGCCCTGGAGATTCAGAAGAGAGCCTTAAACTGGATGTGGTGGTGCATACCTGTAGTCCCAGTACGTGGGAGGCTAAAACAGGAGGACTGCAGCTTTGAGGACAGCATGTAGTAATTTAGCAAGACCCTATTTCAAAATTTAAAAAGGGAGAGATGTGGCTGGGAGGTAGAATGCCCCTGGGTTCAATTTACAGTGACATAATAAACATATAAATAAAACCTTTATATTGCCCTTCTAAAGTATCCCAAGAAAATATTATAGTAATCTCATACACATTATCCACTTAAAATAGGCATTTTATATCTAAGAAAATCATATTGTCTTAAAGATATAGAAAGACAGTGTAAAAATAAAACTATTTAAACTCAGCTTTAAATATTGGAAATTCTAGGTCATTCGTTTTTCTCCTCCAACTTTCCCCACAAAAATTTACCTTAATGTACTATCCTTGCTTAAAAATATTTTATTTATTCCTCTTTTATACTTCCCAGCAAAAAACTCCACAAACTATATTTAGATAGATAAATAGATGAGTTTATTATTTTAATTTCTTATAACCAAGTCTTTAAATAATATTTTTCTGGCATGGTTATTATAAGTATTAAGTTAACAAAAATAATGAGAATATGTTGCAAAGTTTAATCATTATTAAATATAAAAATAAAATTGTGCTGTAAATTTATCCTAATATAGATAGGGCATTTACAATTTTCAATTCTTTCATATATTAATTTATGAATATACTTATTGCCAAAATAAATTAGTGTTCAAAAAAATTTTATTCCTAATTTTTATTTTATTGATATAAACTGAGAAATCATATTTAGCACAGCAGGGCCATTATCTGTACAGATTCTGAGGCCAGTCAGGCCAAGTTCAAATCCCAACTCAGTCTCTTACTACCGGTATCAGTCAGTTTGTCCTAACTACAATGAAATACCTGAAGTGGGCTGTTTAGAAAGAAAAAAGGTTTATTTAGTCCACAGTGTGGGTGTTCAAGGACATGGTGCTGGCGTGGGCTCAGTTCTGATGAGGCCCTCTCAGCAGCGTCACGTCATGGCAAAGGCAAAGGCAGAAGCCTATGCAGAAGCAAGTGACGATCTTGAATCAGGAAGTCAGAGAGAGACTGTTTGGCCAGACGGAGGCCTCACTAGCAATCGTCTCAAAGAGCTAACCAGAGTCCCCTATGGAATAACTTAATCTCTTTCAAAAGCATGCCCTCATTGACTCAAGGCGCTCTCACTAAGCCCCACCTCTTTTGGGGGGGTAGGTGTACTGGATATAGAAACTGGGCCATCCTTTCTCTAAGCTACACTCCCAGCCCTTTTTATTTTTTTATTTTGAAACAGGGCCTCACTAAGCTTCTGAGTGTCTAAGTTTCTGAGGCTGGGATTGAACCTGTGGTCCTTTTGTTTCAGCCTTCTGAGTACTGGGATTATAGATGCGCATCACCATGCCCAGCTTAAAGCCCACTTTTTAAAGGTCCTATCATGCTTAGGACCAAGTCTCTAAGATGTGAACCTTTGGAGGACACCATATCCAAAGCATAGCACTATCTCTGTAACTTTGGCCTCTCTCCGCTTCTTTTTTCATTTAAGAGATAGAGATGATAAAAATCACCTAACAGGACTCCAGTGAATATCAAATGAGTTGATATCTGTTAAGTGCTTAAACTTGTTCCTGGCACAGTTTCCCACTGGGTGTTCAAGCAAAATGCTAAATAAATAGATGGAAGAGAACGAGTTTTGCTGTAGTCAAGTCCCCAGTTGGGTTCATTCCTCTAAGTTGTATTCATAATAATAATAGGATGATATTATCCAAAATTATCAAGTGACGACTAGATTAAGTCTTCCTTTATTTTTGTTAAAAGCTAAGAACTAGACACCACCTGACTTGGGAAAGGCTTTATAACTCAGTCATTAGACTCATTTATTTTCTCAGTACCTGAGCACTAATGTCTTTAACTTTCTTTTGCTTGGTGACCTAGAGATTTGTATAACCCTGGAGCATCATGATGACGTTCTAAATGGAAAAGCAATAAGGTCTTTCTTCCAGTGGCAAAGGCAGATTGTGAAATGAATTATTTTCTTGGAAAGCCAGGTCACAAGAGCAATTATAGGGAAGGGTGTGCCTGGAATTCAAAGATCTTCAAATTGGCCCCCATAAAACTACGCATAGCCTTGGACAGTGTTGTGACTCCCTGGCTCATGCTGCCTGTTGGGAGGTTTGCTGATGAGTGTAGTGGCAGCAGGATGAGGTCCAGTGTAGCATACCCCAAAGGAAGTAGCTGGAATAACCTGGCTCATCACTGGCCTGGAAAGTTCAGATGCTGACAGTTTTGTACCATTTAGTCTTCAGTATGAAGCAGAGGGGCAAAGACAAGAAGCTGCTTTTTCCAGAATCAGGAAGATGAACGTACAAAGGGACCCATTACTATGAATCACTAAGACGTAAACCCTATGGTAGGGACTGTCATAGGCCCTCATTGCTGCCTCGTATGAGGTTGTACTAATGACTTGTCGTCATACCTGTAGAAAATTAGCTTTGGTTTATTAGTAAAAACACTAATTCTGGGTATGGTGGCCCATTTCTATGATTAAAGCACTTGGGAAGCTGAGACAGGAGGATCTCGGGTTCGAGGCCAGCCTCAGCAACTTAGTGAGACCCTGTTTCAAAATAAAATGTGAAAAGGGCTGGAGGCATAGTCCAAAGGTAGAATGCCTCTAGGTTCAATCCCTAGAGCAAAACAACAACAACCACAACAACCACTGAGATTCAGGGCTCTTTGGACAGATGAGTGACCAAGTCCCTGACTCACAGGATAGAGCATCCCAGCTTCAGCAAACATGGGGAGAACATCTAGGCAGAGCCTGGCATGAGCTTCACCTTTCTGATAGGTCACTTAGTGTTTCCTGTATCACCTCTTAGCAGTGCAGAAAGCCAGAGGGGGAAGTTCCCTTTAGAGTGGAGGACTCGTCATCCTGAACAGAAAGATAGGTTTATTTTTTTATTTTTTTATTTTTATTTTTTGTGGTACTGGGGTGGAACCCAGAGGCTTTCTACCTCCAGGCTATACTCCCAGACCTATTTTATACTTTATTTGGAAACAGGGTCTCACTAAGTTGCTGAGAGCCTCACTAAGTAGCTGAGGCTGGCTTCGAACCTGTGCGATCCTCCTGTCTCAGCCTCCCAAGCGTGGGGATTACAAGCGTGTGCCACCACGCCCGGCTTAAAGATAGGTTTAAATGAGAGACATTGTGGCTTTCTCTTTACTTTTTAATACCAAATGCTTATGTGCATGATCCTCCTCTGCATTTTTTGGAAACGGGACTTTTTTTTTAACTGTACCCCCCCACACACACATTTTTAAAACCTACAAGTGAATTTAGTCAAATAGCCAGTTATTTTTTTAAATTACCAGTTATTTAACAAATTTCAGCTTCCAGCTGGCTAGGAAATGCTTCTCTGCCTTCATGAGATGTATGTGGGTGTGATACTGCCAGGAGGTGCCCATTTGGGCTGTTATTACCCCAACAACACAGTGAGCCTTCTAGCCTCGTACATACCAATCAAATGTCACCTGACAGAGGTGGCTTTCAGATTATTAGTTATATTTTGTTGCCCTTCCTTTGGGAGGAAGGGCATGCACAGATACTCAAGAAAGGTATTAAAATTCTGCTATGCCCTAAATGTTTTCCATGATGTTAAAAAGAACTCCTATAACCAAAACAAAATTTAGAGAAATAATAGATCACTCCCATAGACAGAAAGAATAAGAAAGAGTAATGAAAAATATAAAATTTTATATTCTAAATGGCTCTAGGAGATTATGTATAGAAACAAAATCGGACAATGAGAACTGACAAAATTATTTTTCAACATTTGATGGCCTGGTATCACCCAGGGAACTTTCCATCTGATTAAAAATAATTACTGTTGGCATTAAATCCAATTGGAATCACCCTGCACAATTTATCTTCTATTTCATGCTGCTACCATATGCCCGACATTGTAGAGCAGAAACATTCTCTTTCATTCTGATAAATAGTACTTTGTAAATATTTAGAGATGGGAGCTCTGGATGGCTGAACAATTCTGACAGGGAACATGTGCAAATGAGCCTGCTACTCTTGTTCCTGACAGAGACTCTCTTTGAGGTGTAGGACCCAAAAGCACCATGAAGCCATGAGTTCCTTTCCCCAAAGTCTTGTTCAGAATTAACAGCAATTTCCAGAACATGGCTGGGCTCCCTAGAATGAGCTGTGCTTTCCAAAAGAGCACACACACATCAGAGTGAGATGCTTTGCTTTCTGGCTGGTGCTGTATACATTGATAACAGCTCTTTAATTAAACTGGCTTTTCCTAGAATGCTTGATTCAAGGAATAAATCATGCCTGATGTACCTTTTTTGGAAGATGGAGTCTTTATAGAGGTACACAAGTTAAAATGATATCATCAAAGCAGGCCCTAATCCATTATGATTGGTGTCCTCAAAAAAAGGGGAAAATTAATTGGACCTAGTTATTCCCAGGGGGCAGACAGTGTAGAGACAGAAAGATGGTCATCTACAAGCAAGGAAAAAGGACTGGAACATCTTTCTCTCATGGCCTGTCAACACCTCAATTTCAGACTTCTAGCCTTCAGCACCATCAGACAGTGGATTATGTTGTTGAAACCACCCGTTTGGGGCACTTTGTTATAGCAGCCTTAGCAAACTAATACAGAAAGAAACCATACCCAGTGCTCTTTGGGGATTTCTAGATGGGGAAGTTTATACCCTTAAGGGAAAGGGAACCTCTGCTTTACTCTCCAGGAGGGAGCTGCTTAGTGGAGTCCTTGTCTTTCTCCCCTCTGGGGGAGGTGTGGATGATCAGTCCACTTACATTAAGATGCAGGTCACTGATTGTGAATGGTCTTGCACTCTCTCAGGCTGTTAACCCGGTTCAGCCCCCTCATTTTTCTGCTCTCACTTCCTTGAGGCAAGCTGTCTCTGCCACACATTCTGCACTGGGGTGACCATCCTTTCTCTAGTGTTTTACTCAGGCTTATTCAGAGAAAAAGATGTCCCAGGTCAGGCCCTGCCTACCCTGGTTCTCCAGCCAGTACCTGCAGTAACAAAATTAGTAAAGGGTTACCATGGCACATGCCTATAATCCCAGTACTTGGGAGACTGAGACAGGAGGATTGCAGGTTTGAGGCCAGTCTCAGCAACTTAGCAAGGCCCTATTTCAAAGAAAAGAAAAAGAAAAATTGTGGGAGATGTATCTCAGAGGCAGAATGATCCTGGTTTCAATCCCTAGCAACACACACACACACACACACGGAGAGAGAGAGAGAGAGAGAGAGAGAGAGAGAGAGAGAGAGAGAGAGAGAGAAGAGAGAGAGAGAGAGAGAGAGAGAGAGAGAGAGAGAGAGAGAGAGAAAGAGAGAGAGAGATAGGCCTGTGTGTGTGTATGTTAGTAGTTGAATATCTGTTGCCTCTGTACCTTTTAAGAATATTCTGTTGGCTGGAACTCTAGAGCCCTGACTAAATCCCTTAGAGTGTGTTTGATTTAAATATTAGATTGTAGAGGTCACCAAAATGTGGCTGTGATGTTCATCCTGCTTGTCAAAATTGAACTTTTAGGGAAAAGCTAAAAAACAAAAGAGTAATTGCAACATTCAGTTACCACTGGATTCAAGCTGAAATTTTCTGTTCACACCATTTATGGGCATTTGACATCTTCCTCCAAAGGAGTAAACTTGCCCATCTGTGATTTTTATGTGGTGGTTGGTTGGTGATGTTTCAAGAAATATATAGAAAATAGTTCTTTGTCTATTTCTAGATCATTTGGAAGTGGGGGTCACTGGGGATTGAACCCAGAGGCATTCTACCCCTGAGCTATACCCCCCAGTCCATTTACTTTTTTATTTTGAAATAATCTCACTAAGTTGCTGAGGTTGGACTTGAACCTGTGATCCTCCTGTCTCAGTCCCCAAGTACTGGGACTACATGTGTATGCCACCACACCCAGCTTTTCTAGATAATTCCTAGTGAACTTTTTAAAAGGAATAGCCCATCTGTCCACAGGGATCTTCCTGGCGGGCTTCTGCCCCTGTTCTGCAAGCTTCAGTTCTATATTTAGCCCTGTCAGGAGCAGGGCTGGACATCTCAGGACACTAATTTATTTCATACCAGTTCATTGTTAAAAGTTACTTATTCATCTTGAATAGATCTCCCAAAACATTTGCCAAGTGTAATTTATCAGGGTGAAAGAGTTTTTCCACTCAGCAAAGTTAGGGACGGTAGCTCTTTAATATAGAAATGAATTCTACAGAAAACAATGTCAATTGCCATTAGTAACAAAGAACAAGAGGAAGAAATAGGAGTAAAATGTAAGGCCAAGGAGCAACTTCGTCATTATTACAGTGCCCGCAAAGGATGCTCTAAGGAGTTAGAGAGTCTGCTTTTCTTTTTTCTTCTAAAACTATGGGCCAGAGTGGGGTCGTGCAACCAAAAAGAGGGAAACGAGAGTGAGGCAGGAGGAGAGGGAGATTAAAAAGCAGATATTAGCCAAGTTTTGAGACAGATAAAAAGAAATAGAAGAAATGTTGTGTCAGCATTAGTTTCTTCTGATTAAACATGCACAGATAAAATCAAATAGCAAGGCTTTTCTAAATAGCCACCAATTTCTATAGCTAAATAGTAGACTTAATGGTATTTTAAAATAGCATTTATGTAGAATGGGTTCATGGTCCTTTATCCTTTACCAAATAAAAATGTTTTACATAGAAAAATTGGGGTTTTATAGGTTCTGCGCCCAGCTGAAATAGGCTTAGCACCTCCTTTATGGAAACAATGAATGATTTGGAAAGAGCAGTTTCAGCATTTTCCACTAACTAGGGAGAAGGAAAAGTTGTTTAACTTTGAGCAGAAAAAAGAGCACATGCATGAGGGCTGAGGCAAGCTTGCTGTCCAAGGATGCACAATTCGTCTCTGATGTGCATGCAGCATCTGCTATTTTTCACCATGGTAGACTGTGACAGAGGCAGAGGAATACATACTTGAGCCAGTGATCGGCCTGATTCTTTTTGAAGAATATTGGAAGGTGTGATGTGGACCACGAAAGAGGAGCAGCCATGTCTCCTATCACTGAGATCCGAGGAGGACATCCCAGGGACACAGGCTGATGCACGGTGGTGAGTTAAACCTGCAGTTCCAGCTTGAGCCAGCCTAGTAAGGTCTTAAGAAGTAATGGAGAAACACGAGGATGGTTCTTGCTTAGAACTCAGGGGCAAGCCTTCTAGGGAATGCGGGTCTCTAAAAAGGCTGTGGTTCTAGAGCCTAGGACACAACCTTCCCGTGGGACACTACCCTGCCGTTCTCCTCTTAGGACTGTTTCTCTCTAGGGAAAGTTAATGTTTAAGTCTAGAAAACACTGGGATCTAGAAAGCTCAACTCCAATTTCGTCCCGAAGAATCTTTTGTACCCTGGCTTTCCATATTATTTCCAACTCTACCACGCCAAGTACTTCCCATTAAACACTCTTTCTCTGAAGAATCCCAGGTGGGTGTCTTTTGATGAGTCGATGGGCGTCCTGATCCTGGGAGTGGGGCAGGGGCTGAATTGCTAATGGCATCTGTCTGCTCTTGCTTACTCACCAATAATATTCTCATTTGGCACTCACCATAGAAAGTTCTACAATGATTGTGTAATAACCTTGTGTAATAACTTGAAAAGGTAATAACCTTTTCAGGTCCCATGTCACATCTGCCCAAGTAGATTGCAAGTCTCTGCAGTCACTGACCATGCATCATAAGTCTTTATATCCTTTACAGGGTCAAGCATAACAATGGTGAAGAAAAACGCTAGGCATGGTGGCTCACAATCTCAATACTTGAGCGACTGAGTCAGTAGAATTTCGGGTTCAAGGACAACAGCTGCAACATAGGGATACTCTCAGCAACCTAGCAAGACCCTGTTTTAAAACCAAAAAATTAAAGTAAAAAAGGAGGGCTGGGGTGGGTTTGGAGGTAGAATGCTCCTGGGTTCAATCCGCAGCAACACACACACACACACACACACACACACACACACACACACACAATAAGAAAAATGGAAAGAGGTTTTTTGTTTGTTGTTGTTTTCTGAGGAAGGAAGATTTATTTGCTCACAATTTTCGAGGACTTAAGGTTCAGTCCTTGAGAGGCCAGGGTCTGTGGAGTTCAAGGCTTGCAAGTGGGAAGCAGAGAAAGGGAGGGAGCAAGGACTCTGTTCCCCCATCACAGGAGCCAGAAGCAAGAGAATTCAAAGACAAAAGCACAATCCCAAGGCCACACCTCTGGGACCCACTTTCTCTAGCCACACCCCACCTGCCTGGTTACCAGCCAGTAATCCCCTTACAATGGATTTATCTACTGATGAAATCACAGCCCTCCTGACTTAATTGCATCAACTCTGAACATTAAAGCATGAGTTCTTCAGGGGACATTCTGTCTCACCATAACCATGCCATGGGTTCAGATAGGCTTACAGTGCTGCTGTAAAACAGTCCACAATGAGTTATTCACAGTGAACTCAGTCCAGGTGAGAGATTCAAAACTTACATGAAATCCTTTGCCTCTTAAAGAAAAATCAGAATATCGGGCTGATTGATTTAACCCCAAAATGATGATAGGCAGATTTGACAGAGCACTCGCTGCGTCTCAGCAGTTGTTTAATTTCTACCTAACTTCTTTTTCAGGCAGTCGATGGTAGAACTGTTCCACTTTACTTAACAGCACACCCCAGCATAACAGTTAAAACTCAGGTTTTGACATAAGACTTACATGGTTTTAAACCTAGCTCGACTATCATCTTTGTGAGTTTGGGCAAAACTGTAATTTCACTTTTTATCCTCAACATTCATATTTTATTCTCAATAAAATGGAATGATTAAGCCAGGCATGGTGGCACACGGTTGTAATCCCAGCATTTGGAAGGCTGAGACAAGAGGAGATTGCGGTTCGAGGACAGCCTCAGCTACCTACTGATGCCCATTGCAACTCATTGAGACCTTGTTTCAAAAATAAAGAATAAAAAATAGGGCTGAGGGCATAGCTTGGAGTAGAATAAACCCTGGGTTCTATCCCCAGTACCACAAACAAAAACAAAAACTAATCACTACAGTCCTAAACTTGTCGTGTATTACCTAAACAAGGCCCTTTGATGGTCTGTTTGAAAGAAAATAGCAATCAGTAGAGAACATACCAATTTTCTCAAAGATCACTCCTAAAGTGTCTAAGTACTGAAAACAATTTTCTCTCTTCAGTATCTGAGAGACTTCATTTTCTTTAAGCAATGTATACTAGGTATATACACAGCTTGCAAATCAAACAAATAAGGGTATGGCTCTACATTTATCAGAAGACATATTATTTGTTATTTTTTGACATCATATTATCTTAAATAAGTTCAGTTACATGATGTCTAAAAGAGGACAAATACAACTTAGCCCAAATCAATGAAGCTTTCCAACTTCATGATTATGGTTCTGAACATACCAGATACAGTGATTTAGAACACTTCCAGAAACTGAGTTATACCTACATTTGGCTTTTCAAAGGGTAGCAGAGATATGACTTAGTTCAGATTCCTGTGGAAACAAATTCTGAGATGGAGATTTGTTTGCAGGAGGCTTATTGGGGAGTGCTGAGGAACACGCCCAGCAGGAAATAGTGGGAGGAGGGAGAAGATGAACAATGAAGACATTACAGCAGGGATCTCTTTAGACCCCACGAGGGCTCCGGAGCTCGGATGGCCCTTCCCAGGCATCTAATATTGAGGGAGGGCTCTGAGTCCTTGTGTAACCCTCACTGCCCCTCCACACACATTGACTAGCCTGAGGAAGGAGTGAGATAACATTGGCAAGGTAGCCTCCTTCAGAAGTTGGAAATTTTTAAAGTCCAACTTAGTTGTGAGCCTTCGGCATCCAACACTCTAGGAAGCTGAAGGAATGAGTGTCTGTGTTTTGAAAACGGGATCTAGATACCATCACACAGCATTCACTACACCACACAAAAGAGTCAATGACTCCAATGGGCATGGTGGCGCACATTTGTAATCCCAGTACTTGGGAAGCTAAGACAGGAAGGTCACAGGTTCAGGACTAGCCTTAGCAACTTAGCAAGGCCCTCTGCAACTTAGTGAGACCCTGTTTCAAAAATAATAATAATAATAATAATAATAATAATAATAAAATAGCACTGAGGTGAAACTCAGAGGTAAAATGCCCCTGGGTTCAATTTCCAGTACACACACACACACACACACACACACACACACACAATGACTCCAGTGTTCTAGTTTATGAAGCAGGTGACATGGAGCCTATTAGTGGATCCTAATTTCAATACTAACCAATGTGTGTAAATACTAACAAATGTGTGTAGGGTTCTTATATGGGAATGGGAGATGCCATACAAGAGGTGGCCAGGCTGTAAGCAAAGAATCACCTGTATCTGTGTGAGACGGCATATTCACAGAGAGCCCTTTCTCGAGGCTTATATTGCTTTAAGAAACAGGTTCCCATCCCTTGGAAGTTTCTCCCAAGGGACAAAAGAATAGCTCATCCACATCTTGCCTGTTGAATTTATCTTGATTCTCCATGGGCAAGGAAGAAGGGGTCAATGTGGAAACTGTGTGAACAAGGAGCCTCACAGGATTTTTTTCCCTACCATCAAATCCACATCCAAAATGAGAAAATGGAAGAATTCTGCATATCTTTTACATGTCATACTCCCTGAGGTTGGCATCATTCAGTGCATTTATTTGAAATATGATTAAAACCCAGGAGTAAACAATGCATATTAACTGATCCATGCATTTAGGTGAATAACGAATTTGAGCCCCTAGATTGATTTTTCTGAGCAGGCCAATAAAGCGAGTAAGCCTTGCATTATTTATCACGTGTCACCCAATGCAGTGTGGAAGTCCACAGAACCAGGATGCTTTCTGCATCTCCTCCAGGAAAATAGCAGGCTTATTTGGGGAGATCAGGTTTTTACATAGCATCAGACTTTTACTCCAAGTCGTTCAAAACCTAACAGAAGTGTCACTTAGATATTCTGTCTTCCTGCTTGTCAGGTGAGCAGTGATGTGTGCAGAGAAAGACAGTCCATCTGTAGCCTTACAAGGAAAACAATAGGCCAAAATGAAACCAAGTGTATTTTTGCCAATCAGATGAGTCATTTTCCCCATGAGGTTAATTATCATTAATGACTTTAATTAAGGAGTCATATGAAGTATTTATCTTGGAAATGTGGATCCATGTGGATTTGCACTGTTGAAATTTAGCTCTCTACTGTGAGCGCGCTATTTCAAAACACCCCAAGTCTCTCTGGTGCTATATGCAAAGGCTGTGAAGCCTCGGGGCATATTTTACAGTGGCATTGGCCAGGTTTAGCCTAGCATTTAACTAACTATAAAGCCAGAATTATTCTTGTTCACTCGAGGCTTCCAACTTGGAATTTGTAAGATAAATGAGTCAGTCGCATCTATTCTCTAGCAATTAACTGGTAATTGGGGCATTTAATCAGAAAGCAGACTTGAAGGACATTAGGCTGATTAGATGCTGTCGGCATGAAGAAAGATTAAAGTCCTGGTTCATCTCATTCATATACTATATTCGCACCAAACCTAAATCTAGCTTATCAATGAATATTTTACAAATAAATAGGTACTTAAGAAAATGTTTTATGAAAAATTATTAGACTAAAAGGCAATCTTATATAAAATACGCAGGTCAATAATATTCATTCTACAGTTTTTTTTTAAAGTATGCATTTACTTGGTGCAAGGAAGTTACCTGTAAGTATATGAACAGGAATAATATAATCGTTGTATTCAAGAAAAACAAATAAAATGACCACAAATACCAAATCTGGAATTCTGTAGCCAGCAAAAATATTTATCAAAAGCAATGACTTTCAAACATATCAAAACTAGGAGAATTTATCACCAACAACTCTGCCTTTCTAGAGTCGTTAAAGGAAGTCCTTCAGGCAGAAGGAAGCTAACACTAGATGGAAACCCAAATCCACACCAATGTGGGAGCCACTGTGGCTTGAAAATGCAACAAGTATTTTCTCATTTTTAATCATTTTAAGAGATAATTGGCCGTCTAAAAGCAAATTATAAAAATGTACTATGAGGCTTACACTAACTATGAGAGTAAAATGTATAAGAATCTATACAAGGACCCAGAAGTGGGAACATGAGGTCTACTGGTACAAGGTTTTCATGCTACATGTAAAGTGGTATAGTATCATTTGAAGTCAATTGTGCTCAAGCAAAGATATATACTACAACCCGACAGTAACCCTTGAAATGAAGCTACAAAAGATTATAACCAAGGAAGGCAAGAGCCCAGTGCTGTGGATCTTGCCTGTGATCTCAGCTATTCAGGAGGTTGAGGTGGGAGGATCCCAAAGGCCAGCCAGGGCAACTTACCAAGACCCTCTCTCAAAATAAAAAAGTCAAAAGGTCTGGGTGGAGCTCAGTGGTGGTGTGCCTCTAGCTTCAATCCCAAGAACTTCAATATAACGACTAAGGGAGCCAAAATACCACTTTTCACTTAGGAACTTGAAAATGACCTTAACCGCACTGAGAGATTAGCCTGGTACAGGGGCCTCACTGTGTGACCCAGCCTCCCACTAGCTCACATGGCCACTGTGGTCAGCACCAGGCCATGCTGAGAACCTGCAGCTGTGGGCCTTCGCAGGTTCACAAAGGTGCCCCTCTCGGGTGGAACCTGGCCCCTGCTCCCCTGCCCCCTGTGGAGGGAGGATTCCACTTCAGTCATTGTGGGGAAACTGGAATAGTGAGTGCCACTGTACCTTGAGGCCAGAGATCTTGTCACCGCTCTGGCACTGGGAGAAGAATGCACTTCTGTATTTAGCCCAGGCAGAAAGATGGAGAAAGAGAAGGAAGGGTTGTCAGTAAGATTTATTGAGCCCCAAAGTGCCCACGGTGCTTAAAATACACTTTGTTCTGTTTCACACAACTGAGCCGTTTGTACAATGACAAGTGCTGTCACCTGGGCTAGGCCAAGAAGATCCTGGTGTCAACTGTTGGACCACTTCTGGAATCACTTCTCCATTCTGGCTCCCTGGGCCAAACTCCTTGTTCCCTGTGAAATTTTTTTCTCTAAAGAATCGGTTGTCCTCCTGGCTCCTACTGAGGCCAACCCAGTCCAGCAGATATGGCTATATGGGTAGGATTCCCAACTGAGGTCAGGATTCAGGTCCTTTTTTTTTTCCCTCAGGATGCTTCAGTCCTCATGTAAATGAGTGTCTGGGGGGAATCATTAAGAGAATGGGCCTCCATTCTCTTAATGAATGGAGCCTCCATTCCTAAATCTCTTTAGGAATGGAGGCTCCGGTCCTGCCTCCTGGAGCCTCTGCACTGGCAGCACGAACCTTAGTTTTCCTTCATGTGTTCACATTTGATTATCACATGAACTCTGCGAGCTGGATATTATCCCACTTTTTTTTTTTTTTTTAAGATACTGGGAATGGAACCCAGGGGCATTCTACCTCCAAGCTACACCCCCAGTCCTATTTTTTTTTTATTCTCTATTTTGAAACAGGGTCTCACTGAGTTGCAAAGGGCCTCACTAAATAGCTGAGGCTGTCCTCAAACCGTGATCCTCCTGTCTCAGTCTCCCAAATGCTGGAATTACAAGCGTGCACCATCACACCCAGCTATTATCCCACTATTTTAATTCAGCTCAGTGAATTGTAAGTGAATCAGTAGTTTAGAGAAGAAATTACTTGGAGAAGGTAAGAAGAGTCAGCTCTGAAAGAGAACGATTTAGAAAATAACTATGAAAAGCAGCATTTTAAGTCCTATGTCCTTGAGGAGGGGCAATAGTTCAAGCAAAAATTCAAAGACAGAATATGTTTGGTACACATGGAGAGGGAATAGGGAGACTAGGTCTCAGGACAGAGCTCCTGTGTGGGGGTCAATGACTCGGGTAGGTGAGACAGACCTGTTCCTAGGAGCATTCGAAGCCAGGCAGCAAAGGAAAGAGGTTGTTGAGCAAGGACAGAAATCTCTGCCTACTATAAAAATGATGTAAGCTGGGCATGGTGGCCCAGGCCGAGATGTGGGATCACATTTGAGGACAGCCTCAGCAATGTGTAGAGAAACTCTAAGCAACTTAGCAAGATCCTATTTCAAAAAAATTTTTTTTTTTTTTTGGTGGTACTGGGGTTCCTGGAAGCCCTTCTACCTCCGGGCTACACTCCCAGACCTCTTTTACATTTTATATTTGGAAACAGGGTCTCCTAAACCAGCGCGCGCGGCTGGCTTCGAACCTGCCCGATCCTCCTGTCTCTGCCTCCCAAGCGCCGGGATTACAAGCGTGCGCCACCACGCCCGGCCTAAAAAAATTTTTTTAAATGGCTAGCCCCAGTCCCCCCCCCCAAAAAAAAGAAAGTGATGTGGGGTTCATGACATACTTGGGAGATTGAGAGGAGAAAAAAAAAATTGGGGTTGGAAGTCACTATAGTAATTCAAACAAGAATCACCTAATCTGAAGTTAAGAATTAGGACAAAAGGATAAATTAAAGGATACAGTTGGAAAGGAGAACCATTTGGGAAGGAAAGACAAATTCTCTTTGGGACATGTTGAACTTCAGGTGTTGGTAAAGTTTGAAATCCAGCAGAAGAGATATTTTTAAAAATATATTTACTGGCCGGGCGTGGTGGCGCACGCTTGTAATCCCCGCGCTTGGGAGGCTGAGACAGGAGGATCGCGCAGGTTCAAAGCCAGCCACGCGCGCTGGCTTAGGAGACCCTGTTTCCAAAATGAAAATGTAAAAATAGGTCTGGGAGTGTAGCCCGGAGGTAGAAGGGCTTCCAGGAACCCCAGTACCACCAAAAAAATAAAAAATAATAAATAAATAAAATAAAATAAAAATAAAAATATATTTACTAATTATGAAGCTAGAGTTCAGTTCTTGAAAAGAGGAAGTAAAGATGGAGCCCCAATTCTGAAGCAGCCCCATAATGTCTTGGGTGTCCCGCAGGCAGTCATGGGTGACATGGCCTCAGGAACAGGAAGTATTAACTTTCTGTACTGTGGGATGATTTTGTTGAAGGTCAAAACACCAGGTGACAGAGGGTCACGTGGAGGGAAGCACCTCTTTTCTTTTTCAGTCATATTACATTAGAGTCAGAAGTGTGGGCCCAATGGGTAAGAAGAGAGCAAGTTTCTGGGGCCTCTACAGATTTGAGTATTATTTTAGTAAAATACATAGTTTAGCCAAAATTTTAAAATGTTGACGGGAAACTTGGGCCAGATATTTGAGCTGATTCAGTAATGGAAAGAGAAAAATTATTCTAATCACCACTGTGTCCTGGGAAACCCTTTGACCTGCTGAACATCTTGTTGGTTTCAGTCATGCAAAGCTAATCCTGGAAGCAATAGAACTTTAAATGGTTGTATTGGGTGAAGAGGGATTTGGAGCGTGAGTTTTGGAGTGGGGAATCACCCTATATGTGTGGGAGGGACAAGCAGAGGCCGAAATTTGCCAAAGACTTCTGTGCATGGAGTGGTCACTGGATCCTCAGTGAAGGAGAGGCCAGCAGAAATGTCTAATATTCAAAATTGTGGAGATCTCATGTTAAAAACACCTCCTCTATGGAATAGGCAAGACTTTCTAATATATAACTTAAATGTTTGAACCAGAAAAGAAAAATATTGGTAAATTTGACGTCATTAAAATTAAAAACTTGCTTATCAAAAGATAGCATTAGGAAATGAACAGACAAGCCACAGAGTGGAAGACAATGTTTGCAAAACATATCTCATAGAGGCCTTTTATCTAGAATATATAAAGAGCTCTCCCAATTCATTAGCAGGAGCACAAACAACGTGATACAATGGGTTAGGAATTTGAGAAGGTGTGCATATATTTTTCTGATACCTTGTACCCCAATACGGTGTAAAATTGCAATGCACCCAATAAAAAAAGAGAAATTTGAACAGATGCTTCACCCAGAAAGAGACATCTGAATGGCAAATAAGCACATAAAATGGATAGCATAACTGGGGATGAGAGGAACGCAAATTAAACCACAACGAACTGCCATGTGGCTCTTGCACGTCTACTAGAGCAGCTAAGTCTTGGTGCAGATGAAGAGGAGCCAGCGTTCTCATACGCTGCTGGTGTAATTTTAAAATGGCTCCGTGATTTTGAAAAATAGTCTGGCAGTTTTATGAAATTAATCATATCTATTATATGGCCAAGCAATTCTCAGTCCTGGGTATTTTCTCAAGAGAAAATATGTACACACAGAGTGTCCCCCCCCCCTTTCTTTTTATACTAGGAATGGAATCCAGGGGCATTCTATCTCTGAACCAGATCCCCAGATCTATTTTATTCTGAAATAGCATCTGGCCAAGCTGCTGAGGCTCTTGCTAAGTTGCTGAGACTGGCCTCGAGGCTGCGATTCTCCTGTCTCAGTCTTTCAAGTATTGGGATTCCAGGCATGTGCCACTATGCCTGGCTACATAGACTTTTAAATAAATTGTCATACTGGGTTTAGTCATAATATCCGGCCAGTTTCAAATATTTAAATGTCTACTAACAAGAGAGTAGATAAACATTTTGCAGTATATCTATAGAATGAAATATTACTCAGAGGAAGAAGATACACCTAAATATTGATGCGGTCACCCACTGATTGACAGCAATATTCCAAGAAATGCATCTTTAGGGGATTTCATCACTGTACCAACATCATCGAGCATATGTATAAAATTAAGAAGAGTGAAATTGTGTCATTCGCAGGAAAATGAATAGAACTAGAAACTAATGTGCTAAGTGAGACCAGCCAGTTTCAGAAAGTCAAGGGTCATTAGTATGTTTTCTGTCATATGTGGAAGCTAAAACAAAAATAGGAAACAAAAGGGACCTCAGCCAAATGAGGAGAGGAAATGGTAGGGTAGTTGAAGGGGACTGGAGGGGGAGGGAAGGAGGGAAAATTAGGATTGAGTAAAGAAACGGTTCAAATAAGATCATGTCCCTATAAGAAGGTTTCACTACCATGCTCGCTCACATGAACGGGAGGAGGCGGAGGGAGAACAGGGAGAAGGAAAATACAAGGGAACGTACCAAGTGCCGTGTGCAGGGATGTTTCTATCACTTTGACTCTCACTATAATGTCTAATTACCTTGCACCAATAAAAGCATAAAAACACCACCATCATAATGTCTATCAAACATCAATTCTCCCAGTAAGACAAACATTTAAACAACAACAAAATGATGGCTATATTTACTAGAAACATAATTTCATGGGGCCACCATCACATATGGGGTCCATTGTTAACCAAAACATCATTATGCAGCATATAGCTACACATACAACATACGTGTTCCTCAAAAATATGTCGAGCAAAAGAAGCCAGACACAAAAGAATGTGTATGGTATGATTTGATTAATGTGACGTTCTAAAATAATCATAACTAGTCTATAAGTACAGAGAGTAGATGAGTTGTCTGGAACTAGGGGTGGGATGAGGCAGGGAAAGACCAAAGGTGCTAATTACATTTTAGAATAATGGAAGCATTCTATAGCTTAATTACGGTGGATACAAAGCCTTGTATAAGTGTTTCCTCAAATTACAGTATTTTACAGGATTAATGTGTGTAGAATAGAATAACACATTTGTGCTAGTGCGAGCAATCATAAATTGAATTCTTTAAGAAAAGACAGGCTCTTTGTGCCAATAATAAACATAGGGACATAAACATGGTCTCTCCAATACTCACCATCACATCCCTGAGTACTGCAGAAATCTTGGCTGGGGGGCGGAGATTTCCACCTCTACAGGATAGAGAGGAAGGATGCAAGCAGACGTGTAGAACTCAAGGGAGTAAGGAGATCCCGGTTAGCATGTAGGTTATATTCAGAACAGCCTTCACCCAGGCCATTCTGATAGGGCTCACTGGGCTTAGATAAGCATTTGAAAACTTTGTATTAGAGCTTGAAGGATTTTTTGAATAAACTCTGCTATTTTGTACTCACCAAGGAGGTCCAGTGATATTAAAAATCCAGCCATTAAATTATGTTTTCCCCCGTCTTTTGTTAAGGCTTACAAAACCAATCTTCTGTGTCTCCCCAGCCTCATCCATCCCTTCCTCCTCCTTTTCCATCCCTGCTGCACCTCTCCCTTCTTACTTTCTGCTTCTCTAGACTTTGTCTGCTGTTATTGACTTAAATATTATGTTAAGCAAAGCATTGCTCCCCCTCATAAAGAGAGCCACTAATTATGCAAGAATGGAAAGTAAGATAAGATTGATTTTACAATAGTAGTCATTATTTTTCTTTAACCTCCATCCCCCCTACACACACACACACACACACACACACACACACACACACACACACACTCACACAGAGTGAAAGCTGGATTTCAGACAACTTGTTTAAATGGCAAAGTTCATGTGGGTGCCTTGGATCCAGACTTCATTGAATTATCACCTAAGAATAAATCAATAAACTCCGACCAAAAGGTCTAGCTAATTTATGAATGAGAGCCTTTTATCAATTCTCACAAAGAACCCAGCTGTCTTCACATTGTCCTCCTGTTGCTGCTTCAAGTGTGTAGCATTTCCTAGTAAACATCAACAAGTGATGGTACGCCAAGCACACAACTTGCTGAGCCAATTCACTCCAAGGGTGGCAGAGGATGATAAGTGTTATTTTTGTGTTCCTTTTGTCAGGATTGTTTTTAAGTCTGAACTTGGTAAAACTAAAAACACATAATCAATTTTAAGACAGAAATAAAAATGTTCTGCAATTCTCTAGAGAACGAAAATAGACAGCTTCCAGGGCAAGAAATAGCTGTGGTTACAGGGGAAGCTTTGACTCTCGGTTTTCTCTCTTTATCCATCTGAGAGCTCCAAGAGAAGCTTACAATTAGAGAGAGGAAAACCTTTGAGAACTTGTTCTAAAGGGGGTTATTTTGGGGAAAGTGTAATTGAAAAAAATCATGGCCAGTTGGTTTAGAATTTGCTCATGTAAAATGCATGCCTTCCACAATGCACAAAGGGTTCCTGTTATAAACCTCCCTCCTACTAGTAAGGAGGCTTGGTCCACTGCAAATTTATCAAGGGATTTCTCAGCTTAAGTACTATTTGCCTGTGAAATCTTTTGCAGATGGTAAAATTATTTTAGTTCATGCTGATATCCTCCAGATATGTAAGGAAAGAAAAGAAGTAGACCTATGAATTGTTAATACTAGGATTTAATTAGACTCTATCCAGATATTTTGTAAGAAGCCATAATGTCCAGTTAATGTCAACATTCCTTATCTGAAAATAAAATATTTAGAAGTGTCCCAAATAATCTAAAATTTTCTGACAGCAATAGACAAAAGAAGGGGGAAGTTGGAAGAGAGGAGGAAAAAAAGGAAGAGGGAGGGAAAGAAAGTAGGTAGGAAGGGAGCTTCATTGCACATAAAAAAGAGAAATTTTGCTGGAGAATGAAATCCATTCATCGACCACCAAAAGCATTAATTTTCAGCACACGGATCACTGCTTCTGAATAGGATGCCAGCTGTGTGCCATACATGCTGTTGACAAGAAAAGCTTCTGCTTTGAAACCTCAGGTTAGTGTCATATCACCAGGAAATCAACCAACCTGAAGGGCCAAGGGTGTCATTTGTCTTAAAAGACTAGATGAACCAGGGAGGAGGGTGAGCTCGCTAGCCCACAGCGCTAGCTCACATGGCAGAAAGCAGCAGACCCACCGTCTCACCGGGGCCTTGAGGCCCACACCGCACCCACAGTGCCGAAACGCTGGGATGACGTGATGTAGATAGAACACGGGGCGTGAGCACTCTTCCAGTTTCAGTGCCAGCTCCTCAGGGTGAGGGGACACACCTTTGTCCCTGCAGGGGACAGTAATAATAACTGGAGCTCAAAGGAGAAAACCCAGGCTTCTGTTTGTAAAGTTAACTAATGTGTCAAGGTCAGATAAGAAGAAAGAGAAGGATTTAAATGAAGTCCTTTGACTAGGAGTTCTCTCTATATATATATGTGTGTGTGTGTGTGTGTGTGTGTGTGTGTGTGTGTGTGTGTGTGTGTTTATGTATATGTACATATACATATATATACATATATTTACTGGTGCATTGTAACTATACAACACAGTGAGATTCAAAATGATACATAAATACACACGTGCAACACTTGATGAATTTCTCTGCATATCCTTCCTCCTCCCTCCCCATACATGCTAGTGAGATTGGCAGTGATATCTTCATGTATGGACAACTGTTTGAACTGTTCCCTTCTGCAAGCCTTCTTTTCTCCTTTCCCACCTCCCTCCCCCAGTCCCCTTCTACTCTTTCTACTGTTTTCTGTCCTCATCTGACAAGTCCCTAATTTTTTTTTTTTTTTTTTTGTGGTACTGGGGTTCCTGGAAACCCTTCTACCTCCGGGCTACACTCCCAGACCTATTTTTATTTTTATTTATTTGGAAACAGGGTCTCTTAAGCCAGAGAGGCTGGCTTCAAACCTGCGCGATCCTCCTGTCTCCACCTCCCAAGCACAGGGATCACAAGCGTGCGCCACCACGCCGGGTGACTGGAGTCCCTTTTGTTCCCTATTTTTCTTCTAGCTTCTACATATGAGGGGAAACATACAACCCTTAACTTTCTGAGACTGGCTGGTCTCAGTGTAATATTCTCTAGTTCCATCCATTTTTCTGCAAATGATATGATTTTGTTCTTTATGGCTGAGTAAAATTCTATTTTCTTTATCCATTCATCTGTTGATAGATACCTAGGTTGGTTCCAGAACCGTGAATTCTGCAGCTACAAACATGAGTATGCATGTATCATGATAGTATTCTGACTTGAATTCTTTTGGAAAGATACCAAGGAGTTATATAGCTGGATCATATGATGGTTTCATTCCTAGTCTGCTAAGGATCTCCATACTGATCTCCACAGTGGCTGTACTAATTTACAATCCCACCAACAGTGTATGAGAGTTCCTCTTTCCCCTCCCTCTCACCAGCATTTATTATTGTTTGTATTCTTGATGATTGCCATTCTAACTGGAATTAGATGGAATCTCAGGGTAGCTTTGATTTTCATTTCTCTGATTGTTAATGATAATGGACATTTTTTCACATATTTTTGGCCATCTGTATTTTTTCTTTTAAGAAGTATCTATTCAGTTCAATAGTTCACTTTTTAATTGGTTATTTGTATACTCCTCTGATAGAAGACTAACACCTAGAATATATAAAGAACTCAAAAAACTTGACCACAGGTTCTTAACCCCTGCTGTCCTGCCTTGCCTCCCACAGTGTGGGGGAAGGGCAGGGGAGGCATTAGAAATACTATTGACTATTTCCAATTTCCAGTGGGTTTTTTCCATGATCCATTAATAAGCTTCTCTTTATATCTATCCCCAAATAACAATGCAGAGAAAGGCGAAGATGTCTCTGTAGATTATATGAAGAAATATATAAATGAACACCTGTCTCCCCAACACCAGCAGCTTTGCACTGCAGCAAAAGCCTGGAGCTCTGAACAGGGATGTGTGGAGGGATGGGAGGGGCAGAGCAAAGGAACAGAAACAAGACAATCAGCATGCTAGGCGTGAGATGCATTTTTCTGTTTACCAAGGAATTTCTGGTTTGGCCTTATCTTGGCAGCTCTTCTGTGCTTTTGTTAATGAGGAAAGGAAGCTGCGGAGCAGAAAGCTGAAGAGAACTCTGGCATTGTTGGAAATAGCCATGAGTCTGAGAGATCCCAAGAAGGGGAAGAGGGCCCATTATCTGTGCTCTCCCAGGCTTTTGGGGTTGGCGGACCTCATCAATGTGTCTGATTCCATATGGCTAACATTCCAGCCCAAAAAAGGGTGGACACAACCACACATTGGAAGATGAGCCATTGTGGAGCTAAATGAAAGAACCATCTTCCCCTTCTTACCTCAGTGTACAGTTCTAACCCCAGGGGAGAACATGGACTCTCCATCAGATGTTCAAGGAGGTAAACAGACTGTGATAATGGGCCACAAAGCACAAGGGCTGCCAGACACAAGGGCCAAGGGCATTGACAGCAGAACCCTGCTAGAAGGGTGAGCTGCAAAAGCAGCAGCTGGAGAGCTGAGGTCCTGATGTCCCTGGGGCAGGAATTCAGATGGACCACTAGAAGCCCAGAGCTGCTTAGCCTGTTCTTGACCTCTGCCTAACACTAATTTTTTGTTGTTTTGAGGTTTTGTTTTGTTTTGGTACTAGAGATTGAATCCAGGGGCATTCTACCTCTGAGCCATAACCCTGACCCTTTTCATTTTTAATTTTCCAACAGTCTCACTAAGTTGCTAAGGGTGTCTCTCAGTTGCTGAGGCTCACCTTGAAGCTGCAATTCTACTGCTTTAGCCCCCACAGTACTGGGATTACAAGCGTGCGTCACCATGATGTGCTCTAAACAATGTTCCTAGACTCCCATTCCCTTCCCCTGTTTCATTTCCTGCAATGAAGATATCTGTGCTGTTTTAACAGCTCATTAAAATCCTGCATGCCCACATGGTAGACTTGCCTTTTACTAATCAGTTTAGTCTCATCATTTTAATAATCTAAGTCGGCATCACTCATTCAATACGAATCAGCAATGATTTGTTACATAGATGTGTGTTAGAGCTTCTTGATAGAAACATCCTAGGACAAACTGGAGTAGCCAGTGCGATATCCCTTGAACAAAAGCAGGACTTCTTTCAAGAGACCAACTCCAGGCCAAAAAAAAATACATATAGCCCTTGTAAATGTGGAATCAAACATGTTTTATGCAGTAATAAAACAAAATTTTAAAGTTTGGGGAAATTTTTGTAATTGTTTTAAATATGTACTAAAGTATTATTCAGTAATCCTGAACATAGTTTTCATAGGCCTTCTTTGTTCTAAGTTGTTTTTTTTCCCCAGTAAGATTCCTGTAAATAAAAGAAACCCTAGTAGGAAACGTGGGATTAACAAGGATTTTGAGTTAATTCCTTTATGTACTTCCTGCCCATGTCTTGAACTGGTAACAGAGTGTGGGTGGCCTGAAAACCACAGTAGTCTAAACCTGTGTTTTCCAAATCGATTTGATGAGTATTAAGTAGTCATTTTTAAAAAACAAAAACAAAAAAAAAAGAAAAACAAAGCATCAGCATCTATCACGTGCAGTAGTTTTTATTGTGTTTGCTTCAATTGTGTTTGTGTTCTTAATTTTGATATTTTTATGGGTCTCATAAAAGATTTGAAAGCTACTAGCTGGAGAGACGGCAAAAAAAAAAAAAGGCAGTTTGTGTTAGATGGAGAGAGGTTGTATTATTCAGGATGCTGAAAATCAAGATAAGGAGCTTGGCTTCATGTCGAATCCATTGTCCCCTTTGAAGCAGAGGAATGAAATGATAAAGGTGAAGTCTTTAAGGGCTTGGCGTGGGTGGTATGGGTGATAGCTTGTTGGGGTTGGATATAGAAACAAATATTGTTAAAGGGTCTAAGATTATTGTTGGAGGTTCTTGCTGTCTTAATCATAAAAAGATGTTTTCAAATGAATTCCTGTGGCACTTGCAAATATGCTGGGCAAGTTACAGACAAGGTCAGGAAAGGAAGGAGGCTACATAGCAAGAGTCACAAGACACCCACAGCACAGCTGCCGATTGGGTGCTGCAGCTGACCTGGTGAGCTAGGACCTCCTGCGTGACCCTGAAGACCTCCGACGCATTGCTGGCGCTGTTCCTGGTGCAAAAAAAGTCTCAGTAAGTTCTGTCTCTGGGCTCCACCAGCTCCAGATGTAGTGTCCAGGACAGGTGCTTCTGATTAGCCATGCCAGGTGCACACCTGCGCTCCAGCTGCAAGAAAGAGCACCTGTTATTTTGGCTACTCCAGCAGGAAGAGGACTCTGTCTGACAGCAAGAGGCACACAATGGAGAATTCTCTAAACACAGGATGAAGACTCAGTTAATCACAGATAAGCTAGACCATGGCAATATGCCAGCTGAGGAGGTGAAGGCTCAGACAGGATTGGGGAAGGGAGAAACCGATTTGGAGATGGATTGCATATAGATGATTAACAATGGTGACTGGAAAGAGCAAAGGCCAGGCTTCTGCCCCGGAGTTGATAAGAGCAGTAGATACTGCTGACAAATAGAAAAACGGAGAGAAGAGGAACTAAAAGAAGACCAGGATGCCATATTAATGGGGACAAATGGCCTAATCATTTTGAGAGTTAATGACCATGGTAAACAAAGCTCCTTCAGCTCGTACCAATCTTTGAGATCACTTTGGAGGACTACTTGCCTATCGTGATATTCTTGTGGGTTCAGTATTTATTTTTACATGCACGGTGGGGACTCATGCTAGCAAAGAGCTTCCGAGAATGCTTTATTTCTTTTAAAACTGCATATAGCAGCCATATGAATCACAATTCCTATTGAAATTCAGCAAGTTAAAAGATACAAGGGCACAGGTATTGTACAAACACAGAAGCACAGATATGAACTAGATGACAAATCCACATGACCATCACTGACCAAGTTTGCTTTTCCCAAACTAAGGCAATGTTCATAGCTCCAATGTCCCTATTTGGGATTGAGACTGGAACCCCATACCTATCTATGGGTCCATTGAGTTCATGTGCAAACTTACTCATTTGCATATTTTGTTTGACTACAGTTTCTCACTATTTCAAAGTTTACAGTGCCATTTGCAGAAAAGTGGATGGAACTAGAGAAATTATGCTAAAAGAAATTATCCAGTCTCAGAAAGTAAAGGGTCATGTTTTCTCTTGTATGTGAAGCCTAGAGAGATATTGGGAAACAAAAGGGGTTTCAGACAAAGGAAGAGAAAATCCAGTGGAGCAATGGAGAGGGTTTAGGGGAAAGAGGGAAGAGGAGACTTGATAAAGGGAATAGTTCAAATAATGTTATGTACATATATGAAATTATCAATGCCGATCTCAATAACAGGTATGAGGAAGGGGAGGTATTGGGTTTGGGATCCAGGGAGAAACACACCAAGCTTTGTGTGCATATATGTTTCTATCACTCTGAACCTCATTATGATGTATTATAATGCACAATAAAAGTATTTTTTTAAAAAGTGTAGTGGGTTGGGCCGTTAAGAGCAGATGCAAAGGCCAGGCCAGCAAGGGGACCAAATCAGTTTGTAGCAGTTCACATCTCCAAGGATGGGCTCAAAACCACTAGAGGTCCTAGAGTATGACTTCCCTGCTCTACATTTTCCTAGTTGCTCTTTTCCACCTCTTTCCACACGCAGAGCACATATTATGTGTTTCAAATTTCCTTGCTTTTAAGATGAAAGTGAGATGTTGAAGGTGCTCTAATAATTCAAAGCTCTTATTTTCCAGCTGGTATTATGATCTCTGTGCTTCCCAAGTTCCCTTCTCATCCTTGTATTTCGGGGGGGGGGCGGGAGTGAGAAAGTGTAAATAAAAGATTGAGTTTTAATGGAAATTAGGCAAATACTCAGAAACGGGAGGTGAGGGGAATCTTTTCCAGTTCTGGAATACTGTAAACGAAAACCAAAAAGGCAATACTTTCATGAGTTTAAAATGTGTTCAGGCCAGGCATGGTGGCGCACGCTTGTATTCCCCGCGCTTGGGAGGCAGAGACAGGAGGATCGCGCAGGTTCAAAGCCAGCCGCGCATGTTGGCTTAGGAGACCCTGTTTCCAAATAAAAATATAAAAATAGGTCTGGGAGTGTAGCCCGGAGGTAGAAGGGCTTCCAGGAACCCCAGTACCATCAAAAAAAAATAAAAAATAAAAAAATAAAATGTGTTCAAATAAGTTTTTTCTTTTCATAATTTTTTAAATCATAGCAAACAAGCCTCTTTAGACTCCATCTTTATCTTCCTCCTAAGCACAGCTAGTATTTGCTGAAGCCTGTTGTTAACAGGCTTTAGTGATTGGACATTACATTCTTAAATTACATCTATGTAGATTGAAGGAAAGATGAAACAAGGTGGCTGAAAAAGAAATCAGCCATGATATGCTTGATTCATTAGTCAAGAAGTATGAGGTACACTGGAAAACTCCAGGATCCTTGTAATGGGGTCCCTCCTACCTGGAATCTTTTCCTACCCCCCAGGCCACACCCCTCCTCTCATCAACTCCTGCTCATTCACCTGTTAGATTTCAATCCAGATGCTGTTTCTTTGATGGAGCATCCCTGGCCTCAAGACCAGGTCAAGTTCCATTATCTTCTTTTCTATCTTCTTTTCGAGATTATACCTAGAGATCTAATATGTCTTCACACATGAGGGCAGGAATATATATTTTTGGGTTTTTTTTATATATTCTAGAATCACACATAGTGCTCAGCATGGAATACTTGCTCAGTAATTATTTAATGTATTAATTAATCATAAGTCAAGGCCTGGGTTTCAACTTTAACCTTGCTTCTAACTAGCTCTGTAATCTTGAAAATTTTGTTTTTTCATTGATCTTAATTTCTTTGTCTATAAAAGTGAAGATTTGGGACTGGTTAATATTTAAGAAATTCTACTCCAACTGTCGTGATCCTGAAATGTTAGGTGCAATTTTTTTTTTTTTGGTAAATTAAGTAGTATTAAAGTTTGCCTTTAAGAAATTCTCTACAGTATATTCTTAATGATAGGTAAAGGTAAGACTCTTCCTCATCAGTTTACACATCAGGATAGGAAGCCTGATGGATTAGAGCTGGGGATGATGGGTTTAAGATGTTGGGAGCTTCCATGCATTCCTTAAGTTATCAGTTCTTAAGAAATTCAAACTTGGATAAATTGCTGAGAACAGAGTTGGAGTTGGGGAAACATCTATTCAAAAGTAAAAAAAGGCTATTATAGGGCCAACTAATGGGAAAATGGGGGGACAATATTTATGCATACACAAAATATGCATTCTGCCTTTCCTGGGTGGGTGAATCCTTTCAAAAGTCAATAGTTTTGCTAGAAAATTTTGTGAACCCAGATTTTCATCTTATGACATTCTGAAAACCATGCCCAAACCCATTTTGATTTTCCTGCATACTTCTTTGCAACACACTCTGCATTCTACAACCTTAAAGCCAGTTTTTTAGAACGATGCTCTAGTTGAAGAAGGAGATTAAGCTCCGCCTGAGACCCTCCCTGAGCAGGAGGCATTTCCGCAGCAGATAATGGCCAAAAGGAAATATCCTGTGCTGATATTTGAAACTCAGACAGTAGGCTTTTGGCACTTTTGCCAACGTCTCTCATAAAATGTTTGTCTGAAAGAGCGACTACAGCCCAACCACCTCTGAGCTGCGTCTCATTTTGCTCTAGGTCATTCATCTTTCTCTGTTCCTTCCTCTGCTTTGCTTTAATCTCATGGGGTTTTCATTAAAAACTGATCTGAGGAGCAGAAGCCGTGTCAGTGATATGAATGGGGATGCGCTTCTGATAACATCTCCTCTGGGGCTGGGAGGGAGATGCTTGCTGAACTTGGCGTGCTGGGTAAAAGCAAAGAACCTGCCCTAGGGGAACCAAGTGGGGAGAGATTGGTTGCTGAGCTGCCATTGGGTCAGTGCTTCTTGGCTTCAGCAGCTTGGACCTGCAGGCCAGTGCCCAGTTAGAGGGATGAGAGAGGACAGGAGGCTCATGGGAGCAGCTGTCCTCAAGAATCAATGCCTTTCACTGAGGGAGGAAGGATGGGGCCAGCCCAGAATGCACTGCTTCAGGCCTCCTCCTAGCACGACCTTGGGCAGGCTTCTTCGTAGCAGTCACCCTGAAAGTCAAGACAGAGATTCCAGATCGAGATGCTCAAAGGCTGCCACTTTCTGGTCCCTTGTGACTTTAATATGACTCCTCTCCTCTCTCAGCAGGATTCAAACAAAGAGGTCCAGATAGGCTGACCCACTAAAACAATTAATAACTGGTGTTTGTTATGGTTCTCTGAACCAGACAATGTGCTAAGTGCTCTATGGACATTGCCTCTTTAATCTGTACAGCAACCTGATGGGGAAGAAACAATTCTCCAGGTTGGGAAACTGAAGCATGAAGTAAATGACTCACTCAAGTCCCCAGGATGGAGCCGGGTTTGAGCCCAGGATATAAGACTTCATAGTCTGCACCTTAAGTCCGTAATTGACATTTAGCAGAAGCATATGACACATCAAGTATTTATAGGTGGCTTAGCAGACACATGGCGTTGATCACATTTAGTGGTTGGCATAGTATTAGTCACAATAGTCACTATCTTTGCATAGCTTATACTACCCTATCTTATCACAAAGATTTTCCCTTTAATTTTAAAAATAACTAAAATACTGAAATAAGTAAGGAAATCATTTTCTCGGAATCAAGGTTCAATTAGACTTAAGAATGAAATTGGGCTTGATAAGATTTCTGCCATTGGAGAACCCTTGTGGTTTCTATGACTGATGTTTAGGGGGTTTTCAAACAAGAACAGGGAAGTTCTGAGGTTTGGGTGTAATTCTGAGAGACTTATAATCTGGAAATCAAAGAGATCTGAGTCTTAGACTGCTTAGCCTCTTAAGACTTTGAACAAAGCTCTTAGAACTAAGGCTCCAGTTTCTCATTTGGAAACCGAGGGTAAATAGATCAGTGGAACTCTCTTCAAATCACCTGAGGAGCTGTTAAAAATAGGAATGTTCTGGCTTAGTGGCTAGGGATGTAGTTCCTTGTCTAGCATGTGAGAGGCCCTGGGTTCATTTCCCAGCACCTAAAAATAAAAAGAGAAGAATTCGCATTTTTCTAATTAGAAAATCTGGGTTCAATTCCCAGATTCTAATCTAGATGACTTGATTAAGTGTGTCTAGGTTAGAACCTAAAAATTCATCCTTTTTATACTTCCCAGGTGATACACTGTGCAGCCATGTTGGGGACACTTAATCTATGATGTCTTATTTTTCAGATCTAAAATTTAAGAATCTGTGCTACAGAGTCATTGGGCCAGGAGAAACATAATTTCATATGGAATTTTAGGGTAATTTTGATCTCATAATTGAAAAGTACAGGTTGAATGTGAAAAACGCTTACATGTATATGTATATTTGAACAAATGTCAATTTTAAGCATATGTCTAGTACAGTTTGTAGATCGAAAGATGTTTACATAAGGGAATCTTTTTATTCTCTCCAAACTGACATCAAGAAGTTAGCTGAGATCCCCAAAATGTTCTCATTTCACTTTAGCCTGTTTTGATAAACTATGAAGTGCGCGCTTGAGAAAAGAGCTAAGGCTTCAAAGCATTCGACAGAGAAAGCTATAAAAGGTCCTGAGCAGGAGTGGGAAAAATGTATTTTATTTGCTTTGTAAATATATGGCCTCAAAGTTTTTATTGGTGAGTCATTCTTCCCATTAAGGTAAGTAGGCCCATAATTCTCTTAGAAAAAGGGAAACAAGGAAAGAATAATGTTAATATGTTAAATTAGTGGTATACTAATAAATGTTTAACTGGTCTCAATAACAAAAAAGCTCCAATCTGTAACATTTGCCAATTCCTTTGGTGTAAACACTCTCACCATGTCTGGCTTCAAGCTATTAACCTGCTGCCACTGAGTGCTGGGTTGAAAAGAGGGACGTGCAATTGACTCCTCTGGGCCAGTGTGAACTGCTTCAGCACAAAGCAACTCAGAGTGCAGTCATTCATCAGGTTGACAACCTCTTGTGACCAGTGTTACTGAGCAACCAGAAAGCTCAGGATGAGACAGTGGTAATAATGGGGCTGAGAAGAACAGAATTAAAAACAGGAAAGAAAGATGAATATCTAATCAATTGCCATTCATTCAATAGTAGCTATTATTTGGGAATTTCTTATAGTGAGTGGTTGGGGATAGAATAGCATTCCATTACAGTGGTAATAGAATGTAACCCTTGTCTTCAGTTGGTTTCAAATCTAGTTTTGTCCAGAGCTGACTACCAAATCTTGGACAGTATTCATGGCAATACAAGGTGATCCTTACTTGATTTTTACACTGAGTAAACACTAAATAGATCTTCTGTAACAGGAAGGGGTGACAGTGTATGTCTTTCTGTGAACATCTAAGGGAAAAGATAGTTCATCAATAATGCCATTTCAAGAAGAGAAAGAAAAAAGAAATGTCCCAAATGTTATCTCACCGCTCATACAGAAGCATTTGGCTACCATGTTTCAATTGATCATTCTGCTCTGATTTCTTTGGACCAACTATCCTTGTTTCGAAATTAAAAAAAAAAAAAAAAATCCACTTCAGACTGTTAAAAGTGATTTGAGGAGAAACTTGACCCAAAATTCCTGCTTCACATCAGCAGAAGAGTTAGATAATAAACTAATGGTACACTGCAAGATCTGTGGCTTGAAACTGACAAAGTAGTCTTATTTCTAGGCAAAGACAGCTCAGCTGCCTGGCACATTCATTCATTCACTCATTCATCAAGTATTTATTGAGGGTCTTTTAAGTGCCAGGCCCTGCAGTGGGTACTAGAGATACAACTGAGAATAAGAGATATTTAGTCACTCTCCTCAGATGCTTAAAATCAACTGGAGGGATTCAGGAAATTAAAAGCTGGCGAACCAGTGATTACTCACTGTTGAAGGAGGTACGAATGGATCCTCCTAATGCAAAACTCTGAAACCAGAAATGTATTAAAATAAAAAACTTTTTGAGCACTGACATGATGCTCAAAAAGTATCCAATTTTAGAGCATTTTCGATTTGGGGGTTTTGAACTAGAGATGCTTAATTGATTAGGTCTATGCAAATATTCCCTAATCTGGAAAACTGAAGAATCAGAAATATTTCTGGTCCTGCCGGGCGTGGTGGCGCATGCTTGTAATCCCCGCGCTTGGGAGGCAGAGACAGGAGGATCCAGCCGTGCGCGCTGGCTTAGGAGACCCTGTGATGCTATTTCCAAATAAAAATGTAAAAATAGGTCTGAGAGTGTAGCCTGGAGGTAGAAGGGCTTCCAAGAACCCCAGTACCACCAATATATATACATATTTCTGGTCCTCAAGTATTTTGGAAAATGAATATGCAACCTGTTTCAGAAAGAAGACAAACAAAAAGCTATGAAAAAGGAAAGCACTGAGGATCTAGTCTTAAGGCATTCAGGAAAGTCCTGAATAGACTGCATTTCAGTCTAGAAATTTGAGATGAGGGACCAGCTGAGAGGTTGTGGAAGAAAGGAGTGGGGAGCCCGGAAGAGTGCATTGAGTACCTTCAAGGAAGAGGAAATAACATGTCTGTGGGGGGAGTATGGAGGACTGAACCCAGGGGCATTCTACCTCTGAGCTGCACCCTCAGCCCTTTTTTGTTTTTTTTTATTTTTTGAAACAGCATCTTGCTAAGTTGCTGAGGCTGGTCTTGAGCCTGTGATCCTTCTTTCTCAGCCTCCCAAGTACCGGGATTGCAGGCACGCACCACTCTGCCTGGGTAGGAAATAGCATTTTTGAGGACCCAATGCAGGAAAGAGCTTAGTATATTTATTCAAAAGCTAAAAATAAGACCAGACAAATCTATAAAGACAGAAAGTAGATTAGTGGTTGTACTGGGGAAGGGGAAGTTGAGGGTTATGAGGAGTGATTGCTAATAGGTGCAGGACTTCAGGGGAACAATAAAATGTCCAAAAATTGATTGTAGTAATAGTTTCACAACTCTGAGTATACTAAAAACCAATGAATTATATACTTTAAATGGGTGAACTGCATGATATGTGAATTATAACTCAGTAAAACTGTTTCTTTGATTTTTTAAGTATCTTAATATTGGGGGGCTTAAGGAGTAAGGGTGGGGAGAGAGAATGAGATGAAGCTAGAAACTCGTAAGCAGGCCCACATCATTTAGGGCCAATGAGCTCTGATAACAAAGTCAGATTTTCTTCTGAGCCTAAGCAAAGCATTACATTGGCACTGTGTGAATTTGATGTAGAATGAGAAAACAAGAGGGAAGAAGAGAGAAGAGTTAGAAAATATTGCAATCATGCAGGGTGTACTGGTGCATGCCTGTAGTACCAGTACTTTAGGCTGAGACAAGAGGATCAACAACTTGGTGAGTCCCTCAGCAACTTAGGGAGACCTTGTTTCACAATAGAAAATAACCACCTAGGTAGGCTCCTTAATTTGCCTATTGTGAATTGTGTTGTTATAAATACAAGTATACATATAATGCTAGAATATTCTGACTTTAATTTGGGGGGGGGGTACCAAGGAATGGTATAGCTGGGTCACATGGTAGGAAAATAGTTTGTAAGGTAAAATGTTCCAGATTCAATTCCCAGTATAACAACAACAAAAAAAATATTACCATCATCTGAGTGAGATATGATTAAAACAAGGTGGTAGGAGTGGGTATGGAGAGGAGTCGGCATTCAAAATACATTTCAAAGGGTACCACTGATCGCAAGTAGTGAAGAATTGAATATGGAGGCAAGAATACACCAAGGAGAATGCCTTCTAGCTCGTATCCTTCCCCAACTGCAGTTTCTGAGTTCTGAAGAAGGAAAGACAAATGCCCAGAGTCCGCAGTCACTCCCACCCGGGCTTCCCTCAAGAGTTGCCTTCTGGAGCGGAGAGCAAACCATGGGATGCACTGGGACAGTCCCTGCTCAATCCCCTTCCCGCCTCTACGCAGACCCTCTCCGTCTCCATCTGGATTGGTTGCAAGGCCCACAGATCCCAACAGCCCTCGCTGTGTCTTGAAAACTGTTGAGGATCCCTTCATTTTACTTCAGTTGTGTTAGAAAAAGAAGTTGACTGGGCAAAGGGAAGAGGAGGAAGAGCCCAGCTGATCCATAGAAGCCTGCATTTTCCTCACTTCCTTGGAAACCTGTCTGCTTACTCATCACCTGTACTGCGATCCCATTTGGTGCAGAGGGAAGTGTAAGGTAGGCTGGCCTCCGCCTCCTCTAGAATAACTAGCTTGTTTGATTTGCAAAGAACATTGAGATGCTAAACTCAGGGCCTTTGGAAAAGATTCTTCTGCTGCATGTATATAGCGATCATGGTCACTTGCGGGCCCCAGGAGCAGAGTCCTTGGAGGACAACAGGTCCAACAGCAGCTCCTCTGAGTCTAGAACTAGACTCTTTCCTCTCCCTGGCTACCTTCTCTGTTATCCATATGGCTCTTAGGCCAAAAATATGTCTTTCCTCTTCCCCATTCACACAACTCAGGTTTTCCACCTGTCTCTTGAGGCAGAGTGTAGAACTTTGGAACAGTAGTTTTAGAGCACAGGTATTGGAAGCAAACAGAATTTTCCCTCCTCTTCTAACTTGCTGGGTTCTCTTGACCAACACACTGAACTTCTGTGAGCTTTGGTTTCACATGCTTAACCAAAAGCTACCAAACAATGACAACAGGGATAAATATTAATAAAGAAAAATGCAGCCGGGTGTGGTGGCGCACGCTTGTAATCCCAGCATTTGGGAGACTGAGACCGGAGGATCGCAGTTCGCGGCCAGCCTCAGCTACTTAGTGAGGCCCTCTGCAACTCAGTGAGACCCGGTTTCAAAATAAAGAATAACAAATAGGGCAGGGGGTGTAGCTCGGAGGTTGAATGCCCTGGGTTCCATCCCCAGGCCCTCAAAAAAAAAAAGAAAAGAAAAGAAAAGAAAAATGCAAAACCTGACTTGAATCCTTTACTCATTCAACAACAACAACAAATTTTTGTGATGCTTGGGATTGAACCCAGGGTCATTCTGTCTCTAAGCTAAAACCCTAGCCCTATTTTATTTTTTATTTGGAAACATCAACAACAACAAAAAACCTGTCTAGGTTGCTGAGGGCCTCACTAAGTTGCTGAGGCTGGCTTTGAACCTGTGATCCTCCTGTGTCGGCCTCCCAAGTACTAGAATTATAGGTGTGTGCCACCAGGCTTGACTTCAACAAATATTTATTGACACTTTCTCTAGGTTGGGTCCTGCAGACAATGGTGATGAACAAAACATGAAATCCTGTTCTATCGAGCTTGTGTTTTTTCCCCCAACTTTGAAAAAGTTGTAGTGCAACATATATACAGAAAAGTGCGCAGCTATTAAGTGTATAGCTTGATGCGTTTTTGCTTATGTGTAACTACTACCCAGGTAAAGAAATAGAACATTCCTGAAATCTCAAGGTTTATTAAACATTTTGATTGGTGCATTGTAACTCTACATCATAGTGAGATTCGAGATAATACAAGCATACGTGCGCACAGCACTTGGTGTATTGTCCTTATCATCCCACCTTTTACTCCCCTCTCCCCTCCCCATACCTGCCAGTGAGATTGGTAGCAATACCTTTATCTATGGACATAGCATTGTTTGAACTGTTCCCTTCCTCAAGCCTCCTTTCCTTCCCTCCCCACCTCCCAAACCCAAGTGCCTTCCACTGGTCTCTCTCCTCGGTTACCTAAAATTCCTTTTGTTTTTTATTTTCTTTCTAGTTTCCTCATGTGAGAGAAAACATATGATACTTGACTTTTCGAGACTGACTGTTCTTGCTTGGCATGATATTCTCTAGTTCCATCCATTTTTCTACAAATGACATAATTTTGTTCTTCTTTATGGCTGAGTAAAATGCCATTGTGTGTATATATCACATTTTTTAATTCATTCATCTGTCGATGGACTCCTAGGTTGGTTCCATAATTTGGCTACTGTGAACTGTGCTACTATAAACACTAGTATGCATGTAATGCCATTGTATTCTGACTTTCATTCTTTTGGAAAGATATTGAGAAGCAGATTAGCTAGGTCACGTGATATTTCCATTCCTAGGTTTTTGAGAAATTTTCATACTGATCTCCATAGTGGTTGTACTAATTTAAAATCCTACCAAAAGGTTAGGAGACTTTCTATTTCCCCATGTTCTCAACGGCATTTATTATTGTGTTCTTTTTTTGTGTGGTACTTTGGATGGAACCCAGGGGTATTCTACCTTCAAGCGACACCTCCAGCCCTCTTTTTTATTCCTTATTTTGAGACAGGGTCTCACTGAGTTGCTAAGGGCCTCACTAAGTAGCTGAGGCTGCCGTGAACTGCCATCCTCCGGTCTCAGCCTCCCGAATGCTGGGATTACAAGTGTGCACAACCACACCAGGCTTTGTTTGTGTTCTTGATGATTTCCATTCTATCTGGAATTAGATGAAGTTAAATGGAGTCTTTTATTTTTTCATGCTTCTATGCAATCAATGACACCCCCATCCCACCCCTCTCTGCCAGAGGTAACCATTGTTCTCACTTCAATTACCATAAAATAGCTTATCTCTTGAATTCATATGACTAAAATTATATAGTGCATCCCCTTTCAGGTTGCTCTTTTATTTTGATTTTTTCACTAAAAAAATGTTTGTAAAAATCATCCATCTTTTTGCATATATTACTGGCTTATTGCTTTTTAATTCCCTTGTTTTCAGTATTGGGGATTGAACCCAGGACCTGGCACATTCTAGGCAAGTGTTCTACCACTGGGTTACATCCCCAGCCAATATTGCTGTATAATATTTTATTCAATAAATATATTATTATTTATCCATTCTACCATTACTAGACAATGGTTTGTTTCTATTTTAAGCTTTTATAAATAAAGCTGTATGGACATTTTTATACAGGGTTTTTGATGGACTTATATACTTGTTTCTCTCATACATATATTTAAGTGTGGAATTCTCTGTGATAGGTAAGCTTCAGTAACCTTGGGATGCAGTGACAGTTTTCCAAAGTGGTTGTAACAATTTACAGACTCATCAGCAATGTATGAGATTCTAGTTGCCAGTGGGAAGAGAGACAGAATCTACATGTAATAAGTCACGTAGAATGTTAGAGGGCGATACATATTATGGGAAAAAATAAAACAGAGAAAGACTCAACTTGGAAAAGTGGGTTCAGTTATGTGTCCCTATTTATCCTTTTCTTGCCATTTAATATTTAGCATCTTCAGAGATGATTGGGTCATCAGTTAAAGGGAAATAATGCTTGTTGAACATTTACTATGTACCTAATACTATGTTAGGGGAGATACAAAAGCATAAGGAATGGTCCTGGATTCAAGAAAGCATTAGTGCAGTTGGAAGTCGTGATGGGAACGAGGGTCAGTCAGAGAGGGGACAGCGCTGCCCTGGGACACACTGACAGCGATGGAGCCTGGGAAAGGGAGGAAAAGTACTGATTCTAGTAATGGGGGAGGCTCCAGAAGAGAGGTAGGAATGTGTACCAGAAAGTGATTTTCTTCCCACATTTCCTGTATTTTCTTATGGAGTTTGAATCCAGGGACAGTCTATCTCTTAGCTACACCCCCAGCCCTTATCTATTTTTCAATTTTGTCTTGCTAAGTTTCTGAGCTTGACTTCAAACTTGTGATTCTCCTGTCTCAGCCTCCCAAGTACTGGGATTAGAGTGAGTGCCACCACGCCTGGCCCACTTTTTCTCTATTTAAATTCTTCCTCTTTTTGTGTGTTTTCAAAAAGGACTCAGGATACCTTCCTTGAGCTGTACCCTGGCCTCTGGGAGGTTAAGGGCCCCTTTGTTCCTCTAGATTTCCATCATTTGCTGCATTTATTCTCTCAAAAGACATAGCTCTAGCCTGGTGCTGGGCACTTTTCTAAATGCAAAAAAATATACAAATGCATCAAAACTCCTCAAGGAGTTTATGATCTAGTAAGGAAGAAAAATAGATGCACAAAACTACAACAAAAGAGAAAGGAAAATGTTGGAAGAGAGGTGACTAATAAAGCATCTCAAGCATTTGAATGAGAGAAAGATGTGGAGAAATCAAGTAGCCGAAATTATTTCACGTAAACAACGTATATGCATGCACGCTCTCTCTCTGCTCAGGAGCACACGCACCCCAGAATCAGCCATTCCTGCAGCCAGGAGCAGAGCCCAGGTTCCACTGAATGGGGGCATCTTTTCTGTGTTGCACCTTTTTCTATCACACTTTAAGAACAAATCCTCCAAAGGCTGCTTAGATACTTTCCTTGTGGCCCCTGCCATCCTATCATGAGGATCGGGTAAATTCCAAAACAACCCAAGAGGAATCTGACTCATGATCTCTAAGCGATATCAGTACTTGCTGGCTGATAAATGCAGCCTGTGGAGAGGGAGACACAGACAGAGAGAATGCAGAAGCAGAAGAAAGGAGGTAGAGTGAAGAAGAAAGAGGAAAGTCCTGAAGAAGAGGGCTGCAGACACTGTACCCTTGTCTCCAGGAACCTCGAGGTGTCATGGCCTTGCACTCTCATTGAATGTGGTGGCTGCGATTTAGAACAAGCCATGAGGATAGTGGGTCTGGTTCCACTCGCCTTTGCCCTCCCTCCACACTGCTTCTGAGACCCTGAGCGAGGCAGCTATAGCCCCAGGCCCTCTCTTGCACCATGAGGATGAGGCCACACTCTGAGGATGGAGGAGCTGGAAACTGAGTTCAAAGGATCCATCCAATCTGCCCTGGAATGTCTACCATCAAAGAAATGCCATCCTTGCTGTTATTTGGGGTCTCTGTTATTCACAGTTAAACCAAATCCTAATGGATAAAGAAGCATTGCTGATACAAGATGGTTTTCTTGACAAAATGTACAAACCAATTACCAGATGATTACTATTACACATGATGAGAGCTGCTATGATTTTTCTTCCAATTATATTTTAGATCAAAAAAGTAATTTTATACTTTCAAACACTATGGAAATATTATAGTAAAGACTGACAATTTCTCTTAAATCATTCCCCCGCCTCTTTTTATACCACTTCACTTTCAGCCTCCAAAATAAGCATTGTTAAAGTGTGAGGATCAGCCGGGGGTGGTGGCGCATGCTTGTAATTCCCGCACTTGGGTGGCAGAGACAGGAGGATAGCGCAGGTTCGAAGCCAGCTGCACGTACTGGCTTAGGAGACCCTGTTTCCAAATAAAAATGTAAAAATAGGTCTGGGAGTATAGCCCGGAGGTAGAAGGGCTTCCAGGAACCCTAGTACCACCAAAAAAAAAAAAAAAAAAAGTGTGAGTATCATCTCCTGGGCCCTTATCTAGACATTTACAACACACTGAGGCCCTCACATACTTTTGTTTAAAAAAATGTTCTAACATGCACCTTATTCTGCTTTTTTTTTTTTTTACAATGTAGTATGAATTCTGTCTATACTGGTACATTATTTTCAACCATTTTGAAGTATGTCATAAATATGGATGAATCACATTAACCAGTTGCCTCCTGATACCTTTCTAGACTGTTTACAGTGTTCAAACTATAGATGTGCTTCAATCAACGCCCCCGTGCTCATGAGTGAGAAGTGGGGTGCATTGTTAGACGTGCATTTGCAGGGCTTCAACCTCTTGAAGTGGACTTTGACATTTTTAAGGGTTGAAAGTCACATGACAGTGTTTGCTTTCCCTCCCAAGAGCAGCTACAAGATGGTAGAACTAAAGAATAAGATAGACTAATGGAAAGTCCAGGTGTCCAATTTAACCTCTTAATATTAGGAGGCTGAAAAAGGAACTATTCTACAAACTGAGAGAAGCCTTCTGAGTCCAGGGAAGGAACAGAACCTGGGGTCACAGATGACCTTGTGGCCAGCTGAACTGAATACCCCCTAACTTCACATAACTTCTTCACACATTGTTCTTTGTGGCTGATTGAATGTTAGGCTGGATTTAGGAAAGGGAAAAGCCCTTCCCAGGAACAATTGCACAATTCTGCCATTTGGTTTACATTCCACTCATCATATCTGATTTTAACAAACAATTCAAACTCTGCTGAGTGATGTTCATTTTACGAGTGCCCTGCAACTCTGGGATCAGCCCACACTATCGCATGGCTCACAATTTCCCAAGAGCAATAAATGAAACCAGCCCAGCGCGCATTTTGAGCAGGAGACTGGATCTATAAAGGCCAACTATTTCGGGAAGGAGGCCAGAGGCTTCCTAACCAAACAAGAACAAACTCCGTTTTCTTTTGCAGCCGACCATTTCCTTTCATTCTCAATCTATTTCTGGAGCCATGGAATAGGTCACATCCTTCTCAGCATAGCATTGCTCAGCAGAAGTTCGTGAATTATTGACCAGTCTTGGTGCCTTCAAACTCTGGACCAGAAGTTCTTGACCTTTCTCTGGTCCGTGGATACATTTGGCAGCCTGCTCAAGTCCATGAACTCCTTCTCGGAATAATGTTTTTAAATACTTGACGTGAGATACATGGTATTACAAATGAAGCTAGTCATATCCAAATATAGTTATTAAAATGTGAAAAGCAAATGTGAGGTAGGCTATGCATGCTTTCTTATTAACAGCAAAAGGTAATGTACAGCACAGGTCTAACAGCATGATTTTGAGGAGGTGATAAGTATGAACGGTTTTTAAAGATATCTGTGATGAATGAAAGGTCTATGAATACATCTGTGACTTCTAGTGACAACAGAGTCAAGGGTGCTACCCTACAGTGCGTTGCCTATCCTCATAAAAGAAACTCACAGTTTTAGTTTGAGGTTAATGAAAAGAAAGATACAATATTTTCCTGCCTGTGTTCACAGACCCTAAACTCTAGTTTAAGAAGGCCCATCACCTCTTGCCTGCTATGCCCCTCACTCTGACGTCCTACAAGCAACCCCAGTTCAAAGTAGAATAAATTCATCATCTGTACTTCCTCGGGTGATGGGTGGATAATGCTCATTTATCACCCAAGCCTGAGACTTGGGTCTCACCCAAGGCTGCTTTCTCCCTCACTCCCATGTCATCCCAGTCCTTAGCGTTCTTCCTTTGATTCATATTATCCCCACACTGCCAGCCCTTCTGGTTGGTGTCACCTGGATGGGCTCTTGCATGGACCTCTGGCCCCTCCAGGTAGTCCTCTCCACTGCTGCGGGAGTGACTCCCAAAACAGCAATCTGTTCACACTGCATTAGTTTAAATCCTTTAGTGACGACAGAATGGAACCCAGGCTTCCTAGTGGGCAGAGAACGCCTTCTGAAGCCTGGTCCCTGCCATATTTATGTCCCTGTCATTGATCCCTCACCAGCACTCAGGTCACAATCATTAGGAAGGGCTACCACTTCTCCTTCATCCCAGGGCGCCTAACCCTCCTCCCCGATTGGTGCGCTCTGGTCTTGACTCATCTCACAAGACTCTTTTAAGGACTACCTTTTCCATGAACCTTTGTTAATCTGCATTTCCACCACTGGCTTGTGGTGGTTGGTTGACCATTTTCTCCTTGGTTTACTTACCACATCACAAATACTTCCATTATTAGCAACTGTAATATTTTACATGGTTTGTTTTTCATGTGACAATCACTTTCTAGTAGTCTTTCTTTCTTTCTTTCTTTCTTTCTTTCTTTCTTTCTTTCTTTCTTTGGTGGTACTGGGGTTCCTGGAAACCCTTCTACCTCCGGGGTACACTCCCAGACACCTATTTTTTAATATATTTTTATTTGGAAACAGGATCTCTTAAGCCAGTGAGGCTGGCTTCGAACCTGTGCGATCCTCCTGTCTCCACCTCCCAAGTGCAGGGATTACAAGCGTGTGCCACCAAACCCATCTGTAGTAGACTTTCTAGTAGACACCATGAGTTCCACAAGAGCTGATACATGTTTGTTTTTTGTTTGTTTGATTTCCCTTTGTATCTCTAAAATCTAGCATAGTATTTAGCACATAGACTATGCTTAATAAATGCATGAACATTTTAAATGATAGAAAACCAAAGAAAGAATGGACTCATTAATGAGGAGAAAGAGATGCACCTATAATTTCTTGCATTTAAATAAAGTGTTAAATGTGGTATTGAGATATATTAAAAAGTAGTGTGGAGCTGAAAACAAAACCTCTGCAATCTCATTGGTTCTTCAACCATCACAGTGAAGCTGTGAGGGAGCTAAGGGATGGAAGTGGCCCGTACTCTGCTTTGTGGCTAAGTTTGAAAAAGAAGCCAGGCCTCCATCCTTGGCATAGGTGCTGACTTGTTATGAAACATATTCTGAGAAGTATAGGCATTGCCAACATCAGAACTCATTTTTCTGCCATTAAATGGGAATTCCAATCTCTATTCAAAGCAAATTTCAGATTTGGAGAGTCAAGGAGGTTACTGAGCTGAAGTCCTGTATTTCTAACAGAACAAAATCATGATTTTCACTTTCTACTTTAGCAAGCCTGTTTTCTATTTTCTGAGACTAACTGCCTGACATACTTTCCTGAGCTCCATCCCCTCTCCTCAGCTCAATATTCCTTTTAAAAATGGTGGTTGGGTGTGGTGGTGCACGCTTGTAATTCCACTATTTGAGAGGCTGAGACAGGTGGATCACGCAGGTTCAAAGCCAGCCTCGGCTACTTAGTGAGACCCTCTGCAACTCAGTGAAGACTCTGTTTCAAAATAAAGAAATAAAAGCCAGGTGTGGTGGTGCATGCTTATAATCCCAGCATTTGGGAGGCTGAGACAGGAGGATCACAGTTCATGGATAGCCTGAGCTACTTAGTGAAGTCTTAGTACAACTCAGTGAGACCCTGTTTCAATATAAAGAATAAAAATAGGGCTGGAGGTATACCTCAGAGGTCGAATGCCTCTGGGTTCCATCCCCAGACCTGAAAAAAAAAGAAAGAAAGAATAAAAAATAGGGCTGGGGGTGTTGCTAGGAAGTAGAATGTCCATCGTTTCACCCCCAGTACTGCAAAAATAAATAAATAAGATGGTTGTTATTCCCCATCCACCACATTAATTTGCAAGTAGTCATTAGATAGTACTGATCTATCCATGCAATTATTCACTGGTGTTGCTAAGGTGGGAACACTGTAGTTTTCTAAAATTCTTTTAGACTAGGAATCAGATTTGACCTTTTTGCTTTGCTCAGATGTATGCTCAGTTTAGTATCATTCTATGGGTTAATAAAGATGTTTATGAGTTGTTATGATCACTATTTGAGGAACGCTGCTTTTGGAAATATTATTGCATTAACATCCTATTATTGTGTGCCTCTGGCCAACAAGACTCTCCTTAGGCTGTTAAGTGTATTTGAAGTAGTTGGGTAAAAGCAATGGCCTCTAGTTAACTCGCTAGAGCATTTGGCTTCCTTGTTAGGAAGACCCTCATTATCGCGGATTTGAGAATTGCTGCCAGATACAAGACAAATGCGATGGTGCCACAGTCATTCATCAAATGAAGGAAGAGAGTGACCTTTGCCATCCATTAGGATGAGATGAAAAGCTCTGGCATTAGCTTAGTTAAAATGGTGTGCGTGCCCATGCCTAGCCTTTCAAATCCAGTCAGGGCATTGCTGGGAGTCATTTGGCTGAGATTTCTGCCCCTGCATAGAGGGATGTTTTCTGTAATCCAGTCTCTAAATCCTCAAGTCCAAAGCCTTTCATTGTTTTCTGCCCTGTGATGCTTTTCAGGACAGGAAACATCTCTTCCTAGGTCTTGTTGGAATACATAGGTATTTAGTTGCAACTTCTTAAAGGGGGGAAAAAACTTCCATCCAAGCTAGCTGTCTTTTGCGAGGTCTCCTCTTTTTCTTAGTTTGGAAACATGAAGTGCATATTTCTTCGGCTAATTAGTATTTCATAAGGAAACTCAGAGACAGAGTAAACAGTCCAGAAAGTCTTTAATTTATAGACATATTTTAGTTTTGATGTAGCCAAGGACTTTTAAACACACACTTTATTAGAAGCAAGAAGGAGGTTGGGAAAGGTGAGAGGTCTCAAGAATTTGTGGTAGCTGCTTTCAGAAAGCTTGGTCTATGCACATGGTATTGGGCTAAGGATTCAGACTGGGCAGAGGAGGTTACGGGAGTGGATCCTTCTACTCATATTCCTGGACCTCCACTTAATATGTATCTACTGTGTGTGTGTGTGTGTGTGTGTGCGCACGCGCACACTCGAGATACTGGAGATTGAACCCAGGAATGTTCTACCTCCGAGCTACACCCTAGCCTCCCTTTCTTTTAAATGGTCCCTATAGGTTGCTGAGAATTTACTATGTTCCTGAACATGTCATTGAACCTGAAACCCCCCTATCTCAGCTTCTCAAGAATAGTGATTACAGGCATGGGTGCGCCACCACACCTGGCTATGTGTAACTATTTTAATACTTTACTACCAACCGCTAGACTGCTCTAACCCTTAAAGGGAGCTAGTTGTCTCTGAGACAAAACCAGGACAAGAGAAAGTAAAAGTATCTCTGGTTTAGGATATTAGATGCTCTAAAGGCAATAAAAAGGGTGCTAGGCCATAGGCTGAGGCTGCGTGGGACCGAGCCACTGCCGGTCTCTGTCAAGAACTACCAGGTTCCAGGACCAGAATGGAACACAAAGAGCTTTCTCCAGAGATGCCAGGCCAAAGCAATAAGGGAGAGGAAACTCCAGGTAATTAACCCCAAAGTCCAGAGATCTAGCCTTTCTCAAGAAAGGCTCAGAGCATATAGAGTATGTGCTAAGGTGAAATTGGAGGAGATTACTATTTCCAGCTGCACTTTGTATGCATTAGTCAAGAGTAGTCATGAGTTGACATCAGTCCTCTTTTCCTGTGTCAGAAAAAGGCATTCCTCTGTCCTCTATTCCAAGGCGAAGGCCTCCATCAGTGTGCTGGATTCCAGATCCCTCCACACTCCCTACCACCATCATCTTAGTTTAGATAAGTGTCCCATAAAGTTCCCTGTGTTACAGGCATAATTCCCAGGGGTGCTGCTGGGAGGCAGTGCATCTTTAGGAGGTGGGGCCTAGCGAGAGGTCTTTAGGTCACTGTGGGGCATGCTCCCAAAGGGAGTTGTGGACCTCAGTTTATCCTCTCACTCCTTTTCCTTTCTAGATCATGATATAAGTAAGTTTGCCCTGCCCCATGCTCCTGCTATAATCTGCTTCCCTTGCCAGAGGTTCAAAGTCACGGGACCACTTGGACTTGAACTGGAAATTCCAGAACCCTCACTCAAAATAAACCTTTTAGCTTTGTAAATAAACTTGCTCAGATATTTTTGTTATACTGACAGAATCTGTCTAATACTACCATGTTCTAAATTACTCTCTCATATCTTTCATCTTTCTTTCTCCACTGAATCCCCCCCCCACACTTCTTTCTTTTTCTTTCATTGCTAGGGATTGAACTCCTTGCCTTGCACATGTGAGGGAAGAACTCCACTGCCGAGCGATATCCACTGCATCTTTCATATCATCCTATAAGCTTTTGAATTTTTTCTTATCATAGAAAACTCAAAATTCTCCCAAAGCTAACAAGAGACAGAGAGAGAGAGAGAGAGAGAGAGAGAGAGACAGAGAGAGAGAGAGAGAGAGAGAGAGAGAGAGAGAGAGAGAGAGTCCTTTATGCTTAAGAATGTATACATAGTTCATAAAACTGTCTTTAAAATCAGAAAATTATTACAAAGGTCAAGGTGGAGAGGAGGGAGAGAGTATACAGAGGTGTACGGATTGCTAATATTATGTATCTCCCCTGAGCAGTGGAATTCAGTTTTTTTTTAATTTGTTAACTGAACACATAGTTTATATGGAGCTTTCTCTGAGTATATTACAATTTTAAAGTTAAGACATTTTTAAATATTAAAAATACAGCAACAAATTCTGTGCGTGGGGTTCTGTCTCTTCTCCATCTCTTCTCCTTCCATCCATATATGGAATCCTGCTAGGGCAGGTTCTCTACACAGCAGGAAGATTTACCATGGACACACCTCACAGTTCACAATCCAAAGTTTAAAAAGAACAGCTGTGCTTTGAGATCTCCATGTCAAATCTCTAGGACTGCATTCATTGCTCTGCATGGGTTTACATCCACATTTAGTGCTGGAAAGCTGGTTTTCTCCTTGGTGGGGATGGAGGGCACTGATTTGTAATGTCTGTCAATTTCTGTGGTGTAAATATCTTCATCACAGCTCATTTCAAACCACCAATGTGATGCCACTTACTACCTGGAGGCAATCCCACGTTAGCCCCTCACTGATCAAATTGCTGTGGTCAAGGTGATAAGGTAATATACTCTTCCCATATCGGGGCAAAAGGTAGAGTATCGTGTGGGCAGGACAGCATGGAGCTCTACTTCAATCAGATTACATGGAGTGGGGAAGGGCCGGTGACCAAAGGACAGATAAAGTAGCACCACATAAAATGGAATGAATGCTATGCAACTGAAAATGACTCGTGTCCATTGGACTTTGACTTTCTTTCTTTTTTGTCTTTTTTTTTTTTTTTTTGCCTTTTCCCATTCCTCCTCCCTTTCTGTGTGTTTCCTCTGTGTGATTTCATCCATCTCCACGGCAGTGATGCTCCTGCCATAACGGTATCCAAAGTCCACCTCTTCAGCCCTGACTGGGCTCCTGAGCTCCACTCTCATATATCACCTGTCAACTGGATATCTCCGTCCAAATGCCCCCACAACCGCAAACTACATTTCCATAACTGAATTCATTCTTTTTCTTCACAGCCATTTACTTCTGTTTGACTAGTTAGAAATGTCAGAATCATCTGTGACTCATTTCATTCTCTCTCACCCCTAACCCCCAACACACACCATACACACACACACACACACACACACACACACACACACACACACCTTAAGACCTAGTGGTTTGTGCCTCTACAATATTCATCATGTGTATCCCTTCCTCTCTCTTCCAGGGCCATTGCCCACACTGGCGCACAACTCAACTCTAACAATGACCACCTATCTGGTTTCCAAGCCTCCTTCTTTGCACCTAAACTTCAAACATAATCTTTCCAAAATATAAATGTGATTGTGCCCTGTTTCTGGGTTAACTCTGCCCCTCTCTCCCCCTTTGGCTATGTGTATATGTGTGTGGTACTGGGGATTGAGCCCAGGGGTGTTCTACCTTTGAGCTACACTCCCAGCCCTAATTTGTTTTATTTTGAAACAAGGTCTCACTCAATTGCTGAGGGTTTTGTTCAGTTGCTGAGGCTGGCCACAAAACTACACTCCTTCTATCACCCTCCTAAGTACTGGGATTACAGGCATGAGCCACAATGCCCCAGTTGTCAAACCCCTTTGAAGGCCTCTGTGGCCCCAGCATCAAGTCCAAATTACTTATGGCACACTTGACCTTTGACATCTGGCCTAATCCCCACCCCCTGGTCACACCAGCATTCCCAGGCTACCCAGCCCTCGGATATCCTGTTCACCTGGAATCCCTTCCCTGCCCACTATTTTGATGGATGATACCCACTCCAATTCTAGAATGATCTGTGTGCTCCAGCTGTTAGTGGTTCAAATGTTTACAATAATATTTACATTGTATCATGGTTAGCTATTTGTTAATAAATGTTTTTGAATAAATGAATGAACCAACAGATGAATGGATTCCAGGTATATAGTGGTGAGAATGGCATGTACATCTTATTCATCAAGCTCTTTAGGACTGATCTTTTTTTTTTCAATGATCCAAACCCTCAACCTCCCTTATAGACAGCAAAAGTTTTGTTTCTATTTTAACAATAATAATTATAGTAACAACAACAATAAATCCTCTAGACAGAGTCCTGACAGTCAGGACCATGAGCTCATCAGGCAAAAATTGGCTGAAAGACACTGACAATTGAGATCACATTTCCTTTTTTAAAAAAAATCTGTATTTACATCTCATACCCAGATGAATACACTTTCTCTTGTTTCATTTATAATCAGAAGTATTTTACTATTAGCCTTTCTCTTCTTTTGCATCTGTCTGTTGAAAGGCTACAAAACCTTTTTTGTAGTAAAGCTGGAATCACTGTGAATCCTCAGGCATTGTCAGTGTTTTCGGTGAGTCAGTGTATTAAAGGGCAGGGAAATTAACTCTCATTATCTCCCACTTTGCCAAAAGACAAATTTAGGTGAAAAGAAAAGTCAAGTGTGACTTTGTAAAAGAATTTGATCAGTGTGTTCCTAGTCCTCACTCCAGTTTCTAGGGCACACTTGGCCTTCTTAAGTAGGAATAAATAACGCCAAGTGGGAAATTAGGTACAGAGAACTGCTTACTAAAGAAATAAGGATCTTGCTATTATGTCAATGGTAACCCTGAAGGAGAAGAAGCAAAAAGGACAGGCTGTGGAACGGACATGGCGTCCAACCAGTATGCTTCCAGAACCTCATCCATCAGTTACACGTTCTAGAAGACAATACAGACTTAAAGTTTAGTGCCATCCTAGCTATACTTCCCAAGGTTGGTTAATATTAGCATTAATAGTTGATGTCAACACCATTCCTATGTCAGGAATGGAAAATACAGGAGCTCTTCCTCCTATGCTCAAGGCCAACAACAACAGAGAATCGCAGCCTTCATTACTGCGACCTGTATGCCTGTCTTTGAATCTTCAGCATAGCATTTATCTATAATCCATCTCCGTTGGCCCACATTTCAGTCCGGGGCTCACCAAAGCAGATGGTACATTCAAACTGGTCATTTCAGGCTCTTTAATGCAGGGACTATTGTTAGCCTTTGCCACTCCTAGACTGAATGAATAAGTGGTTTTGAGAATCCAGACGGGGCTGTGTGGAAGGGACATTTGAGGGGAGCCTTTGATGGAATGAAACAGCTTTTGCAATGAGGCAGGGAGGAAGCTGGGAGAAAGAAACACCTGACCTCGCTCTTCTCCCACCCCCAGGCTCCTCTAGCGTGTTCCATTAACCAAGCCTGGATGGCACAGTCCGTACAGGTCAGCCCCGTTGCACAGAGCAGAGTGGAGAACAGATCTGGATGGGCAAGGGAGGAAATCTGGTTGGTGCCAGGTTGAAAGTGTGCTGCTGTTTCTGGTTCACCTCATTGCACAAGTCTTCTGCAGATGAGCATAAGGGTGACACAAAACTTGATGGTGTGCATGCTAGGATGCCACTGACTGTCCTGGTCAGTAGTGAGGCAGCGGGAGCGAGCCTGCAGACATCTCTACCACTGGATGATGCAATTCTCCAAGTTTAGCATTGTAAACCCTCTGAATTGTTGGCAAGGGAGCACCCGCTGATATTGTTAGAGAGATGTGATAGACTGTTTTGTTTCTAACATGTCTCAAGCAAAGCACCCAAGGAAAAAATTTCCTTCTTTTTTTCATCTGTCTGCAGATGGGATCCTCATTTTTTCTGGAGGCATCTGTGATAGTTACAATCCTCCCATCTGCACCACAGCCAGAAGAGAAGGGAGAGCTTTCCAGAGAGTTTATTCATACCCAGTCTACATAGTCTTGAGTAAAACCTGATATCTCAACTCCTAGCATCTTGTGATCTGCCATCACCCAAAGGTGTCTTTGCAGTATCATCCCAATGGGGGTTTTTGTGTTGTAAATAGGAAATTGTGGGTTTCTTTTCTGTTGTGGAAAAATGTTTGTGTGCCAGTTGTCACAAGTAAAGATTCTAAAACTACACATGGGACATTCTTGGAGGGACCTCAAGAGTAGAGAAAGTCTTTTCCAAGTAGAGTTTGCATCTGGCTTGGAGAAGTTCAGTTTGATTAACTATAATATATACTGCAGAGAAAAAAGGGAGAAAGAGGAAAATGAATGCTAAAAATGAATTTCACATATTGCTTTTTCTCCCTTTTGGTATGAGGGTACCAAATAGGATGTCAAAACAAAGAGGTACAAACATGTATCCATATATAATCAACTGTTTCTCAGCTGGTCATTTAAACATTCACTCAATATTTTGTATCTTATTTATGATGTTTTATAAAAAAATTAGAACGTTTTGTGGCATATTTTCTAGTTGTACATGTTTAAAGTAGCACAATTCACAATACCCAAATTATGGAACCAGCCTAGGTGTTCATCAACAGATGAACGGGTCACAAAACTGGTATATACACACAACAGAATTTTACTCAGCCATAAAGAAGAACAAAATTATGTAATTTATAAGGAAATGGGTGGAACTTGAGAATATTATGCTAAGTGAGTTTAACCAGTCTGGAAAAGTGAATAGTTGTGTTTGTTCTGTTATGTGGAAGCTAGAGAGAAATTGGATAACAAATGAGACCTCAGATAAAGGAGCAGAGACTCCAATGGAGCCATGGAGAAAGTTTAGGGAGGAAGGAGTGGGGTAGAGATACAATGAAGGTAGCAGTTTAAATGATGCTATGCACATGTATGAAATTATCAATACCAATTTCAGTGACATGCCATGTGCAGGGATGGGAGGAAGGGAGGCAGCATCCAGAATGGAAAATATTCTTATTTCCTGCCTTCCCTGAGCTATCTAGGAAGCTCAAGAGGTGGTTGAATAGACCGAATGCCCACCAACTCCACTTGTCCTTCCTCTATTCATTCAGATAAAATCCCTTCAGCCTACCATGAGAGAATCACCACACCTGGCCTGTGGAGGGTCAGAAAGTAACTCCAGTACATTGCCTGCCTAACAAAGGAGCACGCACCAACTCAAAGTTATAACATATACACAGGAAGAAGTGCAGAAGTGGGGATCTGAATAGTGAGGGGCTTCCCAAGGAGGCGCTGGTTCTGACCAAGGGTAGAGGAGCTTAGAAGATTAGGAAGGAAGTGGGGACGGTGGGTCTCCACCAAGGAGGTGAGCAGGGAAACCTCCAGGCAATCAGAAGAGTCCTGGCCTGGGCTAGAGATGGAGCTGCTCATGCAGGAGAGAGGGAGGGCACGGGAGTGAGTGGGGCCCCCCCCAGGGACAGAACACTCAGCGGAGATGGGGGAGGCGGAATGAGAGGCAGAGGCCAGGAGACCGGTTACATTTGAGGAAGAGAAGAGGAAGAGAACTCTGAAGGGACTAAGGAAATACTATCAGAGACTCAAGACATAAAAGGAGTTTCAGTGGCAGGAAAACTTAAGAATTCAAAAGAAGGGATAGCTAAAAGTAGTTATAATAGCTGGATATGGTGGTCCACACCTGTAATCCCAATATCTGATAGGCTGAGACAGGAGAATTGCAGTTTCAAGGCCAGCCTCAGTCACTTAGTGAGAGCCTCAGCAACGTAGCAAGCCCCTGTTTTATAAAAAAAAAATTAGTAAAAAGGACTGAAGATATATATTAGTGGTAAAATGGCCCTAGGTTCAATTCCCAGTACTCATTCCCCAAAATAGTTACAAGAATAGCAACTAACAGTTATGGGCTAACAGTAATGTGCCAACCATTACTCTAAGGTATCTACTAAAGATAAAAGTCACAGAGCTAGGGCTGGTACCCAGCCTGACTGATGCCCACGGTCTTTATTCTGCATGTGCTCCACAGGATGACGACCTCTGCCATGCCTTTCCTATGGTTGATTAAGGGGCCCACTGAGAGATTTCAGTAGAATGTAGGACAGGTTGTAATAAAAGGAAGCAAAGATATGAAATTCAGCATCTCCTCTGAGAATTTTGGCAGAAAATCTTAAGAAACTGGGTGGTGACTTAAGAAGATAAGAAGACATTTTGAAAATGGGAGCTACTTAGACAGTAGGTCGATTATGAGCTTGAAATTTGGAAAAGAGAGTCCTATACAGAAGAAATAGGGGAAGTGGGATCAGGAAGACAAAAGAAAGATTATCTTGGGAAGATGAAGGACATGGCTTCCTGCCTCTGAGATAGGAGAAGGAAAGAATGAGAACTAAACAAAGCCGAGGGGCTGAGGGGGTTCAGCTGGGGTCAGCTCCATCACCCCACTAGATGTGGTTGTGCAAGGATCTGGGAACTCAAATAACACAGTGGACCCTGTAGTCATGTGCGTGGGAACCCTGACCTGTACAAAGTAGTAGTTGTCTACTTGCAATGGCCTAGGAATTACTGGGGACACAGAATGCAGAGGTGGGGAATGGCGCTGGTGTGGGGTAAAATGGAAATGGTTTGTGAAAATAAGCCATCTGGAAGACAGGAGAGAGCAGACATGAATTGCATTTGAGTGCCTAGACTGTTATCCCTAATGAGTTGGGGCCAAGGAAAGAGTAGACCAAATAGTTCACATACCTATCTATATACTGGAGAAACTTCTGATAAATTAAAAATCACTTTGGCAGTAAAAAAAAAAAAAAGTGTTCTGAATACCCATAACAAAAGATTCTCTATAGCACAAACCCCACAAAACAAGTACTTGTGGTAGGAGCTTCTGAACTGCCCAGAAAGCTTAGGTCAAGGCAGGAAAAGTCTTCACTTACTGATACTTAGATGCCTCTCTTTGTTGATCATAAAGCAAGTTCAGAGCCCAGAGTGCAAATCTTTCTTACTTACTACTGTGACTTTGAGCAAGTTACTTGATCTTTCTGACCCTTATCCAAGAAATCGAGAGAGTAATAACCTACTATTCAGAACTGTCACAACTGGATGGTGTGACAGGTTCCCTTTCTTTTCCTTTGGCTTCCTGACCTCCTTAGACACCTTGAACATCTGTAGGTCTAAGTTGTAGGCGGGATTACATTTATTATATCCATTGAGTTCTACATAGTCCTTGTTCAGATATGAAAGCCTGGCTATTAAAAAGTCAGAAAAATGGGGAAAGAAATTGTCAATGTAAATGTGAAAAAGCCCCTAAGATGTCGAACCTACCGGGAGTCCCCTGGGGTCACTGCTATGGACTTGAAGGTCTGAAGAGACATTTGACAGAAAGCAAGAATGTGTGCGAGAAAGAAAAGGCAACCCTCATGAAATCAAGCTAGTGGAGCATTCGGTGCCTCTACTCCCCAGAGTATGGGAGGCTTCTTCAGCTTTATTTAATCTGTGCATTAGGAACTCGTTTCTAGAAACGAAGGCCTCGTCCTGAGATAACAGCCATAGCTTCTGCAGAGTTTATTAGTTAGGAACAAGTCTAATAGCAGGACAACTTGTGGTGGGTTTCCTACTCAACAGATTGCCAACACTGACACTCCTTAGCTTCCCCAAAACATCCAAAGTGACCTCTTTGTGTGAAGGGCACACTACTTCAGCTTGAAAATGGAAACGATGTGAGTTGAGCCATCACAGTCCAAGGTACCTACCTCTGGCCCAGCCTCTACCTTCTCTCCTGTCACTATGATGGCCTGACCTTCTTTCTGTGGCTAAAGTCTCTATCTGGACACAGTCCATTCTACCCACAAACATTTGCCTCCACAACTCTACACCCCTCTCTTCTGCACTTCCAAGTTTTCTCTCTGCAGGGTTACCCCTATGTTATCATTTCTGCCATCTTAAAAGTAACCTTTTTTGAGCCAGGTGTGATGGCTCACACCTGTGATCCCAGTACTTAGGTGGCTGGGACAGGAGGATCGCAGGTTCAAGGCCAGCCTCACCTTAGTTAGTGAGGCCCTCAACAACTTAATGAGACCCTATTTCAAAATAAAATAGGGTTGGGGTTACAGCTCAGAGGTAGAAAGTCTTTGGCTTCAAAAGAGTATATAAATAACCTCAGTTCAAAAAAAAAGTATATAAATAGCCCTCTTCTGACCCACTTCCTCTTCTAGCTATACTCCATTTTTCCTCCTTCCTTTTAGAAGGGAACCTTTGGAAAGAGGTGCCTATTCTTGTGACCTCCAGTTGCTTCTCTCTGTCTCTGTCTCTCTCCTGAACCCACAGGAGGCAGGTTTGGGCCTCCATCTCTCCTGTGACTCTGTCAAGGTCACCAATGGCCTGTGATATTGGTAAATCTTCTCAAACTTCACTTTACTTGACCTCTAGGCAACATTCAACTTGAAACACTTTCCCCTCTTGGCTTCCAGGCTTTCCTGGTGTTCCTCCCCACCCCTTCCTGGTCATTGACTTCCTCATCTCTCCAAACTCTAAATATTGGACATCCCAGGGCTCAGCCCATGAATGTCTCACTCTTCTAATTACCTTTACCCTCTTGGCAAGCATTTCCAGTCTTCGGGCTTTAAGAGAGACCATCTCTGGGCTGATGACTCCCCAAATTGTACCTTCATTCTGGATCTTCCCCTTAAGCTTACACAACCATCTGCCCGCTTGACATCTCTAGTTGGATATCTAATTGGAAACTCAATATATCCAAAGTTGAGCCTCTAGAAGTCACCCTGAAACCAGCTTTTCCTGTCACCTTTGGCTGGTGGCTACTCCATTCTTCTGATTATTTCAGCACAAATCTCAAGGGCATCCTTGATTCTTTCCTCTTGTTCCCTATAATATGACACCATCATCAGATGCTGTTGGATCTGCCTTCAAATATACACAGCATCTTAACTCTTTACTTCACTCTTCTGCTCCCACCCTGGTCCAGCTCTCCATGATAGCTCACTGCTGGGGCCATCTGACTAATCTCTTGCTTCTCTTCTCTTGGTCCCGTGAAGTTTCTTCTTGATCTAACAACCAGAGCTAGCCTGTTAAAACATAAAATTTTTCCAAAGTTTTCCCATCTCATTCAGAATAAAAGTCAAGTCCACATGATGATGCCCTCTTACCTCTCGATACCATTGTGTCTACCTGATTTCCCCTCAGTCACACCAGTGAAGCCATTTGGGTTTCTTTGCTGTTCTTCAAACATACCGGAGGTGTGCTTTTGCCCCAGGGACTGTGCATTTGCTGTTCCCACTGCCTGGATTGCTCTTCTTCCAGATTTCTTATGGAAGAGATTTTTTACTGTCTTAGTTACTATAATATAATAATTCAGGAAAGACTCTTCTACTTTTCCACATCATTTTTTTAATCTCCTTAGCATTTATCACTTCATAACTATGTATTTTATATACACTGTCTTCCCCAGTAGAATGGATGTCCTATAGGGGTTAGATATTTTTTCTTGTTTTGTTTACAACTTCATTCCAGCCCCTAGAACAATGCCTGGCACACAGTATTTGATGAGGGATTGAAATGTGCTAATTGATTGCATTTGAGCAGCCAAAGAGATTATGCTCAAAAATCCAAACAGAAGGGGACAGAACTCCAGCCGTGGTGGTGTACACTTGTAATCCCCACGCTTGGGAGGTGGAGCTAGGAGGATTGCGCAGGTTCGAAGCCAGCCTCACTGGCGTAAGAGACCCTGTTTCCAAATTTAAAAAAATATATAAAATGGGTCTGGGAGTGTAGCTCGGAAGTAGTAGGGTTTCCAGGAACCCCAGTACCACCATACCACCGAAAGAAAGAAAGAAAGAAAGAAAGAAAGAAAGAAAGAAAGAAAGAAAGAAAGAAAGAAAGAAAGAAAGAAAGAAAGAGACAGAAGTCTAGTGCTCTAGACTATTTAATTGTATGTCACACTTGGGAAAGATGCAACCCAGCGACCTTGCCCATCATGATCAAGGGTGTGATCATGGTTATTGTCTTAGTTGAATATCGGTAGAAGGTCGTCAGTAGGAGAGCTTCCCCTTGCCAATGGAGAACCAACACTGTGACTCTAATGTTAAGAATAAAATTATGGTTAGACACTACGAGAAAATTATATACTACAAGAAACTACAGACTGAGCTGAATCACTCCTTAACAATTTATAACATCAAGAGGACAGGAGAATGGTCTCAGGGCAGTGAAGAAAGGCACCGTGCTCTGGTTCAAGATATGTTGTGAATACAGATGGGAAAATTTGCTCTGTTAAGTTTCTGATCCAGTCACATTTCAAGGGCTCAGAAACCTAAACTAAATTAGATTTAATGTTTCTTTTGTATGAGTGAAACGTGGTCCACAGAGCCAACTTTATTTATTTATTTATTTATTTATTTATTTATTTATTTATTTATTTATTTCTGAGGTTGGATGCTGTACTTCAAGTACTCAGGTATGACAAATTTATGGATAATAAATACAATGTAGCACATGAACTTACAAAAATTTCCCCTAAAATATTAAATGAGTATCTGTGTGATGTTATATGTTTCCTGACTTTTTGGAAGTATAATATCCACACATCTATAATGTGGTAAGGTACCTCAATATTTTACCCCATAATCTTTGTGTATTTGTGCTTTTACCCCATAATATCTGTGTGTGTGTGTGTGTGTGTGTGTGTGTGTGTGTGTGTGTGTGTGTTGGTACTGGGAATGCAACCCAGGGGCATTCTACTTCAGAGTTACACCCTCAGCTATATTTTATTTTAAAACAAAGTCTCACTAAGTTGCAGAGGGACTCACTAAGTCACTGAGGCTGGTCTGGATCCTGTCATCCTCCTGTCTCAGCCTCTCATGTACCAGGATTAAAAGCTTGTGCCAGCTGGGCGTGGTGGCACATGCTTGTAATCCCCGCGCTTGGGAGGCTGAAACAGGAGGATCGTGCAGGTTCGAAGCCAGCCTCAGCTGGCTTAAGAGACCCTGTTTCCAAATAAAATATAAAATAGGTCTGGGAGTGTAGCCCAGAGGTAGAAGGCCCCTGGGTTCCATCCCCAGTACCACCAAAAAACAAACAAACAAGCTTGTGCCACCAGCCATCATGCCTGGCTGCCCCATATTAATTTGATATGACATCAATTAACCCCTTTTTCCTATAAAATAAAATAATAATCCTTGTTATATATACTTCATATTTTGCTTAGGAGAAGCAAGTGGGATGATACGATTTTTTTTTTTCTGAAAGTCTTGGTTATCTTAAACATTTTGCCTATGCAAAGTATTTGTTACTATTCTGTATTATTTTGGTAAGGTAAGTTTAGAATGTTACTGTTTCCCAAATATCATAAAACTCTAATAAAAATAAATTTGGCTACTCTAACACATAAAAATACTTGAACAATTATATATAAAATTTTTAAAGTATTACTTCTCTGTAAGCCATATTGGTATGATTGTTCTGGTTGTGTGTTACAGATAACATAGCTTAAATCAACCCATTAAAAATCCTAAATAAAGTTGGGAATGGTGGCACACGCTTGTAACTCCAGTGCTTGGGAGGCTTAGACAGGAGGATTGCACAGTTTCAAAGCCAGCCTCAGCTACTTAGTGAGGCTCTCGGCAACTTAGTGAGACTGTTTCCAAATAAAGTATAAAATAGTTCTGAGAGTATAGCCTAGAAGTAGAAAAGCCCCTTGGATTCCACCCACAGTAACACACACACACACACACACACACACACACACACACACACACACACACCAAAAAAAAAACTAAATAAAAACTAAAGACAACAGGAGGATTCTCTCTCTCTCTCTTTTTTTTTTTTTTTTTTTTTTTTTGGTACTGCGGTTGGAACCCAGAGATATTCTACCTCCGAGCTACACCCCCAGCCCTATTTTTTATTCTTTTATTTTGAAACAAGTCTCACTGTGTTGCAAAGGGCCTCAGTAGCTGAGGCTGTCCTCCAGCTACGATCCTCCTGTCTCAGCTTCCCAAATGCTGGGATTACAAGCGTGCATCACCACGTCCAGTGGCGGCGGCTTCTTCTTCTTCTTCTTCTTCTTCTTCTTCTTCTTCTTCTTCTTCTTCTTCTTCTTCTTCTTCTCCTTCTCCTCCTCCTCCTCCTCCTCCTCCTCCTTATTCTCCTTTTTTTTTTTTTTGTGGCACTGGGGGTGGAACCCAGGGACATTCTACTTCCAAGCTACAACCCTAGTCCTATTTTTTTTAATTCTTTTTATCTTTGAAACAGGGTCTCACTGAGTTGTGAAGGGTCTACTCAGTAGCTGTGGCTGTCGGCAAACCACGATCCTCTGGTCTCAGCCTCCCGGATGCTGGGATTCCATTCTACACTCTCATGCCCAGCCTTTTTTTTTTTTTTAATAGATGCAAATGTCACTTTATTATTTTTCTTTTCTCTCTCCTTCTCTCTTTTCTTTATTGGTGCATTATAGTCTCACGTCATAATGTAGATCCTGTCTCCAGGGGGATTCCTCAGCATCAGCTTCAGGTGTGGCTTGATCAGCCTTAACTGATGTGACTAGAAATCGATTACTGTTTCTGTGATCAGCTTCCTCCATATCGAGTATATTCTCAGGCTTTCTATAATTATAAAGTGTCTCCCAAGAGCTCTAAAGGCAATATCCCTGAAAGTTTAAATACTATAGAAATGAGCAAAGCCTTTGTTTCTCCAGAATTAGAAAAAAATCTAGTATTTCACATTGCGATCCTCCCGGGTCAATTTCTGTGACTAAGAGGAATACAATCTATTCTCTTAAAGCTGGGGCAGAGCCAGCCCCAGACTAGAAGTGGGACAGGAGTGAATGCCCAGTAAAAACTGGCCTTTGAGAAGAGAAGACGGGACACATGTCTACGTTTCCTAAGGAAAAATATAGGCATCAAGTGTGGCCACCGCTGCTGTGCAGTCTCTCCAGTTGCCAAGAAGTAGCACATCCTTTCCACTGTGCAAACAAGCAAGCTGCTGGGAGACCATATTAACTTCGGTTAATAGGAAGCTTGGAGTTTGCAGAGTCGAGCCAAATCTTCCTCAAGAGCTGGTGCAGTCAGCTGTGTTTATCTTGCCCTTGCTTTCAGGCAAGGCTGGCTGAAACAGATCAGCCACACCGCTGACAAGTGTGGCGGGCGGGGTGTCGCATGCAGGCTCTGGGACATTTTCCGGGGCGCCACAGTGAGCACCACTCCCTCACAGTTCAGGAAAGAGATCTCAGTCTATGCTCCAAGAGCAAATTAAACGTAACTTTGTGGGTTTTGTGATTCGCTGCCAACAAGAAGACTGATCTCAGAATTAATAGTTCCTGACAGGATGACTCCGGAGTTCTTGGCAGAAAGCAATCTTTCCAATACCAGCGCTCCTTATGGCGAGTGAGGCACATATGCGAAGTGGTCCATATTTACTGGTAGCATTTGCATAAAGGATCAGCTCTATTATTTTATGCAATGCCAAGATTTCCCAAGATGAAGGAGATGGTGGATCTTTAGCATGAATATGGTAATGTGGCTGGCGCCACTAAAACCCCGTAAACAGTGGAACCGGAGCGGCTGCACCGTCAGTGTGACAGGCTTCCACGTGAGATTACACGCCCCCATGAATATGAATTTCCCTCTGTGGCCCGCGAGAACTGAATCTTATAATAGAAGTCCTGCTACAAGGAGATTTGGATAAGCTGTCAGACCGTTAAATAAATGGTCTCTTACAATTTGTTTATAACTCTACTGAGCACAATATTTCAATAAAGAAGGAAAATTTTAACCGCTGGAAGGGAGATGGGAAAGAGATTACAGAGTCTATGTTGGTGGCTGGCCTTTTAGCTCATTTGAGGGACTTTTTCTAAGCATTGAGGAGGAAACACCAAAAACGTCTCTTTTAATGATTCTAAAGGAAACCCCACATCTGTTAAATTAACCAATGAGCCCTTGGTAGCCAGAGCAGGGTCTTCTCTACAAGGATTTGTATTGGGAAGTAGGAATCAAGGTCTGCAGTGGCAAAATAATTTTGCCTTTTCCTCACTTTCATTGATATGCCTTTTGTTTTCACATAGCACTAAAGGACTCCCTCATGTGAAGGTAAGCTTAAAGACCAAAAAAGAAAAAGCCCAAAACATAGGATTTGGGGTTCATGATATCAAGACCAGAAAAGAAAACCCCAAACCCATGGTTTGGGGTTCATGGTATTTTGCAAGACCAGAAAAGAAAACCCCAAACCTTATGGTATTTTGCAAACAGTTTTCCTGCCTAAATATTTTGGGCCTTTTGGTTTGTATGGCTGCTAGATTCAATCCCAAAATATTTGTCATCCTATACCCACTATGGAAAAGTTTAATTAAGAATGCAGTGCTTTGCAAAAGACCCTGCCCCAGCTAATTTTGATGTCCCCAGCCATTGGAACCAGGTGCTTTCTGCAAAAGACTCGTCTGTATTCTTATCTATGCTCTTGCACACTAAATGGTGCAAAGGGATTGGTATAAGCATGGCCACACAGCCTTTTTTAAAATATATAACAGGATCACCAAACCCATCTGAGGTGAGCTTGTTCCTGAATAGTTTTAGGGTGATAATCATATACATTTGTCAAACGCAGATGGGCAAGTATTGTGGTTAAATGGGAGAAGTTGGACCTACCTAAGTCACCCGACTGGCTGTGTGACCTTAAGTTAGTAAATCTCTCTGATTTCCAGTTTTGTCTCAAACATGATGATAATACTAGTATCTGACATAGTATTATCTTGAGAAATAAATAAGGCAATGGGCATAAATTTCTTAATGTAGATCCAGACACAGATTCAGTGGTCAATAAATGTTAACTATTCTGATTATCTGATTTACCTTAAATATTTGAGTTGGCTCCTGTGAATTCAAAACTATACAGGCAAAAGAACTATACTTATATTAGAAGATGCTTATCCCCATGTTTTCAGAGACAAAAAAAAAAACCCACAATGTGCTCTACTTAAAAATATTAAATCTTAGAAATCCAAAGTTTTAATCCCAAGAGTTAATTAGAAATGACAAGGGATTTTCACTTAGGAGGTAACATATGGCTTATTCAAGGATTACCCAAAAGAAATATTTACTTTTATTTTAAATATGCTATTGCAAAAAAAAAAATGCTACTAAAAAGTGCTGGACAAGCTGTGAAGATAATGTATAAGTGTAAAATCTCCCCAAACATCACAACCACACACATTTACTCGCTTGCTCTCTGTCTTTCTCTGTCTCTCTGTCTCTGTTTCTCTCTCTCTCTCTCTCTCTCTCTCTCTCTCTCTCTCTCTCTCTCTCCCCCTCTGAAGCAGAAATGGGTTTTCTCTCTAACAGAACAGCCTCCTCTTTGTGTGACTGCTGAATTAGCTTGAAATGTTTACGTTCAGCCGGGTGTGGTGGCGCACGCTTGTAATCCCCGCGCTTGGGAGGCTGAGACAGGAGGATCGGGCAGGTTCGAAGCCAGCCTTAGCTGGTTTAAGAGACTCTGTTTCCAAATAAAAATATAAAATAGGTCTGGGAGTGTAGCCCAGAGGTAGAAGGCCCCTATGTTCCATCCCCAGTACCACCAAAAAAAAAAAAAAAAAAAAAAAAAAGTTTCCGTTCATAGTAATGCTTTTGAAAAGGAGATTAAAAAGCTGGGCGTGGTGACGCATGCTTGTAATCCCAGCATTCAGGAGGCTGAGACAGGAGGATCACGTTTGGAGGATGGCCTCAGCTACTTAATGAGGCCCTTTGCAACTCAGTGAGACCCTGTTTCCAAATAAAGAATAAAAAATAGGGTCAGGGGTGTAGCTCGGATGTAGAATGCCCCTGGGTTCCATCCCCAGTACCGCAAAAAAAAAAAAAAAAAAAAAAAAAGGGGATTAAAAAACATAAAAGTTCTGTCTTACAGGCTTGACCGAGCCAGTCAAATTGGGGATGCCAGGGGTGCCTGTGGCCTACATGAGACCCCCAAGGGCCCCAGTTCCAACTCATCCACAGGGGCCAATGGCTGAGGACTGGGGGCAACCACAGAGGCCACAGATGCTCACATCACCTGGCAGAAGGTTGACCAGATATCCTCTCCTCCTTATTAAGAAAGGCAAGAGAAAAGTGATTTCCATATCCACACACCCCCAAAAGTCGTCAGTGTGGACAGAGGTGTGCTCTTATTTGAAGAGAAAAAATATCCTTCAAGTTTCCTTTCTGTGGCAAAGAGGAGAAATATTAAGTGGAATAAATAGGTGGTGAGACACAAAAATATTTTTATTTCCTTGGCCAATGACCTTTGAGAAATTGAAATTTCCTTTGGAGGAATTAAGATGGAGAGGAAGTGAAAACCCCAAGCCACCTTCTGCATCCTTTGTTGCTCACATATCCGACACACTGCCCGGTGGCCACTGTGGGACGATTTATAGGCCGTGGTTGCTGAGCCGAGGTCTCAGGTGGTGCCTTGCAGGTCGCTGTGGCTTTGGCCTGCAAATGGACTGAGGGCCATTTAACAGTGTGGCACACTGCTAATTAGTGGCAAATGCGGCCAGTTTCTGCACGAAGGGAAGCTTGAGCTGACTCTGGCCCCATCTGCTCCGGAAATAATGATAACCGAATTCTAAGCACGGGCTTGGCTTTCACGGGGAACTCCTATTGGGTCTTGCATGGGGAAAATGAGCTACAAAGCTTTTGCTTTTCATCGTTGTAGCTATTTGCTGTTGTTGAACATAATCATGGCTGTTTCTCCGATTTGCCGATGTCCCAGGACAACAGAGAGCCCCCGCCATCTGAACAGGAGTTTTCTGCCTCTTTCATTAAGTTAATTCCCAAACCCCAAACTCTGCAGAAAACATCCTAGAAAATGCAATCTAAACTTAGCTCTGCAGGGGGAAAGAGCTCCCTTCTATCCCATCTGCCCCTGTTTGTCTTTTACTGCTAAACAGAAGCCTGGCCTCCAGAACTTGATTAATCGGAGGCCAATTTTTCTTTGGGAAAAAATGTCAGGAGATCTGCCCTCTCCTCAGAGTGGTTCCCGAACTGGGCAACTCACTTTTTCATGTTTCTATGTGTGTGTGTTTATGTTTTAGTCAGGCAACACTTGCTGGCTTTGACTTATTTTAATCATATTTATCTGGAGTTAAATAACAGAATAAAAGTAAATTAAACACACACGTGTGCGCACGCACGCACATACATACAAACCCCATCTAAAATTGTGTGTGGTTTTTCTCAGATCCCATATAATAATTCCAAAAATAAGAAAGGAAGCCAAGGTACAGATCTCTTTCGTTTTTCCTCCCTCTGCTGAAGGTCTGAGCAGCTATGTCCACTCCCTTCTAGTTGTGTCAGTCTTTTCCTGGATTTTCTAGATGCTGTCATGCATGACCCTCATTAGCTGGATGTTCCTAGGAACTCCCAGCAACTTGTTTTCAACCGCATTTTTTAAACCTAGGAAGAATACAAAAGTTCCACTGGCAGCAGATAGATATTTCTCTGTTAATTAAGTTATAATGATCTTTTTGCCTGTATATCTATCTATCCATTCCATAACCCCAAATAATGAAAACTCTGCAACAACCTTCGCTGATGGGTGCACCTTTGAGTGTTCGGAGATTAATGATTTTAAAATTGACTCTACAGACCACTAGGAATGAAATTGACCATATCCAATTTTGAAAGCCCCAAGACCCAACAAAAACTGCAAATTAGCAGTAAGAAGATAACATGTTCCTCGCCATGTGGAGCCCAACCTGATACTGTCCCACTGAAGTGTTGCAGAATTGGGCAGGTTAGGTTAATATTATAACACCAGGTTAAAGGGCAACCTGGACCTGAAATGTGTAAGCAGAGTTAGGCCTGATATGTCTGCAATTCCTGGAGAACTGAAATAGTGACAGGACACTATGCTGGGACCCTAGTGGCAGGAGGCACAATTGAAAGAAGAAAAAAAAGTAGCTTAGGCCACTGTTTTGCTTCTGTGGAAGTAACCCCCGTAGCAAAAATAGTAGCTGATATATACTGAATATCTACTATGTTCCTGGCATAAGCACTTGCGATACATTATGATATTAGTTCTCATCAGAACCTAAGTGGGACACACTATTATTATTCTCTCTATTGTACAATTGTAGAAACTAAAACGTAAAAGAACCTGCTTGTCTTAAGCAACGATCGTGGTCCAGTAGTGAATTTGAGAGCTGAACCTCCATCTAATTCCAAAGTTTCCTGGAAGCACTTACAACCATCTTTTACCACCTCTCTATAGTCACTACAGCTATAGGTTATAGAATCCCATGACTGGGAAAGGAGAGCCAGTTGGCCTCTATGGCCCAGGCTTTTGTCATCTGAAAGTCTTTTAAGTAATATCTTGAGCACCTTCTGAAACCTTGCCTTCATTTAACAACCAACTTAAATTCCTCATACTGCCCATTCACACTCCTAGCCATTGCTGGACCTTGTGCAATTAAAAACATAACCAATGCTATCATCTTCTTTCCTAAGGGGGGGGGGGGACAGAAGCAAAGAAAAGTGTGCTGGTCCCTACATCTCCTCAGTTAACATAACCAGGCTTCCATCAGACCCACACTGAGTCCACTCACATTGCAATGTTCAGGCACCTTCCTGGCTGACATGGGTACCCAGCAGTACTTGAGAGCCTGGGCCCATAAGCCTGAGACTAAATGCTAAGGCACAAAGCTGAGATGTAGCATGTGCAAGCCTCAAGCCTGGGGTGGGGGGTAGTCCTGTTCTCATGCAAATCAATGTCCCCCTTCAAATATTGCAAAGTGGCATTTGCAATTCAGTGGAGGGAGGATTTGCTGGTGTGTTTTCTCAAGTGCAGGTTTTTGTGGGTGCTGTTTTAAAGATCTACTTTTACGGGACCTAACACTCTTTAAACTCGCCCATTTCTCTTCTCTTCCTTTCCCACCACCTATTCCATTTAGCATTTCTCAATGATTTTATTCTCTGCGATACCACTTTTAAATTGAACGTGTGCTTTGCAATAACAGAAGCTAAAGAGTAGTGTGTGTTCCGGATTGATTTTCAATTTCTTTTCAAGAAAAACTAAGAAAGCTTGGCTCCAAAAAAAAGGCAATCAGAAATAGTGCATTCCGCCTATTTCTCTCCTAATGCTCAGTGCTGAGTTTACGTCCTGATTTTTCTTCTTTGAGCCTCAGTGCAGATTTCAGGCGGGCCTCACTGAACTATCCCGCCGGCTCAGCAGTCTCAGTCATGCCCAGTCTTCAGGTGAATCCCGTTTATGTGATATATTATTATTACTATTATTATTATTTGGTGGTACTGGGGTTCCTGGAAACCCTTTTACCTACAGGCTACACTCCCAGACCTATTTTATATTTTTATTTGGAAACAGGGACTCCTAAGCCAGTGGATCCTCCTGTCTCCGCCTCCCAAGCACAGGGATTAGGAACCTGCGACACCACGCCCGGCCCTGTGATATAATATTAGGAAAAAAAGGATAGTTTGTCATCTCAAACACTAGAAAATGTGCCACGTCACTCTGCTGTCCCTCCCCTCCTATTCCATCTTTCTCTCCAACTCCATTAAGTTTCAGGGGCAGCAAGGACACCCAGGACTAAGTTTTTCCTCTAAATGAATCCCCCTCAAGCCTAGAGATCATAAAGTAGAATGGATAAATGACTTTCTTTTCTTTTACACGATTGCTTTATCAGCTTAAGGAGCCAAACAAAATGCAGGTTTGCATTTTGATCTCATGGAAGATGGCATGATTTTTTTTTTTTTCCGTAGCCACATCACAGTTCATCTAAATTTGAATATGTGAGACATAAGAACCGAGAGTTAGGTTCTCTGGCTCATTTCTATAGCAACTGGAGTATAATGCTATCTACAGGGGAGCCGCTCAAGAGCTATGTGCCAGTTTCAGCACCTCCCAGCCTTCCACAGATGCTGGAAGGCTTGAGCAGTGCCAGAGAGATGGAAATGAGGATGACGAACACAAGAGGAAAAAAAGCAATGGTTATTCCTGATATCTCAGTTGCCTGCCCAGAGCCTCAGTAAATGATCATCAGTGTAGGCTGATAGCAGCTTCTGATATCGATGGGAAACTTACGGGGAATCCCAGTGAGCCCACCAGAAAGAAAAGTATTTCTGAAACATATTGAAATCTATAACTACAAACAAAATTATAACTACTAAATCTCTAACTACAAAAAATTAGAGGATGGGGAACTGTGACCCAAATTTGATGATATAATTTAATTTTAAAAATATTCTTAAGCTCAAATAATGGTGATGGAATCAACAACACTATTGCAGTGTTTGTTCACAAATTAGAGAAGGACTAGGATGCAGAATGGGTTGATCCCTTACATGGAAAAAGAAACCGAAGAACTACAAGCTGGATGTGGCGGTGCACACTTGTAATCCTTGTACTTGGGGGGCTGAGGCGGGAAGACTGCAGGTTCCAGGCCACCCTCAGTAATTTAGCGAGACCCTTAGCAACATAGCAAGACTCTGTTTTCAAAATAAAAATAAAAAGTTCTGGGAGTGCGGTTAGGATGTCCCTGGATTGGCCCTGGATTTAATTCTCAGTACAAAAACAAACAAACAACCTCTAAAAGTTTGTGTTTGCATATTCAGCACTGCTTCCTGTAACCCTCTCTTCTTTCCCCTTCATGACAGGAAAGCTGGAGCTTAAGGCCTCTTGCTCTGGAGTCAAAAATGGCAGAATGAGGAAAATGGAAGGAAAGAGAGGACAGTTTTTGCCAATTAGATATGCATTTGAAACCATAGGCTGATCTTTAAAAATAAAACCAACAATAATAGCTCCTTCGGGAGACCAGTGGAGCAGAAAGGCGTGGAATTAACTGTTTGAGTCTTAGCACCGTGACAGGAGCAAGTTACCAGACCTTTCCAAACTTTATGTTCTTTATTTGGCAAGGTGAGATTAAATATTTACTTCTGCCCTTCTTGGGAAGAATCATTGGAACAATGTCTGAGGAAGTCCACGCTTAATAGACCCTAGAATTACGGTGGTTGGGGTTGCTGGTGTGTTCATTTCCTAGGACTGCTTTAATAAATGATCACAAACTCAGTAGTTTTGAACAACAGAAGTGTATTCTTCCATGGTTCTGAAAGCCAGACAAAGGTCAGAAATCAAGGTGTTGGCAGGGCCATACATGCTCTGAAGTTGCCTTGCCCTTTTCAGCTTCTGGTAGTCCAAGTAGCTCCTCAGCTTAAGGCTACTTGATATCCATTTATTCTAAATAATAGCAAATGTGCAGCGAACATTCAGTTAAGTTCTAAGCACTGTTCTAGGTTTTGATTATGTATGATTTCTTTAATTCTCAAAAGAATCTTACAAGATAAAGGATACTATTATCTCCACTTGTAAGGTTAAGAAACCAAGGATCTGATCATTTAAATAACTTCCCCAAGTTGTATTGCTAGTAGGTGGAAGATCCAGGAATCAAATGCAAGTGTCTCTAACTGCAAAGCCCACTCCATACCCACAGCCCTGGGAGGCTTGCTCTACACGCTGCTTGCACAGGAGAGAGGAATAGGGAGGGAGCCAGGCCAAAAGAAGCTTCTTGAAGGAGGAAGGGCTCAGCATCCTAAGATGTGGGGCCACAAGATAGGGACGATCTGTCACTGTTCAGCACCCTTGCCTCCTGGTTTCCTCCTCTGTCAGTACAGCCTCTCTCAAACACTGATTGGGTAAAATGGCTCTGCCTGCTAGCAAGAAGGTGTAGATTCTAACAATATGGTAAGGTTTGGGGTCAGCTTTTACCAGAATTTCTGGTTTGAAATCAGATGAGCTTGAACACACACACACGCGCGCACGCACGCACGCACGCACACACACGCACACACACACACACACACACACACACACGACAGATGGTTGTTCTCAGAAAAGCTTCCTTTAAGAAATAGGATTCTGTGTCCTTATTTAACACAAAGTCAGCCCTGTCTTTGGGTGTCTTGTGTACCTAGTCATAACTTTTCCAATTCTAAAAATGTAACACTGGTCTCTCCACAGTGATGCCTGCTGAAGTGGGAGAGGCTCAGTTTGCTAACAGGGATTCAAATGCATATAAAAACACTAATTGCTAGAGCCCCTTTCACTGCCTTACAAGTTTCAGTGAATAATTCTATATAGGAGACCACCAGTTATTTTAAATGTGCAGCAATAATTGAACACAGCTGTTTTACTACATCTAAATGATTTTTATTTCAGAATTAGGAAACACCAGAGAGACTTTCATTGCTCCAGTTACTACAAAAAAAAAAATTCTTCTTGGGAACTCTAATTCTAAAAAAATAATTGCACATGTGTTAGAGGAAGAAAACCATGCAAGACTTTTTGACATGTAAAATATTAACACCCATTCCAGGCTCTGCCCATCCACTCATAAAACAGAAATATAATTTAAAATGTCTGCTTTCTAAGTTACCCCCATGAATAATTATGAAGAAGGCCACATTTTCTGTTCAAAAATTTTTTCACATTAACTCCAAAAAATCGACAGTAATGGACCTTTACCTTGAAAGTATTCTAGTTACTGTTGCTGCATAACAAATGTTCCTAATACATATCAGCCTAACACCATAGCCAGTTTAATATACTCCTGTTAAGTAGCTAGCAAGGACATTAGCAGATGGGTCCACTGAGATGAACCAGAAGTTTACCTACAGAGCCTTATTCAACTTGACAGGGTTGGAAAAATAATACAGGGCAGTTCCATGTGCAAAGAGCAGTCAATCACCCCAAATATAATACATAAAAAGGTGTCCAGAGGGGCTATAAAACCCAAGAGGTGGAAGACTACATTGCTTTCCCATGGCCAGGGAGCAGACCACTCCAGATGCATAACCCTTTGCCCCAGGCTGCCTTCCATTCCCAGAACGGCTTGTTCTAGAGGCTCTCCTCTAGGATGTAACCTTCCCTGCCCCTTTTCTTCACAGCCTTTCTTATATGGTGTGTTCACTTCTCTAAACAAACTTCTTCTTCTGTTTGGATACTTTCTGAGCAGATAAGGAAGGACTGAGGTTGTGTGGAATAATTTTAAAATCTCCCACCCCGTAATACTCCTAGATTCCAAGGGTCAGGAATTTGCACTGGGCACAGGAGGGATGTGTTGATTTTGCTGTACAAAGGCAGAGGTCTTGGTGAGAAGGTGGGGAGCCGAGGGTCTCTGAGCGGCTGGGGCCTGGAATCCTCTGCGAAGGCTCCACTGTCATATCTGGCACCAGCACTGTGGCGACTTGTGGAGTAGGACTGAGCCCAGAACCCTCATGTGGCCTCTTCATGAGGCTTGACTTCCTCCCCTCCCCTGACTTCCTCAGGGCTCCCCATGCAAGTGTTCTTGTAGCCAAGGTAGAAGCAGAACCACCTGTTACCACCCAGAGCATCACTCCTACTGCTCTCTACCGGCCAAAGGAGTCCAGAGCCCACCAGACTCAAGGGGAGGGGGCTACCACCTGCTGATGAAGTTCACACTCAGAAGGGTACCACCAAGGCACTTACCATTACAGTCATCTTTGGGAATTACAATCTGCCATAGAAGGGATTTTTTTTGTGTGTGGTTCTGGGATTCCTGGAAGCCCTTCTAACTTAGGGCTACACTCCCAGACCTATTTTTATATTATTTTTTAATTTGGAAACAGGGTCTCTTAAGCCAGCGCGGCTGGCTTTGAACCTGCATGATCCTCCTGTCTCCGCCTCCCAAGTGCGGGGATTATAAGCGTGCGCCACCACGCCCGGCATAGAAGGGATTAAAAAAAAGAAATTAAAATGGTTCAAAATATACATTATCCAAGACATGAGTTGGCAGATGGAGGGAAAATTTTAATTAGAATAAGATCACCGGAGGGGTGTATGGTTTATCCAGGATACAGGTAATAATGATGGTGACAGTGATAGGTACTGAATTTTACAATGTTCACACTGTGGCAGTCACTGTTCCAAGTGGTTTGCTTATATTCATTCAGTTCATCCTCAGTGGAAACAGATACGAAGAGGTTAAGTAACTAGCGCAAAGTTACATAGCTCAAAAGCTTCCACACCAGGCTGCAAGCCCAGGCAATTCAGCTCCATTTTCTGGGTGCTTGAACAACTTCACTGTGTTATCTCTCTAATCTGAGGCAAGAAATAGGAATCATATAACTAAAAGCAAACTGTGAAGTGACATTAATTTCTAAAATATGCTAGGAAGGGGGCCTGATCTTTACTGATTGCCCACCACATCCAGGTATTGTGTTCTCTACACTGCTGCTCTTAACTCTTAATTCTTAATTCTTAGCTCTTAACTCACGATATCCCCATGGGTAGGTGCTATTACTACCATTATATTGAAAAGAGAATTGAGGTTCAGAGAGTGGCTTGCCCAAAGATACAAGGATGAGCAAATGGTGACCATGATATTTAAAGCCAAACCCATCTGATTTCCATCTATCTTCTCTTCCCATCTTTCCATAGCTATGGGCCAACTCCTCCATGGGCCACCTCCTCCCCAGGGTCCCTGTGTTAGAGTCCCTGTGAGTCGTAGCTGAGATAGCTTACTGTGGAGTCTTTTGTTTATAGACTGACATTTTGGGGACAAAGCTGAACAATTTGCAGCAGATAAAATCCCTTGGTTTGATCATAGACCTTCAGGAATCACTGCCGCGACATTTGTGTTTGTCTTTGTAAATTCCCATTGGGTGTGAACTATGACTATTATCTTAGGTAATAAGTCTGAATTCTGGAAGAGTATTTTTTTTTCTTTCTAAGAATACACCTTATTGAATACCTGACATTTTCAAGAATTTATCCTTTGCCCTATCAGACCATTAAATAAGCAGTAACTGCTCAGAAGAAGTATGTGTGCTACTTGGTCTTCAGCTATAATTTGGTAGACACTCAACCCTAACATCATGACTGTGAAACTTGGGCAGGACTGTGTGTCTGCAAGATGCTCTCTAAATGGTTTTTGATTTTGTGCTTCTTCCTCAGATATTGTAATCTCAGCTGTGTTTGGGTTTTTAACTGACTCAGAAGTTCCTTGAGCTGCCCTGGAAGAAAGTAGCCATTTGATTTGGAAATCAAAGATATTTATACATTCATCTTCACTAATGTGACTGACAGATTCAGCTCTTGTGCCACATGGTTCTCTCTTGATTGGCTTCCTGGGCTGACAACTGATCTTTTAACTCACTCGTGACCTGCAGATGTAGATGGTGATACTGCCTACCCCTTTCTTCAACAACAAAAATGGCACCTATTATTGCTTGAAGTCTGACATCATGCTTTCCAGGGTTAAGACTTAGTGGATGCTTCTATTGACTTTGTTTGCACTTTGAGGATGCTGAGTTATTAAGGCTTTTATCAAGTTATAATGGCATTGTTTGGAATCACACCTGTTTCTAATGGGACAGACTTTAATGACAGGAGATGTTATTTGACAACTATTCAATCTTCCAACACAATAGTCAGGCATCAGTACAAACAGGAAACTATCAAGTGAGTGTGTGATACCTCTTATCAAAACATAAGAGGCATTTGGATGTGTTTATCTTGGGTCACTTAGTTCACAAAAGCTTTTTGACAAAGAGCAAAACCCCTTTCATCTGAGTGTGTGTTCCAATGCCTTGCAGTAAGTTTTGTCTCAGAAACTTGTTGAGAGAACTTTGCTTAAAGACATTCAAGGAAGAAAGGACTGGATGTTTCACATGTGGTTCCACCTCCCATCTTCCCAGCCCAGTGCTTCCTGTTTTAAATCATCCTTTTCATTTGATGAGCTAAAATGTGTTATACAGTAGCAGTGATGGACTCCCTGTTCTACTGGAAACTTTACTTACAATTCATCTAATCTGAGGGCTCCAGAGCTGTTCATAGTGCCTAGCCCATGTAGTGGACAGTCAGTATAATTAATATATACAATGACTGAATCCTCCATCTCATTGGGAAAAACGTTTCTTATTAAGTCCCATCTCAGAAGTCGAAGTTGCTCATTGAATCCTATTCTGGATGAAACTGTAATTCTTTGCAAATGTCCGAGCTGTACACATTTTAGTGCTTGCCTTCAGTTTTCTGCAGAGAGGACTGAGGGAGTGGAGGAACTATCCTATGAGGCACTGGTAAAGTGGTCTTCCTTCTTTGTCCAGCTGTACATGAGAAGCAGAATTTTCTTAATCTCATTATAATAAAAAGATAACAATTTGAGCTATTAAAGAGGAATTTATTGTTAAGGTCTGAAGAAATCCTGACTTTAATGATACAGCTGGGGACTTACGGGAACTCAAACATATTGGGGCAGATCATTTATCTTGGTCTTTCTTGGTCTGTTATCTTTACTTCTCTTTGCATGCTAGCTCCATCCTCTCTGTGGAAATAAACTTGTTCTCTAGGTCTTAGGGTCTGCTTCCCTGAAACTTCAGCTACATTTAATGTTGGGATGCTCTAAAACCAATCCGAATGCACGTTTTGTATGAGTTAGTACCTGTTATCCAAAATAGTTGGGACCAGAAATCTTTTGGATTAAAAAAAAAAAACTTACATATAATGAGATATCTTGGGGAGGCGACCAAGTCTAAACACAAATATAAATATAAGTATATATTTTATACATGCCTTACCCACAGCCTGAAGGTAATTTTAGAAAATGTTTTAATAATTTGATGTGTGAAACAAAGCTTCATGGCAGGAAATTTTCCACTTTAACAATCATGTTGGCTCTCAAAATGTCAAACTTCGGAGCATTTTGAATTTTGAATTTGGGAATTGGGGATGCTCAATTTATTCTAATTATAGTCACCAATTTATTCAGACTCTGTGTTTCAATTTCCAAATCTTCTGGGAGAGAGAATTCCAGTGGCCCATTTTGACTCACAGGCCCACTCTTGATCTCATTCCTAAGGGGATGAATCATATTTCCAGGGTTCTTAGCAGGAAAAGTTCTCAAGGAAAGACTGTGAGTAAGAGAAAATGATGGACACATGTAGCATATGAATCTGCAAGATTTACCATGGAGACCTGTCTTTGTAACATGAAGAGATATTTTTTTGATTCATTAACAAGAAAATATTTAGAATAAAATAATGTAAATGAATTTTAATTTTTGTATCTAATACTACTTTGCTTTTTATTTCCAAACCATATTTCTGAAACTGTTATCACTGAAACTGTTAGTTCTCTCCCAAAATCATCGTTAGAGGATAATTGTGTGAACCCTAACCTTGAAAGTCCTGCATTAGAAGTCAAACAATAAGGATAAATCCTTTAAACCCTCCTTGTTGCTTCTGGTAGTTTCACTTGTAATGACTGTTTACCCTAAATTAAAGTGAGGATGGAAGGAGTAAATCAAAACTCCAGGGGAAAGATCTAAAAGGCTTGGAATATTTTTGAAGCTTAAGAAGATGAAAGAGATTGTAAGTAGTATCAACCTTTCTTAGATAATTTGCTCAAGTAGAAATCTACTTTCTTCAAAACAATACATAAATTTTATTGAAAAATTAACTTTGGAAAATATGGGTAATATTTTATAGATTCTATATTTTAAAGATTAAAATAAAGATGGCTAAGAAATGAATGTAAATTGGTTATAAATTTTTAAGTGGTTCCATTTTAATTTAATGTTTAAAGCTAAACCTGGCGTGGTGGTGCACGCTTGTAATCCCAGCATTCAGGAGGCTGAGACAGGAGGATCACGGTTCGCAGACAGCTCAGCTACTTAGTGAAGCCCTTCTCAACTTAGTGAGACCCTGTTTCAAAATAAAGAATAAAAAATAGGGCAGGGGGTGCAGTTCAGAGGTCAAATGCCCCTGGGTTCCATCCCCAGACCCGCAAAAAAAAAAAAAAAAAAGTTTAAAGCTGATAATATTACTATGCTGTTACTAAGATCTTGCTTCAGTTATGCCTAATTTATCCCACCTCCACTAGACATGTTTGTAGCCCCTACCAGCCCACAGTAGGTCTAGAGATCTCCACTTGAGAGAGAATGTGCTTGGGTGTGAGTGTACAAGCGTGCACTGTTGGCAGCCACGTTTCTACCACTTGACTCTTCCTCTCTGCCCCTGATGATTAGACCTGGAGAGACAGCCCAGCACAAGGCTAGCCTGTAACTTCTGAACTGATGTTCAAAAAATGTTAAACCAATCAGATTACTTCCCTGAAGAACAGGAACAAATACCAGTGAAGGAACCCAGGAAATATTATAAGGAGCAAGAGTTGAACTGTTTCTCCAGAGAGGGATTTTATTTCCACTGTGCTCTGCAAAAGAAAGAGGAAAATATGAGTCCACAGAAGAAGCTCACTTACTAAAAGAGAAAAGGAAATGCAGCAGACCATCAGCAATCAAGTTCCCCCTACGGAGTGGATGGCTTGCTGGCCCCCAGAGGTGCCCTAGTACCTTTTTGAATCTTGGCAGAAACTTGCAGCAAAACCTCCCTTTTCTAAAAGTATCACGAGTGGCTCTCAGTCTCTTATAATTCAAAGACCCAGCTTCAATACCATCTTGTCCAGAGTTCATGTAAAAAGGCTGAGGGCTGCCAATTTATATTAGACAACGGAACTTGATAACTTGACATTCAGGGTACTGGCATGGATTTTTCCAGTAATGAAATTTGAGCCAATTGGGAGCTTAGCAGAAATGTAAAAGCATGTGCAGGTCGGCCTGCTGTCCTGGGGCAACAGTGTGTCTCTCTCACCTGTGCTGCTGCAGACAAGCCTAGCAGCTGGCTGAGGACTCCTCAGAGCACACGCCCAGGCGGAGGGGTGGCAAACCTGTGTTGCTCAGAGGTGAATGGACCATTCCCTTCGGGGTCTATTGAGAGGGGATTGGGGGAAAGGGCATTTGCCCTCCTTGAACAAGCAGGGTGTTTCCTTGGTGAGGCCAGGAACTCTTGTCCTTAATGAGAGGAAATGGAAGAAAGATTTTTAGTCACCCTATAGAATTACTCTGGTAGCTGGGCTGGAGGTACTGCGGAAGGAAGTTGTGACGGTGAGAAAGAATGGCCCTTTCGCTGAGTGGAGCATGTGCGTGAGTGTGTTTCTGTACGTCAAGGAAATGGCATAGAAAGGTAGAGACTTGTGGAAAGCGTGTGCAGTGATCAGCCACAAAGCTAAGAAGGAATTCAAGTTCTGTCCGACACTGGCACTTTTTAAGCGGTACCATAAAACCCAGTTTTCACCAAACTCTCATGCCTCTCCAAGGAAGTATAATGTTATCCATACTTTAGTGGCAATTACAGTGAGAAAAGTAAGGAACAGAAAAGTGAAATTTTACACTCAAAGTGATGTTCCTGTCTTTTTGTGTGTGTCGCTGTGTGATTCTGACTTTGTTGCCATTCTCTCTGCAGTAAGGTGACATTCTGTCTCAGTAACACACAGAACTAGAATCCTTTGGCTACCTTCCAGGTGTGCATACCCTTCATGTGCTCTAGAAGGTCCTATTAAATAATCCCAGGGCCTGACATATGGGAGACACTGACTATTTTACCTGAATGAATGTTAAATTTGCTGCCGTGGCAAAGTCTGCCATGAGACATCCCTTCTTCAAATTCAGATTTTTCATCCTATATTTCAGTCCTTGGGTAGCCCAGCCTTTCAACACTCTGCTTACTTCAGCTAACATGTATGCCCTGGCGTGTTCGTCTTACCTGTTTGCATCCCGCACATAGTACTAAATATAATTCCTTCTGTACTTTAACACTTTGTCTCCATTCCAATTTTCCTGCTTTCTACTAAAATTATAATGAAAGTGGACAGTCTGAAGGTGTTTTTCCAGCCACATCCTGTCTTCTCTAAAAATTGCTCACATACCAGCTATGTTTGAACCTCATTATCTTGACCCTTAACCCTAGCTGATGGGACCAGAAATGGCTATTTGGCCCAAGATAGGCCAATTAAATTCTCTCCTCATAGAATTTGGAATGTGACTTGAAAGAGGTAAGCTGTCTTTATCCATCACAGAAGCTAATTTTATGTAACCTTGGGAACTATAAGGTAAGGTGGCCATCTTCTTTCTAGCGAAAAGAGAAACAAAAGTTACTGAAAAGTGACCCTGACCCTTACCTCACACCAAATGAAAAATTTACTTGAAATGGATGATAGACAAACATATGAAACTCTCAATTATGAAACTTCCAGAAGGTCTTTTCCTTTTGGAAAAACACAATATAAGAAAATGAAAATGCAAGTCAGAGATGAGGAGAAAACATCCTGCAAACATATATTAGACAAAGGACTTGTATAGAATATGTAAAGAATTCTTACAAATAAGTAATAAGAAAACATTAAAATAAGCAAAACATTTGAATAATTCTTCTTCAAAGAATATACAGATAGAGCTAGGTGGGGTGGCACATGCCTGTAATCCCAGCACCTGTGGGCCTGAGACAGGAGGATCACAGTTTTAAGGCCAGCCTCAGCAATTTAGCAAGGCCCTCCCCAGGTTAGCAAGACTCTGTTTCAAAATAACAATATAAAACAGGGCTGGAGGTATAGCTCAGAGGTAGAGTGTCCCTGGGTTCTATATAAAGAATTTAAAAATGTTCTATATCACTAGTTGTTAGAAAAATTCTGATTAAAATTACTATGAAATACCACAACAACCCATCAGTTGGATACATTTTGTTAAAAACCTGACCATACCAGCCGGGTGTGGTAGTGTACCCTTATAATCTCAGTACTTAGGACTCTGAAACAGGATAATCACAGGTTTGAAGCTAACCTCAGCAACTTACTGAGGTTGTCAGCAACTTAGCAAGACCCTGTTTCCAAATACAAATTTCAAAAAATAGGTCTGTGGGTGTAGCCCGGAGGTAGAAAGCTCCAGGGTTCCATCCCCAGTACCACACACACACACACACACACACACACACACACACACACACATTGATCATACTAAATGTTGGTGGGGATATGAAGAACTGGAACTTTCAATCATAGTAGGTAAGAATAATGACACACCTACCATATAATCCAACCATTCCACTCCTAAATAATTTACTCAAGAGAAATAAAAACATATGTTCACATAAATAATTATATACAAAGACTTGTACATAAATGTTCATATATTTGTTGCAGTTGTATTTGTAACAGACAAAACAAAACAAAGCACCTAACCTATAAAGAATACAAATATCTATCAACCATTGACTAGAGAGATTATGGGAAAGTACTTGGTTATAAAAAGGACCAAACTATTAACATACATAACAATACAGATGAACTTCAAAATCACTTTACTGAGTGAAAGAATCCAGGCAAAAGAGTATGTATTGTTTGATTCAATTTATATAAGATCCTCATAAGTGAAAACTAATATTTGTGACATATATCATTGTAGTATTTGCCTATAAAGATTAGACCAAAAAAGACAATAAGAAACTTTTAGAGGTGAAGTAAAGGCAACGTTTATCTTTGTTTTTGACTATGACAATAGTTTTGTAGGTGTAGGTATGCCAAAATCAACCACACCGCACAGGTTGAATATGTGAATTTACGTTTGATTTTGCTAAATAAAGTTTTCCAAAGAACTGTGTGAGCTTTGGCACACTTTATTGAGGTTCACTGTGTTTCCCCAAATATCCATAATTCTTTTTGAGATAAACTCTTTTCTTTGAGGTATAAGAAAAGCCACTATAAGGAACCTGGGTATGATGGCACACACTCTAATTCTAGCTACTTGGTAGGCAGGAGGATTGCAAGTTTGAGGACTGCCTGGGCAATCTGGCAAAACCCTCTCTCAAAATAAAAAAGGTTGGGGACAAAGCTCAGCAGTAGAGGAGCACCCCGGGCTCATTTTAATCCTCATTAGAAAAAGAAAAGAAAGAAGCAGCTAACTATAGGGATAGAATCATTAGGATTCTTAGAGGCTCTCTCATCAAGCTGAGAGGATTCAGAAGGTACCACCTTAAATCTTTGGAGGTTATATCAAAGAGCCATACTGTGAATTTGACTTTACTCTGTAAACTTCGTACTTTGAGAACTTTTTGCTTACTAGAAAGAACAAGGACAGAAAACAGTTTCGTTTTCTGACCCAGCAGGTCCAGTCTGCTTTATACTTTATCTAAAATTTGCTTATAAACGAAGCCCTCTTTAGTTTATTTTTCTTCCTATAACTGATCACATGCAGCTAAAAGAAGCCAACTGATGCTCTCAATGTTCTGCCTGGAAATTTCCTTGGCTAGATCCTCAAGTTCATTGGGTACATGTTTTATTTACCTTGGGCAACAATTTTGCCAATGTTCCTGCTACTACATGATGCTCTTGGTCCTAGCTCCACCCTCCGCAGCTGTTCTAGCCTTCACTAACAGCCCCTGCTGTCTGGTCCTTTTATAACCTTTGTCTATTGCCCAGTTCCAAACTCAAAGCCGTAAGTTTTAGCTGTTTATTTTGGCAGCATCCTGCTTATAGGTACTGATATCAGACGTTGGTAGAACCTCGCCCTTCAACTTGCAGCTCTCCATTTTACCCTTTTGGAAAACTGTTGTCTTGTGAACAAGCCCAGCTGGTTCCCCTGAGGCAGAACCATGACCTGGAAAGTGAGACCGCAAGGCGCGAGGGAGACGCCCAGCTACTGAGCTTTTCCAGCCAGTCTAGCAGAGGATCTGGACATGTGAGCGAGGGCATTTGGGACCGACCATCCAGTCCCCAGCTGATCAGCAACTGATGGCAAATGTATGAGGGAGCCAGCCAAAAGAATGGGAGCAGAAGAACCACCCAGCTGAGCTTAGTCCACATCACCAACCCGCAGACTCATGAACGAATGAGTGGATTTGTTTTAAGCCATGAAGTTTCTGGGTGTTTGGGCTTTAGGGAACAGAAAACTGATATAATAATTATCTTCAAAAGTTGCTTAATTAATCTCTGTGAGTAAAGATATGCTTAGAGCATATTTCAACTTAATATTCATATGATTTTATTGTAAAAGATTTTTGCAAGACATTTCTCTACTGCATATGATGTATAGTACCAAGTAAGTGCCAAATCTGTGCTAAGTGTGAAAAGATTGTGAATTTTGGGATGCACAGGAAAGGAGAAAGAGGGCAAAGGATTCCATTTTTATTCTTTTTGTTGTTTGTTTGTTTTACTGGTTTTTAGCATCTATTGTTCTAGACATAGAAGAATAAAGGAAACAGTTAATAAAATGTTTGTAATTTCACGGAGGAACTAAATTTGGTCATTTTTTTCTGAGAAATGAATATCTTTTAGGTCTTGGAGCTCAGTTAAGAGTTCTTCTCCCCCAGTGTGTATTTGTGGCTTGCTTTTTAATCCACAACACATCTCTCTGGCATGTTGATTTTAGGCAATCATAACACAAAAACAGAACACAATCAGAGGGGAAAGGCCTCCTGAGATAACTGACCAGTGACCAAGCAAAAGGAAAGGTTAATAGAAACTAAAGTTTTCCAGGCAAGTGAATGTTCTTCTATGAATTAGCAGTTTTGATTTTGTGTGTACAAAATGTGTTTAATTTTTCCATTATTGTGGTTAAGCAGCAACCTTGGCTTAAACACTTTCAAGAGGAATGAAAATGTCATTTTGACTTATTATTTATCTTAGGGGAGTAGTTACAGCTTCTACTTGTTACACAGCGCTCATTCCTACTTTAATTGCTAACCGTAGGGTTCGTTTCCATCTGTACAGAGTTACGTGTCTCTATGCCCCTGGGTTCTGTATGTGAACCTGCACATGTTGATGGAGATTAGGCCATTCTGTTTCATGTGCTGATTTTGCAGCTAAACCCACTCACTCACTTCTCACTTGCAGTAGTGATGACTGGACTTAAAAGATGGTGAAAAGGGCGAATACAAGGATTGCATCCAATACAATTTAAAGTCAAATGAACATTTATAGGCTAGTTGAAGGTGGCTGAAACATTAAATCAAACCTTTAGATCCAGCTTTCTGGATAAGCTGATCTTTCAGTACTCTCTCATAATCACAGTGCTGTATAGCACTTTATAGTTTAGACAGTATTCTCACTGGGGTTCGTTTCTTATTTCAGTTTTAAGGTTCTAGTTGCCTCAACTGGAACATTTGCACAACTAGCAGGAAAGCTACAGATTGTGTGGCCTCTGCCAGTCAGATAAGTTAAATTACTTCCAAAATGCAAATTACTTCCAAAATGTATGCCGTTGGGACTTCTAAATAAAAGTTGTCTTGAAGCTGTATTGCTTGTTGTATTGATCACTGTGCCTTCAACATAATAGACAATAAATTTTTATCAAATTGGCTTCTTATGGGGCTGCACATAGCAAATGCAGGAAGCTTTCAACACATATTTACTAATGTGTTATTTAATATTTCCACATACTCCTTTCCACAACATCACTCCTATAGTTTCATTAAAAAATAATAATACTGAGGCCGGGCGTGGTGGCGCACGCTTGTAATCCCTGCGCTTGGGAGGCAGAGACAGGAGGATTGCTGGTTCGGAGCCAGCCTTGCTGGCTTAAGAGACCCTGTTTCCAAATAAAAAATATAAAATAGGTCTGGAAGTGTAGCCCGGAGATAGAAGGGCTTCCAGGAACCCCAGTACCGCCAATAATAATAATAAATAATAATAATAATAATAATAATAATAATAATACTGTGTGTGTGTGTGTGTGTGTGTGTGTGTGTGTGTGTGTTGCCTGGGATTGAACCCAGGGGCATTTTACCTCCAAGCTGCACCTTCAGCCACCCCCTTCATTTAAAATACATATATATATATATATTCTTTCTAAGTTGCTAAGCGTCTTGCTAAATTGCTGAGGCTGGTCTTGAACCTGTGACCCTTCTGGCTAAGCCTCCCAGATACTAGGATTATAGGTGTGCATCACCATGCCCAGCTTACTCTACATATTTTTTTTGTGTGTGTGGTACTGGGGATGGAACCCAGAAGCATTCTACCTCCGAGCTACACCCCAGCCCTATTTTTATCCTTTATTTTGAAACAGGGTCTCATTAAATTGCAGAGGCCCTCACTATATAGCTGAGGCTGTCCGCGAACTGCAATCCTCCTGTCTCAGCCTCCCAAATGCAGGGATGACACCATCGTGTCCAGCTTACTTTACACATTTTAACCTTGCACTACACAAGTGACCATGCATTTTTTTTTCTAATCCTAGGGAAATATGTAGGCAGGGCCTTATTCCTATTTCACGGGTAGACTAACTAAGGCAGTCATAAGGAGATTAGGTGATCTACAACTGAGACCTCTGACTCCTAAGCTAAGCCCCTCTCCACTGTTCGGATGCCTTTCTCACATCTCAGTTTAACCTCTTTCCTTGCACCCCTGTCTCAGTGGTGCGTAAGAGTAAGGATACCATCTTCTGGCACTACCTCACTGTTACAAGTTTGTTCCCTTATTGGTGGCAATTCTAGCTTTGGGCTAAGAACTTAAAAAAAAAAAAAAAACCGAATACCTTTACTAAAACACATTATGGAAGTTCTGAATGTGTATCTTGACTTCAGCAAAGGATTTTATGGTCTCTCATGATTTCTATGTAGGTAAAATTGTTAGATGATTTTTCAGCCAACCCTCCAGTGATTTCCCAACGAAAGAGAAATGAATCAAGCTTGCACATCATTACCCTGAAGGCTCTGTGTGGCCTGGTTGGTACTCATTTCTCCAACTATCTATACCCCTCTCCTGCTCATTCAGTAAGCTCCAGAAGCATGGATTTGTTTCTGTTCTTAATATATGCTAAGCTCATTCCAGCTTCGGGGCATTTGCATGTGCTATTCCTTCTGTACTGAATGTCAAATGTCATCAGCCCCTCAGACTGACGCAGGTGACTCTTTATCAGAGTAATCTGCTCAAAGACCTCCTTGAAGAAGGTACAGAAAAGTGTGTGTAGGGTGCTTCCATGTGTATATATTAAATATTTATACAAACACACGTATACATAGAGAAGATTGCTTGAAAAATAAACAGGAAATTCATAACAGTGGTTTTCAGTACGAAGGAAAACTACAGGATGAAAGTAAGATTAGATATTTTCATTCTTGTATTATTTGAGCTGCTTATCATCTATACGTATTACCTACTAAAGTAATTAAAACATATTTAAAAGAATGAAAAAATTTCATTAGATTGTCTGAGACTATACATTCGAAATAGAAGAATAATAAATATTTAATATTTCACTTAGATTCAATAATTCAATTGCACAGGTCCTAGTAAGGAAGGTCCAGCTTAAAAGCAATTCATCTGACAAAAATCTCAGATTTTATTGATTACAAGCTCAATACATCTCGATCATTTCATTGAGTTGAATGTATCTACCCAGTAGCAGCAGGATACACATTCTTCTCAGGTGCGCACAGAACATTCTTCAGGATAGATCACATGTTAGGTCACAAAACAAATCCTAACACATCTATAATTTAAAATAATACCAAATATCTTTTCCAGCCACAATAGGATAAGGCTGGAAATCAATATCAGAGAATTCATAAATGTGTATTAAACAATTCTTCAAAAACCAATGGGTCAGAAAGAAATCAAAAGGGAAATTAGAAAATATTTTAAGACAAACAAAAATGAAAACAACGTACAAAACTTTATGAGTTCAGTAAAAGCAGTACTAGGAGTGTTTTATGGCAATGAACATATTAAAGAAGAAGGCTCATAAATAAGCAACTTGACCCTAAGTCTCACACAGCTGAAAAAAGAACAAACTAAGCCCAAAGTTAGGAGGAAGGAAATAATAAAATCGGAGCAGAACAAAATAAGATAGAGGCTAGAAAAACAATAGAAAAAAACCCCACAATGAAACTGAATTTTTTGGAAAAAAATCAATAAAACAATGAACACTAAGAAAAAAGAAAATTCAAATAAACGAATTCAGAAATGAAAGAAGAGATATTACAATTGGTGCCACAGAAATAAAAAATATTTTAAAATACTGCTGTGAATAATTATGTGTACCAACAAATTGGATAACCTAGAAGAAATAGTCAAATTCCTAGAAGATACAATCTACCAAGACTGAGTCATGAAGAAACAGAAAATTCAATAGATTGAATTACTGCAAAAACCTTTCAACAGAGTAAAGTCAAATATCGAGCTGGGTTTGGTTGCACATGCTTTAGTCCCAGTACTTGGGAGGCTGAGACAGGAGGATCACAGGTTCACGGCAGCCTCAGCGACTTAGTGAGGCTCTCTGCAACTTAGTGAGATCCTATATCAAAATAAAGAATAAAAAGTAGGGCTGGGGGTGTAGCTCAGAGGCAGAATGCTCCTGCGTTCAATCCCTAGTACCACACACACACAAAAAGAAAAGTCCAATATCAGATGGCTTTATTGATGAATTATACCAAATATTTAAGGAATTGATGACAGTCCTTAAATGCTTTAAAAATATTAGAGAAAACACTTCTAAACTTATTTTATGAGGACAGTGATACTCTGATACCAAAGCCTGTAAAAACATACAAGAAAAGTGTAGTCCAATATCCCTGGTGAATATAGATGAAAAAATTCTCAACACCCTTTCATGATAAAAAAATAAAACACACTCAACAAACTTGACATAAAAGGAAACCACCTCAACATATTAAAGGATACAAAAGGAAAGCTCTTAACTAACATCACACTCAATGGTAAAAAACTGGCCTGTCTCTGATCTTAGAGCCTCAGGCAGAAAAAGGTTTCCAAATTATAAAGAAAGTAGTAAAATTATGTCTGTTCAGAGGTGACATGATTTTACATATAGCAGATTTTACATATACAAAAACAGAACCAATAAATGAATTCAGTAAAGTTGCAGGATACAACATTAGCTTAACAAAAATCACCTGCATTTTTATAATTTGTCAACAAGCAAGCCAACAGGAATATTTTTTAAAAATCCATTTATAATAGCATCAGGAACAATAAAATACCTAAAGATAAACTTAACCCAGAAGGTTAAAGACTTGTAGACTGGAAACTACAAAATTGCTTTAAAAAATTAAAACAAAACAAAAAATCAAATACAAGGAAATATATCCCATATTTATGGATTAGATGACTTAACTTTGTTAAATGTCCATATTACTCAAAGGTGCAGATTCAGAGTAATGCCTATCAAAATAGCAATAGCAATTTTTTTTTTATACTGGGGATTCAACTCAGAAGCATTCTATCTTTAAGCTACACCTCCATCCCTGCTTTATTTTGAAACAGGTTCTCACTAAGTTGCTGGGGGTCTTGCTATGTTGCTGAGGCTGGCCTTGAACCTATGATCCTCCTGTTTCAGCCTCCCAAGTATTGGGATTACAGGCATGCACCATCATGCCCAGCAATAGCATTCAAAAAATTTTGGAACCAAAAAAGACCCTGAATAACCAAAACAATCTTGAGAAACAAGAACAAAGCTAGAGGTCTTATACTTCCTGACTTCAAAACATATTCGAAGCTATAGTAATCAAAATAGTATGGTATAGACATAAAGACAGACATACAGACCAATGAAATTTTCCAGAGCCCAGAAGTAAGCCCATGTGCTATGTCTGGATATGGTATATGTTCTTCAGAGGTTCATGTGTTGGAATCTTAGTCTCCACTTGGTAATGTTGAGAGGTGGTAGAATGTTTGAATGATCAGGACTCTCAGAATTAATGCTGGTCTTACAGAATGAGTGAGTTCTCAGTGCAGGACCGACTCCTGCCTATTCTCCAGCATCCTGCCTCATCATGTGATGATGTACATGTTCCCATTATTGTGATGTCGTCCACCATGAGACCCTCGCCACGGCTGAGTAGAAGCTGGTGCTATGTTCCTGGATTTCTAGAACCATGAGCAAAAGAAATCTTATTTCTATTACTCAGCCTCTGGTATTTTGTTATAATAACTGAAAAAAGACAAATACATTATGCATAGATGGTCAACAAATTCTTGACGAGGGTGCCAAGGATACACAACGCAGAAAGGACAACCTCTTCAACCAGTGGTGTTGGGAAAACTAGAAATCTACATACACATGAATGAAATTGGGTGCTTATCTTACACCATTTTCAAAAACAACTCAAAATGGATCAAAGACTTAAATGTAAGACCTCAAACTGTAAAATTCTGAGAAGAAAACAAAGGCAAAGCTTCATAACATTCATCTTGTCAATGATTTATTAGCAATAACGCCAAAAGTATAGGCAACAAAAACTGTAAGAGGCAAGTGGGACCACATCAAACTAAAAAAGTGTTTGGGAGAATATATATGCAATTTGTCTATCTAGTAAGAGGTTAATACCCAAAATATATAAGAAAACCGTAGAGCTCAATAGCAAACACAAACAACAACAAAAACAAAAAGCACCAAATCCAAACCAATATCCTGGGTGAATAATAGGTAAAGGACTTGAATGGACATTTCTCTAAAGAAAACATAGAAAAAGGCATGCAAATGGCCAACAACTATATCAAAAGATGCTGAGCACCTCTACTCATCAGGGAAATGTAGAATCAAACCACAATGAGATACTGCTTCAGATCTGGTGGGATGGCCATATTAAAAAACACAAAAAGGGACAGAAAATGCAAGTGATATTGAGGGCGTGAAAATGTGGGAACCCCGTGCATTGTTGGTAGGAATGTAAAATAGTACAGCTGCTGTGAAGTCCCTCAAATAATTAAGATTATAACTACCTTATGAGCCAGAAATCGCACTTTGGGGTATCTATCCATCCAAAAGAATTGAAACCAAGATCTCAAAGAGTTATTTGTACTCCTGTAGTCACTGCAGTATTATTTACAATAGCCAACCTGCATGTTCATCAGAGATGGGTGAGTAAAGAAAACGTGATATATACAGCACACTACTTTTGGTATGGAATGTTACTCAGCCGTAAAAAGAAGAAACTTCTGTCATATGTTATGTCATGGATGGATCCTAAGGCCATTATGCATAAGTTGGCCACAGAAAGACAAACATCGTATGATTCACTTATATGTGGAATCTAAAATAATCAAACCCATCAAAGCAGAAAGTAGGATAGTGGTTGCCAGTGGGGGGAGGAGAGCTGCTGTTCAGTGGGTGTGAAGAAGATTCAGTCATGCAAGATAAAAAAAAAGTTCTCTAAATCTGCCATAGAAAATTGTGCTTATAATTAACACAACTGTGGTGTACACTTAAAAATCCATTAAGAGGATAGATAGATCTCAGATTATGTGCTTTTTTAACCACAATAAAAAGTGAATGCACCTCACATTAGCAATCACAGATATGCAAATAAAAATTATCACCTGTCAAATTAGTAAGGATTTTAAAATGCTAGCGAGAGCTCCCCGAGGCTGACTTTCGTTTACAGTTAGTAACAGCATAAACAGGTAGGCACAACCGGTTTGAAAAACATTTTGGAAATACACAATGAAAGGTCTTAAAAATGTTTATATTCTTTGATGTAATAATTTTACTGGTACAAATCTGTTTTGGCGAAATAATGACAAATGTAAATATGCTAAATTATGTATAAAAACAAAATTTAAAACTATTCCAAATGTTCCATAAGAGGGAAATGGTTAAGAAATATTGATAATTATGGTAAATGTTTATGAGGTTTTAGTAATAAGAGAAAACTCACAATATAGTACTAAGTGAAAAACTATGTCAAAGAGAAGAAAAACGCAAAAGATGAAGGAAATATATAAAATGATAACTAGTATTATTTCTGGGCAAAGATATATGGATGATTTTTTTAAAGTTTTTTTTTTAAATCCTTTTTTCCATGTTTTCCAAACTTTGACAAGAACTCATATTATTCTTTCAATCAGAAAATACCAAAAAGTTTAATCAAATATAATCTAAGATATACAATACAATATATACAAGAATATATATTGGGATCTGTTGGTCCAAATATGTATATTTTTCAAAATGCCTACCTGCTTCTTAATCTTTGTAAAAATAAATGCATAAGATAAAATGTAGAGTAAGCAAAAATTAAACTCTTTCTTGTAGAAATGAAAATGAGAGGTATTTTACTGAAGGTATATTTAAAACAAAAACTTTTTCATTAAATACTTCAATTACAAAATAAAAGAGATATCAGAGAGCAATCAAGATAATGCATTATTTCATTGTTTCTTTGTAAAGTTAAACATATGGCTTCTCACAGCCCAAGACACAGCGTTAAGTCCCTGCGGGTTGCCCTGGGCCACACTCTTCAGAAGTGGTGTGGGGGAACAGAGAGGGGCACGGCCAGCAGGAAGGGAAGGATAGGGTCTATCCTGGCGGCAAGGACAGCCAAACCCACCCTGGCTTTCAGTGGATTGGCAGATGGCACAGGCAGATTGTCCCACCAGCCTGGAGCCACTAACTAAAACAATTACATTCAAGAGGGAATACATTCTTGCTACAATCAGATTCCTAATCTTAGCCTGGATGGTGGGGGTCATGTTCTACTTGGTTTAAATTGTGAGCATAGATAGTGATGCGGGATGAGCAGAGAAAGGTGGGAGCTGGCTTCTCCAGGGACACAAGCCACCAACCCTGAGAAAGTCAAGTCTACTGTCCTGTGGGTCCCAGCTCTCTTCTTTGATCCCTTGAGAAGTGTTTCTTTACTTTTTTATGCATATGTTTGAATGGGAAAGCACATTTGATGATCTTGGGTACAATCCAGAAACTAGATATGGTTCTGGTGGACCCATTCTGGGTTTATTTATTTATTTTTTTATTTTTTGTTGGTACTGGGATTCCTGGAAACCCTTCTACCTTCGGGCTACACTCCCAGACCTATTTTTTTTAAAAATATTTTTTATTTGGAAACAGGGTCTCTTAAGTCAGGGCGGCTGGCTTCGAACCAGCACAATCCTCCTGTCTCCGCCTCCCAAGCCCCCCAAGCCCTGGGGTTACAAGCCTGCGCCACCACGCCCGGCCCATTCTGGGTTTAAAGAAAAAAAAAAAATTAAATGAGTTGGGAGATTTGGCTTAGTCAGGATTTGGGATTTTGGAAAAAGATTCAATCTATCAAGAGTGAACTAAGCTAGGCGTTGGTGCCTGTTTGTAATCCCAGCATTTGGGAGGCTGAAGACAGGAGGACTGCAGTTCACAGACAGCCTCAGATACTTATGAGGTCCTTTGCAACTTTGAGACCCTGTTTCAAAATAAAGAATAAAAAATAGAGCCGTGGGTGTCGCTCAGTGGTAGAATACCCCTGGTTCCAACCCCATTACCGAAAAAAAAAAAAAAAAAAAAGTGAGCTGCCAGTGTCACAAGCTGGCTGATCTCTAGTTAGATGGCGCAGGCCACCAGTGTGTCACAGTGCTCACTCAATTCATCTGTTCACTTGGGTTTCCACACCTGTGCCTGTGTGCATTCTTAACCCTGATCAATAGGATGCTCTTACCAGACGGAAGCTTTCAGAGCCACAGTGACTGACAGAGCTGATCTACTTGCAAGCCCTGAACTGACTCTGATCAAAGCCTCCACTGATACAAAAACTCATTCAAACACTACCTGTAAGTAACTCTGATACAACCAGACCTCATTAAGCACTATAAACATGTTCAAGGACACGCTGGGAGAATAGTAAGATGTCCTTCTGGAAGTCATCAGTGGCCTGAGCAGACAGATAAAATGAAGAGGGTTTTAAAGAAGTTTGGGATATCTCGTGGGAAACTCTCAGCCTCGTGTCTGGAACTTAGTAGGGGGTTAATAAATATTTGTTTCCATCTTCCTAACAGCAGATGCAGAGCACAGCAAGGAAGAAATGGAGCCAGAACAGTGTAATGCACTGCACAAAAGCACAGCATGCCAAGAGAGGAGGAGGAAATTGTAGCCTAGAGATCAGTAGCAACACCAGAGTAGACCAGGAAAAGTTTAGGGTGTCAGCGCAGGTACTATGAGTTGGGGTCCACACACCTACAATGTGATTCTGATAGATTTTTGACTGCTACACATCTGTGTAGTAAGTTGAGGCCGAGAACAGATGAAGCCATTAATGATTAAGTGGAAACTCAAGACAGAAATCCCACCAACCTAGGTGTGAGGAGAAAGAATTCAACCCTTTAGCAAAAGCTTGTTGGTTGAAACTATATCAGACTTTTTACAGCATGTAAACTATGCAGGATGGCTATATTCAGTTTAAGTACAGAATTTCTATGTTTAGCCAAAATAAGCTAACTTTAATAAAATTCAAACGGCTTATCAATAGTGTGGCTTTAGTTATTTTTGAATAATTTATTTCTAAAGCCTCAAAAAATCAGTTACTAGCTGAAATACAATTACTGGAAGCATCATGTCACTAGCGTAATAACCTGTCAGAGAATGTTACAGAAAGGGTGTAGAGCAGCAGAATGGAAGGTTACAAATGCAATTATTTCTTTTCTAGCCCTTTACTTCGGGTCATTGGCAATAGTCGCTGTTTATACAGAGGGCTGCTTTTGCAGCCTTTTTTTAAAAAATACTTAACAGGTTTGAGAGTCAGTGACTGGCAATAATATATAGAGTTTCTAGCATGTTATGTGTGCTTAATAAATGTTAAAATATTTAATAAAAGTCCCGTATGATGAAAAACAGCAGCCACTAAAACTATTATAGTCTACAGAATTTTAAAGCCATAGTAATAACTATTTTTAAGGACATAAAAAGCAAACAGTGCACCGATTAAACCATGGTAATAAAAGAACATTTATATCTACTAAAAAATCCACCCAGGTAATGTCCTCTTAAGTTCCTCGGGGAATAGAAGGAAAATGGATAGAATATGGATTTAAAAATATATATATATACATATATGTATGTATAGATAGATAGATAGATATAGTCATGTGGGGGTCTGCGGATGACAACGGCCAACAGTGGGAAGCTCCGAGGGCCTTCCAGACTTCCCAAACCCCGCACCCCGGGCCAGAGCTCTTCAATTCCCCAGCCGCCGAGAGGACGCGGCAGCCCGCTGAGCGCGCGCGACACTGCCCGGTGTCAGCGGGGACGCGAACGCGTGATCCAAGAGGAAGTTCTACATTTCCATCCATCTAAGCCCGGGGAAACCTCGGGCGGGCTCGGGAACCGCGTCCACGGGGCTTCCGGGGGTGGGGGGCGGCCTCCCGCGCAGCCCGGCGCGGGCGAGGGCTGAGGACCCCGCGCTCTAACTTTACCCAAGGAAGGCAGGAGAAAAACAGAGCTGCTCCTTTAAGAGCTCCCCTTCCCTTTTACTCTATGTTTACATAACACCGGCCGGTCGGCGCGCGCGGGCGGGGCGGGGGCGCGGCGGCCCCACGCGCGGGGGGCGGGGCGAGGGCCGGGCGGGGCGGGGCCTCACCTGCCCGGGGGCGGCGCCCTCCGCCCCGCCCCGCCCCCTCCCGGCGTCCTCCCGCCTCGCGCCTCCCGCGGGGCCTCGGCGGCGGCGGCGGCGGCGGCGGCGGCGCTGCTGGCTCCCTGGCCGGCTCGCGGCTGGCCGCCGGCTCGGCGCGGACGGGTCCCCGCCGCCCGCTCGCAGTCGTCGCGGGGTCTGGCTCGGGCGGCCGCGGCGCGCGGAGCCCGGACGCCGGGCGGCAGCGGAGCCGCCACGACGGAGCAGCCGCGGGACTGGCCGCCCCGCGCCCCGCTGGCCGCCGTGCCCTTCCCGGGCGCGCTCACCCCCTTCTCGGGATGGGATTGTAGCGGCGGCGCGGACGCGGCGGGGATCGCGGCGGAGGCGGCGGCGGCCGAGCGGGGCTCCATGTTTTCCCCCGGCCAGGAGGAGCCCTGCGCCCCCAACAAGGAGCCGGTGAAATACGGGGAGCTGGTGGTCCTGGGGTGAGTGGCGGCCGGCCCCCCGCGGGGCTGAGCGCGGGCGGTGGGGGTCCCGCGGTGCCCCCGCAGCCCGAGGCCGCCCGCGGGCCCCCGCGGACCTCGGGCCGACCCCCGGCTCGGCCGCGGCGGCGGGTGTGCGGGGCGCCGCCTCCGGCCGCGGGCTGCGGGGCCTCCTCGGCCGGCGACCCCGGGCAGCGCGGACCCCGCCGCCCCGACCCTCCGGCGGGGAGCTCGCCAGCCGGCCCGCCGCGGCTCGCTCTCCGCGGGTGAAAACCACATTGTGAAGATAGTAATTATCTACAATCGTTAAACAGCAGCAATTAGAGACTTCATCTACTTCCTGAGTTTCCTTGTGACATTTCTATTGTTTACCCTTAATAAGCCGGGAGAGAGGCTTCGCGGGATGAAAGCAGGATAAAGTGGGCAGTGAGAGGAGAGTGGAGGAGGGAGGAGGAAAGTGCAGGAAACTCGGAGCTGGAGCGGCTCGGCTTTAGAGCTGCAGGAGGAAGGACCCCCCCACCCCCCCTTGGACGCGCGGCTCCCGGGAACCCGCGCTTTTGTCCCTCTCTGTTCAAAGACTTGTGCTCAGAACATCCTGGGTGCTGCTAGGCGCAGCGCACGCGTGTGGGTCTTTGCTGTGGACTCGGGGGACTTTGGAAAAATGTGTTTTGATGACCTGAAGTAAGTGCCCCATTGAAATGTTTTAAAGAGAGGAGTTTTTAAAGAGAAGCTTCTAGACACAGTAAGCCTCAAAGTTTCCTAGTCTTGTTCACTTTATTGCTAGAGTGCTGAGTGGGATAGTACTGGAAATCCCACTGATGTGAAGCTATCTGCAGATTCGCAGTTTTTCTCACCTGTATGGGAATTGCACTTCAAAGACAGATGTCAGGGTTGGCTGGAAAGAGGAAGAATGACCAGGGGAAGCCACAGTTTAGGCTGGCTTATGTAAGGTCAGTCCAACCTAATTTTGTGGAGTTTGGTTTTGTTTGTGTGGCTGGCTTCAAAGTGTGTTTAACACTGTGAACTTGACCAGAACTTTATTTCCTTTTGAGGCAGTCGTTGTTGAGATGTTTCAGAAAAGAAGTTTTTTTGCTGGGGAGGTTTTGTGCTCATGGCTGGAAGTGCCGGACATACCAAAGCCAGGAAAAGGATTTTTATCTTGGATTTTCCTGGTGTCATGGCATATTTGAAGTTGGCTATGTAATTACATTGCTGGTTGCCTGCACCCCATCACTGGCTAATGCTTTTCCAGGAGACACTGAGTATGACGACATTGCCTAGTTGGGGCCAGATATCCAGCAGTTATTTGTGCACCTACTATGTGCCAGATCTGTTTAGGCATTGAAGAGCCAGCAGTGAACTGGGAATTTTCATTTTAATGTGGAGTGACAGGCATAACCAGAAATGTGAATAAATTAACTTAACCAAATTAATAAGTAACAATTCCAGGTGCCACCAAATTCTCAACAGAAAGTTGGTTAATTTCGAGAGTGACTACTATCAGTATTGCTTCCTTCAGTTAGGTCAGGAAAGGTCTCTTCTGAGGAAGTAAAATGTGAGTAGAAAATGCTAGTCTGGGTTTTATATACTTGAATTAGGGGTTTGTTTGTTTTTTGAGAGTAGATTTATGACTAGCAATATTGAATACATCAGAGAGCAGGTGAAATAGTGAATAGGTAAGTAGATTTTAAAGAGGTCCCTATTAGATCACACCCCACCGTTAAGACTTGAGACAAGCCTGTATGGGAAACATCAATAACACTGAAAGAAAAATTACTGTTAAGTTTGCATATCTGGTCCTATAGGACATGGACATTGATTGGTACATAGTTAGATTTTCTTAAAAATTATTTTTGAGGTCGAAAAATACCCAATACTTGGAATTGATAGATTCTTTTTCTTGCTTGTAAAATACAATTTTTAAAGTTGCTTTGTGATTGTTATTTTTGATAGTAAGATGTTACTAAAAATTCTGGATGGCAGGCTGAAAGATTGATAGATGCCAGTATCTTTATACAGATACCTCAATACCTTTTCATGGGTTACACGGTTACTAAAGAATGCTATGTAGTTAGGATTTTAGTGGGGTCATCACTTTCTGGCAGATTAATGGAATTTAAATTATTCCATAGTTTTAAACAGTTAATGTATCATAGCCACAAGTCTTTTTTGTGTCCACTACATAATTGAAGGTGGAGGACATGACTTGTCTAACTACTGGGTCCTTCTTGTTATTTTAATATTAAACTTGACTAACATTTTAAGGTTGAGAATGTGGCTTAGGATTTGAGAGGCAATTTAGTGGGATGGGAAGAGCATGCATTTACAGTTAGGAGACCCAATTCAAATCCTGCTCTTCTGCCAAGCAGCTTTGTGATTTTGGCTTGGTTCCCACCCCTGTGTTTCTTTAGCAGTAACAAAGTATGATTGGATTAGGTATTCATCAAGAACTTTTGGTCTGTACTCTGTGATTGTGTCCGTCGGCTCAAACGTGGAAAATGTATAGTTAAGTTACATGCTCCTAGTAGCTTGACATTTGCTAATTTTGTATATACTGAAAGTGCTGGGCACACATCCTGTATCATAATAGCTGAAAAGCCAGTGCTACACATGCTTTTTATAAAGCAGATATGCACAAAACAGGCATTAAGAAAAGTTGTAATACAATATGTGGGAGGTTGAAATAGGAGGACCACAGGTTTGAGGCCAGCCTGGGCAACTTAGCAAGACCCTGTCTCAAAATAAAAAAAAATAAAAAGGGCTGGGGAATGTAGCTCAGTGGTAGAGCGCCCCTGGATTCAATCACAGTAACTTCCATGCATTATAATAGTATGTGCATATTTGAATTATTGATATTACTAAGTGCGAGCATTCAGATTTTGTAAAATATGCTCTTCCAAGTTTAAGGAAGGTGATGATGTTTTTAAGTTAAGCTACATAAACTGAAATACTAGCACAAACAGGAGATAATCTGATGATAAAATTTAGGACTGGTACATTCTTATGGGGATATATATATATCCAGCCCTCTTTTTTATTCATGAAGAAACCGGGCTTCTGGAAGGAAGGAGGTTTGCTCAAGTTCATAGCTGCTTGGGCCTGAGCTGGGTCACCCTATCATGGTTTCCCCACCACCAGGCCACCTCCAGCCATGCCATCAGATGTCATAATGCAGAAGCGCATGTGTGGTGGTTGTGCAATTTAGAACTGTTTTGATAACTGAGTACAAATGATTTCATTTGTAGTTCTCTGTATTTTATTTCATGCATGGAAAGACATTTCTCTGAGTATAGGGTTCAGACTGCCAAAGAGATCCTTGGCACAAAAAGAAGTTAAGCTCTGCAAAAGAAGGTTTATAAATATGATGGAAAAATATTTTGGTGGAAATTGAGTAAGCCCTATGAAATGGGGGAGGTACCTGCCTCATTATCTTTGGATAGTGCACCATTCTGTTAGACAAAACAAAGAAGACTATTACTTGAAGGGGTTATAGACTGTATGTTTTTTAAAGGCAGCTCTCAGTTTCCATATGCTTTTTGTGTTATACCCTTGGGACTTTGCCTTGACTGTTTCTCCCTATGGTAGCAATAAGGAACTGTAAAATATACCCTGACACTTTTCCTTCTCTTGTCCACCACTCTAAATTGGAACCAAAGACGTCAAACTAGTGTTATCTTTTATAGACTAAAAAGTCTTTGAACTTAAAAACAACAACAAAAAAATCCTGAAAACTTGTACTGTCCCATAGCATGTGGGGTGATCTGAAGAGCTCAGATCTGTTGTGTGGATGGACTGTTTCATTCTGTAGGCTATTAAGGGTTATGATGTGACTGGCTTTGGGTTGCTATATTTTCCTTTACTAACTTTAGCCTTGTTTGGAGTATGTGGCTGTCTGTGTGGCTTTTTGGCTTCTGGTGTGGCTTTCTCAGATTTATTTGTTTCTCTATTTAACATACTGAGACTGGAATCTTTATTAGGGGTTTTCATTTTTGGTTGTATATCATCATGTGATCAATATTTGGGGATGCTTCATAAGACAAAAATAAACTGAGCTTGATTTAGGTTCCAGCAGTTTTACCAAACATTTTATCCAAATGATAAAACACAGACACAAAGACTGAAACAAAACAAAGCCTAGCAGTTGCTGTGTTTGGGGCCACTGATCTCCCCATACTGAGGCCACTGCTCTGTGTCTGCTGTGCAGAGTTGCAGCGTGGCCTCCCTGAAGTGACTGTGTGGGGCTGTAAGTTGGCTTTTGAAAGGAGAGGACAGACGCCGGGCGTGGTGGCGCACCCTTGTAATCCCTGCGCTGGCGTAAGAGACCCTGTTTCAAAATAGGTCTGGGAGTGTAGCCCGGAGGTAGAAGGGCTTCCAGGAACCCCAGTACCACCAAAAAAAAAAAAAAAAAAAAAAAAGGAGACGACAGTAGCATCCAGTGGTGGACATCATTGGTACAGGAGGAAATTAATTACTGTGAAAAAAAATTTCTAATGACTTTGATTTAATTAAAGGTTTCTCCTAGGGTGTGAGGAAAGCCTACTTTATAAAAAGAGAAAAAGCACAGGTTAGAATGATTCAGTTATTAGTTCTTCCTGAGCTTGTTGTTACCTTCATCTTCTAGAAGATAAAATCAGAGGAGAAAGTGCTTCATGTTTCTTAGCTTTGTCTAAATCAGCGGTTCTCAACCACTGTCATAGCCACCTCCTGTGTGATGACCAACCAGTCATGAGGTACACGGTCATAGCTTATGACAAGTAATAAAGTGTGGCTCTTTCAAATGCTTCAGAGATGTCCCGTTAATAATGCCATTTCCCACCCACACGCACTCCGATGTGTTTTCTCAGGTGGGAAAAAAGCAAGGGATGGAGTCACATCAGGAAAGCCAGGAGTTTACATGTTCAACAAATATTTATTTGGTGTCTTCTAGGCTTGGGGAATACTGCTAAGACAAGCAGACAGGTTTCTTGGCCTAGTGAGTTGCTAGATATTCTTGTCACAGGCCCTTAGTAACAACTACTACCGATGTTCAGGTCATTTATTCCACAGATATTGAGCATCTACAGAAACTTGATAGGTGCTGTGCTTGGCAGTAAGGTTTGCGTACGACAGGTACAGTCCTCTGCTGTGAAGCTCACAGCTTAGTTGGTAAGAGAAGGGCTGTGATAGTTAGTGGGGTCTCCTGCCCCTGCCAAGAAAGGGTGGTCTAGGTGAAGCTGAGAGGGCAGGGGGCTGTAGGGAGAATGTACAGAGCTAGGAGAGTTGGCCTGTGAATTAAGGTGAGAGGTGATGGTGGAGACAGGTCACAAAGGGCCCCTACATTATTGGGTTTGGACTGTAAGGATACAGAAGACAATGGCAGAAGCGAGGGCACAGAGAAGGCCTTCAGTAAAGAGGACGCAGTGGGGATGGAGGGAGAAACCAAGGCTGGAGCTCACCCTGGCAAATAATGGGGTGTGAGCCAGAGGGTAGCTGACCATCTTCTGGTATCTGCTTCCTGTCCCTCCTGAGACCTAGGTGCATACCTTGCCCAAGTTCTTTGTGGTTGAGCATTCATTTAATGACTTAGAAAGTACCGGCTGAGGACCAGCACTGCCCCTGCCCTGGCTTGCGGTGGTGAACAGGCTCCTTTCCTCCCTGCCTTCCCCGAGCTGCCTTTTAGTGGGAGAGATGGCAAGCAAGTGAGTAGGTAGGTAGAGCGGAGTTCCAGTGAGTGTACAGAGGAAAGAAAGATTGGCTGGGTAGCAGTTGGGGGACTAGCAGGGTAGACGTGCTAGTTTTTCCAGGAAAAGAATCCTGTGATGAAAGCCTCCACTCTTCTTTTTTTTTTTTTTTTTTTTTTCTTTTCTGGGTAAGCTACTTTGAGGGGGATCTGCTCTTATGGCCAAAAGGTTCTGAATGTTTCATTAGTTAAGGAGGCAAAATATATAAGCAGTTTACCAAAAAGAAAATAGAAGTACAAACATACAGATGGGTAGCTATTTAATGCCCCACTCCCAAACAAACATGGTTCAGTCTGCCAGGGCACTGCGACTTGCTTGCTCAGAGTAGTACTCACATTCCACCAGGGTTCATTGAATGATCTGATCTTCATGTGAAGTTTGCCCTGGAGGACAGGAAGCAGGACTCCACACCCCTGTGGAGACGGCTGGGCACACCTTTCTGGCATACAGCAGGCACTCCTCAGAAGTGTCTTGAGGGAATGGATTTCAGGAACACAGCGTGGCATCCCGCTTGGCACAGAGGCGTCACCAGGGTCAGTGGACCTTTCTGGACTTGGAAGGAACACTGTTTCTGTAGCCCAGTTGCAGTTCTGTCAAGATCCTACCAGCCTTTAGGGCCCAAGTTAAGGGCTCCCTGAGATACTAAGCTACTTTGCCATCATTAGCCATTCCAATTTCAACTTTTGTTTGTTTTTCTTTCCCTGAGTTACCTAACAGTCATTTTTTCACCTGCAGAAAGTTCTGCCTTGAAGGGAAGCAGGCCATCTGTTCTGATTCCACCAGCTGCTCCGAGCTGCATTGCAGTGCACCACGGCAGTGCGTTGAAAGGCTGTGGTCATTAATGCCTGTTAATGATGGCTGGAGGTACTGTGGCATCCAAGCCTCCTCGTTTCCAGCAGCAGGTTGAAGTCTCTGTTGAGATTTCCTTTCCAGCCATCCAAAGAATGCCTCTCACACTCTCAAACACTTACCTCTGCTTATTCCTGGCTTTTCTGCTTGTGCAGAATCTGTCTTTTTAGATAAGAAATCATTATTTCAAGCTTTGGACTTCCGTCCTAATTAGTACCCGTTTAACAGAATCCAACCACAGCAGGCAGTATGTTTAGCTTCTAGGCTATTGGTGTGAAATGTCTGTTTACTATTACCAAGTGCCCCCTACCCCCAGCCTTGGTGGCCCCTCCTCCTTCTCCATCTGTACCCAGCCTTCTTGAAATTCCTCCTTGGTTGTAGAACACTCTCACTATAATGAGAACTTGTGATGGGTTTTCCTGGGGCACTTGATTGATTGATTGGTTGATGATTGATTACTTTGAGGGAAGATTCTTTTGCAAAAGGACAAAGGAATATACTCTCACACCAGATCCCAGAAAAATATGCAGACTAGATCTTTATGCTTCTCAAGATAGTTTTCACTACTTGACTTATTTTTGCTTAGTAAGTATTCAGTTGGCTCGACCCTTAAGCCACCCAGTGAAAGAATAGTGCTAAATGCTCTCTATGCTATTGAGGTGGAAGTTACTCAGTTTTCCGAGCTGCTGGTGTGGTGGGTTGGAGATCAGATAGGGAACTCGGGCTTTTCCTTCATCTCTGTTCTTCCCAACAGGCAGGAGTTCCTCTGGCCCCTGTGTGCGCTGAACCTCTGGCCAGGAGAACCCCCTCTCTTTGAAACTGGGCTGGTTCTGTGATGGTGTTGCGTGGGCTGTGGTCTATGGGTGGACACGATGCTGTGGGGCTTCTGGATGTTGCCTTAAGGAATACCAGAGCTTGGCTTTTGCCCCCTGCTCTCACAACAGAATACCACAGTGGGGCTTCAGCGACAGAAACTCACAGCTCTGGAAGCTGGGAGATGTCATCAGGTTGGTTTCTCCTGTGGCCTTTGTCCATGGGTCACAGGCACCCGGGTTGCCTCTGGGTCCTCGCATGGCCCACTCACTGTGCACCAGGGCCTCAGGTGCCTCTTCCCCTCATGACACTAGTCATACTGGATTAGGGTCCTCCTGGGTTACCTCAGTTCAAGTCCTCGTCTCCAAACAGTCACATTCTGAGGTTTTCTGGGAGTTAGCACTTCAGTATGTGAATTTTTTGGGGTTGCAGTTTAGACCAACTTGTCTTTTTAAGGACAGCTGCCTTATAAAGAAGTCAGACTGCCCTGGGTGGGGGGAGAGAGTTGCTCTGGCAGATGAGAGATTATAAAAGGAGAGGGAGAGTTCCACCAGTCCCCAGCACCACAGCTGATACAGCAGCCTTGTGAGCAAAGCCATCAGAGTCCCTTGGCAGTCAGGCTCCGGGTCATACCACACAAAGCAGAGACGAGTGTTCCCAGACACCCCGCTCACGAGGAAGCCTTGTCACCAGATGCTTGGTGGTTTAAGCCACTTCGTTTCCAGGAGCTTGGTTACACAGCAGCAGACAAACAGCACAATACTACATTTGCATGCGGTTTGGTTGTCAGACCTGACAACTCAAATATGAAATAAGTTCACTGAGTTTTTGTCATTTTTTGTTTCCTTCAGGTTATTAATTACTGTAATAAGCACAGTTGCAGCCTTTGGATGAGAGTTATTCCAAATATTAAGTAGTCTATAGTTTGAAAGCTTAGCTTATAACTCTATCAGTGTGAATCACCTGTGAGTTTCCTTGCGGTCATTCCTCTCCATAGCCAGTACTGTCTCCTGACATTCACAAAAGCACAGCGGTGGAGTGGCTCGGCTGAGCTGAGAACCATGTTTCTGGGAGACTCCCACATAAGCAGCTTTCAGCCAGGACAGCTAAGTGCATGACACAGATTTTGAGGCTTTTAAAGGTCACCTGACAGGAAATAATGGAACCAGCAGAGATTTGAGTAGGGGACGTAATCTACACCAGCATATCACAGGTACAGGGTACCTAGTGGACCAAAGAGTGTTCTAACACTGCAGTTGGGTGGTTAAATGACAGGATGGAAAGCTCATTTATATCGGCTATACCTGTCTGACTGGGCAGTAAGAATGCAATATAGTTCCTGAAATACTTCATGTCTCCTGCACATGGTGGAGAACAGTTCTGTGCTGGGTAAGAAACAAGCACTGGCAGAAGGTCGCACTGGTGTGGCGCTGTTTGAGGCGGGCCAGCATGCCACCTGCAGAGGCCAGGTGTCGCGGCAGCCCTGTTGCCTGTCATGTGCGCTGCACCCAGGTCCAAGGGGGACCTGCAGGCATGGAGCCACTGGCTGCTTCCTCCATACCAGGTACGTCAACACAGGAGGAAAAGAAAAAAGACTCCCTGGTGCTAACTGAGGTGAATGCAATTTTGAAAACCTCCCCCAATCCTGCTGGGGAACTTTAACATTTTTTCACTCTTAATAGGAGGGACAAAAAAATAAAATACCCAAACCTTTTCTATTAAGTGATTGTTAAACTCCCAAATGTTGTATTTTATAAGTGTGTGGCTTTTATAATTTTGTAATTCTTAAAGTTTAAAACTGCAGTAAGACTTGGGGGCTATATAGAAGAGCTCATGTGTCCTGTGTGGGTGTATTTACTTAAAAAATGGGATTCATTATACATACAGAGGTTGAGCACTGTTTAAACATGCGCACTAAACGTTGCGGTTTGTACGAGGTGATGCTGCAGCTTTTGCTCTTTGATGGTTTCTGTTGAGGACCAAGAGTGCTGGAAATCACATATTTCCTAAGGAAGTGCAGAGCAGTGAATTCTAGTTGTTACTGATTAGGCGTGCTGGGAGAGAGCTGTTATTCCGGGAGCTCTGTATGTCAGGTTCTCCTAGGCGCTTTATGCTATTGTTCCAGGAATTGGGTTTTATTATTTGGGCATTGAGACTCCAGTTTAGTGACTTGTCCATACTTGCTCCCCTCGTTCATGGCAGAGTCTGGTTAAAAGGTGGTAGGTCAGTCGATGTGGCTCTGAAGCGGAGTCCTTTTGCAGTGTGAAGGTGAGCCTCATATGTATTGCTGGGAGATGAGAAAGAATTTCCCAGGGCAGCAGTTTTCGGGCCGAATTTTGAAGGGTGACCCGAATTTTTCTACAACAGTAGTAATGGAGGCACAGGGTTTAGGCATGTGAGGAATTTGGCTGGAGGCAGAAGTGCTTCAGAAGGAGAGAGATGAAGTTGGAAGGTTAGTTGGAGTAGTACCAGTTGGTCAACAATTGCTTATGGTAGTATAGTGGGTTACAACAGAACAGCCCCTGTCTTCATGGAGCTTTTAGCCTATTTGAAAGGACTTTAAACAAATAAAAGCCAGCTGTGGTAGTGCACACTTGTGATCCCTGTACTTGTAAGACTGAAACAGGAGGATCACACGTTTGCAGTCAGCCTCAGCAACTTAGTGAGTCTCTCAGCAACTTAAGGAGACCTTCTTTCCAAATAAAAAGTAAAAGGCCTGGAGGTGTAGCCTGGAGGTGTAGCCTGGAGGTAGAAGGTTCCATCCTCAGTACCACAAAATAACAAACAAAATAATAATAATAAAAAAAAACAAGTGAAAGCAAGATACTTACTGCCAAGTACAGGGCTCTATGGGCTTATTTCCAGGGGGCGCGCTCATGTTGGGGGGTCGGGAAGGAAGATTCCATGTAAGCTGAGATGGGAAGGGTGAGTAGGAGCCAGCTGATGGTAGCAAGAGAGGGCAGCGTGTTGGGAGGCAGGGCACGTGAGGGCTGAGGAGCAGAGGGATGCCAGTGTGCCTGAAGGCCAAGGGCTTGGAGGACCAGGGTAAGAAGGGAGACTTATGAGCCCTGTGAAGACTTAGGCCTCAGCGAGTGGGGAGCCACGCCATAACATCTCAGGAGTTACTCCAGACCATAGGTAGCCAGTGCAGTTTGAAGTTTCTGAGTGGGGAGTGAAGCAGTTATCAGGACCTGATCTCACATGAACTCTCCAGTAGGCCTGTCCTTCCTCTTCTGTTCTTCATTTCCTCTTCCTCTGTCTCCCTTCCCCTGCCAGAGAACAATGCTCATGGTGGGTGTTGTAGCCCCATCTGCAGGATGGCATTCATGGAGGAAGGTGATCATTTGGTCACTCAGTGGTTTGTTTTGGAAACCGTGTGAATGTTTTGGGGTTGAAACCCACTGGCTAAGCAGTCAGAGGTCAGCAAACTCTTTCCCAACTCTACCCTCTGCAACCTGGAGCCTGGCGTCCTTGTAGGCCCAGGTGATGGCGTCCCCATGTGTGGTCTGCGGGGAGAAGGACCATGGTGCAGGCCAGGGCCCTTTTTCCTTTGGACACCAGTGAGCATTGTTCAGTGGTTTACCTGGGAAGCTGTGCCCGCTGCTCTTTGTGCAGCCAGACTGCTCCACGCAGGTCTCTGCTGCTGCAGCTGTTTGATGCTGGGCTAGGCCAGTAGTAGCATGGGACAGGTGGCTGCTATTCCATCCCCCACCAGCACCTCTGATGGTGTCATCGGGAAGATTTTGTTGTAAGAGGAAAAGTATTTAACCTTATTGGTAACATCATTAAAGGAGTAAGGTTTTGTGTTGCATATTAATGAGAATACCCAGTATGCAAGAATTTGGCTGAAATACATAATTAAAAAATTGCAGTTGTTTGCAGGAGGCAGGTGATCACTGCTTGTGTGCTTGCCCTACCTGGCCTGTTCCTTCCCCCTCAGTGTCTGCCTGTCTTCAAGGAGCACCACTCCTTTTGAATTGAAGTAGAGAGTCCTGCTTAGAACCTGAGTTTAAAATCACCATTAAAGAGGAAGTATCCGAATCTGAGCCTTTTTTTATTTCTCTTTCCTGCGGAGATGAGGAAATTCCTGTGAGACTGTTACTCCTTAGCGGCCTGGTTCTTCCTCCCTTGGGGGAGGTGCCAGAAGGCCGGCTCCTGGTCACTGCAGTGGCATTTGTCCTTTCTTGAGAGGGGATGTAACCAGGTCCCATGCAGAGTGCTGCCCATGCCGGGCCTCTCTGAACTCTGACTAAAGGAGGTAGGGTCACTTGTCAGTCTGTAGGTGAGTAAACTGAGTGTGGCATTTGAGAAAGGTGCCCAGGGATATTGGACTGGCATGTGACTGAGCTCTGATTTAAAGTTAGTTTTTTTTTTTAATATTTTAATTTCCACACAGTTCTTTTCTCTTTCTTTCTTTCTTTCTTTCTTTCTTTCTTTCTTTTTTTTTTTTGGTTGATTTTGTTTTGGTGCTAGGAATGGAATCCAGGGATATTCTACCTCTGAGCCCCACCCTGCCCCACCCTTTACATTTTGTTTTGAAACAGAGTCTCCCTAGGTTGCTGAGAGTTTCCCTCTTTTGTTGTGGCTGTCTTTGAACCTGTGATCCTCCTGTCTAAGCCTCCCAAGTACTGGGATTACAGGCATATGGCACCAGCTTAACATGCCCACCTTAACACAGTTGTTCTTAAATCCTGCCTTTATGTGTTTAGAAGCATATTTGCAGTTTTTAAATGATGTATTTTAGCCAAATTCTTGCATACTGGGTATTCTTATTAACACGCAACACAAAACCTTACTCCATTAATGATGTTACCAGTAAGGTTAAATGATTTTTCTCTTAAAACTGAGATTACTTTTTTGGAAAATGTTTGCCCACTTTTGTATGCTCCTAGTATGTTTTCAAAACATTAAATATATGATTTCTAGGAAATAAACTATAATCGTCATCATACCTGCCTTCCTATTTGCCTCAATATATTATAGTTAATATTTAAAGGAAAACCTGCCATGATCATCTAAAATAATTCATAGTTCATTTTCTCTATGATCATCTATAGTTCTTTCCAAGATGACCCATGGAGGTGTCTTCTGCCTGCCATCAAATAGCTCTCTGACCTCGTAGCTGTGGCACACACTCTTGAATTTCCCTTTGTCTTTTGCTGTTAGTGATGTTTGTGTATGTTGTATAGCTTAGCAAGGGAGCTATAGTCAAGATTGGTGTTTGCTGGATACTAACACTACTGCATGTTGTTTCCTTTTCCTGTCTCTCTATCTTCCTGTTAGTATTGATTGAGGGAAAGAACTTACTGCTCCTCCCTTCTCTCTGGCAGCATTCAGTGCAGCCTGTTCCTGCAGTGGCACTCCTGCAGCTAATCTGAAAAGCACAGGCCAACAGCAGTCTAGGAAAATGCCTTTTATTTGCTTACACTGAGCATTAACTTGGACCAGATGCAGACTTGAAGGCTGTAATGAAAGTCAGTTGACTTAGACTCTTCTGAAGCCTGGCATAGCTTTGGGCTTTACAGTTTCAACCTTCCTGTGTTCAGATCTTTTCAAGTGACATACATGGGGAGGTGCGTAGCATCCAGGGTTTCTGAAAAGCATTCTTAGCCAACAGGCATCCTAAGAGATCAGACAGTAAAGCGCCAGAGGACAAATATAGCATCTTGATAAGCAATATTCCATGTTATATGGGGGGAAAACAGAGACCTGAAGCGCTGCAGGGAAGTAATTCAATCAGCAGATTCTGATAATGTAATAAACTACACAGGGTGAAACTTGAGTGGTTTACACACACCAGAATGCCCTTCAATTGAATTATTGTCTTATAATGGTTGTCTGCTCGTGTGTTTTAAATATTAAAAGAACAACGCAAGACACTTTTCCCCCCAGATGAGACAGAAGACACAAATCTTCACCACTTTAATAATTTGTATGCCCTCTCTCTCCTGTGACTGTCAGGGCTCATGTTTTGGGTTTATTAGTTGGAAATCCTGTGTGAAGAGTAGAACATACAGACTCTGTCGTTCATAAAGCAGTCCCTCAGCCCTCAATTATGTGGTATGGTTGCTTCTCTCTTCAGGGTAGTGAGGAGGACTGGGGGCATTGGAGGGGCGTTCCCTTGCTGGGTTTTCCCAGCTCCTGAGTGGTTTACTGCAGGGGTCGGGCAGGCAGCCCATGGGCCCTGGCACATTCCAGGTCCTCCATCACAGCAGTTCCAGAGAAGGTGAGGTCATCCCCACTGAAGAAAGAGGAGGCAGGGAGGCCAGGCCCGGGAGTTACTGATTTACATGAGGCTGCAGTCAGGAAAGGAGTTTGGAGTTTAGGTCTCAAATTCTAAAGCTCATGCATATTCCTCTTCTCAGAGACTAGACTTGTGCCATACCAGGGCTTCACAAGACTGGAGACTTGCGCTGCAGGTCCTGTTGTTGTCAGTAATAATTTGATAAAGATCTGAAGGGTGTAAGTCCTCAGGTCTGGCATTAGGTTCAAAGTTGTGACTATAACTAGAAATGTGGGAGACTTCCCTTAGGGCTGGGATGGGGTGAGAGCTTGACAACCCTGCTAGAGCTGTCCCCCAGGCCCCAGGCTACCTCCCTGCCCCCTTGCTGCCCTTTCTGTTTTCTCCTCCAGTGGAAGGGTCAGGGGCGCCTGCCCCTGGTTTTCCTGTTAGCTCCGCTCAGATCCAATGGGACAGTAGAACTCCACTCCCTTGGGAAAGGGCCTTCCGTAGCCCTTTCAGCTCAGTTTAAGTGAATCTTCCTCTGATCGAACTGGATATTTTTATCCATTTGCATTCCACCATGTTAGCTATAATAAATCACACCCTTTTGGATTTTGCTTGTGAAATTCTTTTTATCTCAGTTTTTCCAGTGTTAAATCAGTTTTAAGTTATATGTCATGGATTCTTCATAACTTTTTAATATCAACACTATTAACACTAAGCATTAAGCTTTCTTTCATTGAAAAAATTTATTAAGTGGAAAAAATTTAAGGCAGACTATTTGTATTCAGGTAATATGTTATTTAAAAAGCTATATGCTCAAAGGATATGTAAGGAATATTAACAGGAATTTGGGAAGGGGGAAGAAAGTCATTCATGATGCTGGTATTGTTTTTATGCTTTGCACATTCACTTCTAATTCTGGTCCATATATATATAAATATTTTTATATGTCATTGCATACATAGTGAATGTGCTTCTTTTTAAAGCATTGGCTAAGTGATCTTCATTTTTAGGAGGCTTGATTAATGTTAAAAAAGCATTTAGCTAGGTGTGGTGGTACACACACTTGTAAATCCCAGCATTTGGGAGGTGGAGACTGAAGAAGGATTGTGGTTCATGGACAGCCTCAGCTACTTAGCGAGGTTCTTCACAACTCAGTGAGATCCTGTTTCAAAAATAAAAGGACTAAAAAAAAAAAAGCAATTAAAATAGCCAAGTATATTTTTTTCTTGATCAAAGCAGGTATGCATTATAGGTTATTTAACAAAAATTCTCTCTCTCTCTCTCTCTCTATATATATATATATATATTTAGGATGTTGGGAATTTCTAAGGTTTCCATCTCTTCTAATGGGATGCATGTGAGGAGGAGAAACAGACAGGGCCCTACCCTGCTTGAGATTTCCAGAAGATCTCCAAGAGCCTGTGTATACACGTGCCTGTGTGTGTACATAAGTGTGTGTGAAGGGTCTTCTGAAAACAAGTCTCTTAGGTGCTTAGAGAAAAGGACACTTTCAGTATCATAAATTCTACACATGTATTTTTCAAGATAACTTATTTCCTGTTCTTGGGCCTCCCCCTGAACCACTGTTATGTGTCTTTATAACTTTCTTCCTTTTCTTCATCTCTGTGCTTCTGTACACACAGTTCCCAGTTCTTCCTCCAGTTGAGCTTTCTCTGCCTGCTATATCCTGCATGCTTATTAGCATGTAGATCTGGGGTCATCCATCTTCAGCTTGATGCTCCTTTTTTTACTGTGTCAAGGAGCAAGGATCTCTAGTGAGCTTTCTGTGCCTTGCGTCTCCTGCTTATCGGGAGCCTGGGGCTCCCTCAGCTGCACACTGGCCCATACCTGGCACTGTGTGGATGGTCAGGAGGGATGCAGAGATGCTCTCCTGGAGACAGCAGCATTGTGCTCTGGACAGCCTCTTCACTTTGCTCCCTGCTCTGGTTTTTAAGAATGCATTATAGCCGGGCGTGGTGGCGCACGCTTGTAATCCCCGCGCTTGAGAGGCGGAGACAGGAGGATCTCGCGCTGGTTTAAGAGACCCTGTTTCCAAAAATAAAATAGGTCTGGGAGTGTAGCCCGGAGAAGGGCTTCCAGGAGCCCCACTACCACCAAAAAAAAAAAAAAAAAAAAGCATTATAAAATGGGTATTACATTTATTCTTATTTCTTTAATAAACTTCCTAAAAGTATTCTCCTATTTATGCCTTTCAACGTCAGGTAGACTGTGAAGTTCCTCAGTGAACAGACATCACAGGTGCTCATTGATAATGGACTGTTTGGCCCTAAAATGAGATAGTAATGTCTTTAAAATTTTAAACTTTCAGAAGAGAAAGGGTTAAAGTAGATGTATACAGGGATGTGACCTAAAGCTGACAGTAATTTCAGCTTTTGGCATTAAAAGATCTCTCTTAGTATGTAGTATTAAAAATCTCCCTAGAAAAATCAACAAACCCAGCCTTATTTTGACAGTGATAAATCTTTATATTTACTCAAAATTAGTTGCTCTGGTTTCTTATCTTTTCACTCTGAAGTCACAGATAAATACTCTTTCCATTATAGTTTTCTGATGCTATCGCAGCGGGTTCTTGTGTTTGTATGCTGGCTGGGTTTCCTTGTGTGTGCGTGTTCACTCACCTCTTCTACTTTTCAGCTCCCTCCTTTTGATTCGTGGAGCACCTTATGCTGGTAATGCATGTATGACGTTTGCTCGTCAGCCTATTTCCACGTATTCTTTCTTCACGTCCCTGCAAACTTACTTGCTGTTTGTTGCCCCCCAACCCTAATCGTACTGTGTGGAACACAGCTTGTTATGTATTTGAAGCAAGACAGTTGGGGTACTCTGAAAGTCAACCTGAGCCTGTTTTTTTTCTCTTTCTTCTTTAAATTGTTGCCATGAAGAACCAGAGATCTTGTCATTACACTTTATTTCTTTTTGCTGGGGAGGGTGGTGTGTAGCAAAGGCATATATATAAACTATCCCTACTCCCCTTCCTTTTACTTTCTCCTCCCTTCTCAGTCCAGTTTCTCACTCAGTTTCCACTTTGTGGAGTTCTCAAATGAATATTCATTCCTTTGTCCATTCCCATTCAGTTCTTATAGGGACCGTAATTGATAATGAATGTCTAAAATTCAGCATATTCATGGGATTTATAAGAAATAAAAAGGGATTGTGGTGATGTGTTAGAAAATATACTAATACATTGGAGAGAAGTGTGGTAGCATAAGTTTGTGAATTAAGGTCCTCATTCTTAGTGGTATCTCTGTAGCCTTATGGCTGTATTCTAAGTGTAAAACGTACACAGACACAAACCAGGTTCTGTGAGCACGTGCACTGCTTCATGACGTGCCAACAAGTAGATGGGAAACAGTCTGCTGCTCAGTGTGTGCACAAATCTTTGGGAGGAAGCTGTAGCCCAAATGATTTGTGAACTGTGGTTTTGCAAAGTAGCTTAATGAATTCCTTCATTTAGTTTTGATTGAATTATAGTGAGGCACTGTCTTCTGTTGAGTATCTGGCTGATTATTCTTAAAAGAATTTCTTTCTGGTGTATGATGGGCATATGCTCTCAATACAAAATGATCCGGAAATTGCAGATATTTCCTCAAAATGAGAAGTAATGTCTAGGGGTGGTAGCCCAGAGATTTTGGTGGAATGCTGATGGTTGATGAGTCAATTTATTATGGAAAATCTCTCTAAAGTGAGATTTCTCTAAGAGCTGACATTTTTGGCTTTCTGTTATAATATATTAGCTACATGTGGTGACTATTATTAAATTGAAAACAGCCTGTATTTTTCTGCTAGGATATATTTAAAAATCTGGAACACTTGTTTCTTTTGGACTAAAAGTAACTGGATGTTATGGAATGTCACCTGGAAAAGTTCACATATTGACAACACAAAAATGTTCAGAGGTGAAATGATGGGACCAGGCCTCTAATATTATCAGTGGAAAAATACATTGATAGACAAATACCTTGTTTTGATAATGGGGATTGAACCCAGGGGCATTCTGCCTCTGAGCTGCACCCCCCAGTACTATTTTTTACCCTTTATTTTGAAACAGGGTCTTACCAGATTGGGAGAGTCTCACTACTGGCCGAGGTTCTCCTTGAACCTGTGACCCTCTTGTCTCAGCCTCCCAAGTACTGGGATTATGGGCATGTTCACCGTGCCTGACTTAGATGAATAATTTGATGGATTTCCTAGGTGGTAACTCTGTGCAGGTGGGGAATGGCTAGAGGAGGTAGGTCCTGGGGGGAATGGCCTTGAAGGACTTTGTTTGTCCTTGTCCATTTCCTGTCTCTTTCTCTACTTTCCTGGCTGCCCTGAACTCAACCTTCCTCTGCCATATCTTACTGCCATGGTGTTTCTGCCTTGGAGTTGACAGAACTACAGAAGCCATGAGAAAGTTAACCTTTCTTTCTCTAAAGTTCTTGTCAGGTATTTTCATCATAGCACTGATAAGCCAACTTGATACATTGAATATTCTTTGGAAGATTGAGACCAACATTATAGTATGTTGGGTATTTTGTTTACTAAGAAAACGGAACTGAACTTTGTTACTGTACAGTAAAGATCTCAGGTAACTGATACTCCTGAGAAGTGGCATGCTAACAGGCCATTGAAGTTTCATGCCATCTGATGATTTAGCAGAAATCTCTGTAGAGGATCTTTTTCTTTCTCTTTCTTTCCTATTTATTTATTGTGGTATGGGGGATGGAACCCAGGGGCATTCTACCTCCAAGCTACACCCCCAGCCTTTTTTTTTTAATTCTTTACTTTGAAACAGGGTCTCACTAAGTAGAGGAGGGCCTCACTAAATAGTTAAGGATGTCTGCCAACCCAGATCCTCCTGTCTCAGCCTCCCGAATGCTGGGATTACCAACGTGCGCTGCCATGCCTGGCCTTCTTTTTCCTTTGGAATTATGGTTGATGATTCTTCTTTTTCAGATACAACATTTGGGGTCTACTTGAGCCTTTCTTTGATGGATGAAGTTTGCCTTATTCACCCTTCTGATCAATGAATTAGTGATCATTGAATGCCATTGTCCATTTAAAGGAGGTGGAAAGAAGGGAGCTCAGGGAATCCTCTGCAGATTCGTTTCAAACATTCTGTTCCTCTGAACCAGTTAAAGTCAAATGTTAACAGCACTGTAGCCTTCCATAAGGGCAGATTGTAGGGAAGGCGTATCTGTCAGCTGATGGTTCCATGGACACATTTGTGCAGCTGGGTTTTCATTGCCTCCCTGCGTGTGGTGGAACATCGAGGTCCACAGTGTCTTTGGTCATGCCCAGGCTCTCTGGATTCAGATAGTGTTGTATTAAAATAAACATGCTTTGACCTTCTTTGGTGCATGTAATTTAGAAGCATCACTGCCAACTACTAGATTATAATTTTAACCTTTTAAAGTAACACTTAAAAAAGATGCATTGTGCTATTGAAAATGAGATTAAATCAAGGTTTCAACCAAAGAAAATTGGGAGCAGAAGGCAAAGCTGGAGGTGTCGTATGTAATCTATCATTCTTCAGGGCTTGTTCAGTCAGAGGGATCTCTTTTGTTTAAGAATAAAAATAATAATTGACTGCTTCAGCCTGCTGACCTTGGTAATTGTTACATCCTCTGATGTAATTTATTAGTGTAGTTTATTGAGTGCCAAGGATTTTAATTGATGTGCAAAGCACAGATTTATATGGGATTCCTGCCAGTGGTCTCACTCGGAAGTTGAATGCGTCTTTCTTCTCTGTGTTTCTCTCCTCCTCCTGGTCTTTTCCTTCTCTTCCTTTACCTCTCTACTCCTCATTTTAGTGTGCACTCTGATATTTCTTTCTGGGTAGAACTTGTGGCTTTCTTTTTGCGATTTTTTTCTAGAACTGTTATGTGAAGGAAATCCCTCGATGTAGATGTCTGTTTTCTAGCTCCCCCTTGAAAAACCTCTTCACACTTCCTCGCCTTCTTGGATAGAGGCAGTTGTGTTATGCCTGGCTGGGTATCCGGTTCCACATCTGAAGGGTTTGGCTGGATAGTAACAAAATGAAGGGAAGTTTTCACTCACACAGTAGAAACTAGCCCTCATTCACTTACTGCGTAGCAGGTGATGGTGTCAGAGTTACATGAAGGAGTTACAGATGGAGTGTAGTATTGTTCAGAATCAGTTTATATCTTATCACAAACCTAAGAATCCCAGGATAACTTTTTTTTTCCTAAAAGGAATTTGAATATACATAGTAAGACAGTTTTCTCTGTGAAATTTGAGAAATTCCCCTCTTGGTCATTGGTTCAAGCAGCAGAGAAAAAAAGAACTTTTTGGACCGTGTAACATGTAAGTGCTCCATGTCTGGATTAGAGTGGAGGGAAAGAAAAAAAAAATCCTAAACTATTTAGAGATTAGTGGGTCATTGTGTCATACTCTGTTGCCAGGACACAGACTCCCCCAGGTCATTGTAGGCGTCCTTACCCCGTTCCTGTTGTCTCCAGAATGTTGCTGATCTAAACGCCTTAGGTGTGATTCTCCTGCTGGTGATTAGGTTTGTGCACATGCAAAGGCACAGCACATTCAGAAGGGGTTTTCTGTGTGCTGTCCCCCTTTGTAGGTCATTTAGCAGCCAGTACATGATAAATGACCCCTCACATGCAGGATTGGGTGGGTTCCAATTTGAGGTGATGGTTTGGGTTGAAAACCTTAAACTCTTCTGAGCTTCTCTAAGTCACTGATGTGCTTTAGGAAATTAAAAACGGATTGATCTTTGCAGAAGAGTTTAAAAGCTTTGCACTGAATCTTGGATCATTCTCACAGAAATGTTGCTTGGTCTGGTTATTTCAACTTGAAATGGGGACAAGTGCACCTGCTATGGGTACCTTGCTGGGTGTCACCTCTTTACCTGTAGCACTGTGGGGGCTCCAGGACGCCTGTTTCCTCAGGCAGACTCTGATTCTTCCTGGGCTGCCTTTGCGGCAGACATCCACTGGAGGAGGCTGCTCCGCTGCCAGGCCAGGCCTTGTGCCCTGGGCCACCTCACCACACTCACCTGCTCTGATAGGTGCTCACCAGAGCATTTCAGTGCGCAGAAAATTGCTTTCTCCAGGAACTGGTTATTTTTGTGTAAAGTAGTCATTTTCCATGAGGAGGTAAAAGTAACTTCAGGAGCATTTCTTGAAAATCGTACGTGCATTTAGCAAAGAATCCAGTCTCAAAACAGTGTATTTCGATGTAGGTTTTGACACAAAGCACTGTCATTTGGAGTTACAGTCCTACTGTGTTGTTAGACCAGGCATATTTCAATATTTGAACGTTTCTTCTACTCAGAATCTTCTGCAGGTTTTTTTTTTTTAATTAAATCCAAGTACAGGTGGATTCTATGGTTCTTTTTGTCTTTCAAAAACTACAAAGTAGCTGCTGTGGTGGCACATGCTTGTAATCCCAGCATTTGGGAGGTGGAGGCATCACAGTTCACAGATAGCCTCAGCTACTTAGGCCCTTTGCATTTCAGTGAGACCCTGTTTCAAAATAAATAATAAAAAAACTAGGACTTAGGCTGTCACTCAGAGGTAGAATTCCCTGGGTTTCAACCCCCTTACTGCAAAGAAAAAAAAAATTACAAAGTATTAATTCATTTTCTATAATGTCTGCAGGAAGACACTATGGGCTGGCAACTACTGAACAAGAATAGTATATAATAGTTGATTGATTCGCTCATTTTGAATTCGTAGTAAAGTTCTGACTTTAGAAACTTTGTAAACTGTCCTTGTTGGCACACTTTAAAAAGTCAGGTTTTACTGTTAGAGATGTATGATAATGATGGAATATTAAAGTTTTAAAGATTGGATCCACCACACTAATCCAAGCACATGTTCTCTTTCTCTCTGCAGTTGACTTGTGGCATAACTAAGTGAGCACTGTTCTTAGTCCACCCTCAGGCCAGCAGTGGCTGCTCATTCTCTTGGCCCCTTTAAGTCCTCAGACCCCTGGTCCACGGTGAAACAATGGTTTCTCCTGTGTTTTTGTGTGTTTGTTTTCTCAGGTGCCTTTTCACAGCCTGGCTTTCACTTCTCCCCTGCTGACAGGGTTGATGAGCTTGTGGGTAGGCAGTGGGAAAGAAGTGGGGTTACTTGTGAGCAAGCTGGTCCAGCTGATGGGGAGCAGGAGGGATGTTCAGAGTGGGCCCTGTGGTTGCAGGGACAGCTGGGTGGAGGTGGAGTCATCGGATAAGCCACGGAGTCCTTAGTTATCTAACCCAGTGCTGGCCTCTGGACACCCTAGTGGTAGGACATTGCACACTGGGGCCTTTTCCCAGGTTCTATGCTGGCTGGGGGTGGGAGGAAAGGGAGGAAGGAAAGGAAACCAGATGGGACAGGAAGGGGGAGGGGTGGGGAGAGGATGTGCGTGGGGGGAATGTGGGCCCTCTGAATAGAGTGGATTCTAAAATACTGGGTTTTATTTGTATTTGGTAGTTTCATGATGTGAACTTACCGACTTATGAAACTATATGAAAACCGACTGATGTATGTTTTGCATGTGGTTGTTTACTTTCTGAGCAGGTACCTTGAAGTGCCTTGCTTAGAGCCAGCCATTGAAGTTCATTTCTTGTCCAGCCGACCCTTCACCTGCACTTGCTCTTCCTTTTTATTTATCTTTTCCTTTGCTGTCCTCTTGTTTGGGTATACTTTTATTTTGGTTCATTTAAAAAATACTGGATTTACTCTAGAGTCAAGGGCCTGGAGGCCTTTTTCCTTATGCTGACTGCCTTTTATAGCTACAGCCCCTGGCTCCTTTGTTTTTACATGTTGCAAAATTTTTCTGAAAGTTAATTTTTTAAAAACATGATTCTGGCAACTGGTGAGACTCCACTAGTGCAGCTGAGAAACAGAAAAGCTGGGGCTGCTAGTCCTGACTGAATCTCTGTCACTCTCCACTCCCAGGCAGCAAGCCTTCTAGTTGTTTAAGTCCCACTCCTCTTTCGAAAAAAGCAGCAAAGCAACTTTTTTACTAAAAGGAAGAGGTGGGACTTTGCTACTCCAGGGTTTTCTGTGGTAGAGCATTTCATTGCTGTTAAAATTGACCTTCATCAGAAATGAATAATTGAAGCCAGGCCTGGTGGCACACACTTGTAATCTCAGAATTTGGGAGGCTGAGACAGGAGGATCCAAGGTTCACAGCCAGCCTCAGCTACTTAGGCCCTCTGCAATTTAGTGAGATCCTGTTTTAAAATAAAGACTCAAAAATAGGGCTGGGGGTATAGCTCAGAGGTAGAATGCCCTTGGGTTCAATCCCTACTACTGAAAAAAAAAATTGTCTGAGAATGTGCTTTTTGTCTTTAGTATATGTGAAGGGAGTGAACAAAGCTCTGTTGGTTGTGGCTGAGTCCTGCGCCAGGTGCCTATCTGGAGTTGGAAAGATCTGAGATTTTACAGAACTGATGCGGCCTTCCTCTTTCCACAAACTCCTTTCCTGATTATAGTTATTCACTTAAAGTGAGTTAGTGTCATTGGTTGCTTTAAATGAAACTTATTTTAATGATTTTGCTGAGTGCAAAGTAATCTAATTTTCAAAAATAGACAAAGCAACAGTAAATACAACAGTAATGTAGCCTCACATTTTGTCTTTATAATAAGATTTAAAAAGAGAATATTAATGTTAAGCAAACTTCTGAAAATGACTCTTACTTTGAAATAAGTTACTTTGGAAAGTTTCTCAGTAGAGACCATTAGGTTAAGGGTTCTGTGCAGGTGCATTCCAGCTCTCACAAGCTCATTAACCCTCCAGGAGGATACTTGTCAGCCTGTTTATGGAATAACATGGAAAGACAGTGTTGACAGCTTAAAATTATTTTTAGGTTTTAACTTTAGGCCATGCATCTGATATATATATTTTTTTAAATTTGAAATTCTGGTTTAGCTACATAATGAGAAATTGATGATGCAAGAACTAGCCTTGTTTGGGCCAAGTGGACAGAAGGGTGAGTTGGTATCAGAGAAGCATCCTAGTGCATCCTAGGGCACAAGCGGGAAAGCCTAGAGAATTGGACAGATGTGCAGGCCGGTGGCTTTGCCGGCCCAAGCGTGTGGATGCTGACACAGCCACTAAATGCTGATTTCTGTACTTTTCCCCTGGTACCTCATTGTCTAGTTTTCCTATTAACTAGAGGGAACATGAGTTCAATAATGTGTGAACTGGAGTTTTGCCTTGGCTGGGTGGAGCCCCAGAGCTGGTGGTGAGGCTTGGGTGGGCCAGCAGCAGGTGTGGCAGTCTAGTAAGCCTGGGCTTCTCCAGTGAAAGTGTGCTGTGCTTTAATGGCTTTAGATGGAGGGACCCTTTAACTCAGAATAAAGATATTAAACATTCTCCGGGCATTCTTCTGTCTGCTGTGTATATGGGTCAGGCAAAGTTAAGTGTAGGAAGAAATGCTCTTAGACCTGGGTCTTGTGTGCCTTCGGTGGCCCTGCCTCTGCTGCTGTGTCTATCATCTTTCTGAGGCAGAATTTACCTCCTGGTTTTCAGGGGCTGTTTGATTTCACGGGCCATGTTCCATGGATTTGAAGTATTTCCTTGCAAGGAAAATGCTTTGTAGTGTTGTACAGAGGCATCGGCAAAGCTTACGCAGATGCAGAGAGTGCTGGACATGGCCGTGCAGCGTGGTGTCACATAGAGCGTTGGGCTCCAGTGTACTGTGGCTTGAACTCACCCATCCCTTGACACTGGTCTCACTTTTCACTTTTTGTTTACCATTTAAACCCAAATTTTTATCAGATAAATAGGCACTTATAAGTCGTGGGTCAAAATCAGGGCATCCTGCATCCTTAAAGCTGTTGCCCGTCACAGGTCCTTGTCCTGCCCACCGTGTGTCTTGGGGATGTGCTGCTCACAAGCCCCGCTTACCACGACCACTCCTGCGAGTCAGTGACTGTCCTTGGACCTCGCTCACAGTTTTTAGTTAGGAATTTAGGGCTTAGAAATGACAGCTTTCTCAGCTAACTCTGAGCTTCTTAGCCAAGAGTTAAGAAGTTAGGTATGAGATTCTGAAAACTTTTCAAGCCTATTTCATAAGAGCCATTTATTTCCCAATATGAAAATGAAATCATCTTCTGTTCTTATCAAGTGTCCGAATACTATTATTAGAAAAAGAGGGTTATAGTAGGAAATCTCAAGGTTGCTAGAAATCTTCAGGTACAGCAGTGGCAAATTGAGGTTCTTCCTAATTTCTTTTTACAGGTCATGACCTTTTCTTAAGTAAGTGTTAATGTGCTCATTGTTGAAGTTGTGGAAAATACAAAAATGTGTGCAGGGGCCATCAGTCACCCAGAGTGCCAGCTCTTGGAGGAGGCAGCTGCCACATGGAGTGTTCCTCTGGCCTGCCCCTGCCATGCTGGTGACTTGGAGCACCTGCTGGTGACCTGGTGACTTGGAGGCCTTTTAGGGAATTGAATCAGCTAGGGTAACGGACGTGCTGTGTAGGCTGACGAGGGCTTCCAAGACCCTGGTGACCTGGCACCTTCTCTGTGTGCTCTTCCCTGCCCCTTTGTCTGTCACAGAGGCCAGTGTCTTTTATAGACTATCCCTAGCTTTTTAAAATTTTATATTTTTGTGCTTGGTTTCTGTCTCTTTCTCTCACTGGTGTGTGAGCTCAGAGAACTCGGGAACCCTGTCTCAGTAGTATCCTTGGCAGGTGCTTGAAGTATTGTAGGGGCTTAATAGGAGTTTTTTGAACAATGAAGGAACAAATGACTCTTCCAAGCCCCTCTCTTTGTATATTTATATATACATAATTATATATACTTTTTTTTTTTTTACAAAATTCTCAAAAATTTTTTTACTGTAGTCTGGCCATATTGACACATAAAACTAACCATTACACCTATTATATGCAAAATGTTGCTGCACAATTATTATTGTTTATAGACATAATTGTTAAACTTTATAAAATTTTAAAGAATTATAAAATTTACAAAGATATAGGTGAACACGTGCCAACATCTCCTGATTGTCCCTTTCATTTATGATTCTGTTCACTCTATATTTTACACCAGGCTCCTTTTCATCCTGGTTAGCTATTGAGTGGATAAAATAAATAAGGCCATCCATCCTAATATTTTGTTATTAACAACTTCCCTCCATTCCCTAGCCATCACTGTTTCTATGAAGAGAGAAGAATGAAGTAGAAAACCCAGTTTGGAAAGGGGGTAGAAAAAGACTGTGAAAGAGGAAATGTTTCCTTTACTGCCTCTTACCTCCCCCTCCAGCCCTTCCTCCACACGGTAGCCCTTCTGAGTATTCTGCTTGGTTACTGTTTGTATCTAGCCTCCCAGAGGTTGAGTTTTCCAAACAGATTAGTTGAAGGCAGTATCAGGTAATATTGGTTGTTGTTTTGGAGTGGCAGCATGATGTAAACTGTTGTTTACTTAACCAGGTTTTGTGAGGGTTTCTCTTGTGCTGTGCCTTTGGGCCATAGAGAGGAAAAAGTAGGTGCTCTGCTGCTGAAAGGTATATGTCCTAGTGTACTGGTTCACTAATTTCAGTGAAATATGGTTAAATTTCACAGAAAAAAGTAACTTGGAATTTCTAGTGTTGACATACTTTACTTTTGTTTTAATGTTACTCAGGTATGCAGAGACCTGTAACTAGGAATAAACACCTTATGCTTGTATATCTTTTACAATAGTAAATTAAACCAGTCCATAAAGAACTCTAAAACTACAAAATCATTGAAACCCAAATTTACTGTATTAACTTAATGTGACAGATGATGTTGTTTTGCTAAGACAAAAGCCCTATTTGCGATACATAGCACTGCACTGACTCATCAGGGCTGGGGTTTTGAGTTTGGCCTGCCTCTGCTGCCCAAGGGTGACTCAGGCTTCCCACCAGCAGTGCTGTCTTGGAACTGCTGAAATCTTGGTTCTCACAGGAGCAGCATGATTTCATGTGGCCTTCTGTTGTCTCGCACACAGCGTCTGTGCAGTAGGTCTGCCTCAGCTGGCTTCTTGTTAGTGCCAAACAAAGTAGTAAGTTTGCACCATCTTGGCTTGAAATGCAGCACAAACTGGGACATTGAAAAAAGAAGATTAAAAATGCTTCTTGACATATTATGGACCCCCAAGGATATGTGCATGGATCCTGCTTGGAGAAACGGTCCTGCAGAGAGGGAGAGGTCCAAGCGCGCCGACCCCACACAGTGCGCTCTTGCCGTGCCTGAGGTGCCGCGTGGTGGTGTCGGACTTCAGGTTGAAGCTCAGGGGATGGGAAGGCGTTTGTCAGCCCTCAGGTCTGGGCCATGGATGTTTAGTGCTGTTAAAGTACACCACAGAAGGAGAACTTTGGAAATTGAGAGTGGCATTCTGACGTGGTTCTTATTTAGATTTCTCCTGTTTATACAGTGACAGATAAATTTTGCTTATGTTAAAACTTTATAAGATGAAAGCGTTTAGTTTTCTGGTTTTTCCCTTTCCCAGCTTTATTGAGGTATGCTTTATATGTACACAATATATCTGTTCTATGTACAGCTTAGTGGTGTAGTAAATTTACATATTTATTCATGAATTCTTCCCAGTCCAGTTGTAGGACACTTGTAGCACCCACAATGCTCCTTCCTGCCAGTCTGTGGCTAGTTCCTGCTCCCAGCCCAGGTCCAGACAACCGCTAATCTCTCTGTCCCTATAATTTACCAGTTTTTAGAAGTTTCATTTAAGTAGGATCATATAGCAGGTAGCCTTTTGTTCCTGTTTTTAGTGTTCAGTCATATCATAGCATGTATTGGTCCTTCACTTTTCTTTTTGACAGAATGATATTCCAGTATATGGATATACCACATTCAGTGTGTTTGTTGATCAATTAATGGGCACTGGGTTGTTTCTAGGTTTTAACTCTTATGAATAATTCCGTTATATACATTTGCTTGCAGGTATTCATGTGGATATATGTTTCAGTTTTTCTTTGGTAAAATTTGTATGAAATTACTCGGTCTTATAGTCTGTTTTTTAAGAAATTGCCAAACAGTTAAAAAACAAAGTTAAAAAGTAAAAAAAAAAAAAAAAACAGTTAAAAAAATAAAGGTGCCCATCTTAACTTATTATTAGTTTCATTGGCATCAGACTGTAATGCTGCCATTTGTGGGTAGGATGAGAAGCATATGTGCGGGGCAGAGGGATGGAGGAGGAGGGAGAGTCACTGGTGTGATGGGTTGATTCATGTCTCCTACTTGGTATTTTTGATTTGTATGCCACCACAAATTGTGTTGCATGGCATTCTGGTGATATTATTCCTTCATTGTAAAACTTAATGCTAATATGTTTTTCCTTTTTATGAGCTCTGGTTTTATGAAAAATATTCCAGCCATTGAGTTTGGGAAAATACCCCTGTAATCATCCCAAGCTGGGCTAAAATAAGACACCCTCTCTCTATAACTTGTGATAGAATTTTCTGGCCCTACCTTTTAGAAAATTAGGAGAGGACCTTACATGTATAAGAGGAAGTAGGAATGTTTTGAAGTATATGGTTTGGGTATGTGTCATCAAGGGAAACTGTGTTACTGTGATGTTATTATCCATGTGGTGTTTTGACCACAGCATTATTGGTATGACAGATATTCATGGACTCACCTTTGGTACAAGACTGAATGTACTGATTGTAGGTGGCTTAGGAACAGCCAGGTGTAGAATGATGTCATGGTGGTGGTGGATAAGAAGCTCTGATTGCTTGATGCCTTTTGGTCACAAAGTGAAGTCCAGCACCAAGATTGTTGTCTCCCCTATGAATTTGCCTCCTTTCCCTTGGTTCTCCCTCAGCAGTCAGCACTGTATTCGGTGTGAATACAAAAAGTTACATGGACACAGGACCTAAGCCACCCACCACGACCAAAAAGGAAGGAAGCAGAAAAGGTGCCTGGGAGGAAAGATGCTAAGAGTGCTTCCCTGGGTTCCATCCCAGTACCGCAAGAAAAGACGCGCGCGCGCACACACACACACACACACACACACACACACACACACACACACGAAGCACAATGTAATCCGCATTGTCATCCAAAAGGTACATGAGCTCTTAGACCAAAAACAAAAGTACAAGTATACAATACTTAAGGTAGAAAAATTAACACCTGCTGTGGAGATAATCTAAAAAGGAACTGAGATGACCCGACTCCTGAAGGTCAGGTGACGATCTAGCAGAACAACAAAAAGACATCAGCACTGTGATGTGGCTCCAAAAATAAATAAAACTTAAGAAATATGAGGGGGCTGCAACCGAAAGAGAATCACTGACCAAGCAGAGAAATGCTTGGTATGGAGGTGCCTTCCCAGGCTGCCGTACTCAAGTGGGCGCTTAGTCTTGGTAAACCTGATTCCACGTGTGATCGCAGGCACCAAGTAGTGGAAAAAAGGACGAAGAGTGAGCTGCAGGACGTGGGTCAGCTGACTGAACGCCCCCGCAGAACCGTGTGGAAGGAAGCTGGCTGGGAGAAGCGCCCCGCGTGCAAAGCACTCGCTTCCATTCCTCACGGCCACGTGGTCTAGGCTTCCCAACAGGCTCACACACACCTTGGCATCGAGCTTCACAACTCTTGTTTCAATCTTATTTCAACTCTGGTTCAAATGTTCTGTTTGCTTTCACAGAGGATCCATCTATACTAAGGCCTGAACGCTCATATAAAGGATTTTGGTAAACTATATTTTCTGGGCATGAATACTTTTCGTTATTAAAATGAGTAATAATGAAGCTCTCTCAGTTAGTGAACAGGCTGGGTCTCCACCTTCTTGAAAGTCAGTGACCCCGAGCTTCCTCCGATGTTCACGGACGGAGCATTTCTCACAAGCATCTGCCGCTCCACCTTCCTTTAGCCCCGACTCCTCTCCCCCTTCATCTGTGAATTGAGTACACGCTTGGTGCCAAGCACTATACTAGATGTCAGAGCGGCCACTATGTAAATGTCCATGTGCAGCAGGGAAGAGAAGCAAATGCACTGCTCAGGGACAACACAGAGCAGAAGGATTAGAAAAGTTCTATGGAAACCACAGAAAGGAAAACCAGCAGGGGCAAGGGGTGAGTGGGTGTCAGGTAGCTAGAACCCACACTGAGTCTTGGAAGGCCTAGCTTATGTGCTCAGTGTAGGGAAGGACAAAGGTTGGGGAGAGGACAGGGTCTCCCGGGCAACCAGGGCAGGATCTGCGAAGGCTTGGAAGTGAGACAGCACAGGACATCTGGGGCGCCCCGAGCAGTCTGAGAAGCTGCAGGCTGTGCTGGGGACACAGGAGGACAAGGCAGGCATGGCCAGCACCATGAAGGTCCTTTACACCTCCACATGTTTATGTTTTATTCTAGAGTCCACACATAGGCATACATATGCACACACACACACAATGTGCATTTTCTCATGAATCCTAACAGGGTTACATTAATTGTTCTCATGCAATTGTTCATAAATCTCTCCAGCAGCATTGTGAAGGATAAACTGGGTTGGAGAAAAGATGAAAAGTAATTAGGAGGCTACAGACATGGCCAGGATAGGAAGGAGAAATCAGATTGCAAGGACGAAAATCAAAAAGCTCAGCAATGCACATACTGTGGGACGTAAGGGGGGTCTCAGGTGACCTCCAGGTTCTGGTGTTGAGTGTATACTTAACAAATAAAGTTGTTTAAATATCTGTTTATATATATTTATATATCGGTTTATATATATTTTGGAGTTTTACAGTACTTGGAAAGTATCTTACAACCTTTTAGTTTAAGATTCTAAATATTTGAAGGACTGACCAGTTTAAAAGTGGCAGACAGCTGGGTGTGGTAGCTTATATCTATAATCCCAGTACTTGGATGGCTAAGATAGGAGGATTGTAGATTCAAGGCCTCAGGAATTTAGTGAAACCCTGCTTCAAAAAAAAATTTTTTTTAAAAGGAATGGGGGTATCACCCAGAGGTAGTGCATCCCTGTTGTATATCCCCAGTACCATAATAATAAAAGTGGCTGACTCAATTTTGTTGTTTGAGAAGACTTAATACAGACATTAAATAAACACAACAAAGAAACCACATTTAACGTAAGGAAGACCCTTACGAAGGCACAGCCCCATGTGCTAGCCTCCCCTGTGGCTGTGTCCTCATAGGGACTTCCGTTGCCCCTGTGTCCCAGAGCTCAGCAGGGTGGGTTCTTGGCAGCATTGGAGTGGCTGGACCAGGTGATGAAGGAGGTTCCTTCAACCCTAGATTATGAAGAAGAATAAGAAAAATCTTAAGGAGATTGAATGATTTTGCTTTTTAAATTTAAGAACTTATGGGAATGAGAGGTTCAGTGAACCTTGTCATGGGTGAAGCTGAAATTTAGAAAGAAAACGTGAAACCTGAGATTGCAGGTTAAGTAGCTGCTTCACATCCGCTTGCTGGCGGGGCTGTCCGCCCACCCCACCCAGGCTGTCCTGTGTAGCCTGTTGGAAGCATCTCTGGGAGTCTGGGAGTAATTGTGCATCCTCAACGCCACACAGTCCTTGCCCAGGCAGTCCCTCTGTTTCTTCCTTCCTTCAACTTGCTCAGTTTTTGCTTCACACCCAGTGCCTGGCTCCCGGGCTCTCTCCCTGTGCACTCTCTTTTGGCCCTGCTTATCCTTACCCCATGCTTACTGGTCATCCTGACTGGCCCCAGGTGCTTGGCCCTTGCTGCTCTCTTACGATTCTACACAACCTGTTTTTCAACAACTCTGTATTAGTATTGCGTGGCCTTGGTAATAGTTCAGCCATTCAGACATTCCTGCCTGTTCTGCTAGGACTCGGGAAGTCAGAGTTTGGGCTTTTATCCCCGCGGTGCCATCCCTTGCCTCCGTGTTGGTGAACATATTACTTAACTCGTGCCTCAGTTTCCCATCTGCTGGATGAGAACATTAACAGACCCCCCTCCAGTGAGAAGGAGTTTTTTTTATGAAGATTAAAAGAATGAGTACATAAGCCAGGTGTGGTGGCACATGCTTGTAATTCCAGCATTTGGGAGGTTGAGACCAGAGGATTGCAGTTAGCGGCCAGCCTCAGTTACTTGTGAGGCCCTCTTTCAAAATAAAGAATAAAAAATAGGGCAGGGGGTGTAGCTTGGAGATCCAATACCCTGGGTTCCATCCTGAGACCTGCAAAAAAAAAAAAAAAAAAAAAGAATGAGTATATAAAACATGTAGTTGGAACAGTGTCAGATAAGCATTTAATAAGTTAAAGTTGCTGAATGGACCTAAGCTCAGAACCAAGCTTTATTAAGAGACAGATTATTAGTGGTTTAAGAAGACAAAGTTTGGGCCTAAAACAAAATGAGATTAAGCTGTTTTTAACAAAGATACAAAAAAGACACTTTTTTAGTGTTTTAGGGGTCTCTGGAGGACCTAATTAATGGAATGAGTGAGTGAATGTGTGTGTGTGTGTGTGTGTGTGTGTGTGTGTGTGTGTGTGTGTGATATAAAAGGGGGTGTATTAGGTTGGTTACACAGTTAGAGGCTGATAGTCCCATGATGACCCTCTGCATGCTGGAGAGCCAGGACAACCAGTAGCTGCTCAGTTCAAGAAGCTGAAAGCCTCAGGACAAGAGGGCCAGTGGAGCAGCTGCAGGCGGCGCACAGTGCAGGCTGCAGAAGCTGGTGTCTGCCGGCAGCAATGGCAGCAGCCACACACCGACGCTCCTACCAAGAAGCATCAGCTTCTCCTCTCTCTGCTCTAGGTGGATCTGGTCCCCAGTCCATAGGACAGAGCCACCCACGTTCTGGGCTGATCTTCCCCCTCAGTTTGCTGTTCCACTTGCCAGTTGTCTCTGGAAATGCACCCCCAGACACACTCAGCAGTGTGCTATACTAATTTCCTAGGCATCTCTCAATCCAGTGAAGTTGACAGTAAAGATGAATTGTCACAAGTAATAAAGTGAAGTTTTCTTCTTCATGAAAAAGCCCTGAGTTGAGACCAGCTTGCTCTATGGTGTTCCTCTCAGGGAGTTGTCTCCCAGGGTGGGAGCTTTGTTGTCTGCAGTCTGTGTTCTACCCTCTTGGAGAAAAAGACCAGAGAAGTGGTTTCAGCTTTCAAGAGAGGATCCAGAAGTTGTGCATGACACGTATGGTAACATCCCAGTATCCTACCCAATCACATGACCATGCCTGGCAGCAAGGGAAGCCAAGGGCATTTTCTGCAGAAGGGATTTTTAAATCTTCAGCTCTGCCTCTTGAAGGCTATGAGACTTTGGGAAAGTTTCTTAACCTCTCTGTGCCTGTCCTCCTGTTTTTAGAATGGGGGTAACAGGAGTGCCTCCCTCATAGTGTTACGGTGAGGATTACATTGTTAATACACATAAAGCTTTTAAGGAAAAAGGATAAATAGGAAAAGATAGTGAACTGCCTCTCCATGGGAAGACAGCCAGCCTGGCCCGTCCTGCCTCATTACCTGAGGTTTCTGGTTGGCCTTGGGCTTGTAGTACTGCAGGGACTCTTAGTTTCTACCTGTCTGTTTTGCTCTCTCCTGGTAGGCTCCCTTGGGTCAGTATTAGAAAGGTTTATCATGTTGTGTTTACATTTGTGATCACTCAGTTTTTTGTTTCTATTCCTTCCCTGAAGCTTGGCATGTTAATAGAAAGTAAAAAGTAAAAGAAACATTCTATTTGTGACTACATCAACTTATAACAGTGTTCTTCCTTATAGAAAATGTATTTGTAAGAGAGATGGCTATCAAGTGAAGTTTCACATATTGAAACCCACTTTCAATTGCTGTCTGTTAGAAAAGGTGTATTCCATAAATAGACATGATGCAGTCTGGTTATTCCTAACTGATGCTTTCTCTTCAAGGCGTTGCCCTGAAGCTTTGTAGTGTCTATACACGCCTACTTTGGCAGCTGCAGACCTCGCTGCGGAGGGCACTGTTCAGGAATCGGGTGTGTCTGTGTGCCATGGTAGTGGGAGAGTAGGGCTGGCAAACTTGGACACCACTGCGTGCTCTATCTCCCACTGGAGATCAGTAGCGTGGATAGTGTATGTATGTATATTTTAAAAGGCTGTGAAAAGGCTGATTGAAGAAAAACACGTTCCATTTTGTTTGGTATACTTTACAGACTCATTTAAAAATGAGCTTTTTTGGCTTTCTGCTTTGTTTTTGAGCCGCACCACTATAACCTTCCCAGAAGCGGCTTCTCTGCACGCTGGATTTGGCAGTCTCCTCAAGGTGGGATCCCTCCCACACCGCTACTTCTCTGTGTTGCTGTGTTTCTGCTCTTATTTGTTGTTAGAGCCCAGCGTAAATATAAAGTCCAATGCGCAATATGTAGAGAGGGTGCGAGGGAGGTGGCCACAAGTGAGAGATGGCAGTGTGACATTGCCTGATTAGAACGATGAGAATCCTCTCCAAGTTTTAGTGACAAATCAGGAAACATACTTTTCAGATCCAAAATTTCAAAAGTATGTCTTCAGGCCCTAGAAAATAATTTTGTACTCTGAAAAATTACACAAGTCAAAAATTTGACTAGGATTCTATATAAGATAATTAAATGTGTCGATGTCAAGCATATCAATGGTAGAAGTAGAAAAGTTGGGATTTTTTTAATTTAAAAAGTATAAGAACAGTAAGTGTGAAGAGTATATGTGTGTGTAGTAACATTCTACAACTGTGTTATGTTTAAAATGGAGCGAACCTCTGTCTCTCATGGGAAACCTACTTCTGCCTGTGTGCCAGAGATAATCCATGCCTGAATGGTGTTTGTGAATTACCCACTTAACAGTGGAGATGCATTGTGGCATCCTGTTGGGTGTAAATTTAAATCTTCTTTATCCTAATGGTTGATTTTATTTCTGGGTCTTGTTTCAAATCTAAATTGAGTAATACTATGACATTAGAAATTAAAACAATGAGGACACATTATTTAATAAAATATTTATATTTCAAAAATGTTTAATTTTAACTGAAAGAAATATACCCAATATAGACTTTAGAAGATATAAAATGTAAATAAAATTAAATCACACAATTCTAATAACCATTGCTAATATTTTGGTAGTCTCATTTTAATTTTTCTATGTATAATAAGTATTTTAGCATATTAAAGTTGATAACCATATACGCCGGGCGTGGTGGCGCATGCTTGTAATCCCCATGCTTGGGAGGCGGAGACAGGAGAATCGTGCTGGTTTGAAGCCAGTCTCACTGGCTTAAGAGACCCTGTTTCAAAAAATATATATAAAATAGGTCTGGGAGTGTAGCCCGGAGGTAGAAGGGTTTCCAGGAACTTCAGTACCACCAAAAAAAAAAAAAAAAAAAGTTGATACCATATGCATCTTGCATTCTTTGATTTTCATAATCCTTTTTCATTGCTATGAAGGATTTGTAGAAAATGTTATATATAATTACACAATATAATTATTATTAAATGTTTTCATTTTTTGCTGTTATGACATAATTAACATTTTTGTGTATGAAACGGCTTTCATTTCAAAACTATGTACTTAATAATTTTGATTAATAATTTTGTACTTAATAATATGATCCCTCAAATTAGAATTTCTAGGTCAGAGTACATGAATGAGTACTTTTAGAAGGGTGTTAATGTGTGTTGCTAAATTGTTTTGTGGAAAGATTGTGCCAACCAACATTCTCCCCAGTAGTGTAGTAGTAGAGCCCTGTGGCATTTGAACAGAGGTTGTTAATTTGATTGACAGATAATGCCTTTTGATTCCTAATGCGATTGAATATTTTTAAAAATGTGTCCACTAGTCATTGTTATTTTTTCTTCTGTTAATTGTTCCTTGTTCATTTTTGTATTGTGTATCTATGGGAAAGTCTTTTTCCTTTATCTATAAAAATAGTACTTATTAAAGATATTGTCATATTACTATAAATATTTTTCTCTAGTCTTGTTGAATATGTGATTTTATAACTTTTGATGTGCAGAAGTTTTAGACTTTTACATATTCAAACATACCAATCCTTGCTTTTATGTTTAAGACATTATTCCTGATTAGGGATAGGATAAATAATCAACTTTATTTTCTTTCATTTCATGACTGTCATCTTCTGAGTATATAAGAAAGTGTTGTGTGGTAGAATGTAGGATGTAGCTCTGCACAATCTTTTTTTTTTTTTAGTTTCTTTTCGTTTCCCCAGCAGAGTGCATTGCATAATCCAATTTCCTTCTCTCTGATTGGCCATCTTTTCTTCACTAGTTCTTACTTATTCACGGGTCTGTTACTGAAGTGTCTCTTCTGTTTGGTTGGCTGGTGGCTTTTATTCTCAAGTGACACATTGTTTTAATTATTGTAGCAGTAACACTAGTTTTGTGTCTTCTTTACTCTAGTTAATATCCCTTTTTTTCCTATTTCAGTTTTATTGATTAGTCTAGAACTTTTTTCTCTCCTCTAGATTTTAACCACATTTACTGTGGTGTAGCTGATTTATTCAAAGGAAGTGCTTCTTTTTCTTTCAGATCAGCAGTAACATCTACAGTTTCGGAGTAAAAAACATCAACAAACCAAAACAAAGCCAATCTAGTTTGCAGATGAATACACTTATAAATGCTAATTTCAACATTAGAAGCAAAATTCTGCATCACGTACTCTGGTTTCAAAGACTTTGAAATACTGGCCTCAGGTTACTTATCAGATTGCCTCAAAGATAAGTTTCACTATCCACCAACAGCAACAATATAAAACAAAAAATAGTAATCCCGTACTAAATAATCATTTGAAATAATTTACAACTGTAAACCAATAAAGTAAGTACTTCAGGACCTTTACCTGCTAAATAAAATATATGGTTATGTGGTCATTCATGAGAAACACAAGTTTTTCAAAACTGAATGATTATCAAACAAAGCAACTTCATATTGGGAAAGAGGGGAACTTTCTTTTTTTCTTTTTGTTTTAATTGTAGGAGAGAGGGTCTTTGTTGCTCAAGGTGGCCTTAAAATCCCGGGTTCAAGTGTTCTTCCTGCTGCAGCCTTATAAAAAGCTGGGCTTACAAATGCTCATTATTAAGCTAGATTTAAGACAAGAACTTCCCTCCTTCTCCTCCTCCTCCTCCTCCTCCTCCTCCTCCTCCTCCTCCTCCTCCTTCTTTTTTTTTTTTTTTTTTTGGTGGTACTGGGGTTTCTGGAAGCCCTTCTACCTCCGGGCTACACTCCCAGACCTATTTTATATATATATATATATATATATATATTTTTTTTTTTTTTTTTGAAACAGGTTCTCTTAAGCCAGCGAGGCTGGCTCTGAACCAGCGCGATCCTCCTGTCTCTGCCTCCCAAGCGCGGGGATTACAAGCGTGCACCACCATGCCCGGCAAGACAAGAACTTTCTAAGTGAACATGTCATTGTTTTAATAATTATTTCTAGCGGCAATACTTTTTTCTTTTATTTTTTCCCAGGTAAAACTTGATTGTATTGTTGGGGCTCCTTGATATGTCAGGAATAAAGGAACTCTTTAAATTACTGACAAAGAAAGACCTTCTAATAAAGTTATTTTGATGTGTCAGCATAGATTAAGAGTCTTGGTCCTCTAAAGAGTGCATGGTGTGTGTGTGTGTGTGTGTGTGTGTGTGTGTGTGTGAGAGAGAGAGAGAGAGAGAGAGAGAGAGAGAGAGAGAGAGAGAGAGAGAGAGAGAGAGATTGATTCCCATTTATCCAAGGTCTTTATTTTATTTTTGCAGGTCTGGGGATGGAACTCCAGGGCATTCAACCTCCGAGGTACACCCCCTGCCCACTTTTTGAAACCGGGTCTCACTGAGTTGTGGGTGGCCTCACTAAGTAGCTGAGGCTGTCCATGAACCACGATCCTCTGGTCTCAGCCTCCCGAACGCTGGGATTACAAACGTGTACCACCACGCCCAGCTCCCAAGGTCTTTAATAATTTTTAAATGGACAGCGATTTATATGTGCATGAGGATGTGGATGCATGTGTGTGTAGGCACAACATCCTATTTGTTTCTTTGTATACCTTCATATAGCAAAAGCAGTGCATTTAAGGTAGAAATAGAACTTTTAAAAAAAGTAGTGAAAATGATAATAGTGGATACCTTGTTTTTCAAATTTTTAAACAAAACACTTGCTGTCTTATTTTAAATGATTGTGTAAAGGAAGTATTATTTTAGGCTCTTTAAAACATTAATCTGGAATGGCAAAATAATTTTATCAAAAGCCTTTTTTGGTTTATGTAATAAGTCAGAATTTGGAAGTTGTATGTCAAGTGAATTTTTATGGGTGAATCATAATTTGTTAGTAACTTACAGTGTAAATTCCAAAGCGTGTCCCTAGAGAAAATGCTGCAGCCCCAAGCAAAATATATTTTTTGAGGCCAGAATATTTTAGTTCCTCAAAAGGCAGAACATTTTAATTACTAATTAGAGAAACATCTTCTTCAAGCAGACATGGAGTTTGAGAATATTTTTTAGCACTGGCATTATTCTAAGCAACCCTTAGAAATGTAGTGGCCCAAGATAGAAATCTGGAGGTTAGAATTGACTAGGAGTGGGGCCGTGCACTGGTTGGCCGGTGACATGAAGATGCGCTGTTTCTCCTCACATGTATTAGTTTCAGTGTCCATCTTCAATGGGCCTTTCCACGGTGGAAGGAGTGTGGCCCATGTCAGCTGTCCAGGATGTGGTAGACACTGGCCACTGCAGCTGTTCAACACTGCAAGTGCAGCTACTATGAAGAACTGAATTTAAATTTATTTAATTTTAATTAAACTGAAATTTAAATAGCTACGTATATGGCTACCATATCGATCAGATCTTTGTGATGAGTTAACATATTTCTTAAGATCATACATGGTTTTCTAATTTTGCTTCCAAATATAGGTAAAATTTTCTAAGATTATTACTACATTTTAAAAATTTGTAAATTGGGAGATTTGGGGGGAAAACCTCCGATATATTTGGATTCTTCTAAATAACATACATTTTCCCTCCATGCAGACTGTGTGTGTGGCTGTTAATCGACTCCCCTTGGCCATATAGTGCAGCATGTTACCTGTGGTAATGGCAGGCTCATGCATGCATGTGTACATTTTATGGTGAATATATAGAGTTTGTGACAGGAAGGGTTTCTTTCCACCTCTTTGCAGTGAATTGATTACATGCAACCAGCCTTCCTCACCTACTCTGCAGATATAAGATGCAGCTTGAAAGAGTGCTTCTCTTTCTTGAAATAGACTTGATTTTGTATACATTTCTATTTCTAATCCAAGCTCGTGGTTCAGCTATCAGTTATGCACAGTGTTCCAGAAGTAGAAAAACCTTAAGAAAAGTCATAGGAAAGGGAATGAATCAGTGTAGCATCAATCTACACGTATCCTATAAATCCATAAGTGGCTTTATGCTTCAAAACTCATCAAAACATTCATTTTTGATATAAAGTAACCTTTCCCCCTAAATTCTGCCATGGATAATTGAACAAATTTAAAATATTTCATAACAATTTTCCTTGAGAATTTGTTCTTGCATACAATAAACGAGTATCTCTTTAGTAAATAATTTGTTTGGCCACTGCCTGGCAGTGTTCAGAGTTGAATTTGCTAGCTCTGACTTACCTATATTTCTAGAAATTTCTAAAAGTTTTGTATACCCTAACAGTTTAAATATACATTAGTGTGATTCTTTTAGGAGTAACAAGAGAGGCACACCATGACATTTTTTTTAAAAGGAAAGAGATTAGAAGTAATTATTTTAGTAGTTAGGAGTGCTTATGATACAGAGGAGATTTCAATGCTAGCTTGAATTACTGGCTTAATACTTACTCTCAAATTTGGAGCCAGTAATCAAATTTCTTTGTATCATCAAGTTTCTTTATTTGAGTTCCCATTGCTTAATACATGTTGAATGATGAGGCCAGTGCTAGTTGAATATTCTTCCTTTTTAGGCAACTTTTGAGATACTTAGAGGCTTCTTACTATAATAGAAGTTGTATATAAATAGATTTAAAAGGACCAATGCTTTGCCAAATAATTAGTAATTTTGTCGTAATTCGTTTGTGTCTAAATTTGATTATTAGTAAGACCTCTGTATATACGTATTGTCTTAAGGAACCATGGCCTTTCATAGATAGATTTTATAGCAGTTTATTGAAAGACAAAATACATATAACACAATACTACCATCCTTTCTCTGATTAATAAGTATGTCCTTTTTTATTTTTTTGCAGTATTCGGGATTGAACATGACTGTGTGCATTGCTAGGCCACTGCTCTACAATTGAACTGCATACCCAGCCCCTTTTTATTTATTTTATATTTCATTTGTTTAGCTTTATTTTATTGGTGTATGTAATCATGACATCTTGATGAAGTTCAGGGTGATAGAGGCATACATGCACATAGCACTTATTGAGCCCTCTCTCAGCCTGCCCTGTCCCCCGTGCTCCCTAACATGTGAAAGCTAGGGAGTAAGGTCACCGAGGAGGGATGTACACCATGTCCACTGAGCCGTCCCTCCTCCCCCCACATCTCCCTTAGGTCACCTCTTCACTCATCTAAGGTTTCTCTTTTGTCTGGAGTCCCTCCTAAGTCCCGTTTCTCCCTAGCTCCTGCATATGAGGGAGCACATTTGACTTTTCGCTTTTTGTGACTTGACTAATCTCACTTAGCATAATGTTTTCCAGTTTTATTTCCCTGCAAATGACATAATTTTGTTCTTTTTTATGGCTGAGTAAAATGCGATTGTGTACATATCCCACAGTTTTGTAATCCGTTCGCTTGTTGATGGACATCTTGTCTGGTTTCATAGTTTGGCAATTGTGAGTTGTGCTGCTATAAATGGAGATAACATGCATTACTGTGGTAGTTTGGTTTTCATTCTCTTGGGTAGATATCCAGAAGTGGTATTGCTGGATCATGTGATAGGCTCCTTCCCATTCTTCTGAGGATCCTCCATACTGTTTTCCAGAGTACTTACACTGATTTGCAATCCCACCATCGGTGAATTAGTTCCCACTTCTCCACATCCTCGCCAGCATTTGTTGTTGTTTGTGTTTTGAATGATTGCCATTCTAATTGGAGTTAGGTGAAATTTCAGAATTGTTTTGATTTGCATCTCTCTGATTGATAATGATGTCAAGCATTTTTTATACATTAATTGGCCATTTGTATTTCTTCTTTTGTGAAGTATCTATTTAGTACAATTTTCCATTTTTTGATTGGGTTAGTTGGTTTCTTTTGGGGATGAGTTTCTGAGTTCTCTGTATATTCTGGAGTAGTTGGCAAAAATCGCCCATTCTTTTGGCTCTCTGTTGAGGTTCTTGATAGTTTCCTTTGCTGCACAGTTCTTCAGTTTAATACAGTCCCATGTATTGATCCTCCTTTTAATTTCTTGTGCCTTCGGAGTCTTGTTGAGAAAGGTTTTACGCATCCTTATGTGTGAGTGTTGGACCTATGTCCTCTTCCAGTAGCTGCAAGGTCTCTGATCTAATTTCCAGGTCTTTGATCCATCTTGAACTGACTCTCGTGTAGAGGTTTATCTTCATTTTTCTGCATATAGATACAGTTTTGCCAAAACCATTTATTGAAGAGGCTGTCTTTTTTTCCAGCATATGTTTTCGATCCCTTTTTATATATTTTATTTTGAAGCAGGGTGTAAGTTGTCTGGGTGGCCTTGAATTTGTGACCCTGTCGCCTCAGCCTCCAAGTAACTGGGATTACTGGAATGCACACTGCACAATAAGTATTCATTTAAAATTTTTTCTTATAACAAAATTATCTCTAAATTTAGTCTTCTGAATGAAATATTATTTTATGTACAGAAATTTCAGAAAGTATATATTTGATATTTTGTGTATATTTAGCCCCAGATCTTTAGGCACTAAAGAAGCTACTTAGTTAATTTGCCTCTGCAATGCAGAACATTAGTTAATTATTGCCATATGTGGCTGTATCATCCCAAAGCTCAGACTTAAAACAGCAGTCATTTACTCTTGTGCACTGGGGCGGGTTCAGGAGACTGCTTTGGGCCATGGTGGAGGGCTTTGCTCTACACTGCATTTATATGATTTGGGACTCCACTAAGGGTTTCTCGTTCTGCTTGGCAGGGCACCTCCTCCTGTGGCCATGGCAGAGGGGCTGGAGGGTAATCTCAACAGCCAAGCACATTTCAAGCCCCACAGGACCTCACATTTGCTAGCAGCCGATCCATCGTCCAGAGCAAGTCACATGACCTAATGCAACGTCCTGAGCATGGGAAATGAGCTGGAACACTCAGGTTACAAGTCACAGTGTGTGCATTTAGGGGGAAAGCAAGCTGTTAGGACCAGTATTTCTGTCTACCACCTACAGTTTATGCATCTATCAGAATTTTGTTAATAAGCTAAAATAGGTGAATGTTAAAGTATAAAAAAAGAAATATATGGAATATATAAAGTATAAGAAGAAATATATAGAATCTCTTTTCAGAATTAGTAATTTTAAAACATGCAAAGAAGTGTGTAGTATAAAGTAATAATTCAGGAGTAAGAAGTAGTGACAAATATTTACCTAGTTTTTGGATTGTATAATTGTGTTCTATATTACTATATCACATTCATTTTTTTTTGCTATATCTCATTTTTTTTTCTCTTGGTGTGATATTTTCTCTTCTTTTGGAAATAAAAAATTACTGCAGGATAATACTTTTTATTTTACTTTATTTTTGGTACTGGGGAGTGAACCCAGGAGGGAAGTTCTACCTTTGAGCTATACCTCCAGCCCTTTTTTCATTTCTTATTTTAAAATAGGGTCTCACTAACTTGCTGAGGCTGGTCTCAAACTGGGATCCTTCTGTCTCAGACTCCTAAGTGCTGGGATTACAGGTGTGTGCCACCACACCTGGCAAGGCCAGTACTTTAAAAATAATTTTTGCCCATACCAGATTCTTTGACATAAAGCATTATATTAATATGTGTTTAATTGGAGATATTTTGATTGTTGGAGCCAAAGGTGGAGTAACAGAAGACTTAAAGACATCACCTTTAACAGTAACATGAGGAATAGTTTCTTGTTCTTGCATTTTGCTTACTTTTAGGTGTTCAGTGAAAACTATATGCTGTTTACGCTCCGGCAGTGTTCAGAAATCAGATTCAACACAGTAAGATGATACCATTCAGTGATAGTCAGTGCAATTGTAAATGAAAAGGGAAGAAAAAAATTCATAAAAGCAGATAGCTAATTACAAGATAACATTATTCTTTCCATAAACAGTTTCTTTTAGATTTAAAAGAACATGCTTTGTTCTTTAGTTTTAAAAGAACATACTTTGCATGTTCTGTTTAATTTTTTTTTTTGTGTGTGTGTGGCTTGGGTGGAGGAAGAAATGGGGAAGTTTGACCTTCAAGAATCAATAGGAATTAAATAAAAGCAGGAAAGACCAGTGTTTGCCTAGGGATCCTTGTGGGTGTGGTGCTTTTGGGGTGGGGTCAAGAGTCCAGGCCACTCATGAGCTGGTTTGCTTTGTCCTTGTCTCCCAACACCATACTCCACCAGCACCCAAACCGTAGAATGCTATGCCTTCCTATTTTATTGGGAAGGAAGCTGAGGTTCTCAGATGCGAAGGGGCTTGTTCAAAGTCACATAGGGGTTGGAGGTAGAACCAGGATATAGGCCTCTTCCATCACTTAGGCCTCCTTTTGTTGCAGAAGGCTGGTGTGCAAGCCCAGGAAGAACAGGTAGAAGTCTACTGAGCACAGGCCCAGTACTCTGTTCCCGATATACAGATTTTTTTTTAAGGCTTAGCCTTGGGAAATATTTTGGCAAGGGGAAGCTATAAAACTTCAAGCTAAGAAAAAGGCTACCTACAGTAGAAATACCATTTTTCATTTGCCACGAAGACTTGGATTATTGTAAATTGTAGCATCAGTCTAACACCAAATAACAGCAAGCATTACTCCTTACAAACAGAATGCCCAGTGTTTCAGCTGGGTGAAATGGTTTTTGTGGCCCTAATTGAATGGAAATAGTGGAAAGGTTTGGGAATCTCTTTTTAAATTTGAATTTGTAACTTTGTAGATGAGGAAACAGAGGTCTCTTAGTTATAGTTAAGCAAGTTCTCAGCACAAGCTAAGAGAAGAGCTGGGGCTAGAATTCCTATCTCCTGATCCTTGGGCCACCACCATTATTCCCATTCTAATATATCGAGCCCCTCCTCTGTTACAAGGTACTATGTAGAAGTGAAAGGGGGTATCCAAGAAGTAGGAAACTTTTCAAAACCACCAGTCCAAATAGTGGGAGGTAAATGGAAGATCAACTTGTGTTATCACACAGGACTGGTATAGAAATTTTATTAAGTTTCCTTGGCTGGAGTCACGTGTATAGGACTTGCTGATAAGCATGCCTCAGAGACACCAGGGTAGCATCCTAATGCAAAATGTGCTGTTGAGGGTCTGTGGATGTAGTCCAGTGTCAGGGCATGTATTCAGCGTGCATAAGGACCGGGCTTCAACTCCATGCCAAAGGACAAAATAAATAAATAAATTACAAAACAAGACAAATCCATGCTGTTCTGATTCCTTTTTTCATTCTTTCTCCTCTTGACTGCTTTCTTTTCCTGTGGTGTCTTCTAGCCCACCTCAATGAGCACCTTACAGAGTTGGTTTTTATCTGTCACCTGACTGCCTTCTCCACCTGGCTGAGTCATCAGGAGACAAGAGGTCTGTGTGTGGCCTTGGCTCCTTAGGCCCACCATCAGCCTGACACACCCCATGCACTTCACCTGATGGGTGTGAAAGGATATATGCATTTTCCCTGTTCAATATGTCTGCAGTAGCTCCTTGGAGCAAAAAACATTTCCAGCAGAAATGGGGACTTGAGAATCTCCCTCATAATGCCAAGGCCAAGGAGATTTTCTGAATGAATTGATGTTTACAAAGAAAGCTGCAGCAGGTTATCTCCAGAGGGGATAGACTGTTAGGTTGCTGCCACAATTAGTTCTCTGGCTAGAAATCAAAGTCTGCTGTTTATTTCATTGGACTCCAAAGAATGGCGTTTCGTAGGCACAGAGAAATAAGCGTAGTTATTTCCGTGGGTTTTATAGTTCATGGACAGGTGAAATCCAGGTGTCCCATATGCGAAATATTAGGTGAATAGTGATTGTAATTATGTAAAACCAATGTCAGACACTTACTGGTTTATACGCATTTCCTTACAGTTGCAGTAGTGCAGCCATGTGATGTGTTGGTATGAGCTGCGTCAAGACAGGTGCCACCTTGCCGGGGCTGTCAGACCCTGTGCCCTGCCTTTGGGTCTCTTGTCTCTGGTGCCACATCATCTTCAGTGCATGGTCTCCTTTGGTTATAGCAATTGTTTGTGATTTATTGGTGCAAGTGACAGAGATGTTGCTTCCACAGGAGGGCAGAACCTCCAGTCTGTAATGAAAAGCCTGGCTGCCTCTGGAACAGGATCATTGGCTGCTGAAGACACCTCTGCTGCTGGAGCCTACTGCTCTTCCCATCCCCGGGAAGGGGGGGGGGGTGCTGTTAAGAGTCCAGGCTAATTAGGATCACACAACGTCTCCACATGTGACTGGGAGTTTAGGTATTTCTCTTGCTGTTGTTTCCTATGGAAAATTCTTTTAATGCATCGTTAGATGACAGAAATCTTTTGAGACTGCTTCTTTGTGTTATATGCTGAGAAATGCCTTGAATTGACAAATTGTCAGCGTTATCTGCTAAATGTATGAAATTTGGAGTCTGACAAAACTGGATGTGGCTCTGGGTTCTGTCTGACCTTTCCTAGCTGTTTAAGTTTTCCTGTGTTCCAGTTATCCCAAGCCTTCTCCCTGGCCACTTTGAGCAATGCCCCCTTTTTCTTGGCACATCCTAAGTGCACAGCAAATGTTATGAATTCATACAAATAAGGGAACTCTACATTGTAAATCAAGTAAAATTACTTAGTGAGGTTTCTTACACAATGTTACATTGTTCTTTGCAGCTTCCAGATACATACCTTTACTGTTAAGACCAGTTTGCTCTGCACATATAATGGCTATTTCTATCATGTATTTACCAAACAAGTGGATATTTTAAAGTCTTCAGAATTTTAAAGAAAGTGAAACTTGAAAGGCATCTTGTGGGTTCAAATGGGGGGCACCCCCACTCAGCAGCTGCACTAGATGTATCACCAGTGCTTGTACATTTTATTTCTATAAGCTCACTCTGTAAAGCTTGCCAGGCCAAAGAACAATCTGACCTTTTGTGCAACAGTAACATTTTGCCCTTGTAAGCAGAATTTTACCTTTATGTCTGGTCCTCTCTACAGACAAGACATCCTTCTGTGGCTGGCTGGCTCAGAGGTTTTCAGTGTCTGCTGTGTGTCCCCAGTGCACTGTGCCAGGCACCTCACTTTCTTGGGGCCCACATTCCCAGGGTGGGGGCGCAGAGGGGCCAGGTCAGGATGTATGGGGACAAAGGGGAAGAGCTGGTGATGGTCTTTGGGAGGAGATGGCAGTGCTCAACTCAAAATAAATCAGGGACCAGTGCAGAGGCTGTGGAGAGGAAGACTGGGACAGTGCTGAGGGATGGGGCTTGTTTTTCCACGGCTCTAATACAACCACCATTTTATTTATTGCACAATTCTATAGGTGAGGAATTGGGGCCATTCCATAACAGTGATGTGGGTAGAGGTCATGTGCAGGTAGGCAGCTGAAGGCTGGCTTGTCTGGAGAGTCCTCAGTGGCCTCACCCACATGGTTGGAAGGCTGGGCTCAGCGGGACGGGAGTGCCTGTTGTCTTTCCCAGCTTGATGCCCCCAGGGTAGTCATATTTCTTACCAGTCAGATCCTGTCCTGAGAGACCCAGACAGAAGTTGCAAAGCTTTTCCATGCCTGGCCTTGGAAGCCTCAGACCATCACTTCCTTTGCATCCTGTTGGTAAGAGAGTCACCGATCATGAAGACCAGCCCTGATCCAGGAAGAGGGAGTTGGATGCCACCTCTCAGCAGAAGTCTCAAGGAATTTGTGCTTCTCTTTAACGGACAGCATGGGGTCCCTTGACAGGAGCTCCACTGCCCCCTTTGAGGAGGCAAGAGCAGGAGGGTGCTGGTATATGACACATGACCTAGTACCTTGCACACTTGGGGGCGAAGACCAAACGGCTGGGCAGTGCTGAGCGTGCGCCGTGGGTGTGCAGAACTTTTCGTTTCTTGGCTGTGCAGGGGAGATAGGAACGAGAGTGGAGGCTCAGGGGAGGCTTCAGGTAGGAGGCATTTGCTGCTTGGCTCGGTTTGCTTTGAAGATGGGTGAGGTCACCCATGTCCCGTCTGTTGTGTTCTGGGTCATGGCTGTGCGTCTTTATTCTCATGTTGAGCTCTGAACTGACGGAACATTGTTGGAATGCTGTCTTATCTTAGTTGATAGAACTTTCTCCTGGCCCTGATCCTTCTAAGAAGAGACCTTTAGTGGCTGTCTTTCCCAGGTGTCCCAGCCTCCTTGCTTCCTTATTCAGCACCTTTTTTCCTTTTTTTTTAGTGAGTGTGGTACTTGGAATTGAACCCTGTTTCTCTTTCTAACTTGTTACTGCCCAGGCTAGACTTCTAAACAGGTCACCAGCCTCTGTTGATATGGTGGATTCTCAACTGTAGCTGCATATAAGCATCTCATGGGGGTCTTTGCAAATGCAGACTGGAGGCCCCCCCCCCCTGACTTCCTGAATCAAAACCTCTTGGGACTCAGCTTTTCATATTTTTAAAAATAAAGCCTCCCAGGTGATTTTGAGGCTCACCTCTCACTGAAAACAACTCCTAAAACTTTTCTCTAGTACTCCAACTCATTTTTACCATTGCTGCTTTGATTCAGTCTTCTCTAGTTTTCCATGGCTCACATAACAAGTCACCACAAGCCTGGTAGCTTAAAACAGATTTTTTTGTCTAGCAGTTCTGGAGGCCAGGAGTCTTTAGTCAGGTGTGGTGGGTGTGCCCTTTGAGGGCTGGGGAGCTCCCTCCAGAGCTTCATCAGCCTCTGGCAGCTCTTTGACTTGTGCCCATGCAGCTCCAGCTGCTTGCATCTTTACATGGTTGCCTTTTTATCCCCACATGTCTCTTACAAGGAACTTACCAATGTGTTTAGGGTCCACCAATAATCCAAGGTGATCTCATCTGGAGATTCTTGATTACATCTGCAAAGATCCTTTTTCCAAAAGATCACCTGTACAGGTTCCAGGTTCCAGGACATGGTTACATCTTTTGTGGGCCACCATTTTGTCCCCCACATGCTCCCTCTGTCTCTTTTGGTTCTCCCAACTGATCTTGTCCCTGATCTAATTATCTCCTGGGGTCAGTCCTACATTGAACTGCCTAGGGTTGACTATATATATCCAGTCATGTGAGCCATTAGCTCGAATCCCATCAGAGTCCGCATTCCCCTTAGGGTAAAGGGCCAAGCTCCTTATTCTGGGGAGGCCTCTGTCTGCCTTTCCCCTCCATTCCCCCTGCATCCTCTCCTCTTGGAGCTGGTGGTGCTGGCCTCCCTGCAGGCCTCCTCACCTCTTGCGTAATTTTGCCACTTGCTCCCTCTTGGCCTCTGGCTCAGGTTCAGGACAGTTCAGGCCGTGTCTTCCCAGGAAGCCTTCCTTGAAGCGTCTTCCCTTGTGCTCTGTGCTGTGAGTGCCTCTTGCCCCAGATGTTTTGTCACTTGTTTTTGTGCTGGTCTCTCCTTGCAGGCAGAGAGCTCTGTGAAGGCAGGGAAGCTGATATCCATCATTGTAGCTCTAGCACTTGGCACTATAAATATTGAATGAATGGCCATGTAGCATAACCTAATTAGAAACTCGTCTCATCTTGACACTGGTTTTTCCACCACCACTTTAATTTCTAATAGAATTTTTCACCTACCATGATCTAGATGTGTAAGTAAGTAGGCAATCTCTAAGTAGACTGGCTTATTATTTGCTTAGCACTTGTACATAGGCTATTTAAATTAAAATGTTTCTGCGTGTATTAGGGTTGATATTTCAGTTTTCCCCCCTTTATATTGGACAGAGCTTTGGGGTTGTAAATAACAGGAACCAACCTGAGTTAGCTGAAACTAAAAGAATCTCATGAACAAGGGTCTGAGTGCATCTGGGCCGGTAGAAACCCATAAAAACCTCCCATCTTGTTGCTGCTTGACTCTGTTTAGCTGCTTTGTTCTTCACTTTCTCTGCCTTTTCAGCCACATACAGATTGTGTTTATATAGTTCTAGCCACCCAGAGACTGGTTTGGCTAGTCGTTTTTCACTCCAGATTTGCATTTTGAGATGAGGAAGTCATTGGCCAGCTTGGGCCCCATGTCCACTACTGGCCAGTCAGCCCCAGGCTGGCGGGGAAGATGCTGGTCGGACTGCATCATCCAGGTGTGGCGCTAGAGCTCACCCCTGGCAGTTGTGGGATTTCAGAGGAGGGAGTGCTGTTGTAGGCAGAGCACGTAAAGGTCTGACCAGACACCCGTTGAGAGAAAGATGCAACGAGATGTGTAGAAAGGGGGGCGAGGAAACCTTGCCAGATCTTGTAATTGTCTATAGCCCACAATAGTGAAAATGTTCCACCAAATTGTTTACTGTCTTAGCTTTAATCGGTTTACTTATGTTTCTGCTAATATAGAATATTTGTCTCATGATAAGTGGTAAGAAAATTTCTTTTTTTTTTTGGTGGCACTAGGGGTGGAACCCAGAGGCTTTCTACCTCCGGGCTATACTCCAAGACCTTTTTTACATTTTATTTGGAAACAGGGTCTCACTAAGTTGCTGAGAGCCTCACTAAGTAGCTGAGGCTGGCTTCAAACCCATGCGATCCTCCTGTCTCAGCCTCCCAAGCACGGGGATTACAAGCGTGCGCCACCACGCCCGGCTTGAAAATTTCTTAAAGTCCATTTATGATGGCTGTTTACTAATGGGTCCTTGGATTCTAATATTCACAACTACTTTTAAGAAAGCAATGCATACGTTTTTCTGATCTTGCCTGAAAAAAGGAAAGCAATAAGAGTTGAAATAAATTGTCTTTATTAGTGATGGGGATGGAGTGGAGTGGGGATGGAGTGGGAACAACTTATGGTGATAACATAAAGCCAGTATCAGGCCGCAGCTACTGATCAGCCCTCACAGTGCACACCGGCCCCTTTGTTCCATGTCCTCAGTTCCCAGGAGGCCTCACATCCTGTGTCCTTGCCCTAGTGACCATGTTCCTCTCCTAGGAGGGGCTGCAAAAGTGGAGAAAGCCCAGGGGTCTTCTGGACCAGGGCCCTCAGCACAGGAATAAGCTGCTGGACCTGCTGCCCCTGGCTTGGGTGTTCTAATGGACCTGGGGGTAGTCATATTTACCCATGTCTATTCCAAATGATTCCTTTCCCATTTAGTTTCTTTCTTGAAAGGAGCTTCTGCCACAGTGCAGGCAGAGAACAGTCATGTCAGTGTGGCATCATGGGATAGTGGTCAGAACAGTGAGGGAGGTTCTCCAGAGATTATGCAGTTGAACTGCTAATTGCACTCTTGCCTTTCTTTTAAACTCTTGCATTAACCAAATACAAAAGAAAAAAAAAAGAACGAGCAAGCAAGCAAGCTAGAGCTGCTTAAGAAAATTGTGAATTTTCCTGGTGATTTTTTTTTGAGAATTTTATGGGCTAAAACTCATGCATAACTTGTACCACGCCCCCCCCCCCCTTATTTTTTGCTAACCTAGCAGTGTAGGATACAGAAATGTGAATGAATGTAGAAAATTCAGAACTTTTAAAAAAGCAAGTAACTAAATTTGGTCTTCTTACAAATAAAGATCTTACAGACAACATTAACATGATTTGAGAATGAGGAATGAGGTTTAATTAGTATGCTATTTTCTAACTAGCTCATTTAAAAATATTTCTCAAGTGTTTCTCTGGGGTCTATTAGAATGACGCTCACTGAACTGAGGCAGCCCCGATAAGGCCTCTGCAGAATACTCATTGGCTTACTTACAGTCTCTTTCAAAAAAGATTTGAAGATCCTGACTTTATAGAATAGAAAACCTATAATTACTTGTACATCACTCTTAAATTAAGTTTCCGGAAGCAATTTGAATTTCATTACAGCTGAAGTCTGTTTTTCAGCCTTTTCCTTTTTTGGGGGTGTTTATTCGGCAATTCTTTATGATCATTCCAGGTTTTATTTTCCCCCTTATTCCATTTAACTTCCATGCTTAAAACTTTAAAACCCTGCAAATAAACAAGTTCTTTCATCTCTATTTTTAGGTACAATGGTGCTTTACCTAATGGAGACAGAGGACGGAGGAAAAGCAGGTTTGCCCTCTACAAGCGTCCCAAGGCTAATGGTGTTAAACCCAGTACTGTCCACGTGATATCCACACCCCAGGCGTCCAAGGTAGGTGACTGTGGCCCAGTTGGGAGGGCCTTGGCAAACTTTGCCTCGAGGTTATACGTTGTCAGCTGATCTCTTTCCTTTAGTCTTGCATTCATGTAGGAAGGCGTTTCTCAGCCAGGGAAGGCAAGAGTGGGGGGCGGGGCTGTGCACTGCATCTCTGGCCTTGACCCACTAGATACCAGTAGCATTCCCCTCTCCCCACAGTTGTTAACAACCCAAAGTACCTCAAGATTAAGTTCTCCTGGGGAGAGCTGTAGGTAAAATCAGCTCAGGCATGAACCACTGCTTTAGGATACAAAGCAACTAATATTTATCAAGTTAGAATAGTTGAGGTTGAAGGACACTTGTTATTCTTTATCCTAAAGAGTTTTTGTATTAAATCTTGGTATAAGCATCATAAACATTTGTTACTTTCCTTCTGTTAATTGAGTGCAGTTGATGTTTTCACATAATTGCATGTAATTGAATTCCTGTGATTATTAGAAAGATTTTTAGAAAGATGGAAAGTTTTAACAGATCATAATACAAGAAGTATTACTAATAACTAATTCTTTCCAGAAATTTGGGATGAATAAAATGCTAAATTTAAAAAAGCATTATTTCATTAGTTTTCTGATATACAAGTATGTGTGTGGGGGAAAATAGGGCTTTCCATTCTGGTTGATGTACTTTACATATTAAACATATGAAAGTTTTTCAGTAAAATAAATTCTTTGATATGCAATATAGTTTCCATTTCTATTGTTTCTGTAAAATAATTACATATGCATGTAGTTTTTCATATGGGGCCACTAAATATACACATCATGGATTTGGGCCATATGGAATAAAGAAGTCTTGATTTTAGTTTTTACCCAAAACCTGTATTCAGAGAAAAATGATGGCCTCTTAGAAGCAGGTGTGGAGTGTTTATAACTTACAAGGTAGATCATATCTGTGGATGCTTTTATTTTAAAAAGCCTCTATTGTTTCTGAAGTCTCAGAGTCCTGGAAAGAATTTGTTAGAATATACCAGTGAAGAATGGTCTTGTATCAATGAGGGGATGAGTGGATAAGAAAATACCCAGCACCAGTGAAACAGGGAAGATTAATAATCACTGGACAAATTTGGGCTAGAGAAAAAATAAACTAAAAATTCTAGGGGGGAAAGGACATCTTATAAGGGGAACAGGAAATCCAGCTTTACAAAGATTCTGAGGGAAGAAGAAGCCAAAACAGCAACAAATCTTGGAAGGGCAAGGAAATAAGAGAGACATTTTGTAGTCCAAAAATATTTGGTGGAGAAGGAAGCCAAGACAAAATGTTTTTTAAGCATATAAGTGCTAAAAGATTGCTGACACAACAGACAGGTCCTTAGAATTGTACGCGTTTGTTGACGTTCAGCTTTGTTTTTCTTCCTTTGGATCTGTACCTTTTTATTTTTACTTTTTTTAGTTTCTATATTAATAGAATAGCTGATATTTTAGAGAAATATTTGCTCTAATTGTTTTGTTATACAATTTAAAAACTTTCTACTATGGAAAGATCAGTGTCTCTATTTATTCCCGTCTCTAACTCCTCCCATTTTAGCCTTTTATATTTTACCTATTTAATTTTTATTTTTGAGACATAGAGATTTATTTAGGAAAGCAAGAAGTACACATTCAAGGGAGAATGTGGGCCATCTGTGGAAGGGAGAATGTGGGCCATCTGTGGAGTGAGAACACATCTGGGGGTGCATGGCTCTTCTTATAGGAGACTTGGGTGAGGGGTGGGAAGGAGGAGGTATGTGAGGATGGCCTCAGTCTGTAATCACAAAATGGTTGAAAGTGTTAGGTCACAACTCAAGTGTTACTTATATCATGCATCTTTTTGGTAGTTGTCTAAGTCTGTGTTTAAACATATTATCCACAGCAATAGGAGCAAGGAAAGTCAGGTATTGGGCTTGACCCTTTTATCTTAAAATCTGGGAAAAATATATTCTCAGGGCCTTGTGACCCATGAGAATGCCCGCATGCATGGTGGCACCTGGCAAACACTGTTTGACCTAAATTGTCAGGGTTTCCGTGCCCCGGAACTTTTGTACCTTGTACTCTTGGACATTAAAAATGAATCTTTGAGAACAGTGCCTTTTGGCTGTGTTCTTTCTTTCCTCTGCCCAGCAATCTGGGGGCAGAACAAGGCTTTCCCTTTGCTGGTGGTGGCAGCAGCTGGGAAATAGGACCTCTTAGTCTCCCAGACATGCCAGCATCCGAGGTAAGGCGGATTAGGGTGGCAAGTGTGTGCTACTGTTGTGTAATTTCTATTTGTATAATCTTTATTTGTGTAATTATTTACTCTTGGAATAATGCAGGTATTTCTGATTATATAATGTGTTAAAAAAAATCTGAGGTCCTCTTTTTACTGACAGTGTGTTGCATAGGCAAAGGGCCTTTGGTAATTTATTCACCCATTCGTTTATTCAACAAATATTTATCCAGCACCTTCCATGGCCAGGCATTACGCCAGGTATTGGATAGACTGTGGCAAACAAACACATCAGCATGGAGCTCATCGTCCAGTGCGTAGGCAAACAAGAACGAGTCACGTGGATGCACAGGTAACCGCATCGTGAACACCGCTGGAGGATGGTGCTCAGTGTCCACCGGGTAGGCAGGGAGGGATTTCCAAGTGAGTGGCCTGGAGGGGAGAGGAGAGCAGGGAAATCCAGGGCCGTCACGGGCCTGGCCGAGGATTTGGGTTTTCCTTGATGGAAATACTGAAGAGTGTTAAGTAGACAGAGTGGCACATGACAGAATTTCGGCCAGTTCATATATGCTTGTTCACTTTATTTTTTTTAATGTGGGGTGACTGTTTTAATACTTCATAGGGTGACAGTTGGTGGTCATGGTAACAGTACCGTCAGTGCTTAATGGGAGAGCATTTCACTAGCAGCATAGTTTAAATTTAGCAACATTACATCCGGGCGTGGTGGCGCACGCTTGTAATCTCAGCATTCGGGAGGCTGAGACCGGAGGATCGCGGTTCGTGGACAGCCTCAGATACTTAGTGAGGCCCTCTGCAACTCAGTGAGACCCGGTTTCAAAATAAAGGATAAAATAAATAGGGCGGGGGTGTGGCTTGGAGGTCAAATGCCCCTGGGTTCCATCCCCAGACCCGCAAAAAAAAAAGAAAAAAAAATTTAGCAACATTACTATGAAAAATCCTTCCTCATGGTTTTTCCTTCTTAGACTGTGCTTTTTTGAAATGACCTGTTTTGGGGTGTTTTTTACTTTCAAAAGGCAATTGGTAATCACTTTGTTCCAGTTAGCATATTTCAGAATGAAAAATATCAGTGGCGTTTAAGTGATAGGATAAAGAAGGTGTGATTGCTATGACAAGGCTGTGCTTCTGCCTGTTTTTTAGTCCTCTTTGTGTTGTTACAACAAAGTACCTGATGGTGGGTACTTTCTAAATTAAAGAGGTTTATTTCATTCACTATTCTGATGTCAGAATGGTCCAGACAGCATGGTGCCTATGTCCTCACTGCATTCACACTGTGGCAGAGAAGCAGAAAGCGAATGGTTATGTGCAGAGGACTCTGCGTGCAGGCAAGGGGGCAAGGAAGGGCAATGCTCCTTCTGTAACAACGAGCTCTCCCAGGGGCTAGCCCAGTCCTTTGGGACCTCACCTATTCTGCAAGACCAGCACTGATCTCTCTGAGGGTGGAACCTCACCCTGTGACTAATTACCTTTCAGTAGGCCCTGCCTTTTGGAGATCCTCTACCTCTCAACATTTCCAGACTGGGGACCACGTTTCCAGCACAGGAACGGTTAGGGACAAACTGCATCCAAATCGTAGCAGCCTGTTGGAGCTGGTGTGGCTTTGTTGGTTGATAAAATATTCAAACTTCTGTGTCGGTTGAGGAGTGATAACAGTAATTGTGGGAGGTGGTAAAACTTAGTTGTCAATGTCAACTCTTTAGCTCACGCTAATTCTGTAGGATGTAGTGAGGTCCACTTTCAAAGCACGCACTGTCTGAGCTTGTGTCCTGGTAGAGGTGGAGGTTGTGTCTCAACTGCTCATTCACATGAAGCTGGAACTTCTGTGCTTTAGGACAATCACTAATTTATCAATGTTCCCAGACTTTTTAATTGCTACTGCTTTTGAAGTTTTTTTATTTTTATTTTTATTTATTTATTTATTTATTTATTTATTTATTTATTTTTGTGGTACTAGGGGTGGAACCCAAGGGCTTTTCTACCTCTGGGCTATACTCCCAGACCTATTTTATATTTTATTTGGAAACAGAGTCTCACTAAGTTGCTGAGAGCCTCACTCAGTAGCTGAGGCTGGCTTCGAACCCGTGCGATCCTCCTGTCTCAGCCTCCCAAGCGCAGGGATTACATGTGTGCGCCACCACACCCGGCTGAAGAAGTGGGTTTTAAATAGTTTGTATTTTGTTTCTTTCATAGTTCTTGCATTACAATTCTTGGTTAGCAGCCTGTGGTGTTTGAAGTTCAAGAATTAAGTAAATTGCTATAAAATTTTAAATTAATGAAGTACTGTATTTTAAGAGGCAACAATATTTGGATCAGTTTTATTGTTTTAAGTATTATAAACATGAATAATCTGATTCTGTGAGAGAAGAAAAATAATGGTAATTATAGCCCATAATATCTTTTGATCGCATGAAGGGTATAAACACAAAATAATTTTTATTACTAGAATGAGAAATAACTTGATTATTTCAACAAAAAATACAAACATGAATCATTTTCTAACAAATGAACTAATAATTTTTAAAAGCTTTTTATCAATGGGTATTGATAAAACAAATGAAAAAATACTTATGATAACCAATAAAATATGCTATACAGTTTAAAATTATTTTCAGACATAAAGTATTAAGACCTCAAAAGATAATTTTTCATAGGGATACAGTATGTCAGTTTTGATTTTTCATTTTGTTGTAAAACATATCTACTGAGATGAAAAATACTTTTTGGAAAATTTATAAATCAAGACAGTAAAATTTAGTCATCATTCATAAAGCTCCAAACCATATCAAGAAGTATTTAATAATTTACTTAAAATGCAATATTCAGGACTTGGAAGATAGTGTGATGCTTTTTGTTGATTTCATGGAGCTGGAAGGAACAACATCTGAAATGTATTAAACTTTGTCATACTCAAGAAAAATTGCTTCTGTGAGAAATATTTACATGAAAACCTTATGAATTGTGCATGGTGCATGTGTAGTACTAGGGAGAAAAGTCGTCTCAACTGAAATGCCAAGAAAACTTCTGGATGTTTTTATTTGATACTGTCTCAGTCATTTTTTAATCTTTGGGTGATTAAAAGATACATTAAGTAAACTGCTTAACATGTTTTCTTGAAAAAATTTCACCTTACATCAAATAAATACCAGAGAATTAAACGGCATTTCTTATAACTTGGAATTGTAATTATGAAGCAACGAAGCCTTGATGGGCAGCTTGTGGTACTACCGATATAAACTCAGTTTTGGACTTAATGAAATAGTTAGACAACATTTGGACAATTATGTTTTCTAGAGATTTGGCTTTATTACATGATGTTCTAACTAATGTCAAGTCTTCTTTTAGTTTTAGGAGAAGAAAAATTTAATTGGCAACATAACTGGCAATAGATAGAACATATAAGACCAAATACAGAAAACCATGATAGGAAATCACATAGAAACAAAATTGAAGTGAGAAAAAATAGTAATTTCAAGAGAAAAATTCTCAAATTTACAACAAATTTACACGAGTAGTCACTTACTGGATGACAGATATGAAGAATGCAATTAAGTTTTAATAACATTCTCTTTATTGATTCTTAGAAACTAGCCAGTTGATGCTTTCAAAGCATCATAGATTAAAAGTGAAAATCATGTATAATATGTGATTTTCATGGCTTAGGTGACAACAGGAATGATAATTATGAAAATTGCAAGTAGGAAAGCTTGACTCTAGTACTCAGCAATTTAATTATCAGTGTAATTATCTGCATTACTGATATAATTTAGACTTATTGCATGTTGTTTGGAAAAATTATTTAATTTTTGTTGTTTTTCAAGTGTAATTTTATTAACGACTTTTAACATGTTAGTGTGGGAGAACACTTGAATTTATATTTGTAATTATGCTTTTACTCAAACTTACTTGAATTATGATTCTGATTCAGGTACTCGTATCCTTTTTTGTGGAGGAAGAGAGGTTTTTTTTTTTTTTTCTGAAGATTTAAAGAAGTTTATTAAAAGATAGAAATACAGAGGGTAGGTACAGCTCCATACCAGGCTGGCATGGAGGGGTGACTCAAATGAATACACTTGGAAGAGAGTTTTTTGTTGTAACTTTTCTTTTTAAAAACAAAGAACATTAAAGTTGGAAGGAACTTTATTCAGACTGACTTCTGATCTTTCCAAAGTAGCAAGTTTTTATATAATGAGGAACTTAAAGAAGTCTGGAAAAGCCCAGTACGATGTCTCGGGTCACTAAGCTGCCTTGCTACTCCGGGCCCAGGAATGTTGGTTTCTTACTGCAGGCAGCAGGTGGACATGCTCTGAAGGATGGGACAAAGATGAGTTCTGCCCCCGATTCTCTCACCTCCCAGGTGCATGGCGTGGGGAATCCATTCACTTCCACACCAGTACTGCTATAATGATGAAATGGGGTGACACAGTTCTTGTCAGTGAAAATGGAAGTCATTTATGGGTTAGTGGCACAGCCGCTGAAGTCAGGTGCTCTGCAGAGAAAACCTTTTCTACCAAAGGATCAGTGATGGAGGCTTGAATTTAAGTAGCTAGTTTATTGACAATGATGGTCACGACAGTGGTAGATGGTACATTGGAAACTTTGTGCACCCGAGAAGTCAGAGACTGCAGAGGAGGCTCATGGAGTACCACTGGCTGACTTGGAATGGCTGTTGCCTGTGGCCACATTTTTCTGGCCCCCAAACTATTGTTGGTGATGTCCCTGTTCTTAGGATGTGCTTCAGTCTCATTCACCATCCTTTAAAACACAGCCCAGAGGTTGTTTACCCCAGGAAGTCTCCCCTGACTACCAGCCTCAGGGAGTGGCTTTTCATGAACTCCAGTGTTCTGATGCTGTGTTAGAGTTGCAGGCTGGCTTCTCTTATCATCCTGGACAGCAAACCCCTTGAAGGCAGCAACTGTCTTGGATTTCTGCTCTTCCGCTGCCTGGCACTGTTGCTGATTGCCTTGGGAATGTGCAAGACGGCAGACTATCCTCGTAATAATACAGTCTGCCTCCACCTGATGACTCAAGAGAAACACTTGGAACGTACCATATGTCTTCTACATGGTAGTGAGTGATTGTTAGCTAATGTTACTGGTGGTGGTTTTTCTGGAAAGTAATAATTATCTGTTTTAAGAAGTTATAAATAGGCTCAGGATATGATGAAACATGGATGCAGATATACTTACTGGCTGTTCAACTGTATAAAAAACTTTTAACTAAAATGCACTAATAGTTTAAAAATCAAAACTGCATCTCTGTGATTTGAACATAGGCTTCCTCTGTTAAAAATTAAAGTTTAAATTCATTACTTTCTTTAGATCATAGCAATGAAGCTTTAATAATGAACAGTTTCTGGACCTTTGAGCCCACTAACTGAAAATCACAGCATTTCCTCACTGGAGAATGCACTTACTGGTTAGGACGTTTTGATAAGGCATTCTTACGAGAAAATGTATCTGACTAAATTGGTTCTTCAGCCTGCCAACATTAATTTCATTCCTCGCTTTTTGAACAAAGTAGTAGTTCTGTATTTTTTCAATGTAGACTTAAACCATTGTTTCACATGAATAATTAGATTAAAACTTATTTTTCCTAAGTTTTTCCTTGGTGCTTCATTGCCTTTGTTAACATGAGTGTCAGCAGTCTCTTCCCCCAATATTGAAAAAATCATTTTTGTTATTTTACTCTGCAACCTAGTGTCATAAATGCAAGAATATCATATTTTAAACTTTCAAATAGCACTGGTATTTAAATATCAGAAGATAGGTAGAGACTCATGTTAATTTTGGGTTCCTTAAAAGACAAATGAGTAGGATTTTTTTTTGCAAAGATCTTAGCCAGTATTATTTATTAAGTAGTGCCTAGGATTGAACTCAGGGCCTCAAGCATGCTAGGCAAGTGCTCTTCCACTCAACTACATGCATAGCCCTCATATTTTTTATTTTAAGAATTTCTTCAAAATACACTAATCATAAATGTAGATTTTAATGAATCTAACTCACCAAAGAGTGTGTCTAGTACCCCCCAGGGGAACCCTTGTGCCTGCTTTTTGAGCTATGAGATGAGACAGAGACAAGATGAAGTTCTCTTGGGGAACTACCACTCCACCATCGTCTTCACAGTGTGCCAACCCAAACTCTAATTTTGGATTGAGACAGAATCAGTTTCTTAAAAAGTTTGATGCTAGTTACTAACTTTTTTTGGCAGGAAGGTACTTTTGTTTGTTTTTGAAAGCTTGAATAAAACTTTTAGCACCAGTTTACTGAATGTTCTTCCAGTTGGTCTCTTATTGCTCGGATGCCTTACTAAGTGTATGCTCTTTGTTTTACCTTGTTCCGTAAGCTGAGTCATGCTGAACAGTGGTGAAGGAGGGGAGGAGTATTAAGATGTTTAAGAGTATTGCTTCTAATTGAAGGCTAACAGTGTTTCAACCTCAGCACTGCTGATGGTTTGGATGGTTTGGGCTGATAATGCTCTGTGAGCAGGGAGGTGTGCACGGTAGGATGTTCGGCAGGATCTCCGTCATCCTTTACCCACCAGATGCCAGTAGCATTTCTTGTCCCCTGTGATGACTGCCAGAAATGTCTCCAGACTTTACTGAGTATCCCCTGTGAGGGCAGAATCACTCCAGGTAAAAAACACTGATTTAGAAGCCGGGCGTGGTAGCGCACGCTTGTAATCCCCGTGCTTGGGAGGCGGAGACAGGAGGATTGCGCAGGTTCGAAGCCAGCCGCGCTGGCGTAAGATACCCTGTTTCAAAAATATAAAATAGGTCTGGGAGTATAGCCCGGAGGTAGAAGGGCTTCCAGGAATCCCAGTACCACCAAAAAAAAAAAAAAAAAAAAAAAAAAAAAAAAAAAAAAAAAAAACAAACCAACAACACTGATTTAGACTCTTAAGCTCTAAGTATGGAATCTGGCTAATTGTTTAGACCTTGTAGTTAAAGTTGCTCTGTTGAAGTCCCAACTCTTCTTTGGCCGAATGACAACCACTGTGACCTTCACTTTTCTCATGGCTCAAGTATGTGTATGTGGGGGATGGATGGACCTCAGTTCTTAGGTTGAAATTAATAATTTGTAATATGGAGCATTCTTAGCCTTAACAGTTTGCTCCTGGTACATTGTCAGTGACCAATAAATATTAACCAGGTTATTATTACTACTTTTAAGAATATTGGGCATTATATTACATCTTTCCTCATTTTTTTTTTTTTTACCATGTCACAGAATAGATACCTCAGGGGAAATGGTGAGAAAATTTCTTAGCAGATTAATCTTCATTTTTAAAGGCTGCATTGCCACACCCTCTGACATGCAGTGTGGCAAAGTGAATGGATATCAGAGTCCTCTGTCAGGTTTCTTTTCCTTGAGTGACTCAGGGCTGCTTAGCAGAAACCATCAATTAAAATTAGGCCTTTTGGAGATAGAGGGGGATGCATATTTGGATGGATTAAGAGGAGCTGGCCTCAGTTCTCTGAGCTTCTGTCTTCCCAGGGTTGGCAGCACATTTCAAGACCTATGTCCCCAGCCCAGGACAGGGCAGTGAGAAGCTGTGGGTGGGAGAAGGAGCTGGAAAGAATGCTGATTTTCTCTGTTGCCTCACGCAGTGGAAGCCTGCATTCTCCCTGAATTCAGTCCATTATCTGGTTTGACAAAGATGAATTCATTTTGCCAAAGCCTTGGTTGTTGCAGTGGTTGCTAATTTCATAAGATAAAAAATAAATAAACAAACAAAAACCCCAAGGATTGTAGGGGGTTCAGAAAGAACAGCAGAGATTATGTGGAGATTAAAAAAAAAGTTTCTCTATAATTTGAGAATGGAAAAGGAAAGAGAAACTGCAAATAAATATCATAACAAAAAAGATTTTAAGTAGTTTTAAGTTAGCAAAATTTCTCCCCCAATGATAAATGTAACTGAATTACACTCCAGTTTATATATTTAAAAAATAATAATTTATTCCAAATAGGTTAATGACAACTATTGACAAGTATTTTTTTTAATTTTTTTGTGTTGTGGGGTACTGGAGATTGAACCTAGAGGTATTCTACATCTGAGTTACACTCCTAGCCTGCCCTATTTTATTTTGAAACAGAATCTTGCTGGGTTGATAACAGTCTCACTATTTGCTGAGGCTGTCCTTGAACCTGTGATTCTCCTGTCTTGGCCTCCCAAGCACTGGGATTAAAGGTGTATGCCACCATGCTCGGCTAAAATTTTATTGACTCTGCTGACTTTTGGAACACTTTTATTAAAGTTAGAATTTTCAGTTAGAAACACATTAAATTGATATGGGTTTTTTTTAAAGGTAACTTAGCTAACTCGTCTCTTGTCAAAATAAAGCAGAATAGTCCTTTCTTGGAATTTCTGTGGGATTGGATCAAGGACCCCATGCAGATGCCAAAATTCATGGCTACCTAAGTCCTTATGTAAAATGGCAGAGTGTATACATAGGACCTATACACATCTGCCCATATGCTCTCAGTAGTTTCCAGATTACTTATTTACCTAACACAATGTAAAATTACATACATAGTTGCTGTGCTATAGAATACAGCTGGGTATATCTACACATCCTTATGAGATTCAGTGTTGTGCTCAATTTCTGGCAAATTCAAGCTTTGCTTTTTGGAATTTTCTAAAAAATATTTTTCAAATGTTTTCTGTTGTGGTTGATTGAGTCCACAGATTAAAAAGGGCTGACTGTCTATAATTTTCTCTTAGTGTCATACCATTTTTTTTAGAATATTATGTAAGGAAGAGTTTGGTTCTCCTGCCTGCCTTTCCCAGTGTGAAAACTAAGACCTAAGTTTCAGGTCCTTTCTAGGATTGCTTGGTAGGCTTGAGCCTCAGGCTCTCATTCTGTTAACTTTTTTTCTTATTGTTAGGGTCTTAACTTAGTTTGAGAAGTTGAGAAAGGTCTTGTTATCGCCTTTTTTGTTGTTGTTGTTTTCAGGTAGTAATGGTTTCTAAATGGGGTGAATCCATATGTGGCACTTGTAAAACTGCATCTGAATGTAGGAGATTTTTATTACCTGAAATGCAGGCATTGGCCATGGGTACATACTATTTTACTTCCAACGGTGGGGGCAGTATTGTCCTGCGTATCTCTGTACCTCTTCAGAACAGGTTCCAGTGTCCAACCTCAGCATTTGGTCCTGGTCCACATCTGCCTTCCCCTCTTCTGTCCTGTCTTTGGTCACACTTCTAACTCCGCTCGCCTGGTAGTCTAATTGAGAAACTCGGTCACATGCATACTCTCTTCTTTTCCTTTGTATCCAGGGCCTGTCCCACAAGGGAGTCCCCATACCCTCTCTGCTCTGTGCCATCTTGATGCCAGGCATCCGTGCGGTGCTTGTAGTTCATGGATGAAGAGATGGGTGGATGAAGCCCTAACATTTCCCTTCACCGCAGACCATAGTTTATTCATGCCTGTCAGGAGTAACTCTTATGTACTAAATATGCTTTTAAGGTGTCATGGAACTCACTCTCTCACACTCCTGTGGGTCTGCTCAGTGACTTCACCCATCCAGCTGAAAACCTTGACTGATTCTTCGGTATGTACAAGGCAAGGCTCCACGTCCAGGGAGTGGCACTCAGCCTTTCACTGCAGGGCTCCCACCTTCCTGCCCTCTTTCCTTCATGGACGCCCCTTCCCTCTCTTCAGAATTGAGTTGGTAGGGAATCACAGGGGATTAGTGCATTTAAGATGCTGTGCTTTATGGAGGTGAAAATAAGGACAGAGTATTGTCCTTGTGTTAGAACTGAAGATTTTAATTCTGTGTGGAATTAAAATCTCTGTTCCTTACTGTGTGCAGTGATGACCCTAATGAACGTGGCAGAATCCACTGCACACTCATGGGAATCCAATCTAAAACTATAAACTGGATGCTCATTAATTTACTGCTTTTCCTTGACACATCTTTCTCCAGCTTTGGTAAAGTGTTTCTAGGCATATGTGCAGATGGAAGGATTGTACACAAGCCGGGGTTAAGTCAGTCCAGAGGACAATCTGTTTTCCCTCTGGCATCCTTGTAATCATCACTGTAAATGGTGTCCAGCAACTCAGCTCCTTCCACAAAAAGCTCGCTTCTCAAAAGTGTCGCCGTAGCTCAGTCCTTGCACTAACTGCTTGTAGTGACGAGTCTTAATGTTTGTGTCTTAGCATTTTTCCATTTTCTGGTAAGGATATGGGCATGGAGAGACAAACTCCAGAGCCTTCTGGAGAGAGCCCTGTGACTCCTTCCCCATTTCTTTCATCTCTGGCCTTCCTCCTCACAGCTGGTGTGAGGCTGAGGACATTTTCCACAGCATCTGTTCACCACAGCAGCTCTGAAGATGTTGGGTATTGTAATGGCCATAAAACAGGCTTGCCTTGTGAAAGGCTGCTGAACTGCAGGTATTAGAAGCAGGTGAGACACTTTGACTCCTGAAGATAGGTGCTGATGGAGGAAGGGGAGTTGCTGCCTCCAGATGCCACCACCGCCTGGACTAGATTACCCATGATGCGCATCAGCTCCTGCCTTTGCTGTTTTGCCTGTGCTAAATCATGGCTTAGATTTGGGAGTGCTTCTGTGGGGACCTTTTGGTTGTTTAGATGTGGATCAAACGTCAGCCTAATATGTCCAGAAGGTAATTGGGGACGCCATCCTCAGAGTTCTTATGTTTGCATAAACTGGTGGTATGTGTGGACTCAGGCTGATTTAGGACAGTGCTGTTCACAGGAGGTTACCTTCTCCAGCACTGACTCCCAGTCAGCAAAGCACGGCTTTTATTAGAATTCAGAGTGTCCAGGTTTGATTCCGGGGTGGGGGACTCTGCTGGAATTTGGTGTTGACTCTCTGTAACAGGTGAGTACAGTAGAGGACAGCTTAAAGTGCTGTGGCTGTGATTCTTGAGTACAATTTCTAGGGTTGCAGAGCTGATATTATGTAACTGGATCAACACCAATTTAATGGCTAGAGAGAAGTTTCTATTTCTGTCTAAAGCATATTTGTTTTTTGCTTTTTGTGGTGTGTGTGTGGGGGGGGGAATTTGATGAAAGAAGTAGGAAGTACTTAGAGATTACTTAGAGAACAGAAATGTAGAATAGCGTTGAGAGCCATGTAGGATTGAGGTGACACTAGTCTGTGTCTTTCCTGTTTAAAAATGTCTTTCTGATTGGCTACATCTGTGGAGAAAGGAAAAAAATGGGTTAGAATCTGAGAAGCAGGAGAGAGAGAAATGGGATTTTAAGGAGTGACAAAAGTGTAGTCATTTGATGAGAAGGAGGCTGATGAGTAATTAGAGACATTCAGGAACTGCAGCGGAGGATTTGAGGAAGTGATGTGTAAGGAGGAGAGGTGTGCATCGCTTGTGAGGTAAGGGGTCCCTCTGTCCTGTTTGCTGGAGAACAGCTGCGCCCCAGCCCTACTGAGCAGCCCATCTTTTCTTCACTGACTCCACTTGCCCCCTTCCCATGCGTAAGCTTCCGTCTAATCCTCAACCTCCCTCTGGCTCTGTCGTTGTCCCCAGATCTCTCTGCCTTTTGTGTACTGGCACACGCGGCTTCACTCTCAGGCAGAAAGTTTCCCTCAGACACTGGGTAGTTTCTCCAGACCCACCACCCAGCGTGGGGCCACTTGGTCACATAAGCTCATCCTCAGTGGCATTAACTATTTCAGAATTGTTCTCCAGAATGTTTGTAGCAGTTTATACTCCAGGCAGCAATATTTCAATTTTTCCACAGTCTCACAGGAACTTGATGTTATCATACTTGATAGTTGCATTTTTGAGGACAGGATTGATTTTGTTGATCTTACTCTATCTCGCTGGAAATCAGAAGTCTCGAGTTTTCTGTGGGGCATAGTGACATGTGCCTGTAATCCCAGTATTTGAGAGTTTGAGACAGGAGGGTTACAGGTTTGAGGACAGCCTCAACAATGTAGTGAGAGTCTCAGCGAGCTAGTGATACTCTAACTTTCAAAATAAAGAGGTTTGGGGATGTAGTCAGTGAGCAGAAGAAGGCTTAAAGTTTCTAATTTTAATATATTCAGATTAAATGTCTCACCAACACCACCCTCTTTGTGTGGCTTGTGCCCTTGTCTCTTGTTTAAATACTCTTTCTCTCCCGTTATGTCATAGAGATTGTTTATGATACTGTCTTTTAATAAGTTTTAGAGTTTTGCTTTCTTTTTAGAGTTTTGTTTTTTGATTTTTGTAGGTAGGACTTTAAACCCTTTGGAATTTACTTTGTGTAAGTAGTTAGCTACGTAAGGATCCGGTTTTGCTTTTCCATGTAGATAAGTAGTTTTCTCTGCACTTTCTTTCATTAACTTGCAGTACTAACTTGGCCATCTAAAAGTTTCTACATAAATATGAGCATCCATATCTGTAACACTCTGTTTCCTTCCCTTGGTCCATTTGTCTCTGAGCCAACACTACACTGTTTTAATTACTGTAGCTTTTACAAGCAATCGTAAGTCCTACCCACCTTGTACTTGAGCAGTTTCTCTACTATTCTTGGCCCTTTTTTATGAATTCTGGGGTCAAATTGCCAGATTTCAGCAAAAGATAGGTTCCACTTTTCACAGGAATTGCATGTAATTTTTAGATTAATATGAGACAAAAATAATGTGAATCTCCCTAGATGATAACATCATCTCTATTTAGATGGTCGTTTATGACTTTTAGTAAAGTTTAATTCTATAAAGATTTTAAATATCTCTTAGAAATGTAGGGTTAGGCAACAAAAAGTTATAATTACTGTCAACTATTTGTTTTTAAAGTTCTGTTTTATAGTTTTTGTTGGTAAGAAGTGCTTTTGATTTTTACATATCCGTGTATATGTCTAGTTTTTCTTGCTTTCTGCTTTTGTTTTGGTTATTGTTATTTTGTTAGAAAATCTTTCTTCTGCTCTGGATTTATTTACTAAGCTATATGTAATGTTCAGTTATAGTTCTTTTAGTCATTTATGTCTATAGTTATATCACCTTTTCCTAACTTGTATGATATATTTCTCATCTTCTTTACTTCATTTTGCTTAGATATTATTTTTTACTTTGCTCATTTTCAAAAAGATTTTTTACTTCACTTATTTTTTTCTACTATGACATTTTCTTAAATTTTATTGGTTTTGGCTCTTATCTTTTCCCTCTCTTCCTACAATAATTCTCTAAACAAAAAATAATTTTATTACTGTTATGTGTGAGCCAACAGTCTCTGTTGCTGCCCAAGTCCTCCTCATGCAAGTGGTCACGTGGTGTTTCTGAGTCATGTTGAGTGATTGCCCTGGTTGCTCCACATTCCCATGTTTGGAAACTGAGTGCAGCAGTTCTGCTTGGGCTCTGATAGCCATTTACTTTTGTTCTGTTTTCGCTTATTCAAGAGACGTTTTAGCTGGGTCATTTCTCTTCTTCAGATGTTGATGCTGAGGCAGAGTCCAATTAAACAACAAAGAGCTCCGAGATTACACATTTCCAACTAATCACAGATGGTAGATCCCCAAATTTAATTAAAAGCCATTCTTCATTATTGGGAAATTAAAGTGGAAGATTATATTTAATATAATACATAGATTAAACCCACCCAAAGCTCTGCATTTCTTCCTGTTGATTTTTCAGGGTGTTGGTGGCAGATGAACCAAAGTTTATAACTAGCAAGAATGAGTGAAATCAACTTATAAATAATTAAATTTAATGGTCAGTTTGGCATATTCATCAGATTTAAATACAAACTCTACTGGTTATGTAGACAGATGAGAGGAATTTTAGAAGTTAAGACATGTGAGCATATATGACAAACCAAGCAGATATTTCTTCAATATTCACATTGTAATTTTCACTTAGCTTGCCAGGATACAGGGGTTTCTGTTTAGGGTCCTGACATGTACACAGGAGGCACGTGATAGGTCTATGCTGACTTGATGTGAGTTGAGTCTACCTGGAGGTCACCCTCACCAGAGACAGTCCTCTGCCTTACTGGATCCTCAGTGTGTTCACCTGGTAGACAGCAGGTCTATATCAAGCTTAGGTTTTCTGACAGTCAGCGATTACTGAAGAGTGCTACCAAATGGGTTACAGTGAGTTAAAGTCAGAATTCAAACCCTTGGTATCAGCGTTTATACTCTTGGTAATCTGGATCATAATGCATTTTTCAAACACTTGTTATTTGGGGAAGGCAGAATGTCTTGTAACTTTTCTGTACTATTACCACATCACATGCTTACTGTCTGCCAGGTGTAGTGCCAAGAGCAATTCCATGTGTTCCCTTATTTTCCCTCACAGCTGTTTGATGAGGTGGGCTCTTATCATTTCCATCTTTCATGAGCAGAGTGTGAGGGTCACACAGCTGGTGAGAAGTGGATGGAGACTCAAGCCGGCTTTCATGGTGAACACACACTTCAGTTATGTAAGCAACAGATGTAGTGCCCAGTGCTGGAAGTCGATGGCTTTAGAAGGTAAAAACCTTATTAAAAAGTGGCAGTGGGCCTACCATTCAACCAAAAGTACACACCCATGTGTTTTTTTTTTTTTTTTTTTTTTTGCGGTAATGGGGATGGAACCTGGGGCATTCTATCTCCCAACCCTATTTTTTATTCTTTATTTTGAAACAGGGTCTCACTGAGTTGCAAAGGGCCTCACTAAATAGCTGAGGCTGGCTGAACCATGGTCCTCCTGTCTCAGCCTCCTGAATGCTGGGATTAGAAGCCCAGCCACACCCATGTGTTGACATACTGGATTTTTGCTTTGGGGAATGCTAATGATTGTAAGGCAACAATGTGTAGTTTAGACAAAGATGATTCTTATTTGAGTAACTGAATTCCTGACTCAAGTGTCTCATTGAAGTTTCTGTATCCAGGTTTTTACATCATAGTGGGCCTTGGCAGAACAACTGTTGGCATTTTCATTAATTATCTTTGCATTTCAAACAGATATGCCGATTGGTTTGGCTCATGGATTTTGCCTGGCCTAGAGGTCATTAGTGATCTTTACTCAGTGAAACTGTCTAAAGACTTCGCAAATTTGTTTGGAATTTATAGGCCTTCCTTTTTTACATCAAAGGGCATGCATAGTCATCTTTCATATTAAAATACTTTTGATCTAGGCATAAAACACCAATTAAAATAACATTAAGCTTTGGTCTTTAAGTATGAACCCAAAGAAGAACACTGGCCTGTGAATTTGGAGGCTTGGAATATGTCCTCTGATATGGTGTTTCTTCAGATAAATGATCCACACTCAACGATAGTTAGGAAGCCATAAAATGCAGTTGTAATTAAGTCCTGTTTTCATGCATTTCTTTACATTTCATGCAATCAAAGGATGATTCTGGTTGTTGGGTTTTCTGGTTGTTTTTCCATGAGGGTGTTATTTAGGAGAAATATAGAAGACAAAGATACATTGGAAACTGGGACATAATATTTTTTACAACATGGGCCTGCAATCTACCTTCCACTTACTGTGAGTGATACTAATTTTTCTTGGAGTCTTCTATAACAGTGTACCAAATAGTGATGGTTATCTAGGAAAAGATGAAGGGATCTTTAAAAGTGTAGCAGTAGTCTGTACTCTTAAGTTCACGTCCCTGTGTACAGAGAATTTTGCAAGCATTGAACCAACATTTTGAAGGTCCTCCCATACAGATGTTATTTTTGAAGAAGGAAGAAATACTTTTCCCTATATAATTTGGTTGAATGGTATTTTCAGACTCCATGTAAATCCATTCTGTTCTCATAGACTCTCATCCACTCAACTGCAGAATTTCTTCTGTTCTGTGAAACTTCTTTTGCTTCTAGTGGGTGGCTCACTGAACTTGGATTAAGGAGATAAAGTTAAGAATGTTTAACCAAGAATTCAACTTAATATTTACAGTAATGCCATGCATGGTCAATCAGTCTATATTCTTTTTTCTACAAGGACTGAATTTTCATAGTTGAAGTCATTTTAAAGTTAAAAGAAGATTCCAAATCATAGACTAACAACTCATGATTACAGAAAGGCATTAAATATGAACTGTGTGCTAGATATTATTTTAGCACTTAACATATGTTAACTTGATTATTCTCACAACCCAGTGAGGTACATTTGATTATTGCATTTGCTAGCTGAAGGCACTGAGGCACAGAGACACATCGAATAAAGCGCCAGCATCACACAGGTACTAGATGATGCTCTAGGTCTCCAGACCACAGCTGAAACTAATTTAAATTTATTCAGCTGTGTCCATATGAGATGCTTTTTTTTTAAACAAAGAAATGCTCTTATTGCCATCAGTCAACGATGATGACTGTATTATGCTTTAAAAAAACGGAAAGAGTAGATAGGATATTATTCCTTTAGTAAAAAAAAAAAAAAAAAAAATTGGCTTAGTTTCCAGGGGTCCCATATGGCTTCATGCCTCTTCCCCCACAGAAGTGTCATCTCCCCTCACCACAGCCCAACCCAGCAGTAACCCATTCATTGTGTTCGCAGTGTGGCCTGACCTCCTGTAGCCTCCACTCCTTTGTCCCACCCAGAACTTGCTCTCTAGAACTGCTCACAGCCAGCACCCTGCCCACTTTGTCTTTGACTTTCTCCTTAGAAGATTTCCAAAGCAGCTGATGGTACTTGGATGTCTGTTCACATGAAAGGCCAGTTGGAATCTGGTTATGGGGAAGGGTCAACGTTACTGCAAAGTCTGGGCTTAGTAGTCTCATGACTGCATCAGAACACCGTTGTAGCTTTAGGGGGATGTGTCTGCTGATGGCATTCAGAAGGCTATAACAAGTGTGGATCTGGAGCTCAGGAGGGAGGGTTGGGTAGGATTGGGGAGTTTGGGGACACAGGTAGTATCTGAAACAGGAGGAAATGAGCTCCTTTGGATGGTTTAGAAGAGATGGCTGGCTTATAAGGGCCTGGCAGAGAGGGAGGAGTCTGGGAGTTAGAGTCCTGAGGGTGGGGGAGAACCTGAGGCCTGAAGGCCTGGGAATAGGCAGCAGGCTCCAGTCTCTTGTGAGGGGCCAACCAGGGGTGGACAAAGGAGCCTGGGACATTGTCAGGCAAGGCGCCTTCATGGGTGCGCCTGCTGGGGCAGGCGGTGTTGGAGGAGGGGTCTCTGGTACAGACCAGAGGGAGTGGACCACAAGGACAGGTGGGGCAGATACAGGGAGCCTTCAAACAGGGTGTTTTCATATATACGCTTTATTATGGAAGCGTTCCTGATATCCTTAAACTCTGTGGGTCATGAGCATGTGGAGGGGGGGAGGTTGAAACAGAGGAGATAGTGGATTAGGCAGGGTCTCAGAACACAAGAGTGCAGCTGGGCCACGGCAGGCCTGAGGAAGCTTGAAATCCTCTCCTGTTGTCAAGGAAAGTGCAGGAAGCTTGGACACATAGGTGGAGCCAGCAAGAGAAAGTTAAGTGAATGTTAGAAAGCAGAACTGGTCCTCAATTTTGAAAGTAAATAGCACTTTGTTCCTTCAGCTTGCATTCCTGTGGCACCAAAGGCGCTTGGGATTCTCTTGCCAAGCTCTCCGAGGGTGCTGCAGAGCCCTCTGGTGGCCTCTAGGACACCTGTGCCCAGGGACCCCACCCCATGGAGCATACCTGACCCGCTCCCTGGGGCCCGGATCCCAGGGTTAGAAAGTACTTGGGAGAGGAAAGGGAGCAGTTAGTCAAGTTAAGTTGGAATATAGGTTGTTACAAGTATCAGGGGGTGTTTAGGGTAAGTGGCAAGGTGGATTTTTCCTCCATGTGGACTAGTCCATCATCATTATTTTGATGCAGGAAAAGATCTCAGATAATCCACCAAACAGCAGTCAGCTTTCAAGTACTACTCCCCCACAGTAAGAGTGGCAACTCTTTGCTAGTTCCCTGGTTTCTGCACAGGTCGAGTACTGAAGTGACACACTTCATTTACTGTGGTACTTGCAGTAGGAAGGTAACCTGATGAGAACATGAGAACAGATGGTAACCTTGGGAGCTTTCTCATTTCCTCATTGTAGGGTCAAGTGTCTCAGACTACTTCCCGTTACTTGATTAAAACAGGTTAGTTGTGATGAGAGAGTGAGTGAGTGAGTGAGAGGAGAGAGAGAGGGAAGGAGGGAGAGAGAGAGAGAGAGGAGAAAGGGAGATTGATTTTAAGTTATCCTAAATTGGTGAAAATATACTTGTCACCACCTTATAGCAAGCAATCTCCTTCACCAGATGGATTATACTTTGTAGTTTATCTTCACTGGATCACACCAAGTGTCCCAATAAGTTGCCATTTCAGAGTTCAGTAGAGGATTCTTTTTATGTGCTAGGATGGGTATAATTTTTCTTATTTCTCAGGTCATATTAAAGGCCATTTTGTTTTCCTGATGGTTCTACATTCCTAGAAAATGCATTCAGAGTGGTTTCCCTTCAGACGTTTTAAAATAACACAAAAACCCTGGACGTTTTCACCGGTGCATGCAGTTTTCTCGGATGTTCCTCTCTCTTCCTTGAACATCTCCTTTGTTTCCTGCTGTTCTGTGTTTTATCAATCTAATACCAATTTCCCTCTCAGCACAGAGCCCTCATGCATTGGTTGTTAACCTTTGATATGGAGCTGTGTCAAGTGTTTTCTGAATTCTAAGATCACTGCCACTCCTTTTATTAACCTTGTCAGAATCATCCTCAGAGGGATTTGCCGTGTGTGATATGAGAACGACTTGCTCTTCCTGTAAGTAGGTTGGCTGTGCCACATCAAAACGTGCTCAACAAGTTATCAAATAAGGGCTCTTAGTTTTCAGTGATTACTTGACTATTGCATCTAAGTCTGTGGTGAAATCCTGGTGAGGCAGAAATTAATAACAAAAATGACTACCCAAGAGTAGAGCAAACAGAGGATCTTAAGATTCATGAACTGCATCGTTCCTTGTTGCCCTTAGACAATGCTAAGATTATTAGATCCTAGTAAAGAATGCACTTGTACATCGCCAACAAGACCAGTGGAGCAAAAAATTACTGTGTGATCTCTGCATAAACCCTACCATTCTTGTAGTTGTTACCACATCAAAACCAGAACATCTTTCCTATTGATTGGGCACCTCCTTTTGTCAGGAATATTTTGCTTACTGGGTGTACGGGGAATCTTTTGCTTACTTCTCTCAAGGGATTATCACTTTAATGGGTGATGTCAGCCAGAAAGTCAGAAGTCCCACTAGAAAATGATATTATTGGAATGTATTAGGAATAGCAACTGGGTGGGGTTCAGCACTAGCTGAAGGTTAAAGGAGGTGACCAAGACCACCGAGACTTTGCTGTCTGTCCAGAAGTGGGAAGACAGAGGCCTATGTGGACAGGGCCCAGAGCAGCAGCCCAACCGGAGTGGTTGGCGCCCTCGGCCATCCTGGGGACTTGGCCCTCATGCCTTCCCTCCAGATGGACTCTTGGCTCTTGACCCAGATGACATGCACAGCAGGGGTTACCAGGTATTCATTCAGACTGGGACTTAGAAAGCAAATATAAAATTTGAGTCTTTTCTAGACATTGTAAGCCATGAAAGCAGGATGCCTTATGCAAATTGATGCAGCACTGGTGCCTAAATTCAAAGTGCTGTGTTATCAAGGCCCATCAGTCACCTTTACAGACAGCGCTGACAGTTTAGTAATCACTCTGCTGAGCAAGGAAAGAATCCTCCTTGAGTGCTGGCCAGGAAGGGTGCAGGGCCAGTGGGGAAGGACCTGACTCCAGGGCTCCTACTCAGCCCACTCGCCTCAGCAGGCAGGTGTCCTGAGAGTTCCTGGCAGCACTCCTGACCTTGTCTAGGGGAGGCAGAGAGGGTTTTCCAGGGATAATGACACCCAATCCTGGAAAAATAAACCAAGATGGGGTGGGAGGGAACAGAGGAGAAGGGAATGATTGTTCATACTGGCACAGTAAAGTCTGCGCCACAAGTGGAAAGTGTTCCCATTTGCCTGGAGAAGAGGGCTGTTAACACTACCGTCAGGTCCCCTCTTCCCCATGTTGGCATCTGCACTAATGTTTCAGAAGCAATGGTGGGTGAAACGCCTGGCACTTGAGTGCGAAATCAGCGCAGTGACTCCAAGCCATAGTCATTTTATTCTTCTTTTTCACAAAGCACCTACAGTTTAAAAGATACGCAATTTCACTTCCTGAAGCTGTAAACATTATTTTTTAAACTTCTTCTCCTGAGTACACACATCTTTATGTCATGCATGATGAAATGGGAAGTATATACATAGAACTTCTGTCATATAGCCAAATATAGTTATCTCTAAGAAAAGTACTTGTGCAGTTTGACTTGCAAGCTGAACTGACCACTTTCATAGAAAACTGTTTTTTACCTACAAGAGTGATATATGAATATGTTTACTCAAACTTGTGTATTTGGCATCCATTTTCTAATGGGAAACTATAGACAGCTTTCATTGGCAATGTTATAATCAAGCTTTCAAGCAAAAAATAGGATGTAAGAAAATTTGTTGCTGTTACCAAGACTCGACAGTTACCATTACTTAAGATTCTTCGGATGATCTTGGTGCTGATTTTAATAAACACCATATTTGCTATTTATAGTGAGATGTGCTAACACTTGGAATATCTACATAATACAGTAAACAATTTCCCAAATGATCAATGCACGATGTTATAGACTCATAGTAGAAAGATCCATTCTATGTATAAATCAGACCGGTGGATTTTAATAGTAAGAAAAGCTCATTGATGGAGTTTCAGATTCCACATTGCATTTAAGAAATGACTGGGTGTCAAGTTTTAGTGCGTTATCACAGAAGTGTCTACAGTTATCTGGAAAGGCTGTTAAGGTACTCCCTTTTCCAACCACATCTCATTGTAAGGCCAGGTTTTCTTCATATACTTGGTCCAAATCAATGCAGTGCAGTTTGGTGTAGGAAATATGTGAATCCAGACAGACATTAAAGAGATTTGCAAAAAATGCAAAACAGTGTCACGCTTCCTAGTAAACTTATTCTTTCATGTTGGGAAATAGAGGATTTGTTTTCTTAAAATATTTTGTGATAATATGTAATGTTTACTATTTTTCTGAAGTAAATTAGTAGAGATTTAAAATTTTTCAGTTTCAATTTGTAATATAGTTAAATGCTGCGTATAAATACAACATATGAATAAAAGCTTTAGGGAATTTTTCAGTAGCTTTTAGAGCACATAAAGTAGTCTTGAGACTAAAAAGTTTAAAAACCAATTATCTGAATATTTAAAATTGAAAAAGGTTGAATACAGGAGACTGGATGCTTTTTCTCAGATCATCTGAAGGACTAGAGGAGCATCCAGTGAACTGAGAAGTGGCTATTCCAGTGTAGTCCAGAGCACAGGAAATCCTCAGCTGAACTTCTAGAAGGTGAAAGAAGACGGAGGAGATAAGGACATGAAATGCATGGTCCTTGACTGGAACTCAGAATTAGAGGAAGTACAAATGATAAGGATATTACCGGGAAATCTGAATATGGTCTATAGATTAGATATTGTTATCTTAATGTCAGATTTTCTAAGTGTGGTAATGGCACTGTAGTTCTGGAGGGTGAAGGCGCTTGTTTTTAGAAGTGGTCTAAAAAGGCCACATTTCAAATTGGCCAAAAAGCAAAGAGATATATAGGAAAAGAGAGCAGATGTGATAAATTATTCACAATTGATAAATCTAGTTGAAGGAATATATAGACCAGATATTCAGCGTACTATTTTTTAAAACTTCTTTTGTAAGTTTGAAATTTTTTTGAAATGTGGGAAAATGTAATACTGGGGCAAAAATAAATCAAAGATTTGAAAAATAAAAGTGAAAGTATCTCTGAGATGAAAAATAAAGTGATGGAAATTAAGAAGGAAAACATTTAAAATTAGAGGGTCAGTCCGGCAAGTCTCACTTAGGGTTAGTACTAATCTTAGAGTGAAGTGGGAAGAAAGGAGTTAACAAAGGAATAATGTAATAAAATAAGATCAAATATCTCAGAACCAATGAAATAAAGCTCCAGATTGGACACCCACACTAAAAGCCCAACAGAAATTAAAGAGCCACATCAAAGCATATAATTGTGAAATCCAGAATACCAGATATAAAGGAAGAGTTCTAATAGCTTCCAGAGAGAAAAATAATCACACAAAAAGGTCCAGGAATTAGTCTTCTCGCCAGCAACACAGTTGAAGCAGCGCTTTCAAAATTGTGAATGAAAATTATTCCCAGCCAAAGATTCTCTTTCCTGCCAAATTATCAATCAGTTATGGGGATAGAATAAAGACATTTTTTAACTGAGAGAAGATGTACAAATTTAACTGCTCCTTACCTTTGCTCGTGAAGTCACTAAGAGGGTGGATTATATCCAACTGAGGGAGGAAATAAAAAGAAATGAATAGGATCCAGGAGATACCCCACACAGGGGAGAAACAAAGGGGTTTTCTGGGGCAATGAAGGGGGAATGTCAGGGTAGCAGTTGGGGAACAAACCAAGAGAACAACTGTCCAGGTGGGAGCAGGAGGCTGAAGGCTCGTTTACAAGAAGGACTATCCCACACGCCCTGCGGCCCCCTCCCCCCGAAAGGCACCATAAAGTCTCAGATCTCTGGGCATTTGCTACAGTCCCCTCTGTCTAGGCAGCTTCCCGTCTTGATGCAACTTGGGTAATCATAGATACCACCAGTTGCCTAGACCTGGCCGGCTGGCTGTGATCATGGTGGGGGTCTCAAGATTGTCAAGAATCAGGAGGGTGGTTTTTCTGACTGGTAGGCGGACATCCTGAGTGGAGGTACCACAGCTTTGGTGTGACCTGTCACCTCAGAGAAGCCTGCCCTGGACCCTCCGCCTCTTCTCTCTTCCACTACCTGGGTAAATGCTCACCTGCTGCTTCTTGTTCCTCTTATAACACATCATTAATTTTGTCTATATTTTAGATAAAATTTTCAGCTTTGTTGGGATAGAGAAGAACCCTATGGATACCTGTTATCTTCAGCCCTAGTCGTAGTTCTTGGCACTGAGTGAGAAATATAGTTTTGGGGGATAGATAGATGGGTGTATATAAATTAGACAGACATTAGATGTATATAAAAGTTTTATTTTTTGTGTTTTTATGCCTGTCTTTTTTGTGTGTGCTTTTATTGGTGCATTATAGTCTCACATAATGTAAATCGTGTTGTCAACGACATACATGCACATACTCTTGGTGATCCCCCTTCCCATTTCCCTCCCTCCCAATACCAAGTACCCGCATTGACACTGGAATATATTCACATTGTATACACCTGTGAATATATATATGGTAATATTTTTACTAATGAACCTAAGTCTTCCTCTACAGAGCTGGCTGCGTATAGCAAGGACCTGGCATGGGGCCTGGGGTGTAGCTCAGTGGTAGAGTGCTTACCCGCATTCAACACCCACCCACCGACCCTGTTATGTGCCAGGAGCAGCCCCTGGTGGTCACCTTATCATTTCCCCAAGAACTCCTGTGAGGCCTCACTTTCAGCAGATCACTGAGCTTCAAGGAGCTCTGACTCAGAAGCCATTTGCCTCAAAGACCCTTTCTTGTCTTCCCTGTCCCTCTTATGGAGCCCTGACCCCAGAACAACCCAGGACTTGAGAAAGGGGTGATGGGGGGAAGCCGAAGTGCCCCGATACTGCCCTGTTCTGGTTTTTGGAGAGGAGGTTCTGGCTTTAAAATGTCCTGCAGATTTCAGGTCCACTGCCAAGCTCACATAGCAAAGATCTGAACCAGTGATAGAGAGCATTAGGGCTCTTCTCAACTCAGTCTTCCTTCTGCCACTCTTCACTCGCCTCCTAGAGGCTGGTCCAGGTCAGGGACAGTCAGGGCATGTGTCCAGGGACTGAGCACACGCCTGCCCTGCCAGAGAGGGGAGGCTTGAGCCACAGCAAAGAATCAGGATGAGGCCAAGGGCCACCTGCTACCACGGGCTAGGTGGGGAGCAGGGGTCGGCAGGTGGGCCAGGGGTGGCTCTTGGTCTACTCCTGCTGTGCATGTCCTTTTAGAGAGAGCCCTGACTCCAGTGGCTTTTCCCAGACCTGTAGCTGGACGATCATTGTCCATTACTCTCATTGACTCAAACCTATTGTTAGAATTATTTCTAAAACTGGGAAAGGATTACAGGCAAGTTAGATTGTAAAGAACAAGAACTCTGGGTTGGGAGGTACCCCTTGTCTTTATCACCTCCCTAGGAAGTCGAAAACCTTCAGGTCATGACAGCTTTTCTCCTCCGACATGCATGAAGTTACAGTTTTGATCATAATGGATTACTTTTATTTCTGTCTTGTGCCCTATCTTTTGGGCTCAAGGCATATTTTTGCATAGCAGAAGCTGAAGGAGATTCAGAAAGGAATTATTCTTGTTGGAAGCCCAGAGAGGGGCACTTTTCAAAGGCAGGGCTAAACAGAACCGGGGGCGGGAGATGCAGGGCTGATGGACAGATCAGAGTATAAGTAGAAAGAAGAGCAGAGGTTGAAGCACCACGTGGACCCTCTGACGTCTGATGATTTGATGGTGAAAGGAAGAGTTGTGCTGTCAGCGGTGTGTTTTTAGGATGGCGGGAGCATAACTGTGTTGGGGTAAAGTTAGTAAACCAGTGGTAGAGAAGAAATTGAAGTGGTGGAGAGGAGCTTAAAGTGATTAATATTGATAGCAAGTAGAAAGATGCCAGCAAAAAGCCTAGGTTTCTTTAGTTAATTGGTTACTTCTGAGGGATATAACAGTTTTCTGAATGACAAATATGTGCCTTATGCTAGTTTTTAAAAACTCACTTACAAGGCTTATCCTAATGTCAGTATGATATAATTCAGCAAAATGCAGAGATAGCAAACGGGGGTCTATGGGGAAAGTATATTTTCAAATTAATTGTAATGCAAAGCTGAGAAAAACGTACCTTGATTTCCATCTTGGAGGGGTGGGAGTTACAGCTGTGAGGCATGAAGGGGGCTTGGAGGAAGTGCTGGGGAGGAGACTAGAGGGCCTTGAGCCCTATGCTGTGACTTTTACAGCACCAGGGATGTGATTACAAGAAGAAATGATGCTACTATTTCTCTGAATTCCCTCTAGGATGTTGGTGGTATTCTCTAGTTGGATCAGTTTGGTTTGGGGAATATTGTTTCCCCAAATCTACAAATGATATGATCACATGTGTATGGCCTTTGCTTTGGTAGGTATCCTTGTTTTTAGTTGCTTTTCCTTTCCCAGCCTTTGCCTTGAGCATGCCTAGTGGGATGAATTTTATCAGGTGTTTTTTTTCTTGCTTTCTTCTTTTGGTAGAAGATAGTATGGATTCATAGGGAAACAAGCTTGGCGTGAGCTATGTCTTAATGACAGGGACAACATTGAACAAGGATGGAAGATATAGAAGCACAATAACCTTTGGAGTTCAAAGGATAGATACTTTGCCACTTTTGGTGGAATATGGAATGTATATTTTTATGTATAAGATACATATTGTGGGACCCACAGCAGTATTCTGAAGCACTGTGACTAGTGGGGTGGGGAGAGACACTGACAGGTCTTGAATGCCCCACAGAGGATACCCTTTCAGACTTTCTGGAATTGCTGCTGGGGAGAGAGGCTAAGACAGCTCTGACCCACTGGGATTTCTACAGCTTGGGAGAGATTTCAGAGCAGGGCAGTGTTAGCAGCTCAGTAGCAGAGGAGGTGGCTCGAGGAGGGAGGAGGTGGCTAGGGGGTTCATACTGTCCAAAGCATCTTTTTAAAATTTAGATGCTAGGCATTTCAGTAACTGTTTTACTTAAACCCATATTATGGAGTTCACACATGTACTTGTCAGTAATTTGAGAAGACATAGTTTCAGTCATTAATAATAGCATTTTGCCTGGCTTCAGGACGCTGGCATGTGTCATTCATGAATCACACAGTTGTAACAGCCCCACTTGTAATAGAGATGACAGCAAGGCAGGTCTTTATCAGTCTTATTTGAGACCCAGCCTGTGAAATTATTCTCTTTCCTGTCTTCAGAAGTGTATTTATTCACTAGGAAATAACTCTTCCTGTGTCTCACAGGCTAACTCCTGTTCAGGAGCACAGGCGTTTAGGTGTGAAAGGGCATGTAAGGATAGCAAAGCGTAGCTCACTGGAGAACCAGCTGAGGGGAGATGTTGATTGTCTTGTAAACCAATATGCTTGGTGTTCTTTTCATCTGATTTTTGGTTTTCTTAGGAGGCAGGTGGAAGGAAATAACCCTTCTTTCCTAGAGTTAAGACTTAGAGCTTTTTATAAACATAATTAGTTCAAGGTCAAGAAGTAACTAAAACAAAGTTACTTAAACCAGTTGTTAAAAATCCACATTTAATGTTAAACTAGTAATATTTTAATTGAACTCTACATTTTGGTAGAACACATGACTTGAAGAACTTGTTGTTTTGAAAATTAACTGGATTTTAAGAAAGAAAAAAAAACCAGAGTCTTGAAATACAGCCCAGTTTTGTAAATAAAATTTTTAATTGAACTCACGGTTGCTCATTTATGCCTATCAGGTCACTGTCACTGGTGGTGTGGAATGTAGGTGCCACATGTCCATGGGCATCAGTGAGTAGCTTAGCGCCTACATGGTGTAACTGTACCGTAACGACACTGCCAAAGCTTAGAGAAATCACTTTTATTTTGTCATCACATTTCGTGTTATGATTCTGTAGAGTATATGTCATATTGGTGCTGATGTTATAATTTTATTTTTATGTGGAAAATGTAACTAGGGAATTTAACTAATCTGGCTTATATTTTACAGACATGTTATCTCTAGGCTTTCGAGGCAGCAATTAATTTTGCTTCATTGTTTAATCAACAGCATCGTAGAAAAATAAAAACACAAAAAAAGAACGCATGCTGATACATTTGCTTTTTGTTGCGCCTATGAAATCATCTTCTTTTGGGTCTGGCGTGCACTCGCCTGCACGGGTTCTTGACAGGGAGGGATGGAGTCAAGGTCAGTGTCTTGTGTGGGACTAGAACATTATTTGCTAAGGTTCCTCTCTGTTTCATTTCCTGCTTTCTCAGCCAGTGTGGAGTTACACGATACTCAGTCTTGTTCTCTAGCATAATTTCCTAGTTTATTATAAAAGCATATTAAACTACTTGTTCAGCAGAGTGTAAGCCAGTGTGTGGATACTCAGGCAGCATATTTTGTAAAATATGTGTACTCACACCCAGCAAGTCATAGGCTGTTTTGTGCTACAAACATAGCCTCTCCTTAAGGCAGGTATTTCACATAATTTGCATCGTTTTTCTCAAATTAAAATTCTGTCTTAGTTGTAGTGACTGAGTTTTATGCTTTTGATGATAGTTTTTCTCTATGCACTGCTAGGTGGTTGGTTATAAACCAGTCGTAATTGCATTCATTATAACCTAATTCACTAGCAAGAAAGGAACAAAACTCTGTAGGCAGGGGCTATGTTCAGAGCTCCACTGCTATCAAGATTCATGTCATCAGGGCTCAGTTTTCTGGCTCCTCTGAAAAGCTAATTCAGTTTCTTTACTTACCCAGCAGACAGTTGGAGCTTTGCCATGAGCTGTTGACAGTTAATGCTTCTCCAGGAGCTGATTAGCATGCAAGGTTACAATGTCTGTAAGAATAATTCTACTTACCTATATAATAATTTAAGAATTTAATCATTTTCAAACATGTCCTAAATTATTCAGCCCTTTGTCAGCATTACCATTCAGTTCTAGAAGGTTTTTAAAAAAAAAAAAAAAATCACAGCGTGTTAAATACATGAAGGAAAGCGTTTGCAAATAGATTGTTGTTTCTAATAATGGAATTCCAGTATTCTTTTGCTGCAAATAGTTTTACACACATCCTCTTTGAGGTTGATGGCAGTCTTGTGAGTAGACACATCAGCGGTGTGTCTCCCCTTTCTTCCACACAGAGGAGGAAGCTGAGGCAGTAAGGGGTTGGCCCAAGCTCACACAGCTCCCCGGCAGTGGCGGGGCTCACGGTCCAGCACGTCTGCCCCGTTTTCCTCCTGGCAGTCCTGTCCGGCTTCCCATCTCTGAGGAGAGAAATCAGCATTGGAAGCAGCTAGAATACTGAAGAGAAGGGAAGCCTCACAGAGGAGATGTGTAGTGTGCTATTGGACAGGAGGAGGACTCCTCCGGCAGGGACGGGGCTCCTGCCTGGCCAGGGCCCACCCTGCCACAGCTGGGGCAGCCCTGCTCAGCTCAGACCTCTCACTTGTGCCTCTCAGGTTTGTGTTAAGCGAGTGTTCAAAACCCTTCTTTGTGCTCCACACCAGAAGCTGAACTTATATTTCTTTGTAGGGAAAACCAAAAAGCACGTGGTAAAATTTTTATTATTTCCTAACCTTCAGAATTTTAGCCTTTGGATAGAGTTCTCCAACCACATTCATATTCTCCCTCTCATTGACTGGTCCTCTGTGCCATCATTTCCCCTTGGTAGCGCTGCCTCTCCCTTCTGCCTGCTCTTTACCAGCATCATCCTCACCATCTCTGGGCTCCTTTTGCCAACACTGCTTGTACTCACACTCCTGCTGGCTGACTAAGAGCTGCTTTTCCTGGGGCCGGCTCCCAGGGAGCACTCTGCTAAATGCTTTCCACACCAGAGCTCAGGTCATTCCCCCAAGCAACCTGTGCTGGATATGCAAAACATCCCTCCTTTGTCAATGGAAAGAACTTGAGGTGCAGTACAGAAACCTGAGCAGTGTGGCACAGCTGGTAGGTGGGGGTGCTGGGATCTGACCTGCTGTGTCTGCCTTCACCGTGAGCCGGCTTCCTGGGCCAGATCAAGTAGCCATGCTCGGCCATTATTTTCTGGGATGTCTTCCTCCAGAGAATGTAACTTTTTTTTCCCTTTTTAATAAGTAGCAGCCTTTGCATTTAGAGATATTTTTCTCTTGTAAAGCTCAAAATTAGTCTGCTGTTTATAATATAAGCCAAGAGTTACATTTTCTTCTTATTTATATCTGTATCATCCTAGAGCAGAGAAGTGGTTCCAGATGAATCTTGTGATAATAATGTTGAGGCCAACATAGCTTCTTTAATTATTACAGATTTTGACATATCTGAAGACCATGCAGCTGTGTAGTCTGCCGTATATAAGCTAATGCTCTCTGCCATATTTTAATTTCATACTGCCTACTCTTCTGCCTCCCAGAACTTTTTTTTATTTTCCCCAAGAGATGAATGTAGAAATGTTATTCTACTTTATCTTTGTGGGTAATACCTAAAGAAAATTAGATCCAAACCTCCTATGTGTTTGTGTGCACATGCGCAAAGGAGAAAAAGAGGTCGAGAATGAGACAGGATTTGATTTGCCAAGAAGATTATAGATTAAACTGCAAAAAGAAAAAGGGCCATTGGTCTGAACTGCAGAGCACACTCTGGTTTGTAGACAACAGAAAATTTGTTCAAAGTTAAAACGTGAAGCAGGTTTAGTTCTCAAAGATAGTAAATACGAAGGGGTTGGCCCTGGGACACATCCCAGGGGTGGGCAGATCCGCGTGTTGCTCTCGCCTGGATTTTATGAGGTGCCTGGTTCTTAATACTGTCTTGTGTCCTAACAGATCCATACCTCATTCTCTCCCTTCACCTTTCTTTTTCTGATTATAACAGAAACCTAGGAACTGCATACAATTCAAATACCAGACATTTTAGATATCGTCTTTTTAAAATTTTCACAGAATTTTAACACAGTAATTTTGACTTGCCTAGAGTTAAGAAAGGTTTTCAACTCTGAGCAGCTTCAGTTGTCTTTCACTGAGCTCCCCTCCCCAGCCTTTCCTCTCCCTGGAGCGCACTCAGTGCTCAGCTCTCCTGCCCTTCTGTCACTCTGAGGACCCCGAGCCCCACCCCAGGACTCTCAGGACGCTTCTCCATGTTTACAGCAGCTTCTCAACTGGCCTGCTGTTTCTCATTCATTTCTGTCATCAACTGAGAAGCAGAGAATTCGATGAGGAAGGTTCTACGTAGGTTGGTAAGCTGCGGAGTGGCACAGCACACAGTCATTTTATTCAGTTAGAGTCATTTGTTTATTTTAAATGTTTCTAACTTGCCCCATTCCACAAAGGGCTTGAGGCAGCTGACATCTTTACAGAAAAGAGTCCCTTGTTACATCTTCAGTACACACAAGCTCCTTGAAGAAGCTCAAGACTGCAAAAATTCCTGCAGCAGGCCGGATAATTTAAGTGTTCTGCTCACACTTTTTATTGCTTTATTAATGCTTGCCTTGGGAGTCATATCCCAAGCAGCGCAGGTAAACAATAAGTTAAAGCAGACACCCAGAGTGTTCCCGTCTCACAAACACGTGCCTTATCTGCAGGCTGCAGACATTTACCTTAAGCTTGTTCCTTCTCTCTACATAAGGCCCTGAACAAGAGGCACACGGCAGACACGTCACAACTGCCGATGCCTGAGACGGAGCGCCTCACCAGTACCCGGGCCACTGCAGTGGGCTGTGCTGCGGGAACGATGGTTTAGCTCTCTGCAGCTTTAAAATCAGATTAATTTCATTTGGGCAAAGGCACATCAGCAGGGGTGTATTTTACTGTTTGACACACAGATGACAATCTAGCTGGAAGCTAGTATTTGGGGGAAAAAATAACTGAAAAGAAAATGATAGTTTTGAAACAACATAGTTATAAGACACAGCATGTATCTATATTTTCTTCTGAGAAAAGTCAAAATTTTCACCCTGGAAAAACACCCAGAAGCCAAACAGTCGCTTCCCTGTGTTTTGGTATTTATGTAACAGTTTGTATAAACGGATAAGACTGAGTAAACTCATTCCAGCACTGCGTGCTGATTTTGCCAAAACCATGAGATGAGACAAGCAGTATGTTTGTACTTTTGAATTGAAATTTTTAAGACTATGACAATGTAAAGAAAGCAGGAGGAGGGAGATAGATATCTGCCCTGTTCTGTGACTGAAGAGAACAGGGTGGTAGCATAACTTGAAAATCCAGGTCTCTACCTAACCAGTGTACAGAGAGCCACCACCAGTGAGGAGGAGATGCAGGCGTGTGCACGGAGGCACAAGACCGTGCTGTCCTCGGTGACTAAAATCCAGAATCCTGTGAGGACTTCCAGAAAAGACAAACAGCTGCACAGTTGAAGCCATACGCATATTACACTTACTCGGGGTTTTTAGAAGCTCATTATTCTGCCCTGCCAAAAGGAAACGTGGCACACATCCCTAGTCTATAAACCAGGCGGGTTGCTAGGCCCTGTGAGAGGAAGCAGGGGGACAGCTGTACCTGCTTGAGTCAAAGCTGATGTCTCTCCCTCACACTTCCCAGGCTGTCTCACAAGTTGACATCGAATTCTGTGGGCTACACCTCAGGCTTGTAATGTCTGGTCCAAAGAACAAACACCTGGTGGGGTGCTTAACTGGGGGCAACCGAGAAGAAAAGGAAAGATCTACCTACATAAAGAGAATGTGGTCCCAGGATCGCGCTTATCTCCCTGAGACATTTCAGGGAGCAGCACAGATGGCCAGGTGAAAGGATGAAGGAGGAGTCAAGGTGAGGCTGTCAGCAAAGGTCATGGAGAATGTGAAGTGGCTAGAGGTTTCAGTTTGCTTTGCACCCACAGTGCTAGTGACAGATTCCAAGGGCAGATTCCTGTCCTGTGTTGAAGCTAAAACCCGGGAATAGGCACACTTCTCAAGCACAGGCTCCCCCGCCCCACAGCGCTCTGGAGTGATCATCTCACTGTATGAATCAAACTCCAGAAGCTTCTGTGTGTCGGATTCCAAAGTAGAAGTGTTATCTTCTCTGAAATAGCTTTAGTGGCCAAGACAAGTTCTGAGGGACCAGACAAGAACACAGTCCCCCAGGTGCCTGAGGTACTGTGGTGAAGTGTTTGCTTTCCTTTTTGGGTAGATGCACAAAGGGAAATTTTACTGATGCAGACCTTGAGTTTTATACGTAGTAGATGATGTGAACATTCATACTTTATTTTAACCTCTTTTTGAGTGTTTCTTTTCTTCCTTGGGCAGTTGTACAGATCCTTTTTTGTAAAAGAGGGATGGCAACCCTGAGCTCACAGAATTGTAAGGTATACCTCATGATAAAGAGGGGCAGCCCCATGGATGGATTTGACTAAAAGTTTCTGCCTGGTGCCTCTTCAAAGAAAATAGAGGGAGACTGGGTAACTTGAATAATAGTTATTTTGCATTAAGATATATTTCCTGTAGGTATAAGGCCCTAGCTACTTACTATTCTTTTTTAGCTTCAGACAGCTGTTTAATAGTTTTTTCACCTCTTTTCCTTAGTTCTTTAAAAAAAAAAATTACTGAGTTTCTGCTATTTTATGCTAGAAGCTTTATCTGTGTCACCTCATTTAATCTTCATAGCAAGATGTCCTTTGCATTGGCCTGCATATGTGTGGCTTGTTTCAGTACATTTTGCAGCTGTGATTCATTTTTTCAAATTCCAGAAGTCATTTTGCTGGATATGGATCAGAAGGAACTCTCTGTCCATGGGAAAATATACTAATGTAATATTGTGCCTTAAAAGGACAAGTATTTTTTGTCAAAGGCAATTTGAAAAGCATCTGTTTGTTGAAGGAACTGTCTTTTTAGTTCATATCTATGGAATAAGAGGGAGAAAGTAGAGTTAGCTCCAGTACATACAAATTAGAAAATGGTGCCTTCTCTGAGTGGATGCTACCCTTAGGGCACAAGCCTTGATAAATGGGTGATGCTCTTGTTCAGAACAGAACATGTCTTTCTTTTCTCTGGGTACGCAACTGACACCACAGTGTGTGGCTCAGAGAGGGGATAGCAGACCGGATATCAGCCTCTTGAGCACTTCACAGGCTGGCCTAACTAAGTGGTTGTCAAGGAGTGTGTGGAGAAGGGGAGGGGTTGAGGAGGGAGCTAGGTATTAGTGAACAACAGACAGAGAATGAGTGTACAGAAGAGAACAGGCAGAGGACAGAACGATAGATAAGCAGGTGGTAAGTAATGAAAGAAGTTATTTCAGAATTGAGAAAGGAGGGAGAATGACTGCAGCCAACCCCTGCTCAAGGCATGGATGGTGGTTTGGTCCTCCCAGTGACCTTTGATGCTTATGACCCACGCCCCTGATGAGCCTGTGGCTGAACAACCCCAGGCAGGTCGTGCAACGTTCACCACTGCCACTACCCCCCACCCCCAGTCCCCCCAAAGGAATCCTTTCTAATCTTAACTCCATTTTCAGACCTTAATTTCTCTAACTGCAGACCTTTAATCCAGTGCTTATTCTTAGGTATGGAGTGCATTCATAGGCTCCTGAGGTTCTCAAGCAGAGGAACTGGAGACACCAGAGGGTGGTATGAAGTGCTCTAGACCCTTGGTCTCCTGCCCTGTGTCTACATGTGGGGATCCAGAGCAGCCAGTTCCCGGCCACCGTGTCCTTTGGCTCATAGGTCTCTGAGGAGCAGGCTGGTCTTTGTTCCCATTTGACTCTGCTTCCCTGTGTAATGCAGATGTGCAGAGAAGGGCCAAGATTATGCCCCCCCCTCCACCCTCGTAAATAATAGGAAAGCAAATACGAAAGCAAGCGGGTGTGGATGGAATGTGGAGCTGTGAAAGAGCCTGTTTAGAAGTGTATACATATCTTCATTCCTTTTTTTCTTTTCACACTAGGAAATATTTGATCACTTATTATCTCTGTAGCATGATTAGTAACTTCATACTATTGCAAAAGGGTAAAAGAAATCATAGTAGGTTTTTTACACATTCTTATTTGGATAGTGTTTACCCTAGTTTCACAAGAGTTGAATGCTATTTGCTAAAATTCCAAGAGATTAATTTGCCTGTTTGCATTAGATAACGCCTGTTTTCCTCCACCCCCATGCTCATTTTGGCAAATATAAAACACACGAGGGTAGTACAGATCAATGTACTTTAGATTTTATTTTTTAGATCAAATGATTTCATAGTTTGCAAAATAATGGGGTAGTATAAATTGATTTTATGTGGAAATACAGATGGACATGGCTTTTAAAAGGAGATTGATGAATATGTGTTTGTACTTTTAAAAGTCCTGGTCTAGTATGAGATCAGCCAGTCTCAGAAAGTCAAGGGTCATGTGCTTTCTCTCATATGTAGAGGCTAGAGAAAAAGGAAACCAAATGGATTTCAGATAATGTGAGTGAGACCATCAGAACAGCAGAAGTGGATAAGGAGAGGGAAAACGGGGAATGATTAAGGAAGGAAACAGTTCAAACAAGGCTATCACCATATATGAAGGTATTGGTGCCGATTTCCCTAAAATGTATGGGAAGAAGGAAGGGAAAACAGGGTGGATTACAGAAGAAAATAAAACCAAGAGATATGTACCTGTGTGTTTGCACCACTTTGAGCCTCACTATGGTGTATAGTGACAATGTACCGATAAAAGTATGAAAATAATGATAAGTAAAATTTTTAAAAAGAAATCACAGCAGGTTTACAAGTGTCTAGAATAATACCTGAATGGCTTTTGATATGCATTTGAAAGGGCTGACTTTATTTAAAGAGCCCTGTCTTTGGTTATAAGAATACTCGCTTCAATAAAATGATTTTATATTGCTTGCAAATGTAAAGACTTATGATTAGACTCAAGGAAAAGTAGATTCTGGTATTCATTTATTACATTTATCCCAAATCCCATGTCCCACCTGGTGGTGACTATGGCCTAGTGTAGTCTGCATAGTTAATAAGTTGAAATCTCCTAACTTGGAAAGTCATCATGATTTTGCCCTTTGGTGGCTTTTTAAAAACTCGTTAATAGCTTACTATGAAACTTAGTTGGCAGAACTACAGCTCTTGAGAACAGGGTCATCTGTTCAAAGTTCATTTGGGATAACGTTCTTACAGCATAGTGTAACATTTTGTATCTTTCTCTTCTATTAAAAACTGAGCTCACAGACAAGTTAGGCCCACTGTAGTTTGTCAGAATTTTGTTCTTAACTCACAAAGGCAATTCAGAAGTAAGTAATATATTTTATGTGTAATGGTTTCATTTCTCTATGTATACACTGAAGGCGGCGTTTTGTACATTTGTGCAGGGCTTGTTGTATTTTAACAAGGAAATCTTTTCTTCACTGGACTTGAGAGACTCATAAAGATGTCAACATGTAAGGCATAGTTGAATTGCAATGTGGAGACGGGCCCAGACCCACCCCTACCTCTGTGGGTCCCCTCACGCCCTGCATGGTCCCGACACAGGCCCGCCTCACTGCTTTAAAGTTGACGATTTGTGGGTCATTTCTCCCTCAATGTCTAGTGTCTGCTTTGAAGGACGTGGCATGTGTAGATAAGTCTGTATCCTCAGTGGTACGTGTGTTCCCATGGCCTGCCGTGATGCTGGGTGCCTTATACCTGGAGAGCGAATAAACGTGTGCACCTGTATGTGGTGACCAGTCAGAATGGAGATCTGACCCTGGGGAACAGAGAAAGGCTGATTCAAGGATTCCATTTGCAGCTGAGTGAACATGGGGGCTCCAGTGGTGCAGACTGAGGCGATTGTCAGGCTGCTGTTAGGACAGTTTTGAAGCAGGTCAGAGGGGCTGGCTCTTTTAGAAATAGGCATCTGAGAGTTGAGCACAGGGCGTGAAAGGAGATAAACTACAAGGAGTGACAGTGGTTTCCGAGCTCTCAGGATAAATGGAGAAGCCAGCAGTGGGCAGAGGAGCCTGGCTGTGGTTTGCCATACACCACCTTCTCGGGAATTCCCTGAATAATGTCTGCTGGGGCCCATGTGGGCAGCCTCAGTGTGGTCCTCTGCCAGCTGTGCGGGTCACATCAGGAAGGCTGTGGTGAAGATGGGCGGGCAGTGGCTTTGTCAGGAGAGGCACGGCCTGCCTTGGTCCTTCTCTCTGGTTTTGTTCTAAAGGAGGTGAAAGCTCCCAAAAAGAGCGCTGGGGAAGCCTGTATGAAAGAAGCCTTGACTCGGGTAGCCCCTAGACCTCTGCCCAGGCTGCCCTCCTTGTTCCAGCACGTCAGCAGAGGGCCAGGAGACCCCTTGTTCCATGAGCCCCCATTGTGGTGTTTATGATATGTGTGGAGTGTGGAAACTGCTACGGGTTACCTCGCCCGTGCTTGTGGGCATGAGAAATGATGCATCACTCCTGATACACATGGCGCAATGCTTTAATAATTGGATCTTGCAGAGAAAACTCTTCACCCTGTAAAACTGTTTTAATTCAGAAATGACGAAACAATCAGCAGCTACATAAAAATACAGCATTCTATTTAAAATTAGTATTTAAACATTTCTTGTTTGTCGGGGACTGTGTTAGGTTGTCTTGTTATTTTAAATCAAGCATAGTAGCTTTCTTGCTGTACTTAGTACTTAACTTTTCTCAGCAACTCTGGGGACCTGTGTCTATATATTTTGGAAGAAAAAAAAAAAAAGAACAAAAAATTTGAAGAATTAGACCTCTGACCTTTACTGTGCTTCTGTAGGGTCCTAATTTTTTCCAAACATACTAAACAGAATATTTTTATTCATTTTGATCTTATTGACAGTTAATTGTGCATTTGCTATTACTTTGAATTTTTAAAAAAGCTAGATTTAAAAAAAAATTAGCCTACTAAAATTGCACTGAGTTAAATTAAAAAAAAAAAAAACAACAAGCTAGAACTGACCAGGCCTTGAAGTATGCTTCATTTCGTAGAAACATTGGAAATGAAGGGAGAAGAAGGCATTGGAGGATGCAGATGGCTCGGAGCAAGCGGAGCTAGTAAACAGGGTGCCTAGGGGTGTGGTTGCGGTGTTGGCAGACTTGACATTAAGGACTAGGAGCTATGATTTTTCCAACAGAGATTAGTATGGAAGCCTTTCCTGATTGTTTCACCTCTAAGAAAATTGAAACAAGGCTTAGGAAAGTACATTAGAAAAAACAGTGGTATCCTTTACCCTGGTGTTTAGTAGTTCATATTCCTTTACTCTAAAATCCTGAAAAAAGTTAATGTTGTGAATTTAAAAGTTAACCTGCTTCAAAAGCCAGGCATGGTGGTGCGCACCTATAATCCCAGTGCTTGAGAGGCTGAGACAAGAGGATTGCAGGTTTGAGACCAGCCTCAGCAACCTAGCAAGACTCTGTTTCAAAAATTAAAATAAAAATAAAAAGAGGGCTAGGATATAGCTTGGAAGTGGAATGCCCCTGGGTTCAATACTTGGTACACTTCTACACACATACATAGTTAATAACACAAAGACCTTAAGAAAAAATATTATGGTGCAATGTCAGATTCTATGTCCCAAATATTTGTTTACTTTTGCAGAAATCTTTGAAAATACATCTTTCTAAAGGAAGGCTAAGTGACCTCATGCACTCTTATTTATGAATTGATTATAAGGTCATCTCTTCAGTGGCATTGCCGGTTTACTTTGCCAAGACTTACTGCTTTCAAAGTTTCTAGACAGTCATTACCCATGTTTTCCCAAGATAAACGGTGCTATCGCTGAGAAGAGACAGCATGAATAGTTGACTTTGTTTCCCAGCACTTAGCAGTTTCCTCCACTGATTGAGTGGAATGTTAGTGAGTCCTTAGTGGGTTCACTCCTGTCCCCCTCTCTGTTTCCTCCAATAGTAGCCAGGTGGTGAGGGTGTCTAGACTCACGATAGAAACAGGTTAAGATTGCAGAGCTGCTTGCTGTACAACGTTGTGATGGATTCTTTCGATGCCAGAAGAAACTCAGAAGAGCTAGGTCTGATTGGGGGGTGGGGAGGATAGGGGCACCATGGGCGCCTTGGGAGAATTTGGGTGAAGCCAGGCATCTTGTCTCTGCTCTCCTTATGTGAATCTGTCTGAAACTCTTTTTTCTCTGTCTCTGCTTGTGTAGTCTCCCCACTGTTGTCCCTTTAGCCTGCAGCTCACTGGGTCAGCTTTCATCTCCTACACAAAGAGGCGACATCTCTCTGTGTTGCTTAGATCACCTTTAAGAGCCAGGCCCAGAGCCACTGGCCAGCCCTACCTGGTCTTAATAGTCCTTGCCCACAGCTGCCAGTGCTGCTGTGGTCACCTGCGCCCCACCCGCCAGTCATGCAGTCTGGGGTTGGCCACTCGAGAGGGTGGTGGTCGTCTGAGCAGTACTTGTTCGGAGGGCATCATGTTCATGGCAAGTCTGGATTTTTCAGTTTTATACAAGGATGAAAGATGTATGTTTCCTTAGAGCCATTTATCATGCATAAGCTTCTCCCTGCAGAAGAGAGCTCCGCCCAGTGTTTGTATCAGCGCATCCTGCCCTGCTTGTAGACACAGGGAAGACAGTGAAGCAGAGGTAGTCCTGCAGATAATCGGGTGCCAAAGGGTAGCCTTTTATAGATGAGGTGCTGGGTCTCCATTGTGTGCATGGATTTTATTTAGTTTCATTAGATGTGGTTACAAGGAATCAAATTCAGAAAGTCTTGAAATTTGCTTTTGCTTCCTTTTGGGGGCTAGTGAGATTCACCCCTTTCCCTCTTTCTTATTGGTTAGGGGAGAGTAGAAGAGGTTGATTTAGAAGATGTAGCTGGATACTTTTAAACTTGATTGACCATACTCCTAAAGTGTTGAAGCTCTACTTTAACATGTGTTCCCATGCACATTGCACCAAACAGTCTTAAAGCTTTCTTTGACACATCCCCGAGTCATCAACGAGCTTTTCTAAAACAGTTAATGTGTGAGGGAGTGTATGGCCCTGATTCTGTAGCAGCATCAGGTCTTCATTAGATACTGAAACCACTGGCAGGAGAGTGATGCTGTCCTTGGATGAGTTTGCCTGACATGTGTTATATAAACACACACTAGGCCTGCGTGGTGGCACACGCTTGTAATCCCCTTGCTTGGGAGGTGAAGACAGGAGGATCGCGCAGGTTCAAAGCCAGCCATGCTGGCTTAAGAGACCCTGTTTCTAAATAAAAATATAAAAAATAGGTCTGGGAGTGTAGCCCGGAGGTAGAAGGGCTTCCAGGAACCCCAGTACCCCCCCCCACACACATATTAGCACTGAGCACTGGATAATAGAGAACCAAAGGAGAAAATGCAGAAAGAGGGGCTTATTTCTTATAAACCATGACTAACCTCTCCATTTGGTAGTGGGATTGCCCCATGTGTAATATTTACTTTTTTAAATTTTTTATTGGTGTATTATATTCATACATCATATTAAGGTAAAGAACTTGTATGTACATACATTACACATCACTGATTTAACCCCTACCCCATTCCCTCCCCGTCCCTCCCTCCCTTGCTTGGCTTAGTGGTTGACTTCGATATGTTTAAGTACATTGTGTGTTTTAGAGATTTTCCTCTTCCCCCCTCCTTTTTCCTCCTTTAGGTTGCCTTGTTTGCTCCTCTGTAGGATTTCTTTTTTCATCTAGAGTTCCTCCTATGACCCATTTCTCCCTAATAACTCTCACATATTAGGGAAAGCATCTGGTTTCTTATTTTTTGTGACTGACTAATCTCACTTAGCATAATGTCCTCTAGTTCCGTCCATTTCCCTGAAATGATGTAATTTAGTTTTTTTAATGGCTGAGTAAAATTCCATTGTGTACATATCCCACAGTTTTGTAATTCATTCATCTGTTGATGGACATCTTGGCTGGTTCCATAGTTTGGCTATGGTGAATTGTGCAGCATAGAATTGGTTCGGTAGTTTGGTTTCCTATCTTTTGGGTAGATACCCAGAAGTGGTATTGCTGGATCAAATGGTAGATTTGTTCCCATTCTTCTGAGGATTCTCCATATTGTTTTCCAAAGTGGTTGCACTAATTTTCAATCCCACCAACATTGTCTTAGAGTTCCCACTTCTCCACATCCTTGCCAGCATCTGTTGTTTGTGTTTTGAATGATTGCCATTCTAGTTGGAGTTAGGTGAAATCTCAGGGTAGTTTTGATTTGCATCTCTCTGATTGCCAGTGATGTTAAGCATTTTTAAGGCATTTATTGGCCATTTGAATTTCTTCTTTTGTGAAGTGTCTATTTAGTTTACTTGTCCATTTTGTTATTGGATGCTTTGTTTTCTTAGTGTTGAGTTTCTTGAGTTCTCTGTATATTCTAGATATTAGTCCTCTATCGGTGGTGTAGGTGTCAAAAATCTTCTCCCATTCTGTTGGCTCTCGATTGAGGTTCTTGATAGTTTCCTTTGCTGAACAGAAGCTCTTCAGTTTCATGCAATCCCACGTATTGATTCGCCGTTTAATTTGTTGTGCCTTTGGGGTCTTGTTGAGAAAGTGTTTTTCTGTGCCTATGTGTTGCAGTGTTGGACCTATGCCCTCTTCCAGGAGCTTCAAGGTCTCTGGTTTGATTTCCAAGTCTTTGATCCATCTTGAATTGACTTTTGTACAGGGTGAGAAAGTGGGATTAATTTCCAATTTTCTGCATATGGTTAACCAGTTTTGCTAACACCATTTGTTGAACAGGCTATCTTTTCTCCAGTGTATGTTTTGGCCCCTTTGTCAAAAATCAATTGGCTGAAAGTGTGTGGACTTGTTTCTGGGTCTTCTAATCTGCTCCATTGGTCTATGTATCTGTTTTTTAGCCAGTACCATGCTGTTTTTATTACAATGGCTTTGTAGTATAAAGTCAGGGATTGTGATTCCTCCTGCATGGTTTTTGTTGCTGAGAACTACTTTGGCTATTCTGGGCTTTTTGTTATTCCAGATATATTTAAGGACTGACTTTTCTATGTCTGTGAGGAATGATCTTGGTAGTTTAATGGGCATTGCGTTAAATCTGTAGATCACTTTTGGAAGGATGACCATTTTAATGCTATTTATTCTGCCAATTCATGAACATGGAGGATCCTTCCATCTTCTAAGATCTTCTTCTATTTCTTTTTTCAGTGTTTTATAATTTTCTTTGTAGAGATTTTTTTACCTTCTTGGTCAAGTTTATTCCTAGGTATTTTATTTTTTTTGTGGGAGATCCTGAGTGGAAGCGTTTCCTGAATTTTTTTTTCAGTGGATTTATGGTTGGTGTACAGGAAAGCTTCTGACTTTTTAAGATTGATTTTTGTATCCAGATACTTTGCTGAATTTGTTGATCAGTTCTATAAGCCTTTTGGTTGAGTTTGTTGGGTGTTCTAAATATAGTATCATGTCATTTGCAAATAGTGAAAGTTTGAGTTCTTCTTTTCCTATTTGTACACCTCTGATTTCCTTTTCTTGCCTTATTGCTCTGGCTAGAGTCTCTAGTACTATATTGAAGAGAAGTGGTGATAATGGACATCCTTGTCTCGTTCCTCTTTTTAGGGGGAATTCTAGAAATTTTTCCCCATTTTATATGATATTGGCAGTGGGCTTATTGTAGATTGCCTTAATAATGTTGAGATATGTTCCTTCTATTCCAATTCTCTGCAGTGTTTTTTTTTTATTATAAATGGATGTTGGATTTTATCAAATGCTTTTTCAGCGTCTATTGAAATGATCATGTGATTTTTGTCCTTGGTTCTGTTTATATGGTGAATTACATGGATTGATTTTTCGTATGTTGAACCAGTCTTGCATCCCTGGGATGAACCCTACCTGATCATGGTGTATGATTTTCTTGATGTGGTTTTGAATACGTGTTGCTAGTATTTTGTTTAATAGTTTTGCATCCAAGTTTATCGGAGATAGAGGCCTGTAGTTTTCCTTCCTTAAACTGTCTTTATTTGGTTTGGGTATTAGTGTGATGTTGGCTTCATAGAATGTATTTGGGAGAGTCCCGGTTTTTTCTATTTCACGAAATAGTTTGAGGAGTATTGGGGTTAGCCCTTCTATAAAGGTTTTATAGAATTCACTTGGAAAACCATCTGGTCCTGGGCTTTTCTTTGATGGTAAGCTCTTTATTGCTGTTTCAATCTCTTTTATTGTTATTGGTTGGTTTAAGTGTTCTATATCTTCTTGACTCAGTTTAAGAAGGTTGTATTTATCTAGGAAGTTGTCGATTTCCTTCACATTTTCCATTTTGTTGGGAGTATAGTTTTTCAAAGTTGTTTCTGATAATCCTCTGGATCTCTACACTGTCAGTAGTAATTTCTCCTTTTTCATCCCTTATCTTCATAATTTGGGTTGATTCTCTCTTTTTTTTAGTTAGGTTGGCTAGTGGTTCATCTATCTTGTTAATTTTTTCAAGAAACCAGCTTTTGGTTTTGTTGATTTTCTGTATTGTTTTTAATTCTCTTTTTCATTAATTTCTGCTCTAATTTTAATAATTTCCCATCTTCTGCTGGCTTTGGGGTTCAATTGTTCCTGCTTTTCAAGGGCTTTGAGGTATGTCATTAGGTTATTTATTTGAAGATTTTTTGTTTTTCTTATGTGAGCACTCAGTGCTATAAATTTTCCTCTTAATACTGCCTTCAAAGTGTCCCAGAGGTTTTGATATGTTGTATCTTTACTTTCATTTGTTTCTAGAAATTTCTTGACTTCACCTCTTACATCTTCTATGACCCATTCTTCATTTAGAATTGTGGTTGTTCAGTCTCTACATGTTTATGTTGTTTCTTTGGGTCTTCTTATAGTTGATTTCTAGTTTCATTCCATTATGGTCTGAAATGACACAGGGAAGTATGTAACATTTTTTAAATTTGCTAGTGCTCATTTTGTGTCCCAGGATGTGATCTATTTTGGAGAAGGTTCCGTGAGCAGCTGAGAAAAATGTGAACTCTGCTGTAGTTGGGTGAAATATTCTATATGTGTCCAACAGGTCCATTTGGTTAATGGTGTTCTTTAGTTCTGAGGCATCTTTGCTAACCCTTTGTCTGGAAGATAGTGTTGTAAGAGGTGTGTTGAAGTCTCCCAGTATTATTGTGTTGGGATTTATGTGTGACTTCATGTAACAAAGAGTTTGATTTATGAAAGTAGCTGCACCTATGTTTGGGGCATAGATGTTGATTATTGTTATTTCCTCTTGCTGGATTATTTCTTTCACCAGTAAAATATGACCTTCTTTGTCTCTTCTAACAAGTTTGGGTTTGAAGTCTAACTTGTCTTATATCATAGTTGCTACTCCTGCTTGTCTTTGAGTTTCATTAGCATGGATTACCTTGCTCCAGCCCTGTACCTTGAGTTTGTTTCTATCTTTATTTGTAAGGTGTGTTTCTTGTAAGCAGCAGATGGATGGATTCTGGCTTTTAATCCATTTTGCCACTTTATGTCTTTTTATTGGGGAGTTGAGGCCGTTTAAATTCAGTGTGATTATAGAGAGATAATTTTAAATTCCTAACATGTTAAGATTTTATTTCTGTTTGGGATACTGTTTATTCTTCTTTGCTTAGTTATCTGCTGGATGGGAAATCTTGTTTATTTGGTTCTGGCGTGTTTCTGGCGTATTTCTTCTTTGCAGTTAATCTCCTTGAGTATTTTCTCTAGCACTGGTTTTGAAGACATAAATTCCTTCAGTTTCTGTTTGTCATGGAAGCTTCTTATTTCCCCATCTAATTTGATAGATAGTTTTGCTGGGTAGGAAATTTTTGCCTAGAAGTTGTTTTCTTTCAGTTTGGAATATGTTACTCCAAGCCCTTCTGGCTTTCATGACTTGGTTTGGGAAGTCTGGAGTGATTCTAATTGGTTTGCCTCTGAATGTCACTTGGCCTTTTTTTGTTGTTGTTGCCCTTAAGATTCTCTCCTTGGCTTCCACATTAGTCATTTTGACAATTATGTGGCATGGGGAACCTCTTTGATCCTGTCTAAAGGGAGTTCTATAAGTTTCCTGGACCTTAGTATTGACCTCTTGCTCTATGTTTGGAAAAATTTCTGCTATCATTTCCTTTAAGAGATTATTGATCCCTTTAGTTTCACCTTCTTTTCCCTCCTCTATTCCAATTATTCTTAGGTTAGCTCTCTTAAAATGGGCCCATATTTCTTCAATGTCAAATTCCTGCTGCTGAATTTTTTTCCCCTAAATTAGAAACTATGCGTTCATTTTTGGAGTGATCATCTTCTAGGAGCAAGATTCTATTCTCCATGTGGTCTAATCTGTTGTTTATACTTTTAATTGAGGCCTTTACTTCAGTGATTGCATCCTTTATCTCTTTTTGGCTCTCTCTGAATTCTTTTTGAAACTCCTCTATTATTTCTACAGTTATTTTCCTGATTTGATCTTCTAGAGATCTCTGAATTTCTGTGTTATCAGCCCTCTTTTTCTCTGTTCCTTGTATTTACCGTTTTTATTTCTCTGCTGATGATGTTTTCTGGCTATGAAAGGTGCTGATTTTGTGGTAATAGAGATCGATTGTTAGCGGGAGTCGCAAACGCTGCTTTTCTCTGCCGCCATCTTCCTGGAAGTGTCTGTAATATTTATGTAGTCCCACATTCATTGGTGGAAAACTAACTTGGAACCCATATCAATAGGATAATTTTCCACCTTTTCCTCAGTTACTTTTTGTAGTCAAAGTGACAGAGGGTTTACAGTTGAACATTACCATGTCTAAGTGCATAGTTCATTACCGTGTCTACTGCATAGTTCATATGTCACTTTCAATGTTTGTGCTTGTTTTGATATTTTACAGTCTACTTTTTGTGAGGTTGATATAAGTTAATTTTAGTGTTTATACATTAGACCACTCTAAACTACTCTGGCATAGTTCAAAATAAACATACTCAGAGTTAACTTAAAACACATGCATGTAGGCATATATGAATGAGAGCTTACATTGAATTACTCTAGCCACAGCTCTCTGTACAGAAATAAGTTTTGTATAATTAATGCTTGGAGGAAGGGGACTTTTATTCATAGATCTTAAATACACTAATGTGATAACTTTTGTAGCATTCTAAAGCTTTACCATTGAGTTGCTTCTGAAGAGCAAATGAGATTTCAGCACATCTACACACCCGCTCTCCTTTGAGTGTTGTGTGTGATGTATGTACATATATGCAAAAGCTTTTGCTACTCTGATTGTACCTGTAGTTGATTTTTCTGACTCTTAATCATGGCACCTTGCTTTTGTGTGTATTTTCTTTAGTTTTTTACCCTGAGTTCATATTTCTTACAGCTTTATCTGTGCAGATTCTCTGGGGCCAGAGTTGAGGGGAGGTTCCTCCAGAGAGGACTTGCCTTCCTTCCTGGGGAAGATCTACTGCTGACCCCAGAACCACGAGAAAACCAACTCTCAACCTGAGATGTTTTGGCCTCCAGTTATTTCTGGTGATAAATGTATACTGGGATGTCTTGTAATTATGATTTCTCACCGGTGCATGAATTTGAGAAGGCACTGTTTTTGTGGTTCTCGGTGTCAATTTAATCCCACTTCTCCCAAATACTGAGGGTGTAGTCCTTTGGGATGTCCTGTTAGGTGCTGCACCTGGGGCTGTCCCTGGGGTTTGCCCCTGCTTGTGACCCTAACAGACTAAAAATCCAAGGCAAAATCTACCCAGCCTTTGACAAATGCCCTAAGGCAGAAAATACTCTTAATAACCTGCCTGCCTCTTGAGATTCCTGCCTTCTTTTAATCTTTGGCTCCTATTATTTTCTTGCTAACCAGACAGGTTATATTTACCTATTGATCTGTCTTTAATGTTTTATCCAACATTTTTAGTTTTGAGTGTGAGAATCAGAGTACTTACTCAGACATATTTTCAGAAATGCAAGTTCTCAATTCTTAAAAACCAGTCTCCCTTTTCCATGGGGCCTTGGATACTGTGCGCTTTCTGCCCCCCACCCCCAGCTCTTGTTTTCTTGACACTGGGGGAATTAAAGTCCCCCAGTGTCTCCAGCTAGTTCTAGCAGGGTGTGGTTTGAGGTCTCCACCTCCAGACCTTAGGATTGTGGATGGTTTCTGTCCCTCTGGTGTCTAGTTTGTCATAACTGCACATAGCATTCCCAGTGTGACCTGATGGTGTCATAGCACCTAGGCAGCCCTGATACTCCAGTGCGGATCTTTCTATAGCTTTGTGACACAATTCACACAATTCCACAGAGCTAATAGACAATCAGTTGGCCCCACCCTGCTTCTCACCTCCCCAGCCCCCAGTCATGGCAGTCTGTCATGTGAACTGTTTTAAGTTCACATGATCTTACTTATACTGGAATTGTGGTTAATATGCCTTTTTAAAAGGTAGGAGAATGAGATTATATTAAACTAAGAAGCTTCTGGATAGCAAAGGAAACAACAGAATTAAGAGGCAACCTATAGAACAGGAAAAAATACTTAACTATTCATCTGACAAGGGATTAATATCCATAATATAAGAAGAATTAAAAAATCTGGCCACAAGACCCTTAGCAACATAGCAAGACCCTGTTTCAAAATAAAAAGAATAAATAAAAAGGGCTTATGCCGGGCATGGTGGCAAACGCTTGTAATCCCCGCACTTAGGAGGCGGAGATAGGAGGATCATGCAGGTTCAAAGCCAGTCTTGCTGACTTAAGAGAACCTGTTTCCAAATAAAAATATAAAAATAGGTGTCTGGGAGTGTAGCCTGGAGGTAGAAGGGTTTCCAGGAACCCCAGTACCACCAAAAAAAGATTGTATCTCTGAGGTAGAATGCCTGTGGGTTTAATCCCCAGTAAACCACCCTCCCCCAAAAAAATATAATTGAAAACTGGGCTAAAGAACTAAACAGACATTTCTCAAAAGAAGATAAACAAATGAACAACAAGTATGTGTAAAATGCTCTCTCACTAGTCATCAAGGCAATACAAATCAAAACTACAATGAGTTGGTATTTTATCTCAGGTAAAATGGCTGTGGTCAGAAATGCAAAAAACTACACATGCTGGTGAATATATGAACAAAGAGAAACTCTCATACACGATTAGTGGAAATTCTTTAAGAAACAAAAAATAGAACTACTATGTGACCTAGCAGTTCTGTTATATGCACTGCTGTTTTTTGTAGCACTGTTAACAATAGCTAAGCCGTGGAATCAACCCAGATGCTCATCAGTAGATGAATAAAGAAAATGTGAGGCATACACACACAGTGGAATATTATCCAGCATAAAAAAGAATGAAATTCTGTCCTTTGATGCAACATGGATGGAACTGGAGGTAATAATAGAGGTAGAGGTTATTACGCTAAGTGAAATAAGCCAGACACAGAAAGAGAGAGACCACATATTCCCACTAATTTATAGAAACCAAAAAGTCAATCTCATAGAAGAACAGAAGAACAGTCCTCACAGAAGACTGGAAAGATCGGGTGGGGGGGATTTTTAAAAGTTAGGTAAGGGTCACCGAAGTGGGAGGAATTCACTCTAGTTTTACTTTAGCATGGTAGCAGAACTATTGGTTAAAACAATCTATCTTTCAAAATGACTAGAATAGAGTATTAAATCTCAACACATAAAAATGATTAATGTTTGAAGAGATGGAAATGCTCATTATCCTGATTTAATTATTACATATTGTTTTACATGTATTAAATTACCAAAATATACCCTATGAAGATGTATAAACATTATCTTAATGTTAAAAATTAAACCAAAAAAGGTATATTATGTGCTATTTTATTCCTTTTTTGAATGAGCATATGAAGTCCCTGAAATGGTTCTGTTAATCTTTAAGAATAATTTCCTTGAATAGAAAATTATCTGGAATCTCAGTAACTCCTAAGTTGTTTAACAACATATCACTTTGATTTAACATGTTGTCAATCAGTTCTGTCTGTAGGAATTGAAAGTTATTCAAGTATAATTAATAATAACCAAAATCCATTTACCTAATATGCCTATTACTTTATATTAATGCTTAAATATTATATTTTACAGAGGAGCTTCATTTACTGTTTTTAAGAGATGGGATTAAAATTCTTAAAATGTCATTTTATCCAACATTTGATGTCAATTACCATTTTATATTGGCTGCATTAATTAGAATTCCCACTGATTTTAGACTTCTAGTACATAATATGTCAAAAACTCTATTAGTTACAATTTAGGTTCTTAAGTATTTTCAGAAAGCCATTCTAGCAGTGGTAATAGCAGTTGAAGGTGTTTAGTGTTCTTAATCCATCTCTGCAGTGGCTTTGTGCTTTTCAAAATAAAACTCAGGTCTCTCTGTGCTGTTGAATGATTTTCCCATTGGATTTCCTGAGTTTTAAGTGTAGGGCTCTTTAGTTTGTGTTTACTTATTGTGATTACATTTATAATAAGATTTTGTAAATTTCAGACAATGAATTTGAAGCCTAATTACTCAGTTATAGGAGTATTCCTAAAACTCTTTGTGCAGAAACATGAAGTGTGTTTCTAAAAGGCAGATGAGCAAACATAGTTGACAAAGATGTCTAACCAGGAGGATTTCTGACTTAAACTTATTTTAAGGTTCACATGAAAGAATTTGTTCAGTAAACTAAAAAAACTTGTTTCTTGAGATAAGAGACGTTAGAAGAGTAACAAGTTAGGAAGGGAGCTGAAAATTTCTTTGATGTGATTAAACCAACTCATGCAGTAAATTAAACATGCCTTTTTGTTAATGGTGAAAAATGTTTTTTTCATTGGCTTTGATTGGAAGCATGCATTAACTCTGTCTTACCACATGTTTTTCGGAGGGGACTTTCTATGCTAATAATTGTTAGTAAACTGGAGGTATTATTTTAAAGTATAAATTGTCTTCATAAAAGGGCTAACATAATGAAAAACATTAGTTATAAAACCACAAATGATATTTATTGTCTGCCTCTGTAGAGTTTTATAAGTGCAAAACAGTTGGTTTTGTGAGTTTTATATAGTTGGGATACTGTTCAGTGTGCTTGAGATAGTAATTGCAGCTTATTTTTCTATTCCTCTTCTCATTTGGTTTCTACAAGTTTGGGGATTTTGTTCCTTTAGTGAAATGAATGGGGGTCTTGATCACTCAGGGTTAGATTCACAAAAAAGAACTTTAATTATTTGGTAACCAAAGGTCAAACTGATTTTAATGGTAGGAACATCGAAATGAAAAAAAAAAATTGTAGAAAGAACAATGAGGGAAATAAGAGATATTTTGGAATCAATTCAGGATTATCACCAACTGATAATAGTTTTCAGAACAAGTAGTGGACAGAAAATTATGAAGTAGTAATTCGGGAACTCTATACCTCCAGATTGAAAGGGCTGAGCAAGCACAGGCATGTTTATTTTTTATCTGTGTTCTTGACAATTGACAGCCTACCAGGATAGGTACTGCTCAACACAGGAGGACCACAGGAGGGAGAGGTGGCAGGCAGAGTCTGTGCCATCAAAGATCAATGTTTAAATTTTATTAGAATTACATTGAAAACTAAAAAATAAATTACATTAAGGCACTTCATTGTGGAATACCATTTATAAAAAGAAGAATACTATGGTATTCTTCAGAATATTCATTCAGAATACCAGGTATAAAAGGAAGATAGTATAAATTTGCAGAAAGGAAAAAAACATATTGTATTTAAAGTATCAGGACTCAAATGAAATAGAATTTCTTAATAGTAATATGCTGCTCTCTCTCTTCTGCTTTTGAAGGGAAGTTAGATTTAGCCAAAATTTCTACATCCAGTTGAACATCAAGTGTGAGAACTTGACTAAGTGTGAGAACTAAGACATTTTTAGACATTTAAGGACAAAAATATTTAGCTCTTGGAGACATGCTCCACAAAAACGAGGGAGTAAAATTCAGAAAAAGGAAGATGTGATACAGGAAGTAAAAGATTCAACACAATAAGAAAACAAAGGAATTCCTTGGAGATAAAGGGTGAGCATGCAGCTGTGTAACCTCATGGGGGTCTATACACAGGAGTTTTATAGTTGATTCAGAAGGTTTGGGGATAAATTAGTGATAGGAAAACTGACTATAAATGAAATCCATAATTCTAGGAGAAATAGTGTTATCAGGAGAAAAAATACACTGATGATATATTACAGAGTCAGCTATAAGCTTTATATACATATTCATAACCATGAAAACAGTGAATGTCAATTGAATAAAAAGTCATATATTTTCAGGATATTCAAAGGGAGTCTATGTGAGAATGCTAGTCCTACCTTGCAAAGTGAGCCATCAAAAATAACATGCAATTGAAAAATTAAGAAAGATAACTTGGTTTGTTGTGAGATTAATATAACCTTTCTATCTTCAACAAGTTACATGTATTTCAGTCACAGTATTTGTTAGACTCAGAGGAGCAGTACATAGACCTTGTGAACAGTCCATATTATGATATTAATGATCCAGGTAATATTCTATTATGAATAGTTCTGATAGAGCAGAAGATCTCAACCAAGGAAGGTAGAATGTGCAATATAAACCTTAGCAAACAGTATACATGTTGCTTAGGAAATTTAAAAATCCTATAAAGTTCTGCTTAAAAGATATCCATTTTATTCTAACCAAATATTTTCCTACATGCCAGACCACAATTTTAGATCTTTAAGATTAATACATATATCCAGAACTAGAATCCAACGCATATCACAGTACGTGTTTTTATGCTTAGTGTTGGTGTATGTGTACATTTTCAACTGAAAGAAATAAGAATTGACCATTTTCTCAATATAATAATTTAATATATGCCAGCCAAACAAAGTATTTGTATCTTTAATTAAATTAAAACACATCTCCCGGGTACATTATATAATATTCACCATATGCACATGATTTAGGCAATGCAAGATAATTCTACATATGCTGATTACTCAAGTTAGTAGTAAAACATGGTGTCTGTGGTCCCAGCAAGTGCTCCATTTCACACCAAGTGCCTGCATTTCCATAGCATAGTTAGAGGGACAGCTACGAGCCAGGACATGGGTCACCAGTAAACCTTTGTGGGAGAAGGGGGAAATGACAGTCTAGCATAGATTGACAGTCTCCTAAGTGTAAATAGTATACTTGACAGTTACATTTTTTAAAAAGTTCTTTCATAAGGTTGATGACACAAAACTTCTCTTGTTTGAAGGTGACACCACCACAATTTGTGTGTGTGTTTGGGGAAGGAGAAGGTGGGGAGTTTTCTTAAGATTGGTATAATTATTCTTAAAAGAACAAAGACAACAAAAAAGTACCTCTTTGGTGAAGCTTTGGTACCCATTCAGTTCACTGTAATAATCTGTAAACAGGACTGTAGTACAGTGCTGGGCCTTGACTTCAACAAATTCAGGTACCGCAGCTTTTCCTCACAGTCCTTTGAATGATTTTTTAAAAAATAGAATAACTTGGTCATGTGCCATTGGACTGATCTGCCCCAGAAGTCTGTAATTTCCATCCAGTGTGACTAAAGGCACAGGATGAAAAGCCACCATTCAAGACTGTGGCCTTTTAGGGTCCCATGGTTATTGACTTCTGTGGCTGACTCCATCTTGCAGGAGTCTTGGGTTCATGGAGCCCCTGGGAGGGGGGCAACCCCCCTTAGGTATGCTTGTTTCAACCGACCCCTTTGAAGGACTACCAGGGGCTACTGGGATAGCATCTTGTCTTTTGTTTTATTTCAAAGGCACCGTCTCTGCCTGTTCTCCTCATTTGAGATGGGTTGAATGTGAGATGAGCCTGGTCCCCATTCCTAGTACTTTGTGACCTGGGGCAAGTGAAGGCACACTGCGGTTTCCCCACCCACAAAGTCTGGATAATAATACTACTTCCTCCCTTTGCTAGTTGTAAAGAGTAAATTTGTTAATAAATGTAAAATCTATGGCACATAGTAGTTATTTTTTTATTTTTGCTGACTTTTGTATTTGCATGTAATATACTCTTTATTGGTGCATTGTAATTATACAATGAGGCTTAAAGTGCTAGAAAGATATGTACACACCTCACTTGTGTTTCCCTTGGGCTCCCACCCTAATCCCCGCGTCCCATCCCTGTTAGTGAGATTGGTAAAGATAGCTTCATAGATGGACAGCACATCGCATTATTTGAACTGTCCCCCTCATCAAGCCCTCTTTTCTCCCACCCCAGTTTCCTTCCCTAGTTTCCTTCCACTGTTCTACTACTGCCTCTCATTTATCTGAAGTCCCCTTGTTTCCTCTTTTCTCTCTAGCTTCCACAAATGAGAACGCGAACAACCCTTGATTTTTTGAGACTGGCTGATCTCACTTAGCATACCGTTCTCTTATTCCATCTCTTTTCCTGCAAGTGACAAGTTTATGGCTGAGTAAAATTCCACTGTGTGTACACAACACATTTTCTTTATCATTTGTTGGTAAACTCCTAAGTTGTTTCCATAATTTGCCTATTTATTCTTTCTTCCATCTTTCCCTCCATTAGGATTGTGTTCTTTATCCAGTTCACAAAAATGCATCAGTAACTCAGAAGTGGTTCTTTAAAGTATAAAGAGTGACACGAATAAGAGTAAAATACTAGAACTCATAGTATTATAATGACATCATAAACAAAAATTGTAAACAGAAACCCAGAGTAATTATAGAACATGAACCTTAATGACCAGGGACCAGTGAATCTGCCAAGTTGATAATTTCACTCAAGTAACAGAGAAAGAAAAAACTGTAGGTAGGAAGCACCACAGTGACTCTGAAAATTGGATTTTACTTGGCAGGTGATGTATTTGTCCACAGTCTCCAGTGCTTGCTCTGTTATGAAACTTTGTCAGTAGTGGCGTGAAGCCCTCAATGCTTTGAGTCATTTTCAGGCGAAGTGCAGTGGCCTCGCTAGTAAATCACTTGCGTTGTCTCAGATCAAGTACAAAATGGTGTTTTCCAGGGTGAAACTGATTAATTCTGTCGCTGAGGGCTCAGAATAGAACAAAACCTCAGAGGCATCATTCAGAGTTGCATTCCTCATGGCAAAAGCAGATTTGCTGAGAAGTTTGCAACATCAGCCCCAAAGCTGATGGCAGACATAGTGAAAGGGAAAGAAGGGCACACTTCTGGCAAAATTCTTTATCAAATGATGCTGTTACATGTCACGTAGGTCAGTGGTATACAGTATGAAGGGCAACCGTGTGTGCATGCGTATTTTACTTTTTAGTTGGTTGAAAGCATTGGTGTATAGAATACCAGTCAATCTTTTGCATATGTCTGGTGACACATGCGAAAGAAAAGTATTTAATGACTTTATACTTTTTGTCATTGAAAACCTATGTTTTTGGAGGAGAGTTTTTATAGTTGCTTATTTTGTGGGCTCTTGTCTTCCAGAAGGTTCCTTGATTTTCCTAGCGATGGGGCAGCGGCCAGGTGTGCAGGGAGGGTGCCAGCTTTGTGGATGCTTACACACTCCACTCTTTCCAATAAGAGGCCAGTGAGAGTACCAGCATCAGATATGTTTTCCAAGGCAGTGTCTAAAGAACTACTCAGCAAGTCAATAGTTCAGCTTTGCTGTGCTTGGTTTGGTTAGCCAATCAGATCTTTTTCAAATAAAGTATGAAGGTCCTGAGGGAAGTAAAAGCTACTTATGTGCCATCAGGTGGCTTAGTCAGATGGCCTATTGCATGAGTACTTTTATCTTTGCCAACCAATCTGTCTCTCCATGATCAGAAATAAGATATTAAAATTTCTACTTCTTAATGATAATTAAGAACTTGACCCTTTATTGGCATGGACCTATTTTCATCAAGAAGGGAATTATATGTGAGATGTTTTTAAAAAAGTGAGGCAAATAGAATAAATGATTGAAGAATCAATTCATCACTTTCTCAAGTTAAAAGTTTCTGTGTCATAGGTTTTTTTGTGTTACGTTGTTGTTGTTGTTGTTGTTGTTGTTGTTGTTGTTGTTGTTGTTGTTTTGTGGTACTGTGGATGGAACCCAGGCACATTCTACCTCTGAGCTACACCCCAGCCCTATTTTTTATTCTATATTTTGAAACAGGGTCTCACTGAGTTGCAAAGGGCCTCACTTAAGTAGCTGAGGCTTTCTGCAAACCCAGATCCTCCTGTCTCAGCCTCCCAAATGCTGGGATTACAAGCGTGTGCCACCACGCCCGGCTCTGTCTCATAGCTTTTAAAGATAACTTAGGTTCTGGTTAGATGCCCAGGGAAGCCTTTACTCTTCATGATATCTAGGTTCATCCTTGAAGTAAATATCTGTGTTACCTACCAGAACAAAAACATATTGTTTTTGTTCTGGTAGGTAACACAGATATTTACTTCAAGGAAAACATTCGTTCCCAGCAGTTTGTATAGTACAATGGAGTATGGTTTTCTTACTTGTTCAAACTGAAATATATTAAGTTAATTGGCTTAGATACAGAGCTAGACTATCGCTCATGCTAAACATGTCATTGCACACAGGTGAAAGATTGTGCTGATAAGGAATATTTGTAACTTTTAAATACCATATGTCATTGATATTTAAAAGTTAAGGTGAATCTGGGCAGGTTTGAGACCAACCTTATCAACTTAGGGAGACTTAGCAACCTAGTAAGACCTTGTTTCAAAAAAGGAAAGAAGCAATCAATCAGGTCTGGAGGTATAGCTTAGAGGTAGAATGCCCCTGGGTTTAATCCCCAGTACCACAAAACAAAAAATTATGATGAATATATAAAAATTATTGATTGCAATAAATCACCAGCATGAATACCATATGCCAGTAAATGACTTCATAATTGGCAGAAGTTTGGGTTTTACTGTCCCGGGGAGAATTATTATTGGAGAGTTGTTATTGTCTGGCGCTTATGTGACTCCATACAGGCAAACTAACTTTCTTTGAGAACTATTTCTTCATCTTTTAAAATGAGAGTAAACATTTTTCAATCATTAAAATACCAGTTCTGACTAAACGGTTAGACATTTTGAACAGAAGCACCTCTTTGAATGCCATCGGTCATTCTTAGTTGTGGGAGACTTGAGGAGTGATCCAACCCGCTCCTCCTCGGTAGCCAGGAGTCGCCTCTGCAGCACGCCTGTGCATTCTCTGTGCTTCCCTCTCCTCCTGGGGCAAGCAGAGGATGTGAATCTTGCCCTGACTTGGGAAGGAGGGGAGGGCAAGGCCAGTGCAAGGCAACTCTATACCATTTTCAGCAGCTGTAACTGGATAAGGTTTATTTACTTTAATCTGATTGTTCTTTTCTGTAATGTTTATATATTTGTTTCAATTCTGTTCATCAAAGCCAAACAGAAAAGGTCAAATTTTTCTTTTGCACTGATAGCTTTTTAATTATTTACAGCAACTACTGATCCTCCTCAAAGACATCACCAATAGGGCAAATTGTTCCAGTTCTTTCTGCCTTTCCTCCTCTGTTTCCTGTCTCCTTCCCTGTGCCTGTACATTCAGGTCCTCTCAGGATCTCTAATACCTATTGGTATTGATTGGAGTGACTTTTCATTCTGTAAGAACCAGTGTTATACTAAGATAGACTCAACTGTGTGCCAGGACAAGCCTAAAGAACTGGCCCAGGACTGTTACTTTATTTAAACAACTTTGCAGGTAGGCTTGGTTATTTTCAGTATACCGATAAGAAGACTGAGTGCTCAAGGTAAAAACCTCAGGAAGCAGCAGGGCTGTGTCTTCTCTTTCTTTTAACTAGTGTTATCACACTCTCCACCCACATCCTGCAGTCATTCTCACACGTGCTGCTTACACACATTGCCTTTTACTAATTTAAAAAGTATTACATGCTTCTGAAAGCTTTAAACTATACAGAAATAAAACCCTTTCCCACCCCTGTAGCCATGCTAGTGTGAGGGTGACTGCTCCTTACATTCTATTCCACCACTTTCTAAACCTGAATAAAATGGAAATACGCATGTGTGCCTGTTTCATTAGAATGAGTGAGAGTTAATAAAAAGTACTTGCAGAGTAGTGTCTGGTACATAATAAGAGCTCAGATGTTGTTATTAGATACTCAAATGCACAAACATATGCATCATGTATATGCGAAAATATATAAGTGAGAGTCCTTTAAAAGAAGATTAAGAACAGTCTGTGTATAATATCCTCAACCTTCTTTTATCACCCACAACCTATCATGGGTATTCTTCACATTAGTATAATGTAGTCCATGGTAGTATTTTTTTCTGTTTTGCAGCTACCGAGTATACTGTATCCCCTTAACTTCCCCACTGATGGACATTTACATTGTCTCAATACTGTAATAAATAATGTGTAGGGAATCATCATCAACATCTGTCTTTATTCATGAGAATTGATTGTCTGAACCTACATATAGAAATTTACATTTATCTTTAAAATGCTTTATCTTGTTATATCTTGCCTGCTTTTATAACGTATTGTCATTACATATATTTTGACTGTGTCTTCCAGTGGGTTCACTATCTTTGGTTTCACCTCATTTTTTACATTGAGATTTACCTAATCTACTTAATATCTTAAAAAACTAGTGATTAAAAAAGTCTTCATTCAGAAATTTAGGACAGAATTCTGTAGTTGCCACCAGAGGGCTCCTACTAGGTTGAAACTGATCTTTGAGAAATAATCACTCACCTAGGTATAAATCTCCTTCAGGTATTATCTTGTAACTATATTTCTCCATTATATGCACAAGCATGTCACAACAGACTTCAGCAGATGCCTCATGGGATTTTGTTAAGAAAGTACTCATTTATGGAACAGTCTTTGCTACCCAGTCTGGAAGGATGATACTGTACTCTGTATTTGGAAAAGCTTGAAATACAAATGACAGACATCTATTCTTTGGGAAATGTCTGGAGATGTCTAAAAATACCCATGGCTTTATTGCCAAAAAAAGGAAGAGAGAAAAGTATATGCACTATTTTGATTCCATTAGGCTGGCTGCCATGTATCAGGCACCAGCGTTGACACTCCATTTGGAAAATTTTTAGCAAGATCAGATCTAATGTAATCAGTTAAAATATATTTTCAGAGTATTGGGTTGATTTAAACCATTAGAAATAGTTGAATAAATATGAAAGAGAGTGCAAAACTAATTTTCAGTGTCTACTATGCTCACTTTTATTATGTAATGAACATGTCAAAGAGCCAACTAAGTATGTGGCATCATTTAACATAGAAAATAATAAGAACATTAAGTTTGAGCCACATTTTTATTTATTCCTTAACTTTTTAAGGTTTTAGAGACTAGAACATGCATCGCTCCTCCCCCACTCCCAATCCAAGTACCAGCCAGGCCTGGCCTTGCTTAGCTACGGAGAACAGAGAAGAGCAGGTGCATTCGGGGTGGTAGTGAAGGGCCATATGTTTTCTCTCATATGTGCAAGATAGGGAGTGATTGGGATATGAGAAGGACTTTAGATAATGGAGGGGAAACTCCAGAGGATCAAGGGTGGGTTTGAGGGAGGTTGGGAGGGAGGGGAAATGAATGAGGGAATCACTTCCACTGACATTATGAACATATGTGAGAATACCAGTGCCAGTCTCAGTATCCTGTATGGGGAAGGGGATTGTGGGGACATAGCTGAGGGAAAGCCCACCAAGTGCTGTGTGTGTGTGTGTCACCATCATTGTGAAATGCATTATGATGTGAGACGGTAATGTACCAATAAAAGTGCAAAAACAAAAAAGGAAGACTGAGTTTGTGTGTCAGACTGACTTGAGGGAAAAAAAACAAATGACTATTAAAGAAGGGGGGAAAAAAAAGAATAGCCCCCTCATTTGACCCTTTTAGGAACTCTGAAATGACAATACAGATGGCTATTAATCACTTTTTAGTTAAAATAATGGAAGCACAAGGAAATCTTTAAAAGTCCAGAGAAAGGAGTGATGCGTTCTGATCATCGGGACTCTAGGGAGATGTCACATAGAGGTGGCCCAGAACCAGGCCTTCATGTGTTGTTAAGAGCGAGTATGGGGAGCCACTGAGGAGCAGTGGGGGCCTTGGAAATAGAAGGAAGGCAGCGGCCAGCACTTGGGACCCTGGGCCCAGAGGGTAGGCAGGGCATCTAAACCCCAGAGCCCTGACAGCCAGGCCCAGGGGTGTGACCTACACTCTGTGGCGGGGGAGCCAGCTGAGAGAGGGCAGGAGGGGATGACACTGTCAGCAGCCACAGCAGCCGGCCTATGCTGCACCCCCTAGAGAGAGGGCAGTCCGGTTGCTGCCCTCCATGCTCCCGGGCCCCTTTGGGAGAGAGCAGCCCTGTCCCCTCAGTGGACACCTGAGAAGCTGGTTCGTCGTCAGTTCAGTGAGCCACTCTGGTTTCTCTGGGCTTCTGTCAGCCTCTCACAGGAGATTTGTGTACTTCTCCAGCCAGTCCCAGAGCCGTAGGGTGGCAGTGTGGCCGTGGGAGATGGATTATGTGAGCTCGCACGTGTTTGTCGTCTTTGAAAGATTGATACGAGTATCTGTTGCTTTCCAGAAATTTACATATGAGAAATCTAAGCTTGAGGAAGTGATGTCTATAAAATTCAAACGATATTGAACATTTACTGTGTGCCAAGCAGCTGTGGGGGTCTGAAGAAAGAGAAGTAAGACCAAGTCTCCGCTAGTTCACTGACAGGTTTTGTCTGACGTCCTTTGCACGTGTATAGGTTCGCCTTTCAGCCCCTGCCACAGTTTTTGCCAATTCTTTGTCTGGTCCCTGAGAAGACCCCTACCTCGAGACCTTGTTTCTCAAGTTGACTTCCTGCTGCCCCAGCAGAGATCATTTCCTCCTGGAATCCATATGCAGCTCTTTCATACTCAGCAAATACTCTGGAATGGTCAATTCGGTGCAAGGTCCTAAGGAAGTAGCTTGGGGATAAGAAGCGTCCCTAGTTGATCTGTACAACCCCGGTTCTGAGGACGTTGCAGTACACATAGCTAGGGGTGCAGGGGCTTCTCACAGACAGGGAAGGAGCTTGAGAAGGCAGCAGGCGGGCTGCAGGATCTAAAGAACATTCGCAAGGCGGGCGTCACGTAACTGACAGAACATCAGCCCTGTGCTCGGCTCTGTGGGAATTCAGACTGGAAGAGGTTGCAGGGGGGTAGGGAGTGTTCCTCGGTGCGTTGGTGTCCCTTCAGGTGCTCTCTGACGGCCTGCACCAAAAGGCCCTTGAGTGCTGGCTAGCAGTATGTTGATCTTGATGTCATTTACATACTGCAGAGGTAGGACGGCTTCTCTGGGAGATCTTTTTAATTCTCTGAAAAAACCTGACCAGAGGAACATTTCACTTAGGAGCCAGCAGGGTTCTCTGGTATTCTCCAAGGGACGGGAGCCCCTCACTCACAGGGCTTGGGAGACCCTGTCCTTTCTGAGGATGCTGGCAGGGGGCCGTCTCCTCTCTCCCCTATAACACCATGTGCTCTGCCAAAATTGATGTCAAGTTTTTTTCTGGAAGCCTCCAAAATTGCTGGGCTTGTGGGGCACTATCTGAAGGCTCCGAATGAAGTTCTGGGCCTGGCTGTCTGGAAGCAGAGCCTTTGCTAGTGACTGGCTGAGGGAGAGCTTACAGGAGGAAGCGGTAGAGACAGGGTGCCTGAGGGAACTAGTGAAGATGCACCAGCCCCAGTCTCCCTGCACCTGGCCCCTCAGGGAGCTCTGGGGTGTGGGTGGGGTCACACAGTTTCCGTTCCTGGAGGCAGGGCTCAACCTTTTTGCCTTTTCCTTTAGTCCTGAGCTGCAGACAGCCTCAGGTGAAGAGCACCATCTCCCAGGCATTTCTGGGCTGGGCTGTCCAAAGAATGTTCTGAGAAGCATTTGTGAGCCATCAGGACCCACAGGATCATCCCCAGAGGTGCCTTCAGGAACCCACAGCTGCAGCTTGGCCTCAGCACATCTCTTTTTATTCACAAATGGAATTCCCTGAGGAAGATAGTGGAATAAGACTTGTGTAGCACTTTGACCTTACAAAGTCAAGTTTTGTTTCTTAATTCATTTTATCTGTTAAATACCCTGAGGAGAACACCGAGTGTGTGAAGGTGACGCGACTGCGGGTCAAGCAGCAGTAACTTCCAGGGCGTTCTGCTTGATCCTTGCCGAGCTCCGTGATGCTGGGTAGGCGGCAGCTGCCTGCCTCCCCAGTGTGCTGTGCAGTGGAGCCTGGGTGACTCTGCACCAAGTCCCATCACACCCTGTAGCTTCTGCAGTCTGCCGACAAAGCCAAGTCTAGAAGCCAGGCTTTTGATCCCTACAGTCATGGAAAGAGGCCTCTAAGCATAAGTGATGGGACACAACGGATGTAAGACATGAGCTGTGTCAATTGTTTGAAGCTGGTGCAGTGAATCCAGACAAGCTGTTAAAGCTCTGCATGGAGAGCAGTCACAATCGTGACTTTACGGCTGCTCCACTTATATTCATTCGTGCTCTGGGCTAGGTTGACGTGACGACGTGAGGTGCCGGGCACGTGTACCATAATTTTTTTTGTAATGAGTCATAAATGGATTATGAGGCAGATCTTTGAGAACTGTTCGTTACCTTAATTTGAAAATAACATGGGGATGCTGGGCGTGGTGGCACACGCTTGTAATCCCCGCGCTTGGGAGGCAGAGACAGGAGGATCGCGCAGGTTCGAAGCCAGCCGCGCACGCTGGTTTAGGAGACCCTGTTTCCAAATAAAAAAAAATGTAAAAATAGGTCTGGGAGTGTAGCCCAGAGGTAGAAGGGCTTCCAGGAACCCCAGTACCACCAAAAAAAAAAAAAAAAGAAAAAAGAAAATAACATGGGGAAATAATATCTCAGGCACCTAGAATGCTTGAGAGGATAGGGTATTCTGCTTCAAACTCTTACTGAGGGGTCTGTGTACCAGATGTGGTCTCGATGCAGCTCTGTAGCAAGAAGCTGACAAGGTGCAGACAAGTGGATAGTCACCACAGCAGAGGGCAGGGGCTGAAACAGTAGTCAGGCTTGAAGAAAAGTGGTCTTTAAAAGTGTCCTCATAGTAATGGTAGTATACCCCTTTTCTATAGTGTGTTTTCCCAAAGACATTCCCACCTGGTGTTTATTAATAAGACAATGTCTTCTTGCTGTACCTGATATATGTCAGGTACTGTAATCCAGTTTGACACTTTCCAACCCAAGCATCTTTGAAAAAAGTCTTAGAAAAGTCACTGTAAAATTATTTGTGTAAAAGCACATTTAACCTGCAACACATTATGGGACATGTTGGTGATCATGGTGGAGTTAATTTTAGTTAGGCAAGACAAAAACGTCATTCACACCTTAGGTTTCTAATAAATTTGAATTTTGATGTGAATGAGGCGAGGTGGTGCACACTTGTAATCCCAGCATTTGGGAGGCTGAGACTGGAGGATTGCGGTTCACAGTCAGCTGCTTAGTGAGGCCCTCCGTAACTTAGTGAGACCCAGTTTCAAAATAAAAAATAAAAATAAGGCAGGGGCTGTAGCTTGGAGGTCGAATGCCCCTGGGTTCCAGACCCAGAAAAAAAAAAAATAGGTCTGAGGGTATAGTTCAGAGGTAGAATGCTTCTGAGTTCCATCCTGAGTACCAGAGAGGGAGGGAGGGAGGGCGAGTGTGCATGTGCTAATAAGGCCAATTGAAAGAAAAGAAAGAAACAAAGAAGCAAAGAAAGAAACAAAGAAATCTAAGGCTGAAAATATTATTTAATCTGATTAAAAATATAAATAAACTTCATTTATTTTGGAATTTTGTGCACATTTTATGTGTGAAAGACAGTCGGTTTTTATATAATACAAGCTATAGTTAGAAATTACAAAGCTTCAAAATTTCTTGAGAAGTAATTAATATGTAAAATAAACCAAACTCCTAGTTAGTCTAGCTTATAGCTCCCTAAATAAGATTTTATTTGCAGGTAGATTCCAGACAGGTTTCCCCTTTTCTCCTCCACTCCATGCTTCAATTAATACAGGCCACACCTTTGAAAGCGGCAGCTTTGGAAATAGACATTCTGCCCCCACCGTTCAGGCTTCCATCTTCAAATTCGCACTGGTGTGTGCCCTGGATGGTGCCAGTTGCCTGAAGAGCTCCACTGAATATCCTGCATTCTTGCATGTCATTTACCTTGAGAAACATTAGAGTATATACTTTATTTTTTTCAATATGAATTTGAATGCTTATTTTTTAGTATTTTCTATTCCTATGTAGAGACATATTTTAATAATATATAGTGGGTGTCAAGGGTAAGTAGGATATTATTTTACTAAAATTAACTTTATAATAAGCATATTTTCAACAATGTGAGAAGTACTTAAGTCAAAGAATAGATGCCTGCAGTTAAGTAATCATGTTCTATGAGTGTGCTAATTACTTCAAGCACTAGAGATAAGTGTTATAATTAATATAGAAGCCAGGTACAGTGACACCTTCCCGTAATCTCAGCATTTGGTTGGCTGAAACAACCAAATGGAAGGTTTGAGGACAGCCCCAGCAATTTATTGAAACTCTGATTTAAAATTTTAAAAACAAAAATAAAAAGGGCTGGGAATATAGCTCAGAAGTAGAATGTCCCTAGGTTCAGTTCCCAGTACTAAAAAAAAAAAAAAAAAAAAAAAAGGCAATATAGAAAATGATCCTACCCAGCCAGGCATGGTGATGCACGCTTGTAATCCCAGTACTTGGGAGGCTGAGACAGGAGCATCGCAGGTTCTCAGCCGGCCTCAGCAACTTGTGAGCCCCTCTATAACTTAGTGAGATCCTGTTTCAAAGTAAAGAATAAAATAGGTACGGGGGTGTAGCTCAGAGGTAAAATGCCCCAGGTTCAATCCCTAGTATCACAGGAAGGAAGGGAGGGAGGAAGGGAGGAAGGAAGGAAGGAAGGAGAGAGGGGGAGGAAGGAAGGAAGGAAGGAAGAAAGGAAGGAAGGAAGGAAACCCTATCCTTTAAGAATTCACATTTCACTGTGGGCTGGGAAAAAGACATAAGAAAAATAAGCAAATATCAGCCTCTGTTAAGCGCTAAAAAAAATGAAATTAATCTCCCCTGTCATGAATAACTGGAACACCAAATGATACACTAAATGGCTGGGTGCAGATGGCACAGCAGGCAGCTCAGGACTTTGATCCCTGAGAGAAGGGAAGAATCAGGTGAGCCTCAGCCCTCAGCCCGCTGCCTGCCTGCGGGTGGTTTCCAGGCTGAAGCTCCAGAATGAGGAACCAGACAACCCGGTGATGTCACTGAGGCCAAGAGACAAACATCACAGTTTGAGAGGTCGAGGCAGCTAGAATTTGTGAAGGAGGGGGCCCCTATAGAAAGAAAGAGCTCAGATAACTTGGAGGACACGACTGGAACCCTTGGCTCAGGCCTGCTTTGTTTGTTTATGAGGTAAAACTCCACTACTCCAAAGCGACAGGTCAAAGTTTCTATGGCTCGCCATGGGTTGGAATTAGTTCATGTTCACACCTGCAAAGTGGAAAGACCTCAGAATATGAGGAAAACAAGATAGAGTCTGCAGAAGACTATCTCGTACGTAATGAGGGCAAATTATCCTTGATCAAAGTCTGCCCTGGGCTTGCCCAAACAGAGCTTAAAAAGCAAGCTTTGAGAGATAAAACTGATCTGGAGAAACTTAACTGCCTGCCCAAACAAGCCCAGTACCCTTAACAAAACCCAGCACCCCAAAACATAAAGTTAACAGTGCCCAGCATCTAATAGAAAATTACCAGAAATGCATAAAAAAGCAGTAAAGTGTGGCCTATCCCTGGGGGGTGGGGATCAATGAAACAAATGCAGAAATTACAGATGGAATTAAAAGACAAGAAAGCCAAGTCAGCTATTACAAATGCATTGCCCAGGACCCAGAAAGCAGAGAGAATATGTCCAGAATGTAGACAAGACAAATGTAGACAGAATAAGACCCATGTGAAATATTTAAAAATGAAAACCAGAATATCCAAAATAAAAATATTCTGGATCGGGTAACATCATGCCTTAGAAACTGAAGAAGAAAAGGTTTGTAAACTTGAAGATACGGCAATAGAAATATCAGTATGGGGCAATAAAGGGGAAACTACTGGGGAAAAAAATTAAGATCGCCACTGTAGAAAAGCACAGAATGTCCCAAAGATGTGCAGTTAGTATCCTAGAAAAAAGAGGGGGAGAAAGGCTAAATTTGATAAAATGATAAAGCCATGGTCCAAGAAACCTAATGAATGCTAAAGAGAAAAAAAGCATAATAACCACATATCACGATTTCCTGAAAAATAATAACAAAGGAATTTTTTTTTTTTTTTTTTTTGGTGGTGGTACTGGGGGTGGAACCCAGAGGTTTTCTACCTCTGGGCTATACTCCCAGACCTATTTTATATTTTACTTGGAAACAGGGTCTCACTAAGTTGCTGAGAGACTCACTAAGTAGCTGAGGCTGGCTTCGAACCTGAGCAATCCTCCTGTCTCAGCCTCCCAAGCGCGGGGATTACAAGCGTGCGCCACCACGCCCAGCTAAAAAGGAAATTTTAAGAGCATTCAAAAGAAAAAGAGGCAGTATGCATGGGAACAAAGATACAAATGAAAAAAAAAAAGAAAAAAGGAAAAAAAAAAGGTAGCCCGGCGTGGTGGCGTACAATTATAATCCCAGGGCTTGGGAGGCTGAGACAGGAGGATCGTGCTGGTTTGAAGCCAGCCTCAGCTCCTTGGTGAGGCTCTCAGCAACTTAGTGAGACCCTGTTTCTAAATAAGTTATAAAAATGGGGCTGGGGTGTAGCCCAGAGGTAGAAAGCCCCCCTGGGTTCCATCCCTCAGTACCACAAAAAAAAAAAAAAAAAAAAAAAGAAGAAGATAACACCATAAATGATGGCTAAGATGTGAGAAGAGCTCAGGAAATCGGGATTAATAAGCAAGTTCAACATTATTCATAATAAAAATGTACAAACATAAAAAAGAATGAAAAAATATCAAAAAATTTAAACTATACAAGTCAGAAAACTCTGAACCAACATCTATAATAAGTGCTAGAAAGGATGGATCTAAATAGGGAGAAACGGGGATAGATTATCAATGAAAAATTATTTACCTAGCATATATTCTTTCAGAAATGAAAACTTTATTCAGGAAAATAAAAGCAGAAAAAAGTTATTTACAGCAAACTTGGAAAACAAAAAATATTAACAACTTTGAAGCAAAAGGAAAAAAGTATAACGGATGGAAATTTGATTTGTACGAAGTGTTGAGTACCAAGCATGCTAAAAATGAGATTAAATATGAAAGGCATTTATTTCTTACTTTTTATCTCTTTAAAAGATAGTTGGTGCTGGGCATGGTGGTGCAAGCATTTAATCCCAGTACCTGGAAGGCTGCGTAGGAGGATGGAGGTTTTCAAGGACAGCCTCAGCCACATAGCAAGTATCTCAGCAACCTAGTGAGACCCTGTTTCAAAACACAAATTAAGAACTGGGAGTGTAGCTTGGAGATGGAATCCTCCTGGGTTCAGTGCCTAGTATCACACACACAGAAATATAATGGACTGTGTACAGCCAAATTAATTCTAATGCATGAGATTTATACGTACATAGAAGTAAAATGTATGCCAGTAGCATCAATGATGGAGAGAAGAAATTAAGATTCTTGCATTGTTTATCCTGGGAATGCAAGGTTAGTTCATTATTCAAAAATCAGTGGATGTAATTCACTGTCTCTATAGACTAAAAAGAAAACTGCAGAATCATGTCAGTGCACAAAAAGAATTCACCAAATCTCCCAGGAAACTAAGGAACAGAAGAAACTTCCTAAGTTGATTAAAAACTTAAGTAACTGATGGGTAACCACACTTAATAGTGAAAGACTTAATGCTTTCCCCTCCTTTAGCTAGGGACCGAGAAAAGATGTTTGCTTTTACCATTTCTACTTAATATTGTGCCAAGGGTCCAAGCAGTATAGTACAGCAAGAAAAAAAGCAAACATATGACTGAGGGGGATAAAGGAAGTAAAACTTTTTATTCACCATATGATTATCCATATAGAAAATTCTACAGTACATATGAAAACAAAGCACTCACACTAATAAGCTGATATAGTGGGCTTTTAGAATATAAGAACAATATACAAATATCAATTACTACTAAGTAATTATAAAGAAAATTTTGGGAAAAAATGTAAGATGATATGAAATAATTCAGGATACATTTAATAAAACAGGTAATACTAAACATGGAAAATGCAAAACATTGGTGTTTTGCATAATTTTGAAAGACCTAAAATCTATTCATTTTCAGATATGAACATCTTATACCATGTTTATTGATTGAGGGACTGAATATTATGTAGATATCAACTTTTCAAAAGTTGATTATAGATCCAAATCCAAGATTGCTTTCTATGTCAAAAAAAGTTAAATGTATATTTATCATATGATTTAGCAATCCCCTTCTAGATATCTACCCAGGAGAAATAAAAATATATCCATAGTTATATTCATGATGGTCCAAACTGGGAGTAATCTAAATACACATCAACTGGCAAATGGATAAACAAGTTACAGCACTTTCATACAACATGGCCATACATACAATGGAATAAGCACTAATAAAGGAGTAAAATATCAAAACACACAATAGCAGAGGTAAATAGCAAAGAGTTTTAGTAATTTACAGATGCCAAATGCATGAGACTGTATATCATGTGTTCATTTATATGTTGTCCTAGAGGAGACAACTCTAGTGACAGCATATCAGTAGTTGTTGGGAAAGGTGGAGCAGTGGAGATTGGCTGCAGAATCAGGAGGGGAATGTGTAGGGTGACAGAACTGTTCAGTACCTTGATGGAAGTAGAGGCTAATAGATGTTTTCATTTGTCAAATTCATCAAGTTGTACACCTAAAATTGGTGGATTTTAGTAAATAGAGTTATACTTTAGTAAAGCTGAGTTTTAAAATATAGGAAACAGATTTTTATGAAGTAAATTTTACAACTTAATGGTAATCCTTGTGTGGGTAAGCAGTATGATAGATACTTCAAAAAGCTAACGATTCTTTACACCAAAGTGATAAAAGCAGAATCGTTTACGTTGCTTCCAGTTGGCCCGTGTGCCTGCAAAGGAGACTTCAGAATGAATGTAGACGGATAGACCTGTATTTTGAGTAGCTGAGAAAGTAAAGCGACTCAAAGCCACGTGTTTTGAAGAAAATGAGAAGGGATGAGACATGTTCCACCCAGAGAAGCAAATACTAGCAGCGAGGTACAGTGCAGTGAGGCAGGCTCTACCTAGGTGTTCAAAAGAATTGAGCATTTTTTTCTCCCCAAATGTCTGACCACTGGAAAATAGGCTTCAATCCACCACAGAGTTTCCCAGATAACTCAAACTTGATAATTTTTTGACTGAATGGTATTGACGAGGATAGTAAGCTATTAATGAGATTCTAGGAACTTCTGAAGAATAAGCTGAGTTTTGGCTTGTGTTGGTCATTGTTAACTGTGTCCTGTGAGTCCACAGATGCTTGACATTCATTGTCTCTCCTCCTTTCTTTCTGTCCCACCTGACACTCTCTGTCGCTGCTTGGTTTTACAACTCATTCTTACAGAGTTGACCTGCACAAAGTCATCCTTTGCTGTCTCGTTTTTCTTATGTTTTCCTTCCCTGTGATGAAAACAAAGTTGGGTCTGTGACTAAACTTTATCACTTTCAAAGTTGATTCCCAATCTTAAGTCTCATCACTATGAGTAATTATAAAAGTTCAGCTAGATTCCCCCCCTCCAAACGTGGAAGCTCTTTTGTAAAGAAGCAATGCAGTGTAGACACACCCACTCACCAGGAAATCCCTTTTCCTCTCTAAGTCAGCCCATTTTACAGAGTGAAGGTAACTTTACGCACCTCATAGTTATGTGGATCAAATGATTAAGTCAGATGATATATATTTTGGAAGTGTTATACTTTAAAAAAGCACTATATAAAACAAATTATTATGAAGTTGGTTATTAAGGTACTGATATTTTTATTTTATAAATCTTTTTTGAGTTTCTTACTTAGAATTGTATCCAAGTAAAGAATTTTGTGCATTTTAGTGCTAATCTAATTAAACTTAACAGAGGAGTTATCTTGGTGGAAGAGTGCCAAGTTTTCTTGTACCATAAGCAAAGATTGTCTTCTGTGGCTCCCACATAGTTTTACTCTCGAAAAGTTGCTTTGGTAGATGATGTCTAAAGTTTACCTTTCAGCACAGGCTTCGTCTACGAGATAGTAGTACCTTTATTTTATCGAATGTATTTATATTCGGTCTCTTTCCAAAAGGTATTAGAGGTGAGGCAGGTTCATTTTAAGCTGCAATTTAGAGAGTCCTGAGGCAGATCTGTCCTCTCGTTTATCTTCCTTTACCTACACACAAGTGTAATAACCCGCAGTTTACTCAGCTCATTTTAGCTGCAGTTCTAAGAGTTTTGTTCCTCAGCATTACCCGAAAAGTAGCCACTGTGTTATCCACTGCATGTATAGGACTTTTAATCAATAGTACTGGTCTTCCTAACATAATAGCTGAATTAGTTCTAGATCACCATTGTGTTTTGTATCAAGCTACTTTTTCTTTCGGCTTATTGTTTGATGATGGGCAAATGGAACAACCTACAGGTCTGTATCCTCCAAGATGCCCTCCGCTCCCACTACTCCTTAATTTCTCAAAAATGTAAACTCATTTTAATAATATTTGAAGTTGTGGAGATAGAATGTGCTCTCTCACTGGAACGCAATACTTAATTCCTGTGCACTGCTTTTCTCTTACCAATGTGTCAAGTTTTAGTTGCATACTTGGGACTCACTGTTAGCTAATATGGAGACTTAGCCACAGACTGTTGGGTTCCTGCCCTTATGTTCTCCACTGGGACATTGCGTCCTGTGCCTCTTGATTCCTGTGTTATAGAATATCACTGATTGTTTTGGGTCATGTCCTTGCCAAACATATCCAGAATGAAAATATTTAAATATGGAATATGTGACAGGGGTGGCTTATGCCTGTAATCCGAGTACTTAGGAGGCTGAAATAGAATCATTGGTTTCAGGCCAGTGCACAGTAACTTAGCAGGCAAGAACCTGTTTCAAAATAAAAATTGGCTGAGGGTATAGCTCACTGGTAGAGCACCCATGGGTTCAATCTCCAGTATGCCCTCCCAACTGAGTATGTGTATGTATACTTATACATACATGTGTATATGTATATATGATATACATACAATACTCATGGCTCTTTTGTAGTCATTTATGGGCATGTGCATAAGAATATATATACATGTGTATATTTGTATATGAGAAATGTGCACAGGGAAAGCCTTTCAGCAAATGATATATTTTATCTAATTTTTTTCTTACAGTACTGGGGATGGAACCCAGGGGCATTCTACCTCTGAATTATACCCTCAGCCCTAGTTTTTATTCTTTATTTTGAAACAGGGTTTCACTGAGTTGCAAAGGGCCTCACTATTAGCTGAGGCTGTCTATGAACCCTGATCCTCCTGTCTCAGCCTCCCAAATGCTGGGATTGCAAGTGTGCGCCACCATACCCAGCTATTTTATCTAATTTTTAGTGATTTATTTCACCTGAGAAGTTTCAGAATGTTCCTGTACTAACATTAAAGTCTGATTCCTTTGTTCAAGAATTTAATAAATTAGTGGCTTAAGTTTTGGTATTTATCCCAAATTTCTGTCCAGTAGACCACCAACAGACAAGTACTGATGAACCAACATGAACTCGGATGTAGAATGTTTATGACTTGTTATTGAAGACATTACCAGAAGACACATTTCAGAAAGAAAAAAAAGAGGTGAATGGAGAACTTAAGGGAAAGGGACTCTCATTTAAGCATTGAATTATACTCTGTCAGTAGGATTAAAACAAAAGAGAAAATGATTGTTGCCAAATATAAAGTGTTATAATTCTCAAATGTAGGAATGATAGAAGTAATAAAAGATGTGCAAGGAAGGGAAGAAAATGAGAAAGGTAGTATAAGCATGTTAGGAGCCTCAGATTTTATAACTGAGAAAAATGTGTCATTTATGACAGGAATAATAAGTATATTTAAAGATTAAAAAGCAGCCAGCAATAACAAAAGCATGTGTTAAGAGGATAATATCATTTCTCTTATTAAAAGGTTAGTGCAGTTACAACCACTTATAGTTTTGTTACTTAAAAGTAACCACAAGAATAGAAATAATACCCCTATGGCACAGAAAGGACAGATCATAATGTAAAAGATTTTCTAAAAGATAATAGAGGCCGGGCGTGGTGGGGCACTCTTGTAACCCCCATGCTTGGGAGGCGGAGACAGGAAGATCTTGCAGGTTCAAAGCCAACCTTGCTGGTTTAAGAGACCTTGTTTCCAAATTTAAAAAAAGCATAAAAATAGGTCTGGGAGTGTAGCCCAGAGGTAGAAGGGTTTCCAGGAACCCCCCCCCAAAAAAAAGATGGCTCAGAAATTGATCTTCTAAATACCATTACAATACCATACAAATTATAAAATCCAACTAATCTTCATTATTTGCATATTTTATATCTAAAAATTCACCTACTCGCTAAAATTTATTTGTAATTCCAAAATTGATACTCATGGCTCTTTGCAGTCATTTATGGGCATGTGCAGAGTGACCAAACTTTTTAGTGACATGACATGAACATTTCAAGCTGAGCTACAGAAAAGCAAAGCTCTGCCTTTTTTGTTTGTTTTGTTCTCTTGCTATAAATATCCTTGGCATGGTTTGTTTAGTTGCAAGTTTTTCTTATTTTTGTGCTTTTACTGATAATTTCCTAAACCACAGTGTCAAAGTGTTGCCAAGTTTTTCAAAGTATAAGAAAGTTGTGATGTGCCTTATAGAGAAAATGCATGTATTAATTAACCTTTGTTCAGCTAAAGTGCTATTGATTGTGAGTTCAGTGTTAGTGAATTGACAATATAGTACATCAGGAAAAGGAAGGGGAAATTTGTCAGTCTGTACAAAATACCCCTTCAGAAAGTGCTAAAGTGACATCTATAGTACCTGATGTAACTGTGGAAAGTTGGCTAACTTTACTAACTTAGGAGATGATGGCCAATTAAAAAAGCATAATGGATAGAAGTGTTGTGAAGTTACAAGCCAAACAAATTTATAATTACTTTATGTAGGATTAGGAAAATAAACCCATCTCAGTTTTTTATTATAAAGATATTCTACATATAATTGTTTTTAAGAAATGCATATTTAATGAGCCTTAAACAGAGGTATACATAAAACAAGGCTATGCATTGATCAGTTGACAAAAATATCATGCAGAAAGGTTTAAAGGAACCTAATCTTAATCCTAGGAAAAACTTCCCCTAGGAACAGTGGTTTAGTATCTTCTAAGTCAATTCAGTTTTTGTGGAAAGTTAATATAACATGACTACTGTGAATAATGAGAATTTGTTGTACTCAGGGATAAATCTAACAAAAAATGTGGAAGACCTTTACACTGAAGCCTACAAAACAAAAGACCTAAACATCTAGAGAGATATACCATGTTCATGGATTAAAACACTAAATATTAATTTGAATTCTGCCAAATTGATCTATAAATTCAACATAACCTCATTCAAAATTCCAGACATTTTTTGCAAAAATTACAAGATGATTCTAAAATTTGTTTGAAAATGCAGACCCCAAAAAACCAGAACCACTTTGAAAAATAGGAACAAGGTTGGAAATATTTAATTGACTTCAAAACTTATGTCAAAGATATAGTAAATAAAAGTGTGGTATTGGTATAAAGATAGATAAATAGGTTATCAAAATAGAGTCCAGAAATAGATTTACATATATATTGACAGAATTGCAACGGCAGTTCAGTTGAAAAGGATAGCATAATTCCAAAAAGATAGTGCCAAATAATTTGGGTATTCATATGCAGGAATATAAATTTTGATCCATATATTTGCCCATATCTAGGAATTAGCTCAAAATGGACCAAAGACCTAAATAAAAACTTCTAAAAGAAAACATAGGAAGGCACTCTTTGCAGTTTTAGGTCAGGCAAAGTTTTCTTAGGCATGAAACCAAAGCACAATTCATAAAATAACAAATTGATAAACATCAAAATTAAGAACTTGTGCTTTTTGAAAGAATCTGTTAAGAAATTGAAAAACTAAGTATAGCCTGAAATTTGCTAATTATATATTTTAAATTCAAACCCTTTATTAAAGAACCCTCAAAATTCAATAATAATAAGAAAATGAGCAATCTAACTTTTGAAAGTAAGCCAAAGAATTGGACAGAGCCTTTACCAATGAAGGTAATATGAATGGCATATTAGCATAGGAAAGATTCTTAACTTGATTAGTCATTAGAGAAGTACAAGTTAAAACCATAATCAGATATCACTACATACATAAGGGTGGTTAAAATGAAAAGACTGATAATCTCAAAGATTGGTAGGATATAAAGAAACTAGAAATTACATTCAATGCTGATAGGAAGGCAGAAATGTTATAAACAATTTGGAAAGTGATTTTGTATTTTTTAAAAAGTTAAACACACCTCTGTCTCATTAGTCTACTCCTGAATACTCACCCAAAATAAATGGAAGCATATGTGCACACAAAAACTTGTACATAAATGTTCATAGCAACTTCATTTGCAATACAAAAACTAGAACTAACTTGATGTCTATGGACAGATGAATAAACAATTGTGTTTTATCCTTCGAGTGGAATATTAGCAATAGAAAATAATGAACCATTGATATACATGTGTGCCGAAAATGGAAACCATACCTTCTTTATCAGCACCATGACCAAACAAGTGTCCAAGTAACATTTTAAACACAAAAAGTAAAGCCATAATATATTTTTAAATGGAGTGTTTTTTGCTTAATCTAGGAGGAAACCATTTCTAGTTATGAAGGAGAACTCAGAAATCAAAATAAAATACGGATAAAGATTAACTGTGTAGAATTCTAAAAAATCTGCATGGCAAAAAAGTACCTTAATGTCAAAACATAATTAGTAAAAGAAATGAGATAACTCTTAAACGTTCATAAAAGCTGATCAGCCTTATTCATTATGGTGGGAATGCTAAGTAAAAGCCCAGTGAGATTGTGTTTTTATATCAGAAGGTAAAGATTATGATAACAGCTCCCTGTTTGTTAAGGATGGGGGATATTCTAGTTTGTTAAGGATGAAGGATATCTAGATGGATAGATATCCTTCTAGTGAGAATACAAATTGATATAACTTCTATGAAAAGTAGTTTCATAATTTTAATATAAAAAGTGCACATAATATATACCATTTGATCCAGCAGTTTTATTTCTAGGCTTTATCTTGTATATTCCTTTATATGCAAAAAGAATACCCAAATATTTGTTGCAGCATTGCTTATAAATGTTTTATTTTAGCATCCACCAAAGACATGTACTAAATAAATCAGACTACATTTATATAGCCAAAATAAACAACAGACAGTTCTACAGCTACATGATATAGACCGTTCTGAGGTTATTGCGTTAAACGAAAGAAGCAAAAACAGAACACTATATAGAATGCTATCATTTCTTACTTATGTGCTGTGCTAGTATGGACATAGGATTTTCTCTGGGAGGATACACAAGAATCTAGTGATAATGGTGTGTTTTCTCTCTCTCTCTCTCTGTCATAGAGTAGAATTGGAAGGAGTATACTGTTTACTGGTATTTGAACACATTTTACCTTGTTAAATATACTTTTTACTTTTAAATGCTATCAAGAATCTAGAAGACTCCATAAAATTAAGTGTTAAATTATCTGATATTATGAATGCTTTACCAATCAGAATAATTGACCACAAGAGTAGTTATGTATTGGGTATTATACTCTGGGTACTTAACAAACATCATCTGAGCTTTCCTAGTAGTTCTTCAAGGTAGTGATAGTACTTTACAGGCTTGGAGATAGAGTCAGACTATGTATGTCCCATGGACAGCTACAAGGGAACCATATAAGAATGTCAGTTTAATGAGGCTTGAGGAGTAGCACCTAGCATTCCCAAGCAAGCTTCTACCAAAATCAATTGCAAATAGTTTTGTGGCAGGTACTTCCAAGGAAAGATAGCCATTGTCTTACTCAAAGATCTACATATTAGGATTATAATTTGCATCAGATTACAGGATCAACATCTTGAAGATACCAACTGAGAAGATACATGCTATCTTTTGAAAAGAAGTACTTTCATAGTATAAGTAGGATTGTGGACTTAAGCAGGATGATTTCATAAAGAAAACGAGATTCCTTAGTAAATGGACAAATTTTAAATGTAGGCCAAATCTTTTTTTTTTTTTTTTTTTTTTTTTTTTTTTTTTTTTTTTTTGGTGGTACTGGGGTTCCTGGAAGCCCTTCTACCTTCAGGCTACACTCCCAGACCTATTTTATGTATATCTATTTTTAAATTTGGAAACAGAGTCTCTTAAGCCAGCAAGGCTAGCTCCGAACCAGTGTAATCCTCCTGTCTCCGCCTCCCAAGCGTGGGGATTATAAGTGTGCGCCACCACGCCCGGCTAGGCCAAATCTTTAAAGAAAAAAAATCAAAGTTAAAGAGGAGGGGAAATGAGCCCTTCTCCTTTTTTATGTCTTTTAAATGAGAACTTTTGCTTCTTTCACTATAAATTATAGTTTTTGTTTTATTTAGAATAAGAGTAAATTTAGTCTTTTTATTTCTTGATACTTATGGTATTATTTAGACAGCTAATAAACTAGCCTACATATTAAAATACTTATATATCAGATCTTTGGATATTTTAGTATAAAATCAATTTGTGTCAGATCCAATTTATAGCATCTGGAAATTTGCCCAGTCAGGCCAACAAATTATGGCTTGCATTTACTACTGACTCACTGTAACACGGAGTGGATGCCTATGTACTTTTTTTTCAGTGCTCTTTGGAAACAATGTATACCTTGATTTACCCAGTAAATGCATTACTAAAAGAGCAGTAAATAAATGGAATTATTGAACAATGAATTTTGCTTTTTCATTATAGTCATTTGAAACATGTTTTGTTTTTATTTATGGTTTATATTTATTAGGGTTCACTCTTTCAGTGAGTTTTATTCCCTGGGGTGAGTAGCTTATATATATGCCTATAAGTAAATATTCAGAGAAGTAAATGTAAGTGATCATAGCAGACAGGTTCACATACGTCCGTTAGAACACTGGACAATGGAATATCCCCTGTAAAATTTAACAATTCCTGTTCTTATGTGAGGCTACAGTTCTTTCTTTTCTTGTATCTATATATATATATATATCTTAAGGAATATAATGAAAAGTGTTTTGTTTTTTACTGCAGCACTTGGCATTTCATGAGGTTGTTGCATCTTCTTGCTCTCTTCTCATGCTCCTTCTTGCTCAAACCATAACTGTCATTTGAAAAAAGCAGTCTATTGGCATCTCTTTCTCTGCCTCTCACCAGGTGAGGGTGGCCGTCCTCGTCTCAGGATCAAGCCCTGATGTCTGGGACCTAGAGCACGGCCTTGTGCAGAGGGCGGACACTTCAGGACCTATCCTGCCCCCTCTGCAGCTCTGTCAGGAGCTGCCACACTGTGGGGAGGTGTCTCCAGACAGCAGTAGAGCATGAGAACCATGGTTTGAAATAGGCAGTCCTTTATGGTAGCTCGTGCACAGTGTGAACATGTTTCTGTGTATAGGTATGTATTCAGGTCACAGAATTCCTGTTTGGGAAAACTGTGCTTCACCCACTTTTCCAAAAGAGATAAAGCTAAAGAGCAGGTTTCACATTATATCAATGTAAATGGTTCTGAAACAATGAAATGATCCCTACAATCTTGAAGATGAACCTTCACTTTCAGCACTTGGTGATAAATGAGGTAGGTACAGCAGGAGCTATAACAGCTCTGCTTTTAAAAGCAGTGGTTTTCCTGGGGACATGAGGCCAGCACTGATGCAGATGACAGAACTGAGGCCCAGAGCAGTCCAGGAGCTCACCCAGAGCCCCACGCCAGCTGATGGTGCAGTGAGCACGCAGTCCAATCTGAACTATTAGGCACCCAGTATACTGTCGACATTGAGGGCTGATTTTTAAAAGACAGGAGTTCTTGCTCTCTGGGACCCTTTCATCAGGCTGGAAGTGGTGGGATTCCTGGGAACAGATAATCAAAAAGCATCTGAACTCGATCCTGCCCACCTCTCTAGCTGCAGTGCTTGAGTTTGTGCCTTCCAAGCTACATTGAGTCTGGTCGTCTACTGTGATAGGTACCATCACCCGTATCCAGCCTCATTGTAATTAGAAGTGACTCCACATCGGAAACAGGTTCTTACCCTCTGGCGTCTGTGTTTGCTGACAGGCTGTCTGCATCCACCCAGCCCCTGCCCACCACTGTGCACAGGAGGTTCTCTGCAGGGCTTACTGCAGAGTTCAGTAAGCTGACCCAGGAGAGGCCCAGTGCCAAGTCCAGAGCCAGAGCCTCTAACAAACAGGCTTAGCACTTTGATTTAGTAAGAAAGACTGTTGATTTTGATGAAATCCAAGTTAGCACTCTGACTTTCTTATCATAGCCATGGTTCCGGCACTCATTTGAAATATGATTTCTTGAAAAGATTGAATATTTTAAAGAGATATGCATGCAACATAAATTGTGAATTCCTTTAGCCACCTCCTCTCTTTAGAAATAGTACTCATACATATTTTATACATAAATTGACAAGGATGGCAGAGACCTCATCTTCCCTGTAGCAATTTGAACCAGACTGATTGAGGATTTATTGCCTAATTATACTTGTCATCCTGACATAAAAGTCATTAGTTCTGGAAAAACATGTTTGTCATGCCAGGATTAGCTCTAATTAATACAGTCAATAGCTAATGTATATTCAAAGGAAGAGAATAGTAATCTCCAAGGAATAAGCCAAGGACCACAAGGAACGATGGCAAACACCCTTGGGTGGTGAAGCAGTGCCCAACTATGGGTTTGTACTCGAAAAAAAAGTGGAAAGAAAGTGCCACGTTGCACAGCATGGCCTCTGTCAGAACTGCTGGCCTTCCTCCCTATTGATGAGTCGTGACCGAGGAATCCCAGGTTATGGAATTTGGCTATAGTTGGTGAGAACCTGAGTTAAGATTCAGACCTGACCCAGTATGTTGCTGTCTCAGCATCGTTGTCCAGGTTCATCTCCGCAGTGTATGCACGTGGTCTTGTTCTCCTTTCCCAGGGTATAGGTGAAGCTGCAGCTCAGCAGAACGAACCTGGTAGCGATATTGAGAGAGCCGCCTGGCACGAATGCTGTCTCTGGCCTGATGTCCAGGCACGTATAGTCGTGTGGGTGTCACTGTGAGGTGACAGTGCAGTGTCACACGCAGTACTAGTCATATTATGGGCTACTGTTCTCTGTCCATGTGTGCTCGGTACCCTCTGGCACCCACACTGCTGCCCAGCACCACCGTGTCCAGTGCTGGGACAGTAAAGTCATGTTATACTTGCCCCAGACAACCACAGCTGACTTAATGACTGTTTGTCAATGTGCACATTGATGCCACAAACACACACACCAAAACTTGGTTTTGAACAAAAAAAAGATATGATTCATTGGTCCCATTCAGACATTCCCCATACAGGTTATTTATTGTTTCTCACAGCAATTAAAGTGCTTCTGACAGCAACACACCCTATCGTGGAGTGGTCGTTTGATAAGCAGAGCCCCTGGGAGAGGTCAGGAAGTTACTATTTGGATTCTGTTCAGGTCCTTTGCGTAGCAATAGTTTTGTACAGCTATCTGTTAAATTGTACAATGGACTAGAATATTAGAAACTATGGTTAACGATGAAAGTGGCTGAAAATAAAGTTGGCTGAAGCACACAGTCCTCTGCAGGGCTCTGCCTAGTCTACCGGGTCCCGTGACAGAGGGCCTTGGGGTGCTGGTCATCTAGAAGGCTGTTGAGATCACAAGCTCAGATTGGCTTCCTTGGTGGCCACACAAAGACTAGATCAGCCACGGGCATGCCTCAGACCTCTCTGCAGATAGCAGGTGGTGTGGGCAGTGGCAGAGTGCGGCACAGTGAACAGGCTCCAGCTCCTCGAGCCTCTGAGCTCCTCTTGCTGGGTCCTCGTCTGGGACCTGGACACCTGAGGTGGAGCTCATAGGCAGAGCTGTGAACACTCTAGGCCTGACCAGGAAAGATTCCTTCAGCACATAGCCACATGGAGCCCTGGCCTCCCCTCTGAGAGACAGAGACAGCACCAATCATGTGACACCACCAGGAACAGTGGTCTGTGTTAGTCACATTGCTCTGTGGCCCTGGGATTCTGTAGGTTGGCATTAAGATGTCTAGACAAGAGGCATTGTTAAACCCTTGAGTCATTTGGTTCAAAGGAAGACATAGTAATAGACAAATTTGGTATAGTCTTGAAAAGGATTTTTTTTTTCATTTGAAACACACAAGCACACTTTTTGGCACACACACACAGCATTTCCTTCGATGAGTGGATTCTGGTTCAGAACACATACCCTTTAGCACAGCACATGGGGCTCACCAGAGTTTGCCTTGATCGTTTCTAGCAGGAACAGTTATTTTCTCCTCCTGGCTTCCTAGTGTCCCCTCCATTCCTGCTCCAATTGTGTAAGGACTAAAAAATCTCCATGTGACATGTTGGTGGCTTTGCCTCCTCTTACAATGCTTTGAATGAGTGCTTTACAGATTCCTTTATATATACTCATCTATGAATACTAAGTTTAAATACTAATTTGAACTTTTCTGTCTGCTAACAGCTGGTGATTACTACAGTACAAATGTGTTCTGACCACCGATAGTCTCTCCTCGGCTGTTCCTGAGATACGAAACTGCCCTATAGATACCCTCAGTGCACACACATGGGTGTTTGTCTGTGTGTGTCAGCCGAAATGTGCGCTTGTGTGTGTTTCAAATGAAAAAAAAAAAAAAACCTTTTCTTCCAGACTGCACCAGGTAGCTAGGTAAGGCCACACAAGAGTAACCACTGTGTCTTTTGTGATGAGTCACATAAACACAAGACAAAGACTGGCACAAGGCTCTTTGGAAACTGTTTTGTTTGTCTCTTGTTTAGCAAATTGCTGCCATATTTGCTGACTTAGTAAAAGCTGTTCTATTTTGTTCATTATCTTGTGGGTCAAGGATGTGGGAAGGGCACCACTGGGCAGGCTGCCTTGGTCCGAGGGCCACACATAGCACAGCTGGGCTGGAGCATCTGCTCCCTCCCGCACAGCTCCTTATTCACACGTCTCCTCTGGTGCTCGTGGGCCTCCCTCTCTGGGCCCCTTCCAGTGTCTTGGGCTCCCAAGCTCAGTGGCGCTGGTCTCAGGAGTCAGGCTTCCCAACCGCAGCTGGAACTGCAGGAACATATGTGGGTTCTGAAGGCTTCTCCGGACCCAGCACGGAGTCCTGTGCATCACTTCCACAGTCTACTATGGGTCGGGCGAGGTACTGAACCACCCACCCCTGATTTAGGGGAAGATGAATTAGATGCCCTCTTCTTTCTCCACACAATTGATAAAGGCTCACTTGGAACCCTATAGAGCTTGCATTAAATGGGCTAAATCATAACTATAAGAAATTAGTATTTTCTAGAAGCCAGTTAGTTTTTCTGTGGCTTTCTCCCTTTTACTTTGTGATTGAGAATTACCCTCATTGCTTCTTGCCACATAAAAGATTTGATTATTTTTCTTATACTTTAAAATCTGAATGAAAGCTCTTTTTGTGTGTGTGTGGTACTGGGAATGGAACCTAGGGGCCTTCTACCTCTGGACTATACTCCCAGACATTTGCAAACAGGGTCTTACTAAGTTGCCAAGAACCTCACTGAGTAGCTGAGGCTGCAATCCTCCTGTCTCAGCCTCCCAAGTACTGAGATCACAAGCATGCTCCACCACGCCCAGCTGAATGAAAGTGTTTTGGCTGCCACAAATAGCCCTGCTTTGCACCTTGTGAGATTAGCTCCCTTCATGCCAAGCATCCCACTAAGGTGCCTTTGTGTGTACTGGGATTACAAGCACCACCAGGCCCAGCTATGTGATCATTTGATATATGTGCAGGTCATGAAATGATTGAAAATCAAATTAGTTCATAGGCTCATTACACCTGCCTGTGGTAAACTAGAAATAGTCCTTTTTAAGTTTGACAAATTGTGTTCCCCCCTTTCTTTTGTTTCTAGCACCTTTATTGGTACATTATAATTATACATAATAGTGGAATTCGTCGCTACATATTTGCACATGCACATAGCATAGTTTGGTTGATTACATTTTCTGTACCCCTCTTTTCCCCCTTCCTCCCTCCCCTGGCCCCTTCCTCTCCTCTGCTCGTTCCCCTTCTATGAAAATAGCTTTTTATAAAATTGGCTTTCAAACAATGTCACACCAATTCCATTGATTTTTATCTGACTCAGGTCAGTAAAAGTTTGGAAGATTATATTTGTTAGTGGAGTTTAGTAGCTGAACTATTTCTCATATTCCTGGACTTATTAAAGATATGTATTATCTTTAATACTTGTATTATCTTTATAAAGCATGTAAAATAAAACATGAATTCGATCTTAAAGTTCCTCAGGGCAAATGGTTAAATAACCATGAGATTACCCAGGCTCACTTCAAAGATGATTTGGACTGTTGTACCATTTATTGCTCCAAGCAGTTACAGTAGTCAAATGTAAATGTTCCAGAGCACGTTTCCATTAACACGCCATGTGTGTCCAGCTCCTTCTAAGTGCCTTTCCAGTCTTCACAGTGTCATTATTCAATAAATGCGTAATAGAAAGGCTTATTAAAGTTTTATATACTTAACATGATAGAGTAAAAATGAAGATAAATTAAGTTAAAGTAATAGAGAAAAATGTAATTGAAATAACTTGGAGTACAATTTAAATCAATTTTTGTTAATTTAGAAATAATAAAAGTATGTGACCACAACTTAATGTGTGTTCAAATATATCATTATGGAGAAAATAAGAGCAATATCTTCTCTTACTGATTCCTGCTTATTTGGATATTCGGGGTTTTTTTCTAGTCTAAAAACAGAAAGTGAGTTAGCTTACCTTATTTATTCATTAATATCTGGTCTCAGCAACTGCTTATACAAGCTGTAAATGAGATGTAGAACGAGGTAGTTATGGCTGCCATTGGCTAAAGCAGTGCATTCTATTGAATCTGTATAGGACATTGACAGTTTTTTTTCAGTGACTTTTACTATGCTTATAATCTCTGCTATCTAGGAAAGTAATATAACAGGATGTTACTGACATATCTGCTGTGTGAAATAAATTGTAAAATTTTAAGTAAATCAGTGTAATTAGTCTGAAATTCTATCACTGAGTTTAAGTAAAGGGAGAATGTGTATGTTCTCTTTCTATATGATGAAATCAACTCATTGCAAGCTTATAAAGTAGCTTTAATTTGATTTTGACTAAAATACTTTTTACATCAGAATATAATATTGAATGAAACCCGACTTGTGATTGTTGTCTCCTCTGTGATCTAGGGACAGAGCCCAGGGATAGGCTCTGACTGAAGAAAATGCTAGCCCCTCCCGGTCCCCTGCTGAGTGATGATGATACAAAAAGAATGGTGGGAAGGTCTTAGAAAGAGATTTTAATACATGGTTTTTATTTGTTTGTTTCATGATTAGGCTATCAGCTGCAAAGGTCAACACAGTATATCCTACACGTTGTCAAGGAATCAGACTGTAGTGGTGGAGTACACACATGATAAAGATACGGATATGTTTCAGGTAACGTCTCACATTTATTTGTTCGCTTATTTATTTTTTATTGGTGCATTGTAGTCATACATCTTAATGGGTTACAAAATAGTAGAGGCGTACACGCACACATCCCTCATTTAGCCCTTCCCCAGTTCCCAGCCCATTCCCTCCCTCCCTCCCCTTTTCTACTGGAAATGTTGTCACATTTTGCCTTTATTTATCTATTTTTATATGTAACTAGAACAGCCAGTCCAGTAGTGTTTGGAGGTATCCACAGGGAAAGAAGTGAGGAAAAAAACCTCATTCTAAAAATATAAAAAAATTATAAAAATAGGCATTAATAATAATAATAATAATAATAATGTTTTAAACCAGCCATATTTTAATCCTAACATAAATATATTCAAAATACTTTCTAACCAGGTGTGGTGGCACACCCCTGTAATCCTAGTACTTGGGAGACTAAGACAGATGGATTGCAGGGTTGCACCCAGCCTCAGCAACTTAGTGAGATCCTATTTCAAAATATCAAAATAATTAAATAAAGTTGGGGGTATAGCTCAAAATGTTCCTGGGATCAATCCCTAGTAACACACATACAGACAGAACACAAAAACAAAAATACTTTCTAAATAATACTCACAGGTCAAAGAAGACATCAACATTTTAATTCCAGGCCTTTCTGAAATAACTATTAGGAACGTTGTATAGCAAAACTCATATGATATGGCCAATATCTGCTCTCCTCTAGAAAATATAAAGTGTAAGTGCTTTCATTAAAACTTAAGAAGCGAAAAAAAGAATGAAAATCAAGGTACCAAACATTTATTGTAAAAAGTTCTTTTTGATTCAGGTATGGTGGCCCACATTTGTAATCTCAGTACTTGGGGGATTAAAAGAGGAGGATTGCAGGTTCACAGCCAGCCTCAGCAATTTAAGAGAGACCCTGTATTAAAAATAAAAAATAAAAAAAAACTAAAATAGGGCTGGAGGTGTAACTCAGAGTAAGAATGCCCCTGTCCAATCTTCAGTGCCACCACCAAAAAAAAAAAAAAAATTATAAAATGACAATAAATAAAGTATGGAACGGGCTTAGGAATACCTTTAGGTGGCATGTCTTTGAAAACTCAGAAATATACCAGAAGAAAGCAGAAGGGAAGAAAGTTAAAAAGTCATCAATTAATGACTCTTAAATAAGAGAATTAGTAGATACATTTGAAATTTATTACTTTAAAACAACAGAAAATTGAAATTTAGTCTAGTAAATAAAAGCAAGCATGAGTTGGAAACAGTGAATCTCTGCATTTCTATAGAGCGAGTTAAATTGCTAGTAAATACTGAAACAAATGTCAGAAAAAGTTTGATAGCTACTGATTCATACTCCATGCCAAAATAAATCATAGAGAGAGTGATTAAATGTAAACTGAAGAAACAAATCCTAGAGCAAAATTTAGATGAATTCATATTCTTAAAATAGGGAAGGATTAATAACAAAAGAAGAAATAGATCTTGTTTTATACAACTTCTCTTTTTTCTAAATGTCAAAAATATATATCTAATAATTGAAAGGCAGCCGAACTAGGGACAGTTTAGAAAACAAATCAAGTAGACAAAGGATTGATGACTATAATATTAACCACTATTCTCAAACTTCAAAAAATGAACAAAGAACAAAACATGTAATTCTAATTCTCAAAAGAAGAAATATAAATAGCCAGTAAATATATTAAAAAATTTTTAAATACCAAATAAGTTAATAATAAAATACTCCTTTTTTTTTGTGGTGCTAGGTATTGAACCCAGGGGAATTCTACCTTGGAGCTATACCCACAGCCCTTTTTTAATTTTTTATTTGGAAACAGAGTCTCACTAAGTTGTTGAGGGTTTTGCTAAGTCGCTACAGCTGGCTTGGAATGTGCAATCCTGTCTTAGCCTCCCAAGTATTGGATTTACAGTCATGTGCCACCATGCCTGGCTTCTTTATTCTTATTACTTGAAAAATATTAAATACTATAACATAACATCCTAAAGCCTTGTACAGAATGGTCCCCTAAATGCACTCTGAACTGGTGCAGTATTTCTACAGGGTAACATGGCAGTGTGACCAGTAACTTAAACCATCTGACCCACTAGACCAGCAATCCTATCATTAGCAATTTTTGTACATGAGTAATTAAGAAATAAGAACAAAGATTTAACCACAGAGATATTCATTACAGCCCTGCATAAACTAGTCACAATTGGCAATAAACCTACACTTCCAGGGTAAATGAAATGGTTACATTTAATACAAAACATCATGTATCCATTACATGATTATTAAATGGCAAATACACTAAAAAAGAAAAAAGAGCGGGGCATGGTGGTGCACGCTTGAGACAAAAGGATCGCAGGTTCTTGGCCAGCCTCAGCTACTTACTGCAACTTAATGAGACCCTGTTTCAAAATAAAGAATAAAAAATAGGGCTGGGGGTGTAGCTCAGAGGTAGAATGGCCCTGGGGTCAATCCCCAATATTGCAAAAAAAAAAAAAAAAAGGAAAGAAAACAGGCATATACCCAATCCATAATTTATTTTTTAGATGTACACATTTATACAGACATGAACATGTATATGAAAAATGACTGGAAAGAAATGCCCCAGCTCTTTCACCTATTTTCTCTAACATCACGGAGTACATTCTTAATGGGGACTACTTAACATCACTTCTTTTAATCAAAAAATAAATGAAAATACATATCAATTTTAAAAGTGTTTGTACTGATCATTGACTTTAAAACCTCAGCCTGGCAAACTTTCTCTCAAAATTTGGGAGAAATACTTTTCCTTATATCTATCAAATTAAAAATTAACAGTAAAAATTCATTCAGACTTCTGGGAAGATGGCGACCGAGAAAAGCGGGGCTTAAGAGCCCCGCTAACAACCAATCTCCATTACCACAAAATCAGCGCCTTTCATAGCCAGAAAACACCATCACCAGAGAAACAAAAAAATCACCAGGCTCCAGAGAGAAAGCGGACTGAGAACAGAGCTCAGAGCCACAGAGGAGATATACCGGCCTCACGCCCGAGGACGCGGCAGCAGTGCCATACTGCCAGCGGCAGCGGCGAATTCACCGGACGGCTACAGCAAGCCTAGGTGAGCCGCTGCAGAACAGCCAGGCGGGATTTTTCAGCGCAGGGAACATCTAAAGCTCCCAGTGGCTGAGCTCAGCACACGCTGCAAGAACTCAGAGTGGAATTCAAAACCAAGAAGAAATAAGCCAGTCTCACGGCCAAGGGCGTGGCAGTGGCGCCATATTGCCACCGGCGGCAGCAGCAGCGAATTCAACGAGTCCAGTACAGCTACATCTGTGAACTCAAGATCAGTGAGTCAAATTGCGGGCCACAGAGGAGAAATCCCAGTACTGTACTCCCTGGGACTTGGCCCAGTGGGGGAGTGGCGGTGGCAGAGATATCACACCATAGGAGAACATGCAACCTGGCACCCCCCATAGTTTAAAGCAGCCTCTATCGACTCCCTGGGTCAGAGACTCTGTGATACAACCCAGTAAAGGAGTAGTGGGGTCTGAGATACTACTGACTCGAGATCCGGAACACCTTAAGTGAAGTTATAGTGACCTAAGGGAAGAACCCAGAGAAGGCACAAACTCCCGAAATCATGGGAAAGAGGAATAACACTGGAGCAATGAATGCCCACAACCCCACAACATCAGAACCCGATAAAACAGAAAATCAGAGATTTCTAGAAGATCAAATCAGGAAAATAACTGTAGAAATAATAGAGGTGCTTCGAAAAGAACTCAGAGAGAGCCAAAAAGAGATAAAGGATGCAATTAATGAAGTAAAGGCCTCAATTCAAAGCACAAACAACCGATTAGACCACATGGAGAACAGAATCTCGCTCTTAGAAGATGATCATTCCAAAAATGAACGCATAGTTTCTAACCTAGAAAAAAATATCCGACAGCAGGAATCTGATATTGAAGAAATATGGGTCCATTTTAAGAGAGCTAACCTAAGAATAATTGGAATAGAGGGGGGAAAAGAAAGTGAAACCAAAGGGATCAACAATCTCTTCAAGGAAGTAATAGCAGAAAATTTTCCAGACATAGAGCAAGAGGTCGATACAAAGGTCCAGGAAACGTATAGAACTCCCTTTAGACAGGATCGGAAAAGAGGATCCCCACGCCACATAATTGTCAAAATGACCAATGTGGAAGCCAAGCAGAGAATCTTAAAGGCAACAAAAACAAAGGGCCAAGTGATATTCAGAGGCAAACCAATTAGAATCACTCCAGACTTCCCAAACCAAGTCATGAGAGCCAGAAGGGCTTGGAGTAACATATTCCAAACTCTGAAAGAAAACAACTTCCAGCCAAAAATTTCCTACCCAGCAAAACTTTCTATCAAATTAGATGGAAAAATAAGAAGCTTCCATGATAAACAGAAACTGAAGGAATTTATGTCTTCAAAACCAGCGCTAGAGAAAATACTCAAAGAGATTAACTACAAAGAAGAAATAGGTAACACACACCAGAACCAGAGAAACAAGATTTTCCATCCAACAGAAAACTAAGATTAGTTATCTGTGGAGATTCATTATTTATGTTAGTCTTTTACCTATCTCTAAATTGTATTGTTTGCCTTTATTGTTGTTAATTTTTAGGATTTCTAGTTGGAATATTAATACACCTTTAGATATAGCATTTGGAAATATTTTATCCCATTCTATTAGTAACTTTTAACTCTGTTTACATTGTCTTTGGATATACAATATTTTTTTATTTTTTAGGGAGTTTGTATACTCTTCTGTTGCCTGTGCCATTGAAATCATATCCAAGAAATCACTGCCAGTTTCAATGTTGTGAGGTTTTATGACCCAGATTTTTTCCTAAAAGTTTATAGTCTTAAGATTTATATTTAGGTCTTTTATCTATTTTGAGTTAATACTTGTATATGGGATTAGGTAAGGGTCCAACTTTATTCTTTTCCATGTAATTATTATTTTTCAACAATATTTAGTTAAAATATTATTATTTCTACCACCAAATGTTCGTGGAAACCTTGTCAAAAATAACTTGATAATATAGGGAAGAATTTAGCTCTAGGCTTGTATTTAACTCCAATAGTTTATATATCTGCCTTTAGAACAGTACTACACTGTTTCTATTATTGTAGCTTTATATGGTTTGAAATCAGAAAATATATATCTTCTAGCTTTGTTCTTTTTCAAGATCGTTTTGGGTATCTAGAATCCATATTCTATATTAGGATAGATATTCTTCTGAAAAATAAATATATAAATATATGATAGTTTCATCTAAAAAAATATATATATTCTCTGGTAAGAAAGAAAGCAAAAAGAAATATTGAAATGTTATCTTTAAGTCTTCAAAAGCTTGGTATCAGACAAATGAAACTGTTATGTGAGATTATCATTTTTAATTTTGGATAAATTGCTATAATACTAGATATCAACCACTAAACCAAGCATGGGAAGGAGGGATGGGGAGGGAATGGGGTGGGGATCGGGTTGGGGCTGACTGGGCGATGTGTGCATGTATGTCTACAAAAGTTTGTATCCCACTATGATGTATGAATACAGTGCACCAATAAAATAAATAAATTAAAAAAAACAGTAAAAATTCTATAAATAAGTCATCTAGGAAAAAAAATTTTAGTAACTTACACCATAAAATTTCAAATAGACTGAAGACCCAAAGATTTTCTTCTAAAAAATTAAGTATTTAAATTAAGTATTAAAAAGAAACATGGGAATTATTGTATAATTTCAAGTTAGAAAGAATTTTCTAATTTTGAAATAAAACCTACAAACCATAAAAGAAATGTTTGGTAAATACTTTTTTAGACAGTAGAATTTCAGTGTGTCAAAATATAATAAAAACAAAAGACGAATGATAAATGCGGTAATATTTACAATTCATATGGCAAAGGATTAACAAGTCTCAAATATGTAGGATACTCCTAGAAATCACTAAGAGCTACAAATGAATAGACAAGTCAGCAAAGGATTTCTTACAAATAAGAAAATGTGGTTAACCCCACTCATGAAAAGAGAAATGTGATTAAAATCACCTTTTTACTCATCAGATTGGCAAAAATGTAAAAGACTTTTTGTCTAAAGATGTAGAGGAAATAGATACTCTCCTTCATGCTACAAATCGACATAATCTCTGTGGAGTAGTGATTTGGAAATGACTATGAAAAATCTGAAATGCTTGACCTACATATTGACACACACATATAAGTGCTACTCTTTCTAAGAAAGAAATGTATCCCAGAGTTATCTTACTTATATGCAAAGTAAAATCTGTACAGAGTTCTTGCTCAAAGCATTGCTTAATAGCAAAGGATTTGAAACACCTAATAAAAGTTCTTCAATAGGGGACCAGTTCTTTAAACACAGTGAAGTCCCGCAAGGCTGTGGAATGGAACAAGAAGAGAGCTGTGTATACAGGCTCTGAAAGAAGTCTAAACATAGATGGGTTAAATACTAACATTTTAAATATATTGAGTCCCAGGATATATTCAGTTAAGATTTCCCAGTGTTAAATATTAATAAATAATTAGTGTGGTGTTAAACATAAGCAATAATTATAAATATTAAATTAGTTTTAAGTGTTACATGGTTACTAAGTATTAAGTTAGTATTGCCAAATTATTTAAATAATGCTTATATGAATTAAAAATCTCCAAAAAGATAAGACATTCATAGAGCAGTTACCTTTGTGGAGAAAGGAACTAGGCAGGTGTACAGGAAGATAATTTATACATTTTTACTTTGGAATCATCTGAATGTGTTAGTTATTTAAAAATAAAAAATCTTAAGCTGGGCATGGTGGTGCACGCTTGTAATCCCAGTACTTGGGAGGCTGAGACAGGAGGATCGCACAGGTCCGAAGCCAGCCTCAGCTACTTAAAGAGACTCTCAGCAACTTAGTGAGGCCCTGTTTCCAAATAAAATATAAAATAGGTCTGAGAATGTAGCCCAGAGATAGAAAAGCCCCTGAGTTCCACCCCCAGTACCATCAAAAATTAAATAAGTAAATAAGTAAATAAATAAATAACAGTGTTAGAGACACAAAAGTCAGAAAGACATGGTCATAAATATAAATTAATATTTAAGTGCCAATTTGAGTTCAAAAGTAAGGTTTATCTTAGTTGGGAAAAATATTAACAGAGGTTTTATGCTCCATGCCATTCCACTGTATAACCTAAATGTCCTTTCCTCTCATTCCACCAAAGAAATTTCTTCCAAAATTGGTATATGTATATATGTCCCTGTTACGAAACTTTCTAATGATTATTTTTTAATACTTAGCAAAAATTTGCACTTTAAGTTTATATGATTTCTTACTATTTATAGTGGTAAAGATTTATAAAATCTTCATAGAGACAGGAAAGATTCTTAATTTAAAAAATCAAGAATTTTTGCAGTTGCCTCAGATAGGTGCTTCACCACTAAAATCAACGACTTACTGTCGTGGTGCATGTAATAAGTAAGCCAGGTACAACTGGAGACATGGAGTTCTTTTAAGGATAATTTTGTCACTTAATAAGTTTTCAAAGTGTGGTGTAGTGTTCTTGGTGACATGTTGTGACGTGGTGCGTTCCTTCACTGCCGCGTAGGCATATTCTACTCAACCTTCACCTTCTCCCTTCTCATCTCTGCAAAATGAACTGAAGATTTAGTTGGATTTTTTTTCAATTTCCTTTTTATTTATTTATTTATTATTTTTGTGGTACTGGAGGTGGAACCCAGGGGCTTTTTCTACCTCTGCGCTATACTCCCAGACCTATTTTTCTATTTTATTTGGAAACAGGGTCTCAGTAGCTGAGGCTGGCTTCAAACCTGTGCGATCCTCCTGTCTCAACCTCCCAAGCGTGGGTAAACAAGCATGTGCCACCACACCCAGCTTTTCAGTTTCCTTTTATTACCATTAGATGCTTTATTTTTTATCACACAGAGTATTAAAAGACTCAAGATTTAATAAAATTAATAGTTTTTTTAACTGCAAGTGCACGGCACTGGAGAGCATGGTTTGATGCCTGCCTTGATTTGTGCCCAGGCACCAGCAGTGTCAGCCACCATCACTGGAGCACCCTCCCTGCAGAGACGGCACAGTGGCCAGGCAGCGGCATATTTGTATTGTTATAGGAGCTATTGTGGCTTTACGGACCTGGACCCTTGACAAGGCCTCGGGGACCCTCAGCTTTACAGACCATGCTCTGAGAAATCCCAATTTATACCACCCTCTTAATTTCATAGCTGAGAAATCTGAGTCTCTGAAACAAAAAGTAACTCAAAGTAAGGCTAGTAGGACAATGCAAGGAGTGAACCACACCAAGAGATTTGTGTGCCTGTGTGAATGTATCACTCTCCCTATTGCCATGTTGTATAGTCACATTGCACCAATAAAATTCTAAAAAACAAACAAACAAAAAACAAACACTAAGGTCAGGGAAATCATTAGTGACAAAAGATTTAGGTCTCCTGAGTTCTTTATTCTCTACACAGTACCAGCTCAACCTATTTAAATCAAACATGGTGAGATAAAAGAATTATGTATTTCTTAAAACACATCTGTCATTTTTACTAAATAATCTGATTCTATTCATACGCTAATTGGACATGTTGGAGGATTAATGTCAGATCCTTTTTTTTATTTTTTGAGTCTGGGGATGGAACCCAGGGGCATTCTACCTCCGAACTATACCTCCTGCCCTATTTTTTATTCTTTATTTAGAAACAGGGTCTCATTGAGTTGCAGAGGGCCTCACTAAGTAGCTGAGGCTGTCTGCGAACTGTGATCCACTTGTCTCAGCCTCCCAAATGCTGGGATTACAAGTGTGCGCCACCACGCCCAGCTATGTCAGATCCTTTTAAGCAACTCTTAGGAGCCCCAGGAAGACGGGCTTGTTTTCATTATTTCCTTCTTTTAGCAAATTCTTAAGTCTAAACTCTACCACTGACAAAATCACTAAGCAATAGCACTGCAGCATCCACACTTCTCAATTATGGGATTTGCACTGGCCATTCCCATTAAAATGATATCTAGGTTAAGTGATTATTTAGAGTCAGAACTGTATCAGAGAGAACCCCAAAATGACTTGGTGCTGCATGTCCCATAGGGAAAGCAGAGGGTAGGCTCAGAACTCAGAAATATTAACACTGATGGGGAGCAGGGGAATCAAAGCTAGATCTGAATTTAAGGGAGGGGAATTAAGGGTGAGAAGATCTGAATTAATATAATCAAACAAGGTCTTAGCAGTTAGTTTTTTGGAATGGGGTAAAGGAAGGAAGGAAAGGAAGGAAGGAAGGAAGGAAGGAAGGAAGGAAGGAAGGAAGGAGGACAGTGATAAGAATGTGAAACATAAAAAGGAAATAGTTGGTGGAAGGAGTCAGAGGAAGTGACAGAGATGTAATCTCATTTATCTTTTTGTAAGATCTGTGTGTGTGGAGAAGAATCTAAGAGGCAATTTTGAAAACAGTTCAGAGGCTAGGGTGATGGAGACTAAGAAAGAGGTGAGGATGGCAACAGCCAAGACAGGGAAGGGGGAGGTCAGGTGGTGTAGACAGGGTACAGAAGGGTGATATGGACGTGGAAGAAAGTGGAGAATCCAAGGCAGATTTTTGCCTGGTGCTGGCACACACCCGTAATCTCAGTGCTTGGAAGGCTGGGGCAGGAGGATCACAGGTTCAAGGCCAGCCTTGGTAACTTAGTCGCCTATTTCAAAATTTTAAAAGTATTTTAAATAGGGCTAGGGGTAGAATGACCCAGGGTTCAGGCCCCACTACCACACACACACACACACACACACACACACACACACACACAAAAGATAAGCCAGCTGGATGCCAGTGAATCATCACTGTGGTGTTGGAGGGGTCTTCACTCTGCATGTTACATGTTGCTGGAGGGAGATCCAGGAATTGGAGGGGCTTTTCTCCGAGTGTCACATTTGAGATACTCCTTAAGCATAAGTAGAGTATGGGTGTGTTAGTCCAAAGCTCAGGGGTGAGGGCAGGACTTTGGGACTAACATATGGGATTACCTAGAGAGATATAGAAAAAGAAGGGGAAGGGGCTGTGAGTGTTCCACCATTTTAATACCAACTACAGCTGTGCTTGCGGATGCTCATCTCTGGAAGCAGCCATGTTGATGGTGGAACCGTGGCATATGTGGGTCAGTGGAGGGCGCAGGTTGGAGGTAGGCAAGGATGTGAGGGTGGGAGCTGGTGATGTTGCCCGGGGTGTGTTGCTGGTGAGTCTGAGACACGGGCTAAAGCTTTGAGGTTGCTGGCACAGGTGGTGGGAAGCTTCTGAAGAAGGGAGACATGTGAGCAGGGCTGTGAGCAGCACAGGAAGTGACGAGTATGGAAATAGAAACTGTGTAGCAGTTGGGCACTGCTGAGATATCCAAACAGAGGACTACAAATTTTTGTAGTATTTATTGCCATTTTTTAAAGGTATCAGTGACGGTTTAGAATTTTAACAAGAACAAAACTTCAACCACAGCTTGACAGAGCCAGTGACAGGGCCCAGTATGGAGGAGCAGTGATAATTCAGGAGAGGGAGGTGCAAGGGGGAGTAAAATCCACGGGAGGGGAGACTGGCCAGCACCAGGCCTCCGCAGAGAGATGGGCCTTGGGCAGGAGCAGAGAGATGGGCCTTGGGCAGGAGGAGCGCGTTAAGGTCCTCACCATAGGAGGGAGGTTAGAAGGTAAAGCGACAGGCACAGGGGGAAGGGCAGAGAGACGAGGGAGGCCCGCTGTGCTCCAGCCCTCAAGGACCTGTGTCTGCGCTGGCTTCAGCTGGCAGCCAGGCGGACCCACACTCTTTTTTTGGGTACAAAATCAAAAGCCCCGTATTTGGGAAGCTGAGATAGGAGGATTGTAGGTTTGAGGCCAGCCTCATCAATTTAGCAAGGCCCTCAATAACTTAGACCTTGTTTCAAAATAAAAATAAAATAAAACTAGGAGTGTAGCTCAGAAGTAAGGCACTCAGTCCCCAATTCCACACACCCCCCAAAAAAATGTTTAATGGAGTAAATTTTCTCTACAGTTACTATATGAATTCCAGTTCTATGTGACTATCAGATGAAATGCAAAAGCATTTTGGCTTCTGTTCTATATGAATATGAGATGAAATTCAGACACAGTGTGGCTTGTCGACACAGCTGCCTTTAAAATAACATGGAGTTGATCATAGTCAGAAGAAAGGCCAGGCTCCAGTTTTCCATACAACTCTAAGTAGGAAAGTGATACAGGTTTTGTTTTGTTTTGTTTCTGAACTAAAGCAATGAGGCTTATGTCCTAAAGTAAAAGATTTACTATCATTTCAAAGGTTAGATGTAAATTGGTATGAATTGATAAGCAAGTCTTACATGGCCAGTCAGATAAGATTGTAGCTTAAAATAACTGATTCTAGCAAGCTGTCTCGGTTGGAATAAAATTTCATGTTTTACAGTCAATTTCAGTTAATTTGTAAAGACATTGATTTAATAAATTTGAATGAACACAGAATGTGACTCTTCTGGAGAAGAGTAATTTCTGTAGACAAGAAGGAGCAGGGTCTGGGCATGGCTCAGTGGTAAAGTGCTTACCTGGCACTCCTAAAGCCCTGATCCCCAGCACTACAAAAGAACAGAGCGTCAGGGGCAGCAGTATGAAGACCAAGAGCAGCCATGAGAAGACCAAGGACAGAAGTGTGAAGACCAGGACAGCAGTGTGAAGACCAAGGACAGAAGTGTGAAGACCAGGACAGCAGTGTGAAGACCAAGGACAGAAGTGTGAAGACCAGGACAGCAGTGTGAAGACCAAGGACAGAAGTGTGAAGACCAGGACAGCAGTTTCAAGACCAGGGACAGAAGTGTGAAGACCAGGACAGCAGTGTGAAGACCCAGAGCAGCTATATGAACACTTGAGGGCAGCTCTGTGAAGCCCAAAGGCAGCTGTGTAAAGCTGTGTGAAGCCCAAAGGCAGCTCTGTGAAGCTGTGACCCGTCACTCTCTGTGATTGACTAATCTCACTTGCAGTAATGTTTTCCAGGTCCTTTCATTTTCTTGCAAATGATGTAATTTTATTTTTCTTTATTTCCCACAATTTTGTAATCCATTCATCTATTGATGGACACCTAGGCTGGTTCCATAGTTTGTTTATTGTTAATTGTGCTGCTATGCACAGGGGTATGCATATATTACTGTAGTTCTCTGGTTTCAACCCTTTGAAGGGATACCCAGTAGTGGTATGGCCAGATCATATAGTGGACCCATTCCTAGTTTTCTAAGGACTCTCCACACTGATCTTCATAGTGGTTAGACTAGTTTGCAATCCCAACAGTGTAGAAGAGTGCCTATTTCCCCACAGCCTCGCCAACATTTATTGTTATTTGACTTTTTTATGAATTGCCATTCTGATTGGAGTCAGATGGAATCTCAGTGTTGTTTTGATTGGCATCTTCCTGATTGTTAATGATGTTGATATTACTTTATACTTTTCTGTGTTTGTTAAATATTTTGCAATAAGTATTTTATCACTTTTTTAATGCTTTTATAAAAGCTTTAAAAAAAAAAAAACTTAGAGCATCATAAACCAGTAGAGCTTCTGGGTTACTCACCCAGCTTTTAAATTAATCCTGCAGAGAGAATATTGTGCAACTCGAGAAAGATGAGTTGTTTTATATGATTTTCTAATACCTCTAATTTAGACTTCATGCTGCATTTTTAAAAAGTTATGTGTTTTTCTAAACCTGAAATGCATACATTTAGGAAATATACATCTGTTCAAGTTGATGAGTTTCAGCAGTTTAGTTTATTCCAGACACATTTCATTAAGATAAAAAATTAAGAATTGTAAAAAACAAGAGAAAATAGATGACTGTTTGTTGGTTTTACAAGGATAGTCTATGCATAAGAATGTATATGAGAGTTTTACAAAAGAAATTAAATAATACTGTTTCAGGAAGCAAGCAAGGAGCTAAGCAATACAAGATATTTTTCTTTATTCATTGGACAAAAAAATTATTATTATTATTTTTTGTGGTACTGGGGATAGAACCCAGGGGCATTCTACCTTCAAGCTACACCCCCAGCCCTACTTTTTTATTCTTTATTTTGAAACAGGGTCTCACTGAGTTGCAGAGGGCCTCACTAAGTAGCTGAGGTTGTCTGTGAACCATGTGATCTTCCTGTATTCAGCCTCTAAAATGCTGGGATTACAAGCGAGCGCCACCATGCCTGGTTAAAAAAATTATTTTGCTCAACTTATGTTTCAGATAGAACTTGTGATCATAATAAAAAGATCTTGGAGACTGATTTCAGGCCTTATATTTGCACACCTAAGGGCCTTGTGTAATCCTCCTACTGGCAGCTTTGGAATCAAAAAGCCAGTATTGTTAGAGGACTTTAACATCACATCTAGTGAGAAATTCTTAATTTACATATAAATGCTTTTGATTTAGGAGTACTTCTTGGCCCATATAACATTTATCACTGTTTTTCAGTTAAGAGATCATAGAACATCATTATATGAATATTCTAATATTTCACTCTGAGGATTTCCTTATTAATAAACAAATACTTCAGGTTTACAAGAGAAAACAATACCTGTTTTATTTAAATTTATTGAATAGGAAAAGCTTTTCTAGAACTCTTAAGATCTTCCTAAAGAAATGAATTCTTTCTGGCAGCATTTAAATCTTATCAAGAAAAGTAAGCCAATATAATAATATCAGAAATGTTTTAGACTTCTCCAAGGTAATTTTTAAAATTCCAACTTAAAATGTCAAAACAAGCTTTTTAAGTCTTTCGTTTGGCCACCTCCCAAGCTTTGGGCTGACTTGTGTGAGCCCTTTATATCATCTTCACATACAGTGAGTGATGGTAATAGACATTCTCTGTGTCTGGGTAAGGGCAGTTCTTGCTCAGTGCTGTGAGTCATGGTTGAGTTTACTTTGGAAAACTATTCTCAGGAGCTGAATAGGGTGAGAAATAAGAGTCCCTTTGTTTCTTTAAAAGCTTGCTTTTCTCCAAAAATAGAAAAAAAAAAAAAAAGAATAATTTGGTGTAAAGGTAGTTTTTTACCTGGATCCCAAAGATAAAAAATAGAATGTGTTGGGGAATATCTAATATTTCAGTCCAGAACTGGAGATTAAGTTTTCTCTTAGTATTTAAAATCTGATGTACTAGTAAACAAGTAGAAAGTTTGAGGCAAGAAAGATCAATAAGGTCTAGAGATCTGTTGTACAACATTGTGACTGTGGTCACATCCAATATGTAGTGAGGATAGAGCTCATGTTAAGTGCTCTTGCCACAATAAAATAAAATTAGTAAAGTAATTTTTAAAAATAATCTGAAAAATTACCTTAATTTCTTCCTTAAATAGGAAAAGGGGCACCACTGAAATGCTTTCATTAAATTCTTATCCTTAGAGCAGGGACAATGCATGTTAAAGATCCCTAGCAGTCATCCCATGTGAAGGAAATCGTTTACAAGCAGGTCACACATGTGTTTGATCCCTTAGGTGGGCAGGTCGACAGAAAGCCCTATCGACTTTGTCGTCACCGACACCATATCTGGCGGTCAGAACAGTGAGGAAGCCCAGATCACACAGAGCACCATCTCGAGGTTTGCCTGCAGGATTGTGTGCGACAGGAGCGAGCCCTACACGGCTCGGATTTTTGCAGCTGGCTTTGACTCTTCCAAAAACATATTTCTTGGAGTAAGTACTATATGAATAAGTACATGGTTTTAAGAAAAACAGCTATGATTTGTGGTATAAAACACTTAATTGGAACAAAAGAAAATTGCTTTTGTGTGATGCCTCTAGTGAGATTTTGAGATTTTTAGTTTAGTTTTCAGGTAACCAGTTGGAAAAGCTGCTATTAAAAATCTGAAGATTTTCTAATCATTACTCACTATTAGTTGTATTTGCTATATCAATTATAACATGTACAGTAATTGCTTTTTGAAGTATATATTAACATTGTATGTAACATATTTATGATAGATTAAATAGGTTTACTGTAGGGAAAAATAATGGCCAAATCTAAATTATTAGGGCTCAAAGGAAAATGTTATTGGGTTGTTCATCATTAAAAATCATTTTGCCATGTGTTTGCTGTATTCCCTGCTGGATGTTATGGATAAAGTATCACAGAGATACTTTATCAAGATGGTTTTATATAAAATTTATATATAAGGAAGGAGTCCCTCCTTCGTGGACAGTAGCTGGACTCTGTCACCAAGAGAGAAAACAGGGTATCACAGTAACACAGGCATCCAAGTGTCTGTCCTGCCAACCGTGCCTCCCGCCTTTGACTGTATAAACACCAATTTGCATGGGAAAAAGAATAGCCACAACTTGTTGGCTTAATAGTTTTTGAAATTTTGTACCTTCAATGGAGTCTTTTTCTATGACTTTTCTTCATTCTGGATAGAGTACACATGAAGCATTTTTAGATGATGGGATATAAGCCCCATACAAGTACAACTGAAGAAAGAAAACAGATCAGATTCTTAGATCCACACAGGCATGGGAGCATCCCTGGGGGAGAAGCCCCAGCATCAGGGTTTTAAGCTCCTGGGATGAGTATAATATGTCTCCAATATGTCTCCAGTGATAAATCATTCATCCACTGTAACACATCTTTCCTGTTGTCAGATTAATTGCATATTTTATCTCCTGATTATTAGCTTTAAATAGAAAATGAAAATTCATCACTTTCCTCCCCTCTGCCCCTACCCAGTGTCTTAAAGAGATTCCAGAATCTTATTTCAAACATCATCTCAGCATGTTTTTTTCTGGTCTACGTTGTGTTCTCCAGGAAAAGGCAGCAAAATGGAAAAACCCTGATGGCCACATGGATGGGCTGACAACAAATGGCGTCCTGGTGATGCACCCCAGAGGGGGCTTCACGGAGGAGTCCCAGCCCGGAGTTTGGCGCGAGATCTCTGTCTGTGGGGACGTGTACAGCTTGCGAGAAACCAGGTCGGCCCAGCAAAGGGGAAAGCTGGTAAGTGGGCCCACTCTGGGAAAGTGCCAAGCTACAAAAACCTCACTTGGCTAGTGTTGTGTTCTCCCCCCTGAAGCTCATAACCTTTGTTCAGGTATAAGTACTGAGTGCCCTGACCCAGGAGAAAGAATTCTACAAGCTCCTGAAAGTTAGAGGCATATGGCCATCCTCCTTTTAATGGTTAAGCTTGTTTCAGAGTGGTAGTAAGTTACCTTTTGCTCCTTACCATCTTAAGAGCACTGTAGTGACCTAGCGTGTTTATATTTTCATATAATTACCACCACTTATCACCATGCCCTGAAACAGTTGTGTTTTGAGCTATGGAGATTAATAACTTAAATGGGTGCTTTAGGTTTTTGATCTTGCCCTAGCTATGTGGCAGAGCCCCTGAAAGGCTCTTAGTAATAAACTTTCCAGTCTGTACTCCTGTTAGGTAGAAGCTAGAACATGAGGAAACAAATATTTTTTTTTAAAAATGAGACAAAAAGGATGATCTTCAAAATTCCCATAAAAACACATATGGGAATGGAGGATTGCTTAGCGTTTTTCAAAGAGAAAGGCTAACCATAGGAAAAGAAGATGGGGCGCTGTTCTTTACTGGATATTTGCTTCAGGGAATTGCTAGTGTTGTTTCTGTTTCACACTGCAGGTCATCTGTGGTCATAGCTTCTGCGTCCTACAATAAAGCCTAATCCTAGAGCATCAAGGCCAGATGCACGTGAGAACCCATTTCTAAGGCAGAACAAGCACTTTCAATAAGTTTTTTTTTAAGGCTTTTCAAGAAACTACAAATAGGGAAAGGAATGTGAATGCAGTTTTTCCAAGCACTTTTTTTCCTGGTCATCGAGCAGTTTACACACAAGACTGACCTAGATTGGCTGGACTGGTTATTAATCATTAGAACAGTTAGAATAAGAAAGCAGCGGTGGTTGCTGGGTGCAGCGTTGTGTTGACATCTCCCACTCCTGCTCCTTTAGTCTGCGCGGCAGCCTTCTCAGGGAGGTGGGATCATCCCCCTCGTATGTCTGAGGAAGGTTTGGCACAGAGGAGTTTAGTACTGCCCAGAGTCACAGAGTTAGAAGGCCGCGGGTGGTTCAAAGTCAGGTCTCCCTGGTGAGTCTGGAGGCCTAACTGCCACTCAGTGCCATCTCCTGGGAGACCGCAGCCCTCCCTGAGATGGGCTCCACAGAGCGCTTGCCTCCCTGGGGAGCGGAGGCGTGTGCTGCAGTCCACACAGAGCCCCTCGTGCAGGAGGCGCAGGACGCAGCGAGTTCCTTGCCTCTGCCTCTGCCTCTGGTCACCCAGCTTCTGCAGCTGAGTTTGCCAGGGTACTTTGCTGATGCTTCTCAAAAGAAGCCACTCCATAAATGGCTTCTGTTGATGGGGGGTATATTAAATATATAGATTAGTTTTGAAGCTAGTCCCTGTAAGTGCTCTGTGTAAAATTATAGACATCTTAGATGGGTGTGGTGAGGCACGCCTGTAATCCCAGTACTTAGAAACTGAAACAGAAGGATGCCGGGTTTGAGGCCAATCTTAACAACTCAGCAAGACCCTGTTTCAAAATTAAAAAAAAAAAAAAGTAAAATAGGGCTGGGGGTATAGCTCAGAAGTAGAGTGCCCTGGGTTCAATCTCCAGTACTCATACATACATATATGTGTGTGTGTGTGTGTGTGTGTGTGTGTGTGTGTGTGTGTATACACACACACATACATATATATATATATACACACATATATATACATATATATGTGTATATATATATATATATATATGCGTGTGTGTGTGTGTGTGTGTGTGTGTGTGTGTGTGTGTGTGTGTGTGTGTGTAAATGTCTTCCCCAAGTCAGGAGCTCAGGGCTTCTGGGTCTAATTCCCTGACATCTGATTCCTGTGCCTCTTGTCTGTTGTCACTGATATTCTCTGTGAGGCGTATTGACCCTGTTTGTCTGAAGAGAGAGAACCTACCTCAACCATCTCCTTCACCTCCAGTCAGAGACCCCTCCGATCTCTCCTCCAAACTTCTAGAAGCAGTTTTTATGAAATGCCGATCCGTTCTGCAATTCACAGTCACTGAACCCGCCCCCCATTTCCACGTCACATGGGGCGGGCAGGCTCTCCAGCCTGGGCCTCTTCGTCCTGCCCCTGGGTACCGAGCTCCAGGCTGGCTGCCTGGCCACAGCACTGCTGGCACCCACTTTCCCTGGGCACTCACATCACTGGGCCTCCTCAGGCATCTCCTGAAGCGCCTTCCTTGTTGCCCACCTCTTGACTCCTGATGTCTTATTCAAGACCACGTTTGACCTTCTGTGTTCATCCAACAGTAGCAGGTCCACAGTGTCTGTTGTGAGCCAGACCTTGTTCTGGGAACTTCGTTTGTATTAACTTGTTTAACCCTCACTGCCAGCTTTTCTAAATTTTATAGGAGAAACAGAGGGACAGGGTGCGGGACGTCACACAGCTGATAAGTGACAGAGCCAGGTTCAGCTCAGGCAGTGGCTCCAGGGTGCACTGTGGGTCACTGTTGGGCTCTGGCCTCATAGCTTGTGAATGACCCTGACTCCTGGCTCTCGGCATGTCCGCCTCCCACTGCTGAAGAAAAGATCTCTGTCTTCTTGGTCTTCGTACCCAGGGCTCAGCATGCATCTCACACGTACCCTTCAGAGGCAGTGGTCAGATGCCTAATTGAGCTGCTTGTCTGCTGGTAGTTAGGGCTCTGAGCACTCAGTCAGTGCAGAGCACAGGCCTCAGACTCAGACCTTAAGAACACAGGGCAAAAGGCAGATTCAAGGCATGTGTGAACCTGAGGGCCGCCAGAACTGCAGGCCCCAAAGGCCTTCCACATTGGTCTGGTCAGAAATGAGCCTGAGTCTTCACAGGATGTGCTGGGAAGATATCTTTGACTCTTATGAGATCAGAGAGTAGTTGTGTTATCAACTTTTAAGAAGTTGAAAATCTAAGTGTGTGTGATGGCGTATACCTGCAATCCCAGCTACTCAGGAGGCTGAGGCAGGAGGATGCCAAGTTCAAGGCCAGTCCAGACAACTGTCGCAAATAAAAATTTAAAATAAGGGTTGTCATCTGGGCATGGTGGCGCATGCTTGTAATCCCAGTACTTGGGAGTCTGAGACAGGAGGTTTGTGGCCAGCCTTAGCTACTTAGTGAGGCCCTCTGCAACTTAATGAGATCCTGTTTCAAAATAAAGAATGAAAAATGGGGTTGGGAGTGTAGCTCAGAAGTAGTATGCTCCTGGGTTCAATCCACAGTACCGCAAAAAATAAAAAAAAGGCTTGTCAGTGTAGCTTGGTGATAGAGTACTGACTTAGCATTACCAGGCTCTGGGTTCAATCCCCAGTACCACAAATAATAATAACAAATAATAAATATCTAGGGAGATTGGCAAAGTTTTATTAACATAACCACTACATTAACTGAACCAGGCATATTGTACTCAGGACATTGTATATACACATGTATCATGTGTCAGGTTCACATGAGGAAACTGAGACTTGGGGAGGATAGGTCACTCCCTGGTCTTGTTTTTTGTGAGATAAATGGCCTCCCTCTCTTTTTCAAAAATAACTTTTTTTATTTGAGAAGAAAGTTAGTGTGATTTAACTCGTGATTTGCAGGATTTTGCTTTTTAAACATGTTTGTTAAACTCATTATAGGTGGAAAATGAGACCAACGTCCTGCAGGACGGCTCCCTCATTGACCTGTGTGGGGCCACACTTCTCTGGAGAACAGCAGATGGCCTCTTTCACACTCCTACTCAGAAGCACATTGAAGCCCTCCGGCAGGAGATCAATGCTGCCCGACCTCAGTGTCCCGTGGGGCTCAACACCCTGGCCTTCCCCAGCATCAACAGGAAAGAGGTGGTGGAGGAGAAGCAGCCCTGGGCATATCTCAGCTGCGGCCATGTGCACGGGTATCACAACTGGGGCCACCGGAGCGACACAGAGGCAAACGAGAGGGAATGTCCCATGTGCAGGACTGTGGGCCCCTATGTGCCTCTCTGGCTTGGCTGCGAGGCAGGGTTTTACGTGGACGCAGGACCACCAACTCACGCTTTTACCCCCTGTGGACACGTGTGCTCAGAGAAGTCTGCAAAATACTGGTCTCAGATTCCACTGCCTCACGGAACGCATGCGTTTCATGCCGCCTGCCCCTTCTGTGCCACGCAGCTGGTCGGGGAGCAAAACTGTATCAAATTGATTTTCCAAGGTCCAGTTGACTGATGCCCTCGACAGCCATCTACAGCATCATTAACAAGTTACTGTGAAGATTTTGCCACTAACTCTAGACTCTACCATTTTGTAATGCTGTTTATTAGGGGGAGGGCAGACTGGGGCTGGGATAAAAGAGGGAATATGGTGATGAAAAATGGCAGGAATTGAACAGATACCAGTGGTGTGTTGCATGCTCTGGACAGCAGCATCGGCGTCGAAGTCTGCTTGATTAAATGGTAATATCTGTGTGATAATTGGATTTCCACTGCCACACTTTTATTTTTAACCTTGGGCTTCTAACCAAGTTTTTTTTTTTTCTTTGTAAATTTGGACAAAATTTTAAGTCAGATTTTTCAAGAAGAAATTTATTCAAAAGTTGGCCCTAAATGTGCAGCCCTGAAAGCTGCGTGGAGTATGTTACGTAAAAGACATGCAGTGTCTGGAGTGCTTGGCCATGGCTCAAATCTGACCAGATACCAAAGGGCAACTCTACAAGTGCGATCGGTGGACAGAAGACCTTAGGTACACGGGCTGGCTTGTTTTGAAATTTGGGGCTTTTTTTTTTTTTTCTAATTTATTTTTCTGATTTAGTAGGGGCAAGAATATTCACATACTGTTGTAAGTTTTTTTTTTTTAACTTCAGTGGAATTTACTGAAGTGGAATTTACAAATACTTGCACTACAAACAAAGAATTTTCCATAACTGTTTAGTCTTCTTTTTTGTTATTTCTGCCTAATACCATTTGTCCCTGATGCTCCTCTTAAAAGGCCAGAACTGTTTGCTTAATTAAAATAAAACAGCTCTTAAAATTTTACTCACCGAGCTTGACGGTTACAATGGTGGATATGGCCTAGGTACTGTAATGCCATTTTTATCTGCATACTAAATTATTAAAGATTCAAGAGTGCTTAAAAATATGCTTTTACTTTTTAAAACCACTTGTTGGCATTTCATAAGGATTTTTTTTTTCCTTCCTTAAGAGAGCCAAAATCCCGTGAGCCTAAAAGCAACAACTCGTAATGATCCAGCCATTTTTGTTCACTCACTTTCCACCATCTGTCACCTCCCCTTGTAGCTTAAGGAGCCCTGTAAGTTTTGAAAATGTTTGCAAATCAAACTAGATTTAAATGTGATCATTAGATATACACAACACCGAGTGGTACATCTGCAGAGATAATTTGAAATTCCTGATTTTGAGAGAGCAAATGAGTGTTTACTGAGGAATAATTAAATCAGAATTTCATATGAGCTCCGCCATCCCTCTCTGTTAGCTTCATTTCGTTTTGATTAATAATTGTTGGATGCTCACTCTCTGTGCTCGGTACCAGTAGAGACACTGCGCCCAGAATGTAGAGAAGCTGGCTGAGCTAACATAGGCCCCTATATGTGGAGTATGTATCCATTTAGACTAACATCCTCTAAATGAACCATCGCAGATTTGAGCTACATTCTTAACCTTTGTAAATATGTGTAATTTATATGATTCTAATATACTGTATCCATACTTGAATTAGTTTTTCCATATATTGCCTACTGGCATATATTTTGCCTATTTTCAGTCATTTAACCCATTCAAATATTCTTTTTCCTAAAAGTAATAAGATATATTACTCTTAATTGCTGCTGCTTAATTTGACTTAATATTTTAAAAGTTCAGCCTGTCAGTTTTAAAATAGCTTTATTTTTCATTGGAGATCATTGTTGAGGAAGAGGTGTTTTGGTAATTTTCAAATGATGTGAAAATCCTACAGCAGTCTTCTTACTGATCATTTTCTCTATTTTGCATAGCTTACTCTACCTGTGGACAGAAAATGAGAGAAAAAGGTAGAATTGCCTAGAATATGTATTGAATGCCATCTGATTTAGCCAGGGTTGCCAATGACAGAGACATGTCTTTCCCTGATAAGAGTATATCTTTTTAGCCTGTGAGTCTTTGGACTCCAGAGAATGATAAGTGAGACACTTGTTCTCTCTTTTTGCTATATGGTTGGAGAGTGGTTTGACAGTTCTTGATATCCTAGGATCATCATGTAGGATAAATGGTCTTGCACCCAGAAAGGCTGGATTTCACTCCCCCCTCCAAAAAAAAGAAAAAACTTTTTTTGTTTAGAAAGTTATGCTCTGCTATCATTTTTCATGTCAAGTACTAGATATAAATCTAGTAGTTCTGCATGCCCCAAAATAAGGTTATCCTCCAACCTGTGAAGTTTCTGGCTTTTAGTAAACTCAGATAGCTCAAGTCCAAGTTGCAGTTTGGGCAGTGAATTCCAAGCTCTTGGAAGGGGGAAGAGTGCCACCCTCTGTCTGCTCCACATCTTCTCCTTTGGCTTCCAAGTGAAGCCCCTCCCGCGCTGCCCAAGGAGCCACAGAGAGGAGGAAAGGAAATCATGTTCACCTTGGCTACTTCAAGTAAGATCCCTTCATAATTTCAACTGAATTTTTTTTCAGTCTTGAAAGCAGTTGAATTTGTGAGAATAAAGAACTCTAGCTCACAAAAGTAGAGTGGTATAGTTGAGAAAGGTCCCTTCTCCAAGTTCATATCTTTTGCCTGGCTTGCCATCACATTTAAAGGACAAGTCTCACTCCCTGTGTATGCATAAGGAAACCTCAACCCAATTGCCCCAGTCTGAGCCTGACTGAGAAGTAAAGTAGTAAACATATTCCCATAGAGATTTTTTTTCAGTTGTTTATGTCAGTTGAATACAAAAAAAAGAAAAAAAGAAATTCGGAGTGGAATGGGGTACAACTCTGAGTATTTTTCTAGCCTGGAATTTTTTTATTAATAATCGGTGCTGCCGGGTCATGCATGCTGCAACTCTCAAAACATTTCCCTTATTTGGTTCAGCTTTTTGCAAGAAGGGCTACAGTTCACACTGTGGAACTTAAGTATTAAGCTTTCTGGGTTTTTCCCCCCAACTGTGGCCCAAAATAATTAAAACCTTTTAATATAAATAGAGAGCATATTTATCATTCCTCGATAGTTCTAGAGTTTGGTACCTTTGTGCCTCAGGGAAGCCACGTGATATAACTGGTTATAGAATTTCAGGGTTAGGGTTTAAAGAAAGGAGAAAGCCATTGGAAAAATGATGGGCTCCACTAAGGAGACTAATGAATCTGGATGCAGAAATGTGCCAGGGACTGGCATAAACATGATTGTAGTAGAATTTATTTTCCAGTACCAATAGGGAAATCATTTTAAGTTATTACATATACTCTATTAGGAAAGTTGAGGAGAATGCTTCTTCATAAAGCTTCAATGCCTTTTATTTTTGCCTACATAGAAAAGCTCAACCCTTTGTCATTTGGAGGCTCAGTATTGTTATTTGGGCACTTTTGAGGGGTTAAGGAGCATACTTTACTTAATTTAAATGTCCTATAGGTGGTAGGATTGTTATCTGCAGTTCTCTGATTTGCTCAGCTTCTTTCTTAAAGCCATTCTTTTTTTTTCTTTTTTCTTTTTTTTTCACGTGCCCGAGAGGTGCATGATCACACCGTGCTCGGTGCTGAGCGAAAGCTTGCTATCTTCATGCAGTCTTGTCTCACAGTGGTGGGATTTCTGGTAGACAAACCACAGGACCTTGATTTGAAGTCAGATGCAGGTCTGTCCCCCGGCTGTGGACCCTGTGCCCCACAGTTCAGTGGGGTGAGAAGATGGCGTTCTCCTTGCGGTGCTGCGAGGAGAGCACCACTTGGTTGTCATATTTTGGTGGCCCAAAGGCCAGTAGACAACTTCAAGATCTTTTTAGAAGAATGGAAGCATTATTGAAGCAGTTAAAACAAAAGAAGGTTCAGTCAGTATTGTTTTTTTAATAAGACTTAACATCCTTTCAAATAAGTTTTCATCCTCATGAAGAATCCCTAAAGGAGGATAGGGGAAAAAAAACAAATATTTTTCCAGGACTACTTAACCATTTCTAAATACATTTTTAGACAAATTAAACTCAATGAAAAGGAAGTTGTTTCTTTTTAGCTGAGATGACAGATTGCTCCTTTGTATTAAATAGTCTAGTAGAAGTTAAGGGGGTGGTCTTTATTTACCATGTATAGTGTTATGAGGAGTTAAATTTTATGGATATATTTGTAAAATTGTTCTTTTATATTTCATGTCAAATTGAAAAATTTATTTCTTCACTATTGTAACCTGTGGAAATACAAGCCATTTTACAGGAAAAAAATCTTCAGAAACTATTAAACGGATCTCACTGTTTGTGAGTCTCGAGGCTCCGTGGTTGTCACTGGGTTTGTTGGGGCACTCGGTAGGAAGTGGGTACAAAAGCAGACTTGATTTTTGCATTTCTCAACCTTACTATGTGGGATTAGCCCACATAGTTTATTAATCATTGTTTTCTACTCTGCACAATACATATTTAAATCCGGGTTCTGAAAATCCCACAAATTCTTTATTAAAGAAAATTAATTGGTGCTCATATTACTGTTTCTTGTGACACGTTATCACTGTCAAATAAACCTGACTTCCAGGAAATTTTAACCTGGCTTGTAGAATCAATTAATTTTCTTCACCATTATAGTCATATTGCTACTTTTGTGATCTTTGATTTTTAACAAGATAATAAGGACTACATGTAAGCCTTTAAGCTTTAAACTAATATATCTATGATAATATGTACATTTATGGCAGTTTTTTTATCATCACATTGATTTTTGAGATTCTTTGCATTGTTGAGGAAAATGGATTTATTTCCAAAAATAGAAAATGCACTTAATAATAGGCTTTTATTTCAGTAGATAAGTGTTCCATACTTTATCAAACCTGAGATGCCATAAATTATAAGATGGGTTACTATACACAAACGCATCCAGTTGCAACTATAAGATACATCCCATCAGCAAGGGCATGAAAACCATTCAGAGGGGGAAGAAGAGCATCCTCAGCGAGTGGAGCCCGGGCAAGGGAAGCAAACAATGCAGAAGAATACAGCTGGGCCCCAACTCACCACAGTAAATACAAGTTAACGCTTGTGGCTCAAAAGAGCTGCACCTATAGGATTATTAGAGGAAAACAAAGTAAACCTTTTTTACCTTAGTCAACAATTTCTTAAATATTACACAAAATATGGAAAAAATAAATTTAGTGGATTTTATCAACATTTTAAAGTTTTGTGCATCAAAGGACACTACCAAGAGAGTAAAATGCCCACAAAGTAGGGGAAACTTTGTGAAGATCACATATCTGGCAAGGAACTTGTATCCAAAATATGTAAAGAATTCCTACAACTCATTGATTTAAAAAAATTAAATGGCCAAAGATTTCAGTAAGTTTTTTTCTTTTTAAAGAAGATACACAAATAGCCAGTCCGCACATAAACAATCATGCTCAACATCAGTAGCCATCAGGGAAATGCAGATGAAAACTGCACGATAACGCCTGTGTCCACTAGGGTGGTTAAAGTAAAACAGAAAATAACCAATGGTGGCCCAGAGGTGAGGATAACTAGTTTGCTCCATATTCTTGGGGTTGTAAATAGCAGCTGTTTGGAACAGTCTGTCAGTTCCCCAAAAGGTAAAATATACTGTTACCATGTGATCAGCAATTACACTTAGGTATATACCCAAGAAAGCTGAGAATATTTACACAAGAACATGTACAGGAATGTTCATAGCGGCATTGTTCATAACAAGCAGTGGAAACGAATGTCCCATCAACTGAGGAACAGATAAAATGCAACATACCCACGGAGTGAAATACCATGTCCTTATAAAACTATAACATAAATGAACCTTGAAAATATCTAAAGTGAGAAAAGCCAAACAGAAAAGTTCACATTGTGTGTGTCAGAAATAGGGAAATCCAGAGACAGAAAGTAGGTTAGTAGATGGTGGGGGCTAAGGAAAGAGGGATAAAGAACGATTACTAATAGGTACAGGATTTATTCAGGGGGTTGATAATGTTCTAAACCTTGTGATGGCTGTGAAACTATGTGAATGTACTAAAAACGGAATTGTACCCATTTAAGTGACTTACAGTATGTAAATTATATCTCATGTATAATTTTATAATTCTATAACTATAATGTACATCATAGTACATTATAGTTCAAATGATGCCTTCATATATGTGCGCGTCACTTGATGTTTTTCCCTCCGTCTCCCACCCCACTTTCCCCTCCTCCCAAATTACATCTTGACAAAAATTATTATTTTTTTTTTTTTGGTGGTACTGGGGTTCCTGGAAGCCCTTCTACCTACGGGCTACACTCCCAGACCTATTTTTACATTTTTATTTGGAAACAGGGTCTCCTAAGCCAGCGCGCGCGGCTGGCTTCGAACCTGCGCGATCCTCCTGTCTCTGCCTCCCAAGCACGGGGATTCCAAGCATGCGCCACCACGCCTGGCTGACAAAAATTATCTTTAAAAATGATACATCCTAAATTAAGAAATGTTAGGTTGTGAAAAATTGTCTTAGGATATAAATATCATATTCTAATTCTTGCTTAGTAATTCAGATGAAAATATTGAGTCCTCCAGATTTTGCCACCTTTAAAGATATTCTTCAGAGTCTTGCAACATGGCTCATTTTCTGTCACACTTAACTCGCCACTAAAGGGAACATAAATGTAAGGCTTCCAAAAGAGGTTAGAAGACGGCTCCATATTGTTAAGGACCTACTGCCTTTTTTCTATTAAGATGAGCATATAATACTACCCTGAGAGGCTTCAACATCCATTTTATTAAATAGCTCTTGTTGCAAATGGAAATTCTTTTATAATTAAAATAAAAACCAATGTAAAACTAGTGTAAAAATTTTAAAACATGAGAAATACAAAGAAATAAAGCTATTCATAAACCCATCGCCCAGAGATTAACACTGTTAGCATTTGGAAATACATCTTTTTTAAGCAAAAAAAGAATTTTTAATTGTGATGTCAGTTTCATTCTGTTCTTACTTTCAGCTATTTAACCAGAAAGACTGTTGTATGTAAACCTTAAAATATGGAACAAAGGGAAAGTGATGGCTGGCGTGTCTACAGTAGGAATGCATCTGAGGTTTGCAAAATGAGGCCATGGTCGTCATGGCTGCCAAGCTGCAAGCCTGAGCCAGCTGTTTTCAGTCGGCCTGCCACCCTGAAGGACCACCACCCACTATGGAAAACACGGTGGGATGCCCAATGAGCTACTCTTTTTTTTTTTTTTTTTTAACCTGGTGTTGGTGATACTGGGGACTAAACCCAGGCCATTTTAACTCTGAGCTATTCCCCCAGACCTTTTCAATTTTTTGTCTCACTAGGTTACTAAGAGTCTCACTGTGTTGCTGCGGCTTTCTTCAAACCTTTGATTCTCTTGTCTCAACCTCCCGAGTACCATGATTGCAGCCAGGCACCACTGGCCCGGATCTAACGAGCTGTTCTCAAGAATCTTCATACTTTTATCTTCTATGCAAGTTAAACACTAATGGCATTCTTATTAATTTAAGGAGGTAATAATGGACCTTTGCTTGCCTAACTCCAGATCTAAACATGATCTTACATCAGTTTCCTGAGATTTTTGCTTAAAATGCAGATTCCTTAGCTGCATCTACAGGGGCTGGCATTCTAGTTTTCAAGGTCTCCAGGGGTTTTCACTTTGGACGGACATACAGCGGAGATGTCAGTGCAATGCAGGTGGTCCATGTTCCGTACTTGGAGAACCACTTTTTCAACTAACTGGTTACACTGATTGCAAACCTCTGCTGTGCAGGTTTCATTGTGCTCATTGGCCTTGGCAGATCCAACGTGGTTTTCTGGGAACTTGAGATTCCCATGAGACATGAGGCGCCATGGAGACAGGGATGGGGGAGCTTGCCATCAAGTGTCCTTCCTGCCCTGGAATTCCAGCTGCCGTGATCTCTTTGGCGAATGACTCCTAATTCTGTTGTCTCTTTCCTAAAGCTGTGTTCCCTGTCTTTTGCCTCTGGTTTCTTTACTTGGTGCCATTAACCTTTTATTCACTGCAGAAAACAACCTCCAGAGATGTTCAAACTGGTTTACAGGAGTTTAGAGTTAAAGATGAAATTCATATGTAACTAGAAATTTGCTGAGTCCTAGGAATTATCACTAACACAAGGGAAACGTGCTGTGAGTCAGCCAACTGCTTGTCGTCAGGGCACATCTTGCCAACACTGGGTTTCCATCACCTCGTGATGAAGCTTGCAAAAGGAATCATTGTTTAATTTCTACATACCCAATCTGGAAATGATCTATTGTTTACATGCATCGAGTTACAGTTTCTCATCTATAAAATAGAAGTATTTTCTCTTCTCTAAAACAGAGCACTATAAAAAATAGTGCTCTTCCCTCTTAAAGATCTCATACTATCAACATAACATACAAATTATATAGTAATGAACTATGATACATGGTGCTTCATAAATTACAGTTGCTTATATATTCCCTTTCGAGAACATTGACCTATATGTCTTCCTTAGAACCTGAGTCTCAGAAATGCTCTGTAGAAAAGGTCATACAGTCTTACAGCTATGGGGAATAATCTAGTATATCCCATTTATTTGACCACAGACTCTCTTTTTTTCTATATTACTTGTTTTTTTTTTTTTTTAATCTTGGGAGATGCTGAAATTGGTAGGCTTTGGCTATGATGGAACACATTCTCAATATTACTTTTATTTTACTTATTTATTTATTTATTTATTTATTTATTTATTTATTTGGTGGTACTGGGGTTCCTGGAAACACTTCTATCTCTAGGCTACACTCCCAGACCTATTTTATATATATTTTTGGAAACCAAAAGCAAGGCTGGCTTTGAACCAGCGCCATCCTCCTGTCTCCACCTCCCAAGCACAGGGATTACAAGCGTGCGCCACCACGCCCGGCTTTTATTTTAAATGAAAACAAATGATCATGAACCCAGTATTGAACATCACTATTCTTATAGTTCCAAACCCTAATCTTTAAAGAAAAATACTGCTATTGCTTGTGAACAACTCTGCATCACAGTCTCTATGACTTAAACAGTTTCATATGGTATTGCTGATAACTATGGAATAACTATTCTATGAAAAGAAATACAAAGCAAATATGGCTGTGAGTGTATTTTTAAGAAAATAAGACGACAATGAAGTATCCTTTTAGTTCGTAGGGTTTCTCAATCTTAAATTTATTTCTTTTTTACAATCTCAAAACTCTTACTAGGAATAGTTTGTTTATTCGGAGTAGTGTACCTCTCAAATTGGGTGGATACCAAACTTGACCATCACCCTGTATTGCTGATGTACAGCATCGATATATCTGACCAATTCTCTAGTTAGTTTCCTGTATCAAGTAAGAGTAAAAACTCATTTAAATTGCCACAATCTGTGATATGCATCCAATGAACCAGACAAATCTCAAGTCCCCACTAGCCACCAACATTTCTTTGAATGAAAGCACCTTATTTACCCAATCCAATTGATGGGCATCAGAACTTTTAATGGATTTAATTCTCTACTTACATTCTTGGATCTTTGGATGACAAATGCTTTAGTAAACAGATTATGATGATGAGTTTAGTCTGAATCAGTGTGGCTGAACTTAGAAAACACAAGCCAGCCGGGCGTGGTGACACACGCTTCTAACCCCACACTTGGGAGGCTGAGACAGGAGGATCGCGCAGGTTCGAAGCCAGCTTAGGCTACTTAGTGAGGCTCTCAGCAACTCAGTGAGACCCTGTTTCCAAATAAAGTATAAAATAGGCCTGGGGGTATAGTCCGGAGATAGAAAGGCCCTGGGTTCCACCCCCAGTACCACCAAAAAAAAAGAAAAAGAGAGAAATCACAAGCCAGTGTGGTCAGTGGGAAGAGCATTCAGTTGGGCATCAGTTTCTGGGAGATGTATGGCTTCTAATTAACCCTGTGATCACACGCGGTTCACTTAACCTCTGCCTGATTCTTACCCTGAGAGATGATAAAATTGGACTAAATCAATGCTCTTCAAATTGTGAGTGCCCCCGCAAAACTTACCTTTGAAAAATATCAGATTAAATATTCATGCAGATTTTCAATGTAGATAAAAGGAATGTTTTAATGGTATAAATTTTATAAATTTAAATGGATAAAATTGTCTAATAAAAAATAAACCCTGATGTTAGGAGAAATAGCTGTATCCGCCTTAACAGTTTTTTGTGTTGGTTAGAAAAAAAACAAAATGATTTGTAGCTCACCTGCGTTCTTAATACTCATCCATCTAAACCACAAGCTTGAAAGAAAATAGATTTTTTCAAAGTTAAGCATTTATAATATCTAATGACTATATCCATTCTTATTAATATTCATGTCAGTGCAAAATCATCTGCAGTGTGATGTCTTAGCATACTTATAAAGGGTGGCTAGGTACCAAGTGGAGAGACCCGAGCTGCATTCTTATTACAGGTCTGAATTTCAAAGGAAAAAGAGTGATGTCCATGGAGAACTAATGTTGGTAGAATCCTGTGTGCCGTGTGCGCGTGGCGCCAGCTCTGCTCTCCCGGAACCTGCTGTCTCAGAGTCACTTAACGCGCCACACAAGATGCATGGACATTGCAACCCGTTAATTGGGAGCTTCGGAGTATTCAAAACCAGATTCTGCCTACCAAAGCCTTTCTTTTCCTCCAAAAGTGATGAGTGAAGACACCAAGACAAGACTTTAAATGCTTCAAAAGGACCATTTTGAGCATGGCATAAATATAATTTATTTCAAATATAGTAATTAAAAGGAATTAAACACAACTAGACATGACTATTACTATTATATGTATGTGTAACAGTGATTTATGTATCTATTATTACTCATTCTTAGCTGTATTTTTTTTTTCTTTTGGTACTTGGAGTGGAGCCCAGGGGCATTCTACCTCCAAGCGACATCCCCAGTTCTTTTTCTAATTTTTATTTTGAAACAGGGCCTTGCTAAATCGCTGAAGTTCTCATTAAGTTGCTGAGGCTGGCCTCGAACCTGTGATCCTCCTGTCTCAGCCTCCCAAGTACTGGAATTATAGATGTACACCACCGCGCCCAGCTACAAATCTTTTATTTAAATATGAGCGAGAGAGAGAGAGAGAGAGAAGATTGAAACAGAAATTGTGTGTGTGTGTGTGTGTGTGTGTGTTGCTAAGGATTGAATTTATGGGCATTCTGCTCTGAGATACACCCCAGGCCTTTCTTATTTATTCTGAAATAGAGTCTCACTAGGATGCTGGGAGTCTCGCTAAGTTTCTAAGGCTGGTTTTGAACCTGCGATCCTCCTGTCTCAGCCTCCCAAGTACTGGGCTTAAAAGCATGTGTCACCACACCCAGGCAGCTATAAATTTTTAATCAATACTTTAAGTTAGTTTCATTCGATTGGTAGTTATGCTACACGATGCCCTCTGGAACAGCTGCCTCCGGCTAAGGAACTCTGTTCCTCATCCCGAGTGAAAAGGGCTGTGCCTTGCTTCCCTTCTTGTGGGAGGGACCACGTTCTCTGTTCCTCTGGGAAGCACAGTGATGGATGCCCCTGCTCACAGCTAATAATTCGCTGCATTCTACTAACCCACGTGCTGCTATCACTCATGGGATTGTGTGCTTAGGAAGAGTCAGTTGTTTGTTCTCAAAAGTATGTCAGTTGTAGTTGATATTATGTAATTAAGTGTTGCATAACTTCATGAAAAAGAAGTATCAAAGAGTTGTTTCATCTGTGAAAATTAAGTGGAATACCTTGAGAGGACTCTGAACAAGTCATTGAACAAGGTTTCAAGTATGGGCAAGAAAACTGTAAAGTGTTGGGAAATGTATGTCTTAGATTGTCCCTGGTGCCTTCTAGTTCTCACTCCACTTTAAAGAACTGTAAATCAGAAATGACTCGTTGTGAAGAGGGCTTAGTCAAGAAGGAAATTTGGATCTCCAGTCAATGAATCTATACTGAAAAAAAATGCTTTCACACACCACCAAAATATTACTATACAAATGTGCATTTGTGTTTTTAAGTCCAAGTGAGGCATTACTGTAAATGCAAATGGTATGTATTTTTATAATTTCTCTATAAATGACTCTCAATTAACTGAGTAACTACCCTTTCAACCAACAGTGGAGAAGAGTGTTTCTTCTATAGTCTAAATTAGCTTTTGTCCAAATTAGTCTACAGTTTTAGTCCAAATTAGACTACAAAACTATCATGATCTGTCTTCCCAAGGTAAGTTAGACATTGAGGTTTTTAAGATGCATTCCCTTTATTAATTCCTTCAGAGAACATGGCTATGTTCCAGGTACTACGCCAGCCACTTGAGGAGACTTGCAGAAAGAAGGTACATACAGTTTGTGGCCCTAGATTAGCTTTTCAGACTGGTCAGAATCCCAAAAAGTAAAAGCAAACACGGAGCTATGGAAGCACATGAAAGGAACACCTGACCTACACTTGGAAGATGAGAGGAGACTTTAGTAGTCGGTCAATCTCTAAATGTATTTAGCCCCTGTTTTTCCATTTGAGACTTGATTAAAAATCAGTGCAATTTTTTATTGGGGATTTTTTGAGTGGTTTTTTTCCAGTAAAAATTTTAGGGGTTTTAGGGATTTAACCCAGAGGTATTCTATCTCTGAGCTACACCCCCAGTTCTGTTTTTTATTTTTTATCTATCTATCTTTCTATCTATTTGTGTGTGTGGGGGGGTACTGGGGGTGAAATCCAGGGGCTTTCTACCTCTGTGCTATACTCTCAGACCTGTTTTATGTTTTATTTGGAAACAGGGTCTCACTAAGTTGCTGAGAGCCTCACTAAGTAGCCTAAGCTGGCTTCAAACCTGCGCGATCCTCCTGTCTCAGCCTCCCAAGTACTGGGGCTACAAGTGTGCCGCCACCATGCTTTCTTTTCTTTCCTTCTTTCTTTCTTTCTTTCTTCCTTTCTTCCTTTCTTCCTTTCTTTCTTTCTTTCCAGGCTACAATTCCCAGACCTATTTGGTATTTTATTTGGAAACAGGGTCTCATTAAGTTGCTGAGAGCCTCGCTAAGTAGCTAAGGCTGGCTTCGAACCTGCGTGATCCTCCTATCTCAGACTCCCAAGTACTGGGATTACAAGCATGTGCCACCATGCCCAGCTTACTTTTTATTTTTGAAATAAGGTCTCACTAAGTTGTGGAGGGCCTCACTAGGTTGCTTCAAACTTGCAGTCCAGTCCTCCTCTCTTAGTCTTCCAATACTAGGATTACAGGCATAAACCACCATGCCCAGCTTTAACAAAAAAAAAAAAAAAAAAACTTAAAAAAAATTATTTCTTTCCAAAGTCCTTGTCCTGAAACCAAATAAGAATTATCTGTGACTAATTACTGACTTTCAGCGTATCCCTGCAAGTTTTGGCAATGTGGATTTTAGAAGCAGCTACTGTACAGCTTAGCAGCCAGTTTTACACACACACACACACAAACACACACACACACACACACACACACACACCTTGGCACCATTGCTCTGACTGCCCATGGTAACATGCTCCCAGGAAGCCCAGGTCTATGAATTAAGAAGATATATGACCGCGGTGATTACAGTAATTACCAAGTGTGCTTCTGGGTCCCAGAATTTTTTATTGTGTGCTGGACATTGTATATTAGAAGTGTGAAGGCTCCAGATGTTATCTCCTCCAGGGGAGCCATACTTCCCTTGCTTGGCAAGCTGAGAAGAGGCTGATCGACTTTCACCATGCTGAGTCAAGTCTGAGCTCCGAAGGCTCTTCCCTTGCAGATCCTAACCTCCAATCCTATTCCTTAAGCATGCTGACCCTGCTGAGCTCTTATCAGAGGCTTTCTGCTCAATTTTTTAGCCTTCTTCTCTGTGAACCTTTTAAAGAGAAGAACCTACCATATGCCAGGGCCAACTTTCTACCTCTCACTAGGGACAGAGCCCCTTAAATCTCCAACTTTGTCTTTTGCAACCTATAAGACTGTGCTGAGCTCTGCGGGCTCTGCCACCTGCACTAGCAGATGCTCAGGCTCTGACTCCGCAGCTGCAAGCTGTGCCGGTTTGAGAGAAGCTGCAGACCAACATCTCTGTTCAGCGACGGCCTTTCAGTCATCCAGGCGCCAGCTGCCCTCCTGTGCCTTGCAACAGTTTGTTTTCATTTGTGTGCTTTTCTGGTTATTCATGGTGGGACCACAGTCCACTGCACAGCACTGTCCTCAGGGGCAGAAGTCCTAAATCTGCATTTGAAACCTCAAAGCAGGACTGTGTTTCACCAAAGAGCATTTGTTTATTCGGTCTCTATTTAAGGATTTCAAGAGTTCTGTGCTCAGAGTTAACGTTCCTCAAGATTTGGTAAATACATACTGAGATTCATCCTTTTTCTCCTCTTAATATCACATGGTGAGGTTTTCTTACCCTCCCCCCAAATCTTAATAATTCTACTCAAAATGATCAGTATTGATTTCTTAAGTCAGCTTCACTGTGGTGGGGTTTGTAGACTCACTTGAAGTTGGCCAGAACCAGTTTGGGTGGGAAGACGCATCCACTCGCTCTGACTTCTGAAGGAGCCATTGTGCCCTGAAGCAGAGAGATGGTCCAGGATTTGATGGTCCAGACGCCAGGAGAGACGCTTCCATCAGGAAGTGGAGACGCTGTGTATAATGAGCCAGCAGACTCGGCTGCGGGGGTCTCTTGCTCCCAGACGTCTGACTGTGCAGCGCAATTTCACTGTCCTCAGCGCCCTCCAGCCTTTGGCCTTCCCCTGGGGCCATGGCACTACAAGACAGGACACAAGTCTGGCAAATGTGGAGAACAGGTACCCCAAGTCAAAGCCCGGAGGACCTGAGGACTGGGGGAGGTTACCTGACACGCTTGCTCCTGGGCTTGCTTGCATTCACTTTGATCGAGGACCTTGAGGAACCAGAACGAACACCTCAATTTCCACTAAGAAAAGAGAAGAGAAATGCTCCCATATCTATACCCCTCTCCCTCTGTTCCCCCATCCCTGCTGTTACCCAGCAGTCATCTGGCGGGAAGACCCCTCTGAGCTGGCAGGAGCCTTTAGAGAGATCGCTTCAGGCTCTCCAAAGGTTGCCCCACAGATTAAGAAGCAAGCTCCTGGCATCCCACTGCAGACATCTCAGCGTCATATGTCAGGCTCCTCTTCTTAGCATTGTGTCCTGTTCTGCTACACCATGAGACAGGATTCTCTTTATAAAATAGTTGGCATTCGCCAGGCATGGTGGTGCACGCTTGTAATCCCCGCGCTTGGGAGGCAGAGACAGGAGGATCGCGCAGGTTCGAAGCCAGCCGCGCGCGCTGGCTTAGGAGACCCTATTTCCAAATAAAAATGTAAAAATAGGTCTGGGAGTGTAGCCCGTAGGTAGAAGGGCTTCCAGGAACCCCAGTACCACCAAAAAAAAAAAAAAAATAGTTGGCGTTCCTCAGAAGAAAGATACACATGTTCAATGCTCTTGGTGGCTACTATTCTAAGCTCAAATCAGGGGTTGCTCCTTTTTGTTACAGATTGGGAGATTATTGTTTGGGGAAACTGTTCCCCGGGGACCCCTGCTAGGGTCCCGGACACACTTTCCCCCAACCCATAAGAAAACCCAAAATGACCAAAAACAAAAAAAAAACCATGGATTCTTGTCCTAAGCTAAGAATAAAGATAAGAAGTTTATTAAAAAGATAGAAATACAGGAGATAGTCACAGCCCTGCGCCAGAGAGGGGCACAGGGGGGCAATTCGACTGAAAATACCAAAGAACTCCAGTTTACTGAGTGTTTTTATCCAGACCAATTCTGTGGCAGGTCCTTTGATCTATAGATATGTTGCCCTATCTCTAGCCCAGTTTTCTGCTGTCTCCAGCTGGATTTGCCCCAGAAGGGGGGGCTGCCCCACCTCCGAACACCTTTTGTTCCCTTCCCAAGATGTGTTAAATTGTTTCTCCAGGATCTGGGATTTCCTCCCATCCCTGGCTTCGGCTTTCTTTCCTTCTCTTTAGAAATGTAAATTACAAGTCCCTCCTTCCTGCCCTTCCTGGTTTTCCTAGTACAAATGATATATTTTTTAAATTGGAAATATTTCCCAATACTGGTACATTAGTATATTTTAAAACCTCTTCCCAATACTAGTACACTTTTCTCAGCTGTCCTCAGCGCCTGGGGCTGGTTCAGGCTGCGTCCCCTCCCCCTGCCTGGGTATTGCTCATTGCCAAAGCACCAGCCAAGGCGAAAGCGAGGAGGATGTCCCGACGCTCAGGAAATCAAGGAGCTAAAGTAGCAACCGCTGTGGCAATTTCAGGATTTCAACAGGCAATCAAGTAACTAAGTGAGAAAGCAAGATTTGACAATTCTACAGGGGACCAGGACAGTGGGTGTTGAGAACTTGAGGGTCAAAGAGAATCTTCCCAAGCTAGTGACAAGAAATGCAGACCGTGTGGCTTCACCTGGGTAAGCACAGCAGATCTTCTGGCTTTCACTCTAATCCCTGAGCAGCAGGAATGCCCTTTTTCAGCTCATAACATTTGGCTTTCTTAGATATACTTATCCCATATTATATACTGAAGTTCATTCTAGATTTACAGTTAAATTTATCACCATTTAATAATACCTTTCAATAGGCTTGTGAAAAGATAGGAGGAGAATTGAGGAGATAGAAAGGAAATAGGCAGATAGGGAAAAGGCCTTGGTAGAAAAAAGTTAATTTCCTGAGTTTCCTGAGGGGCAACAAATGCCTGAAACTCCAAAGGCTCAGAGATAAGAAGGCCAGAGCTTCACAAAGCCATCTGTTTGCTAACCAACAAACCCAGGAGCCAGGACACTCCTACTGAATGAAAGGAGACCCTTCAAAGGACTTGCAAATACCCTATGCAAATTCTCCTTGGAATCCCAAAAGTCACCCTAACCAAAATGGACTTGGCCAGTCAGATGGCAAAGGGGGACTTTCCCGCTCGGGATCCCCTCCCCTTTGGGGGAGCTGTTCTCTCTCTCGCAGGTCGTGTTGGCCCTGAGAGAAGGCAGAGTGCATCTGAGGGCACGTGGCTTGGGAAACTCTTGAGTAGTGACCCTGAAGGCCTCTGATGGACATCATGGCTGACCAGGCCCCTAGGGGTGCCCTGCACCTCTTTTCTGGCAGATCGCGTGGACTCCGGAAGAAAGCAGCCTGCACCTGAAGGCAATTTGGCTTGGGCTACTCTCAAGTATTGTCCTGAAGGCAGCTGCTAGACCCAGAGTTCCAGCCCCTTTGGGGGTGTTCAGCCACCCTTGCCCCATTCCCTGCTGCTTCCAATAAACCTTTTACTCCCCTTCCTGAGGTCTGCAGGTGTCAATCTTCGCTCACCGTAGACAAGAACTCGCTGGGTTTCCTCTCAAGAAACCCCCGTTTCAGAATTGTGCCAATTTGGGCTGAAGCTTGTGAGTAACATTTTGTCTAAAATGTTCTTCCCAAATCTAGAAGACGGTGATTCTCAAAGTCTTTATGAAGGCTACCTGAGCCCTCTTGCTTTGCCTTGGAAGGTTAGAATAGCACACGGGGCTGGGCAGGCTTTCAGAGCTCAGAAAGAAGGGCCACTATGCCTTGTTCTCTTTTGCCTTTTTATATTATCATGAAAGACTTCATACCAGGATAAAACCAGGTTGTAATATCAGCATAGTTGCTAAGTGCACCGACTGAAGCTAGTCTGCTTAGGTTTACATCCCAGCTTTGCAACTTTGGGCAAGTTTCTTAACTATTCAGTGTCCTAGTTCCCATATCTGGAAAATGGTGCAAATATTACCCCCCTCAAGTGATTTTATGAGAATTAATTGACCCACTACATGCAAAATACTTGGAACAATACTTTGCATATACAAAATACTCAGAGCCAAGCGTGGTGGCACACTCTTGTAATCCCTGTGCTTGGGAGGCCGAGACAGGAGGATTGCGCAGGTTCAAAGCCAGCTTCAGCTGGCTTAAGAGACCCTGTTTCCAAATAAAAAATATAAAATAGGTCTGCAAGTGTAGTCCAGAGGTAGAAGGCTCCTGGGTTCCATCCCCAGTACCACCAAAAAAAAAAAAAAAAAAAATTCTGTAGATGTTATGTCATTACCAAACCATGGCTTTCTTCAATAACAAGCACCGAACAGTTGGAACCCCAGAAAATATCACTAGAAAGGGAGGAAAAATATTCCTTTGATTTTTTTTTAAATGTCTTGGTATCAGTTAGAACTCTGTTGTTTGCAAATTTGGAAATCCATTTTCTGAACTAGCCTAGGAGGAGGACAAAAAGGGATTTATTGGCTCATGCCTGGGAAGTACAGTATGCATCTGGCTCAGAACTAGCTGGATCCTAGAGCTTTCTCCCCCTTCCCCCCAAGCCCTCTGTCTCCGGACTGGGCTACATAACTATGCCTGCAACCTTCCCCGTGCAGGGAAAGATGACCACAACCAGCTTCTTGCTTATGCCCACCTGGCATCTCAAGCAGAAACAGTCTCCCCTGATGCTCCTCCAGAGGAGCCCAAGGAAGGCTGGGATTGGCTGAACCTAGAACCAGTCACCATGAACAGAAGGATGCTATTATCTAGCTACGATTAGATGCTTCCCTCACCTCCAGAGGTGAGAAGAGGGGAAGCTGGAGGAGTCAGAGAGGGCACGATTGGCAGCAGCTATTCTGTGGGATTGTGCCCCACGGGAAAGTGGCACTGGGGTGAAGTTGTGCAGTCCAATGCCATTGATGCCCTTCTGAAGCTGACAGGGAAAGGGCCAGGTAAATTAGCCAGAGCCTGCATCGCACATTTCATAAGACAAAGATCCATCTTAAACACATAAACATCAAAGTGTGTCTCTGATTTTCCCCACACACTGAGGACATCACATATGGGGAGACTTTCAACAAGAGCCACATGTCAGCGCTGAGTTTCCAGACAACATTGGAACTAATTCAAAGTGGCCACTTAACTGCCAAATGCAGCAGGTTCTGCACTTAGGTGAGCTGCCTCACAACACACACACGTGCGCGCGCGCACACACATACACACACACACACACACACACACACACACACACACACACACACACTGCCTTGCTTCTGTTAAGAAGGCAGAAAATGCTGACTTGCCTTTTCCAAAGCCCCTAGGATCAGCCTCCTACAAACATTATCCCCAGATATTTCACTAAAAAAAAAAAAAGAACAAGAACATAATTTAAAATTTTTTATTTTAGCTCTTATGGTTTAATACTTGAAAAGAGACTGAATCTGCAGTGTTGTGCAAATTGCTAGACATCTAGACATGGTAAGTGTTCATCAAAGGTAGTTCTTATTGTGATTATTTCCACAATTTGTCTTTCTTTTAAAGCTCACATTTGTATACACACACACACACACACACACACACACACACGCGCGCGCGCGCGCATGCGCGTGTGTGTGCATGTACACATTATGCAGTGAAACTTAGTTCAAAGGTTTGCTTGAAATATATCAGAAAACACCCCCCTATTTTGATCATGGGTTTTATTTTCTGTATTTGATGACGTTTTGCTTGGGGTCTTTGGGAATTGGGAGGGACTGCCCCTCAGGGTTGGCTAATTCCTGGAGATAACAACTTGCCTGTGGGCACACCTTTCATTTACAGAGCAACCAATCCACAATCCATACCCCCAACCACTTCCTTTAACTCTTATACACCAACCCAGTATTTTCCCCATCCTAAATCACCACTAGGCCAGGGACCAGACAACTAGAAACTACCCCTTTAGCCTAGAGCCCACTGAAATTGTTCAAGCTATCCAATCCTAAACCTGCTTAGACTTGCCTAGCCTGCCTCTCCCATTTTCCCCATGGAAACCACAGGTTTTGAATCTTGCTTTCTTCTCCTCTGTCACCAGACTGAGCCAGGTGATTCCCCATGAGGCTTTGGGTGACTTGGAATGCTGTTCCTCTTGGGAGCTATAAGCCATAAACTCTTCTTTCAAAGCCATTTGTCTCTGCCTGTCATCTTAACTACAGTTGATTCCTACAAATCCCAGATACATTTTAAAACACTCCCATAACCACAAACAATGACAATGAAGAATAATATGCAAAGAAAAAAATACTCTCAAAACTGAAGTCAAAAGAAAAATATGTTGATAAAATTTATCCTCCATTTTTCTTTCTTTGGTTGTGTTCAGAAAAGGGGCTTATCAAAATCCAAACAGATATAGAGAATTTCCATAGAAATACATAACTACCTGTTCTAGGGTTCTTGGCAGGGTTTTAACAAAATTATATTTTAACCTTCATGGAAATAATTTCTAGTATAACATTTAGTAAATCAGTAATCTCATCGAAACACTTTCTAACTTGGAACCATCAATTTTCTATTTCATGTTTTTCATTATTTTCAGAAAAAAGAACATTTTAGTGATTTCTTTTGGTTTTAGTGCAGATTTCAAAACACCCAGCTCTTGGGTCATATGTGACATGCCCATGTATGAAGTTAAGCATCAAAGGAGACCAGAGGATCACGGTTCGCGGACAGCCTCGGCTACTTAGTGAGCACCTCTGCAACTTAGCGAGACCAGGTTTCAAATTAAAGAATAAAAAATAGGGCAGGGGGTGTAGCTTGGAGTTTGAAAGCTCCTGGGTTCCATCCCCAGACCCACAAAAAGAAGACGAAGATGACGATGGAGGAGGAAGAGGAGGAGGAGGAGGAGGAGGAGGAGGAAGGAAGAAGGAAAAGAAGAAGAAGAAGAAGAAGAAGAAGAAGAAGAAGAAGAAGAAGAAGAAGAGGAGGAGGAGGAGGAGGAGGAGGAGGAGCCAAGCTAGAATGGCATTTGGGAGCAAAGGATGAGGAGAGCCAATGTGGTGATGAGCAGCACAGGCCTCTGGGTAGCTCCAGCACACACAGGTAGGGCGGCACTGAGACCATTCCCCGGCCTGGACAGAAAGTGCTACTGCGCAGAGGCTGTGAATGGAGTGGAAACGATTTATAGGCCCAGAAAGACCTGGATGAAATCATCCATTTTTGGAGAAACCATTTGTGCTGGAGCAGTGAGCACTTTCTGGAGAGCTATTTGAGGAGGCAGATATTTAGGTAATATATGGCTGCTTTGCATTTCTACAACACCTTCCATCTAAGAGCTGCAGAGTGTAACACAAACATTAACTAATAAATTAAGCTTCCTGGCACTTCTGCATGATCGATAGATGCAATAGCCATTTTTATAGTGTAGCGAAGGCAGCGCCCTGCTCACCAGAGCTGAAGTCATTTTCCCAAGGTCATGAAGGGGGAAAGATTGGGAAACTTTTTCAACAAAGAGCACCAATTCTCTCCCCACTCGTACTGTGTGCTTTTTCTCACTGAGCACCACAGCAACTTCTTGAAAAGCCTGTTTCCTTCCATGGGTTTTCAGCGGGAATACAGGGGGTGTGGGGCATGCCTTGGTTTCCAGTGATTCACTTTGAGAGGCATCTCTTTAATTTAGCTTGAAGATGATTTAAAACTAGTAAGCCTGAGATCAAAGCCTTAGCTCCTTTTTGGTTTACTCAGAAATTAATTTGTTTGCTAATGCTGGTCTTTATCCTGGGATGACGGTGGCCTTTGGTTCTGGAGTTCTGTGTTCCTGTTACTTAATCCAATTATGCAAAGAACTTACATATTACAAGAATATCAAACACAACATGTCTATGTAGGCATTCTTGTAATTATTTTAATTGCTATTTTAATTTCTGAAAATCCCATAAAATTACCCTTGAAAAGTATGTAACATCTCTAGAAGACAGTGCCAAGTTTCTAACTGAATCTAACTGGTTTGTTGTCTGTTTTTTTTTTTTTTTTAACTTTAGTCAAACATTATTGTATATCTTCCTAAATGTTACTTCTCCCCATTATTGCAAGCTTGGCTTGGTAACAACCTGTACGATGGCAATACTGCCCCCCCATCTCCTCTCTGATAACCACACAGTTTCATCAGATGTATAATAGGAGGGGTGGGGGGAATAGAAGAAAAACCCTAAAAAGAAGGCCAGGCGTGGTGGCGCACGCTTGTAATCCTAGCACTTGGGAGGCTGAGACAGGAAGATCGGATAGGTTTAAAGCCAGCCTCAGCTACTTAGTGATGCTCTCAGCAACTTAGTGAAACCCTGTTTCCAAATAATATATAAAATAGGTCAGGGGGTATAGCCCGGAGGTAGAAAGCCCCTGAGTTCCAACCCCAGTACCACCACACACACACAAAATACCATAAAAAAAAATGGCTGCTTTCATTAGCAACATTATGCCAGTATCTACCTCAGTAGGGATTATCAAACATCTCAGAAGGAAGCAGCTCACTCCTAAGTCACTCATGTTCTTAATTTCCATTTGTTGGATGGAATTGGAGAGCATTACATTAAATGAAATCAGGAGATGCAGAAAGTCAAGGGTCATACGTTTTCTTACATGTGGAAACTAGAAAGAAAAAAGAAAAATCACAGGGAGGATCTCATGAAAACAGAAGGGAGAAGACAAGTAAAGGAAGAGACCTGGGGGAGGAGGCCAGAGGAGAGGGACAAGGAGGTGCTGGAGAATGAAGTTGGCCAGATTATGTTACATGCACATACAGACGTGTCACAAAGAATCTGTTTTCTTTTTTTTATAGGAAGATGTTTTGATGAAATGAGGTAAACACACTTGTCTCTGCTAGCACTCAGCCTGCTTTCGTTGCCAGAGCTGTCCCTCCAGAGCGTCAGTGCTCCCATCGGATAGGACTCACTCAGAACACTAACAAAGCACATTTCCAGGTTGCTTTGCGCTGCTCCACATGCCCGCCCTGTCCTCACAACGCCACCAGTGCGGGCACCGATGGGTGTGGCGAGTGACCTGGTCCTGATGTGGCAGCCCGGAGGACCCTGTCTCCTGGCTTCCAGCCTGAGCCCAGTGCGCTGGTACCGGCTTGAGCATGGAGTCGACCACGGCTGGATGCAAATCCCAGACCTAGGAACCGTTCTTCCAAAGGGAAAAAAAAAATCTGTCACATATTGCCCTGGTCACCTTGACAAGAAGTGGGGTGCTTATCAAAATGAGAGTGAACTTGTTTGTGGGAGAAAGACAATGGATGTTCATAGATTAAGAGAAAATTTTACTCTAAGTGTCTCCAGGACGGCCTTCTAGGAGACTGGTTGAAATCGTCTTCACAGACTTTGTGGCTTTCTTAAAGCACTGTTTTAGCCAGGCATGGTGGCTCATGCTTGTAATTCCAACATTTGGGAGGCAGAGACCAAAGGATTGTGGTTCTCAGAAAGCCTCAGATACTTAGTGAGGCCCTTCACAACTCAGTGAGACCCTGTTTCAAAAAATAAAAAGACTAAGCTGGGTGTGGTGGCGCACGCTTGTAATCCCTGCGCTTGGGAGGCAGAGACAGGAGGATCGCGCAGGTTCAAAGCCAGCCTCTCTGGCTTAAGAGACCCTGTTTCCAAATAAAATATATAAAATAGGTCTGGGAGTGTAGCCCGGAGGTAGAAGGGCTTCCATGAACCCAAGTACCACCACCAAAAAAAACACAACAAACTATATATAATATATATATATATATATGTAATAATTGTATATATATGTAATAAATAAAAATAAAAAAGACTAAAAACTAGGACTGGGGGTGTAGCTTGGAGGTAGAATGCCCCTGGGTTCCACCCCCATTACCACACACACAAAAAAAGCACAGTTTTGTCTATACAGGCATTTGACAGTTCTTGGTCCCCATGAGTTCCTCAGAACTCTCTTGTGTTTCAACACTGATGAACATCTAGGAAGGGTCAAAGGTGTTATGAGAGGAGGTCTTTGGATCTTTCTCATCCCGGTGCTGTTGGAGTGGGAATGACATCATCGCTCAGCGTGGGGCCCTGTGGCTTGGCCCCGGGAGCCTGCCTTCTGCACAGCACGTGGCTAATTTGTCTCCTTCTGAAGGAATAACCCAGGGTCAGCTGAAGTAACGTCCCTGCTGCTCGCATGCTCATTATTAAGGCTTTTAGGAAAAATAGGGGCTCTTCTTTGGGAATTCCTACTGCAGCAATCTTTAAAGCAGCAAGGACAAAAATGCCAGAGAGCATGAAATCTGTCCTGACCTTCCAGGGAATTCATGTTTTGTGGCAGGAAAGAAAGCTGCTCTCTCATAATCTGAACCTCAGCTTGACTGGAATGGGCAGGGTGGAATGGTTTTGTGACAAGGGAAGAAGATTCACACGAGTCAAAGAGCACTTGAATTCCCATTCTGACTTGGATTTCAGGTATGACTTGACAGTGTCGGCGTGATGAAATATGTTTTTCCTCTGTATTATCATTAATGTTGCAAAACATCCGGCAAATTAAATAGACAAAGAATTTACTAAAAGGATTTCATTGCAGACTTTACAGGAGGGCTGGAAAAAGCAAGAAAGTGGGCAGGAACCAGAGAAAACAAGACACAACAGAGCTTTGCACAGCCTAAGAGGCAGCCACAGCACCCCCGGCTGCCCACCGCTCTCCCCCACTCCAGGGCGGTGGGTTCCGCCCAGACCTTCCTGTGTCTTCGGATCCCTCGCGCAAGAGTTAAAGTTGGCGCCATTAGCATCCACGGAAGGTGCTCCAATCGTCTAGTGTCCAGACGCTCTCTTTGCTTCCATCTTGAATTCCTTCAAATTAGAAAAGGGTTTTCCAAGCCGGGCGTGGTGGCGCACGCTTGTAATCCCCGCGCTTGGGAGGCAGAGACAGGAGGATCACGCAGGTTCGAAGCCAGCCGCGCGCACTGGCTTAGGAGACCCTGTTTCCAAAATGAAAATATAAAAATAGGTCTGGGAGTGTAGCCCGGAGGTAGAAGGGCTTCCAGGAACCCCAGTACCACCAAAAAAAAAAAAAAGAAAAGAAAAGGGTTTTCCAGTGCCAAGCATCCTAACACTACAAATGTCTCCTGTAGTGCATTACATCTTTGTCTGACTGCAGAATTTCCACCACACTGTGCATCTCCTGGAGCCCGCCTCCCACATATATGTATATGTGTATTTATTTGTGTGTGTCTACTTATTGTGTACACACACTTACATAATATTTGTGTGTATCACTCTTTTAAAACCTTGTTAATACTGGTTTTATTACAGCCAGTATATATATATATAATGGAGCTTACCACTTTTTGCCAGTTTTAAATGTACAATTCAGCTGCACTAAGTACATTCTCAATTTTGTACACCATCACCATGTTCCAGAGCAGTCTATTTTTGATCAAGTTTTTTTCCTCTGGTCAATGTGGTCAGAGGGGACTGGAGGCAGTTCTGTGGAAATCAGAATGGAAAGTGGCCCATTGTAAGAAACGGAGGTCCAGCCACACCCTCTCATGCCGTCTGTAGCAGCGGACAGATGACATGCCTTATGAGCGTGTAGCTGCTGGTTTGTGTTGAGAAGTAGGCAGTGCCCAGGGGAACTCTTTGGTTCAGATATGGCCAGTTAACTTAGCACTGGCCTCCCTTTCTAGTCCCTATTGGTTATTTCATAAATAACTCTCCAGTGCAAAGTGAAGGAGTTGAATACATCACTAATAAATAAAATAGTCTCCAGTGCATCTTTCTAATAAATACTGGAGTCGTGATAACTAGAGCGTTATTTACTTGACTTGGCATCGTGTTATCTCTAACTACATTCTTGACATATCCATCACACTTATACAGCATCCAAGAAGAAAGCCTCCCTGACTCCCACTCAGTCACAATTCCAATGTCACCGACATTGCCCCACCCCCCACGTTCCGGGACAAAGAGGCGGCCAGGCTGCAAATGACAGCACAGGACTGTGGACAATGGTCACCCACTTGATTCCATTGTTCCTAATCTTTTGGAATTTCCTAAGCTAAATAATTTAGATTCCTGCCATTAATAATGTCTTTTGAGATTATTATGGTTGCTCACATTTCCTGATCACATTAGGCAAGTTATCTCCTAAGGAAGTAGATTTTATAATCCATCAGTTTTTGTATAACCATTTTAAATAGAGAAATAGAGACTGCTGTGAGTGTGAAAGGGCCGTCTCAGAGAGAGAACTCTGATTCAATGGCATTCAAATAATGTAAGGGGGGAAAGGAGGAGTTACACCAAAGGGCTAAGAAGTTTTCACCAGCTGTGGGAGGAAGGGAGAGCTGATGGTCAGCCATGTGAGTTCTCAGAGCCAGATAAATTCCCATTCTGAGTGGAAGGGAGAAATTGAGAAGGGCGAATATGCCAGTGGGCAGAGGGACAGGCTGGAATGGTTTTGTTACAATGAAGGATTCTCACTTGGTGAAAAATAAAAACTGAGTTCCCATTTTCACTTGGAGTTAAGAATGACTTGATGGTGCGGGAATGATGAAACATTTTCTCTCTGTATTATCATTAAGTTGCAAAAGAATTTCTACTCCTTAGTTCAGGCCAGTTTCTTATTGCTCAAGGTTGGTAATTGAATTGATGGTGGGTTCTAATCTAGGATTAAGCACAATCCTTCCCTTGGGGGATGCACCTGTCTCCTGCCATTCAGAAGCAATAAATTAAGCCTTCTCCAAACTCGCTGGTTGATGACAGCATCATCTCCCAGCGTTCTTTTCCTATTTCCGCCTCTGCTGAGAATCAGCTATAAAATTGGCAATTTTAGGGAGCTTTGAAATAGAATCTCTTATGCCTTCTTACTATCTATTTTTCTTCCATGTGAAAAGCTGGTAAACAAAATTACAGAGGGCTTAAGTCACAGATTAAGTCCATTTCTGGTGCTAGTATCTTCCCAAATTGCCTGTCTTCTCCTTTCTAGCCTCGTACTTAGGAAAGTACAGAATTACAACTGGATGAGTTACCATGGCAACCCCTATACACTATCTTTTTAATGTTACAGACCCACAGAGCCTAATCGATTGTAGTGATTTTTATTAATGACTTCTATGTTTTGTATAATAACACATTTTAAAATTAATGAATTATAAACAGAAAAAGGTAGTTAAATTGGTTTTGATTAAAAGATAGCTTACTTAGAGATGCTGCTTCTATCTTTGTCACTCAAACAACAAAGCATTATTTCAACCCAGATTTTTACCCCCAAAACACTGGTGCTCACTTCTGTCATAGGCTTCCATCTTGGGCACCTGGGACAGGATCCTCATCGGTAGAAAAATCTAGTAGTGGCGGCCTTGCCACGTTGATATCAAACTGGCTCTTGTTGGTGTCTCAGGATGCTATTCATGACTAGTGGATAATGAACTATGTCAAGAAAGAGGCTCATTGAAAGGAAAGAAAGGGGGCCTCATGAAAATTAGGAATGAGACCAATGCAGAAGTAGGGATGATTGGGGGAAGAAACAGAGCGAAATAATGTAATGTGCATATATGACTGTACCACTATGAATCTCACTCCCATGTCTAATTAGGATGTACCAATAAAAGAAAAAGAAGGCTGATCGTTGGAGTGTTTAATATGTTTTCATGAGAGAGACATTGGGGATAATGCACAAACCTCTCCCACTCTGTTTGTACTTTCTTTGCAAACATGTTTGCTTGTTAGTTACATGGAAAGTGCTTGGAACAGTGCCTGGCGCTTTGTAAACAATAAGTTCTCATCACGACTGTTTGCTTTTTAATGATGATTCTCAGAACGGAAGGTGGGAGCGCCTCAGCCTCTCACCCTGCGGGGTGGGACATGTGCGATTCTCACCACGCTGTCACATCTTACTCTCGGCTTTCTCTGCTGTGAGTTCCTGACTCGAGTGTCCCACAGGGTCCCTCACCATTAAGCTTGTATGGTTTGAAAGAGATTTCTGTTTCAAGGAAATATAAGAAAAACAATTTTATAACATTTGGAGTGGCAATCTTATTTAGTGGTTAATGGGAATATCATTTGGGCCATGCAGGTCAGTCACTAATCTATAAAGAAGTTGTGTCAAGCCTGGTGCAGTGGTGCTTACCTATAACCCCAGTATTTGGAAGACTGATAAGAGGATCACAGTTTCGAGGCCAATGCACAGTAACTTAGGGAAACTCTGTAGAATACTCCTGGGTTCGATTCCTCGACACACACACACACACACACACACACACACACACACACACAGCATCTGTCTTTGCTAGTTCTCTCTAATACATATGACTTTCCCCAATACCTCCAGCCAAAATCAACTTGGAGTGGGAATGTGCGTTACTGGAGGATTGAGATATCGTGGTGTGTGGGGGGGGGTCTGAAAGATCAAACAATTTTGAAAAGGCCATTAGTCTAGGAGGAATAAAAATTAAAACAACCCATGATGGGCACAGACTTAGCCATCTCCATGAAGGACAAATGGGATGAAGCTCCTGAGCACGGATGCCATGACCTGCAGCTGCCTGGGGCACAGTCTCTCTGCCCCCGCACTCTCTCGCTCCCAGTGCTTCCTCCACCCCTGACACCTCACAAACACCCCATCTTCTTTTTTCAAGAGAGTCCTACCCTTCCCCAAAGAGAGGAGATATTCCTAGTCCCTTCCTCTGGCGCTCAGTTGGACACCTGGGCATTTCCATCGGTCTTCATTTATATTTCCTCTTCTTGGGTATTGTAAACTCTGGAGGAAGATAGCGATAGATGCTATGTGTTGGATGAATTGGGACCTACAATCCCAGACCAGTCATCTCCTGTAGGTAGAACATTAGTTTTGTCTTGGAGTCTGTAGCCTAATTTTACCTTGAGGAAAGAATATGTCTTCTTCTGTTACATGACTTTGGTCTTTTTCTTCTGATATAACAGGTCCCACCACTTGTCTCTTTTCTACTCCTGAGCCCCGCTGCCCCCTTATAGAAACTACTTAATGATTGTTCTTTTTCTTCCTGAATAGGATGGGGCTTGTGTTAACATACTACTTCAAATCACTGGATCCCTTAGGGATGGTCCTGGTGTGTGGGAGAGGTGGTAAAAGGATTCAAGAAAGAGATTGCCAATCAATCCCATCACAGGGCAGGATAGAAAAAGTACCTTTTTGGTTTCTGGTTGGGAAGAAAAAGGAGGTTTTTAGACTCCATGTACAATAAGGGACTCTGGGATGTAAGACTATGTTCAATGAATCTTTCCTCTTGATATTGACTTATATTCTTTTATTTATTTTTTCTCTACTGGGGATGGAACCCTGGAGCATCCTACCTCTGAGCTACACCTCCAGCCCTATATTTTATTCTTTATTTTGAAACAGGGTCTCACTGAGTTGCAGAGGGCCTCACTAAGTAGCTGAGGCTGTCTGCAAACTGGGATCCTTCTGTCTCAGCCTCCCCAGTGCTGGGATTACAAGTGTGTGCCACCACACCTAGCTTGGCCTACCTTCTTAACATTTCATTTCTCCTTAGCTTCTCCAGAAAAGAGAGTAGAAAAACAAGAGTATGATAATGGGTTTTTCACTGACTTTGTTTTTAAAACAATGGCATGTCTACTGTACTAAAAGCTTTTGATACACACTAATGGCTTATCATGGTAATAAACATAATGCACTTTAAATTTTCCCCACTGTTATGCTCATCTTCATTTTAGACTTGCATAGTGTTTAACAGAATAAACAGAATGATGTTTAACTCACTTAGGACATACAAGCCCATAAAGAAAGCTCTGAAGTGTCGCTGATTTGCTTGTGTGAAGGCTGGATACATGAGAAAACACCTATCATTTATCAAATATATTCCATCTGTGGCCTGATCTATGTCTCAGCAGTTACCAGAGAGTGCTATCCATTGTGCCTCTGACTTTGGCTCTAGGAAATTGCTTTAGTTAGCTTTTTGTTGTTGTTGCTCTGACCAAAATATCTGACAAAAACAACTTAGAGGAGGAAAAGCTTCTTTGGTTCACAGTTTCAGAGGTTCAGTCCATGGGTGGCTGGCTCCATTGCTTTGGGCCTGAAGCAAGGCCAAACATCATGGTGGAAGGGTGTGGCAGAGAAAAGTTGCTCACCTCATGGTAGCCAGGAAGAAGAGAAAAATAGGAAGAGGCTAGGGGCAGAGACAGACCTCAAGGCCATGGCACCAGGGACCTCCCTCCCCTAGCCACACACTACCTGCCTATAGTTACCACCCAATAGTCCATTCAAGTTTCTTTCTTTCTTTCTTTTTCTTTCTTTCTTTCTTTCTTTCTTTCTTTCTTTTTTTTTTTTTTTTTTTTTGCAGTACTAGGGATGGAACCCAGGGGCATTCTACCTCTGAGCTACACCCCCAGCTCTATTTTTTATTCTTTATTTTGAAACAGGGTCTCACTGTGTTGCAAAGGGCCTAAGTAGTAGCTGAGGCTGTCTGTGAACCACAATCCTCCTGTCTCAGCCTCCCAAATGCTAGGATTACAAGCGTGTGCCACCACGTCTGGGTTCCATTAAAGTTATTAGTCCATCACTGATGAGTTTAGGGCCCTGATCCAGTTATTTCACTTCTGAACACTTCTTCATTACTAACACATGAGCTTTTCTGGGAACACAGTCCAAATCCAAACCATAAGAGAAAGGTACCAAATAGAGGTACCCAGACTCTATCATTGTAGAATCCTGCCATCAAAGCTGACTGTATGGGTAGCTGTGTTGCATCCTATATGGAACTAGTGCTATATGCAAATAATGTGAACGAATAAAGAAAGACAATTACACAAGGAATCTAAATGCCACCCTATCTCTGCCTCCCTGCTCAGCACATCTGTTCTTATTGATGAATCGCCTTGACAGGCTCCATCCCAGCCTGGTGCACAGATCTTCACAACCACAGCCACATCTACGTGGGGGAAGGCAATTTCATCATGACGCCCTGTCACCCCAGGCCTCGGTGTGAGGGAGAAGCAATGAGATGAGAATCCATGACTCAGCCTACCAGACCTTCCTCTCTGAGATCCGTTCCACATGGAAACTCAACTGGGGCCAGGAAGGAGCCATCAGCTCCCTAGAGCAGCATCAATTCAGAGCCAAGTAGCAAAAGGGCTGGCAGCTCCAATGAGAAAATGAGCGGCAGATGAAGCCATTTTGTCCCTTAATTAACATCACAGCTGTAAGCAATATCTCCCCACCTCGACAATCTTCCCAGAGACTCTGGTGGGTTCTACCTGCCCTTGTTGACTATTTGCACTATGTGCTTCAAAGAACTGACAACAGATGACTTTATCCCCAGACACAAAGCATGTTTTATTCCACATATTCATTTTAAAAGAATTTTTAAAGCCTTGTATAGGCCAGATGTTTTGCAGATACAGAATCTTCTAGTACTGAACTATTTTCAAGAATTTTTTTTACTCTACCACGTCATGATAAGAAAGATCATGGAAAAATTGTGGTTTGGTGGCTTAAAATTTTTTTGGTTTCTCCTAATTTGTTTACTTTTTTAATGAAAGCTGTAAATGGTGGTACCTATATACTGAACAGAACTATATTTTGACATCTACATGAGCTTGATTATACTAGTCCAGAGGCCAGAAATCAGCTGAATTGCAGATTACCAAACTCTTGGTTAGAGTTTGGAGAAAATTTTGTAAGGGTAGCTTACAGTTAAAATTGCATATATGTGGAAGTAGAGGTTGAGACAGGAGGATTACAGGTTTGAGGCTAGCCTCAGGAACTTAGTGAGACTCTGTTTTAAAATAAAAAAGGTTATAGGTATAGAACAGGGGTAGAATATCTCTGGGTTCAATCCTCAGCACTAAAAAGTACAGAATTATACATGTATATATTCATTAGTTATATTACATATAATATGCAGAATGCAGGTAACTGTGTATAAGGCTCCTCACCAAGTTGGCATGTGACAGGATTTGAATCTGATGAATAATTCAAGAAAATATGTAATATCTGATGAGGTCAGACCTGATTCTTGTGGTTAAGGAGTATCAGGAGTTCATGGAAGATAATATCAAGTGTTGCCAAGAGTGGCCGGCAGAAGCAAACACCAAAAGAGACAGTATTCGATAATACGTCCGAAATAGTGAAAACATTCTTTCATCACCTGAAGGAAAATCAAGTGAAATCAGCCACAGATGTGTTTTTTGGGTGGGTTTTTGGCTTTTCTTCTATAAGCTCTAAATTGGCCAGGCCTCAAGCCCCTCAACTTGCTCTTAAGGATGGCCAGAGAGGTTGCCTGGCTCATGACGAATTTGGTCCTAAGAGCCTCTACACCCTTCTCCACCAGACTGAGTTTCAGAAAGGCAAAAATAATCCACCTATAGTCTGGAGCTCAGAAAGTATCCATCCTGCAGCTTGAGGCCACTGCAGAGGGGATCAGGAAGGTGAAAGAGAGATTTGTAATTGCAAATAGAAGACTCCAAACACTTTAAAATAAAGAAAGAGTTTGGGAGGAGCCTGTGGGATGATGGCCCCCAAATAAAATAAATTTCCCCCATAAGGCAACAGGTATAGTAACAGCCAACATCCATGGGACTCTTTCCAAGTGTCCAACACAGGATGGTCTCACCATCCCCACAGCAAAGGTGGAGGAGGTAAGTACTGTACAAGCCTTCATTTTGCCTTTGTGGCAACCAAGAGACAGACGGATAAAGCACCTTGCCCATGTTATATTATTAGTGAGAGGCAGAGCTCACAATAACAAATGGCTGAATTCTAGAAGAGAGCTATTAACACCTCAGTAAAGTGCCTTTGTATACATAAGAGTAGCTCCTAAGCTCTTGCCATGACTGTCTGGCTACAGATCTCCCTATTCCAAGCACTTCTGAATCACTCCATAGCAGAGTCACCTGCAACTAACCACAGCACCTGGAGGAAATGCCAGACCCTGACAGCCCAGGGGGCTACTCCACGGAACCCAAAAGGGCCCTCAAAGGCCTGTGTGCTGAAGGCTTAGTCCCCGGGGAGGCAGCATTGGGAGGCAGTGGAAGTGTTAAGAGGTGGGGTCTACTGAGAGGTCTTCTAGTCTTTGGGGGTGTGCCCTTGAAAAGGATAGTGGGCCCCTGCCCCTTTCTCTTTATGCTTTGCTTCCTGTCTGCCATATGGTGAGCATCTTTGCTCTACCACCACTGCCTACCATGATGTGCTACCTTGTCACAGCCCAAGAAACGGGGCCAACTGATCATGGATTGAAACTAAAACTGTGAGTCAAAATAAAACTTTTCTCTCTATATCCTTTCTTTTGATGTTACTGGGAATCGACTCAGTAGCATTCTACCTCCAAACTACACCCCTAGCCCTACTTTTGTATTTTTGTTATTTTTATTTTGAAACAGGGTTTCTCTAGGTTGATGAGAGCCTCACTACTCTCTGAGGCTGTCCTTGAATCTGCGATCCTCATCTCAGCCTCCCTTAGAGTGGGATTACCACTGTGCGCCACCATGCCTGGAAATCTTTTCTCTTTTTAAGGTGACTTATATTGGGTATTTGTTACAGTAATGGAAAACTAACACACCCACTCTCCTTCCTGAATGAACTATTTACATCTCCAAACTGGTCCTTCTCTAATGCCTCTGCCTCTTGCCTTTGCAGGCGCCACAGAGTCTAGTCCTTCCAGGACCGCTTTATGCCTTACTCTTCACCTGTCAGTTCTAGCCCTGCTCTAAGACCCCTGGAATTTTTCTTGACCAATTCAATGCCAGAAATAACTACTGGTTTTTCAGTGCTGTACACATTGATCCACTCAGCCAACAAATAGTTATCAATATATTATAAATAAATTTAGCAACAAGGAAATGTTTGGTTCACATTACTAGGAGTTCACAGGGAGGGTCAGCATTTAAGTCATTTAGTCTAGAAGCTTTGGTGCTTTGGTTTTATTTTTTTTATTTTTATTTTTATTTTGTGGTACTGGGGTTCCTGGAAACCCTTCTACCTCCAGGCTACACTCCCAGACCTATTTTTATACTGTTTTATTTGGAAACAGGGTCTCTTAAGCCAACGTGCACGCAGCTGGCTTCGAACCTGTGTGATCCTCCTGGCTCCGCCTCCCAAGCGCCAAGTGTGCGCCACCACGCCCAACTTTTTAAAAAATTTTATTGGTGCATTGTATGTATACATCATAATGAAGCAAAAAACTTGTGTAGACATAAGTGCACATATCACCCAGCCGGCCCCCTCCCAGTCCCCACCACACTCCCTCCCCACCCCTCCCTCTCATGCTTGGCTTAGTGGTTGACTATGATATAAATAAATACATCGTGTACTTTAAAGTTTCCTTCTCCTCCCCTCCCATCCCCACAGTTAGGATGCCTTATTTGCTCCTCTATAGTCTCTCCTTTTTCACCTGGAGTTCCTCCTATGACCCCTTTCACCTTAGTTTTCACATATTAGGGGAAGCATCTGATTCCTTACTTTTTGTGACTGACTAATCTCGCTTAGCATAATGTCCTCAAGATCCATCCATTTCCCTGAAAATGCTGCAATTGTATTTTTTTAATGGCTGAGTAAAATTCCATTGTGTACGTATCCCACAGTTTTGTAATCCATTCATCTTTTGATGGACATCTTGCATTAGGTAACTTCAGAAGTTCCACACTGGAATTAAAGGGCTCTGCTACTTGCTGACCACACCCTGATGAATGGTTTTATTTTTCCGACATATCCATTTTAAATGATTATTTTAATGAATTCTCAACTCTTCCACCTTTCTATTTTGGGATAGAGTCAATCCTGGTAGCAGGAGGTAGAACTTTATGGGCGCCTCCAGTGGGCTTCTTGTCCATCTGATTTGCAGGCTGTGCCTGGTCCTGATAAGTCACCAGGAAGTTACACAATGCATACTCTCCCATCAATCCTGGCTTTTAGTAAATGATGATTCAAGGGATCAAAGATGTCATCCATCTACTTGTAAAACTGATATTCAAAAGCCAGGCATGGTGAAGCACACTTGTAATCACAGCACTTGGGAAGCTGAGACAGGAGGATCGCACAGGTTCGAAGCCAGCCTCAGCTACTTAGTGAGGCTCTCAGCAACTTAGTGAGACCCTGTTTCCAAATAAAATATAAAATAGGTCTGGGAGTAAAGCCTGGAGGTAGGAAGCCTCTGGGTTTCACCCCCAGTAACACACACACACACACACACACACACACACACACACACACACACAACTGATATTCAAAGCTGGATCACCCTACAAAATCAGTGCATTTCTATATGCCATGCCTACTCTTGCCTTAGTAATCTGTAGTGTGGAGACTGGTTTCTACCTTCTGATGACTTGTGTTCCAGCGGCTTGTTATTGAGTAGAGACCTGTGCTCCTGGATCCTCCACAGAATGTGCTTGGAACTCTGCACAAACACTGATACTTCCTAGTGGTTTCTAGGGAGAACCATTTAGCGTGGGCTTATTTATTCAACTTGTTATCATGCTCCTATAGTTAGGAGGCATGTATAAAAGGTAGATTCTAATATTACACTGAAAGAAGACACTAAAAGTGCTGGAGCCAGATACCAGGTGTTTGAATAGCTTAGTCTTATTTTTTAAACATGCTCGCTTTGTAAATACCTGATCCTTAAAGCCAGAGATCCTGTGATTCTGTTCTCCCTTCTCTGTCTCAGGGGGACACTTCTGTAGAGACATATTTCAGAGAGGGACACTCAGGTGTTGGGAAGCAAGTGATGAATGATCAGACATTATTTGGGCAATGCGGGTTTCAGACAGGGTTGCAAGGGAATATATTTTTGGATGCTGGTATTTAACTCAGAGATTGTCTATACAGTAAATCAGGAAGGCCAATAATACAGTAGATAGGGGGATGTTTTATGTATGGTTCTGAAAATGTGCAGGGGCTGCCTTAGTGGAAGGGGTATGGATTTATGTTTCCACCCTTGCCAGTGGTGGCAGCTAATATGTAGTGTGGTTCTTTATCTACACCTGAGAATGTTCATTTTGGGGTTCATCTCAAAGTAAAGAAAACATGTAAGGCAAACTTTGGACTTTTGGGCATTAAGAAATGCAATCTGTGTGGCAATTATATAGCTTTTAGAGGATGGGGAAAGAGCTTAATACAGAACACTTGCTTGTAGTCTTTTGAAAACTCTGTTTCCTGATGCAATATCACAAAGCATGAGTAGTGGAGGGTTTCGTTTTGTTTTGTTCTTTTTTTAGTCCCCAATGGAACTCCCATGTTATCACCGGGGAGGGCTGACATCCAGTAGGCCTGTGACTGGAACCACAAAAAATATTTTAATTTCAATTTATTTTAAAATCAGAAGAATGAAGCCGGGCATGGTGGCGCACACTTGTAATTCCAGCGCTTGGGAGGCTGAGACAGGAGGATCACACAGGTTCGAAGCCAACCTTAGCTACTTAGTGAGGCTCTCAGCAACTTAGAGAGACCCTGTTTCAAAAAATAAAGCATAAAATAGGTCTGGGAGTATAGCCCAGAGGTAGAAAAGCCCCTGGGCTCCACCCCCAGTACCACCAAATAAAATAAAATAAAATCAGAAGAATGAATAGAAAAATAACAAATACACAGTGATGATCTAGTATAGATTCTTTATACCAATGATGTTATAAAATATTGTAGATATATTTTTAACTGTAGGAAGAAGCCCACAGAAGCTAAAGCACCCAAGGTCCATCACAGTTTGGAGTGCCAACTTGTAGGTAACACTAAGCTTAAAATTTAACTTCATGTCTTCTCTCCAGATGGAACCAGAGGCTGCCTGTGGCATCAGATGTTTGATGAGGATGAACCATTGCTGGTCTGTTGTCGCGTCCCTAGGGCTCTGACCAGCAGAGCCTAGGGAAGAAACACACGAACGCCGACTCTGTTGATGAAGCTCCTTCCTCTTTAATGCTCTCTCAACGCCCTCTCAGGTAAAAACAACATCAGTCTTCTATCTCCTCCCTCATCACTCCACCAACCCTCCTCTGTGGCACTCTACGTCTCTGCTGCAGCACACACCGGTCACAGTGGTGGCTTTGTGAACATGTCCGTCCCAGCTCGGAGCCCAGAGCAGTCCGCCAAGGAACTGCTCTTCCTGTCCACCAACCCTCTTCGCTGCGTCCGCTAGGGCATGCGCGCTTTTTAACCTTCTCCTGGGCGGGCAGGTGGTAGCACGAGGCGCTGCGTCACTAATCATCCGTAAGGCGCCTGATAGGGCTCACTGCGCAGGCTCAGGGCACCGCCAGCCTCGTGAGCCTCGTGACTTGGCTGCAAGCCTAGGCGCCATCTTGAGTCCACGCTGGCAACAAGCCTGGGTGCCACCTCGGTCCTGCCGAGTGGGCCCCAACAGTCTGTAACTCCAATGAACCTTGGGGAGGGGTTGAAGGTTATCTAGGGACAGCTCTCCTCACTCCTCCAACTCAGCTCCCACCCCCTTGATTCTCTCTGTACCCCACCTCCACCCAGGCACTCACTGAGCTTTCAGATGCTGCCTCTGGGCCTCTCTCCAGCCTAGTAGCTTCCTTTGATGATTGTAACAGAGTACCAAAACTGAGGGGCTTACACGGAGCAATTTGCTCTCCATCTGTCCTAGAGACTAGAAGCCCACATCAAAGTGCTGGCAGGGTTAATCTCTTCCCTCTACTGTAGCTTTTACTGGGTTTCTGCTCATCTTTGACATCATTTGTGCTATGATTTGGATCTAGAATAGCCCACCACCCCAAAAGCTCAAAAACAGATCCCCAGTGAAGCAAGGTTCAGAGGTGGGTCATGGCTGGAGGAGTGGGTCATTGGGATGGTGGCCTTAAGGACCAAAGCTGTCCTTGCTGCTTCCTCTTACTCTCTCTGATTCTGGCTGTCATGAGCTGAGAGTAGCTTTCTCCCTCCATACCCTGCTACCAGGATGCTTCTGCCTTGGGCCTGGGCAACTGTGGACTGAAGCCCTGAAACCATGAGCCCAAATGCACCTTTCCTCCTTTACAGTGTTCTTATCAGGTATTTTGGTCACAACCAAAATCTAACTATCCACCTTGGCTTGTAGAAGCATCATTCTGATCCTTTGTCTTCACATGGCTTTCTGTCTGTGAATAGAGCCTGCTTATAACCAGTTCCCCTATTATAAGGATACATATCATGTGGAGTTAGGGGCCACTCCACTAAGACCTCCTGCTGTGGTCTGAATATGGTGGTCCTCTCTGAAACTTACATTGTAATCAGAGCACCATGGTGACAGGGTTGGGAGGCACTGTTGGCAGGGCTGGTCTTTAAGAGATGCTTAGGTCATTAAGGGGGATTTCTGCCTTTCTTCTAGGAGTGGGTTACTTCCTGGGGGAATGAGCAAGTCAAGTGGTAAGAGAGGGCTATTGTTAAACACACTGCCCCATGTGCTTTGACTCTCCCACACGCTCTTGCCTGCCCTTACACTTTTCTGCCAGGAGATGAAGCAGCCCAAGCCCCCAGCACCATGCTCTTGGACTCCCTGGCCTCCAGGGCCATGAGCCAATAAACTCTTCTCTTTATAAAGTATCTAGTCTGTGCTATTTTGTTATAGCGACAGTAAACAGACTGAGACCCCTCCTCCTAAGTAGTTCTACCTGGCCCGTCCAAATAAAGTCATATGTATAGGTACTGAGAGATGGGAGTATAGCACTGAATCCTTGAGGGGGACATAGTTCAACCCATAATACTGGTTCACACTGACCCTGTGATCATCATGTGGGCACTGAGTGTGAGCTCCCCCGCCTGATGTTCCAGAAAGCAGTTCTGCAAGGACCTTCTGTCCGTATCCCATTTCACTCTTCTCTCAACATCCATCCCAAGAGAGGTATACACACTTTCACTTGCAGGAGTGTGATCAGGGATTCCTGTGCCCAGTGTCAGCTGGGAAAGGGGGGATTTCCACCATGCTTGTCTGTAACCCAAAGCCTGCTGCGCAGCAAGCAGGGGTGAAGAGTGGGTAGAGGAGATAAGGTGAAGCCAAAGGTTGCCAGGCGTGAGAACAGAGGGGGAGGTGGTAGACAGGCAGGACCAGAGCCAGCGGGCTTTATCTGATTGTCTCCATGTCAACTACCCACCACGCTACTCATTAGCAGGGTGAGGATTCAACTCAGGCCAGGGTCAGAGCACAGATGCTGTGTTGGGAGAGTGGGTGTGGGTGTGGGTGTGGGGAGGGAGACAGGGGCTTGTCGGTCTGGCATTGAGCCCAGGATGTGTGGGAAGCACAGAATAGATCTGCAAAGCCACTGTGGGATTTAACTAGTTTACTTCATCAGCAGTGCAAGCCCTTAAGGCTCAACTTGTCTTGGTACCAATATCACAAAGATTAGGAGTGGGTGCAGTGGAAAAAGAATACACGTGGGAGTTAGCCAGACCTGCATTTAAATTCCAAATTCTGAGTCCACTTGGTCTGAAGCAAATCTCTTTATCTCCCTGGCCCCAAGTTCCCATCTATAAAATGGGAATAATAACAACAACAATAACACTTGTACCAACCAAGTGATGGCATCATTCAGACTGTGCATGAAGCCAACACCATATATTAAACTCCCAGAAGCTGTTTTTTAATGGGCTTAAAATGGACACACAAGGTCTCAAGTATTGTCCCTGAGTTAAAAGTCTTATAAAACAAGCGCCATTGTTTTTTCTTTAGTGGATATAGGTAGAGGAGTAAGAATTGTGCTGGACAGTTTGCTCTTAATTATTATTGAAGGGGTGGCTGCCCAATTAAGGTCTTGGCACTTGACCTCTCTTTTGTCCTGCATTAGAAAGGGAAGTAGAATGGGAATGATGATAATAAACATATATCTGGTGCTTTCCAAGTGCCGAGTCCCCTTCTTTATGTTTGTGCATGTTACCTGCTATGGAAAGGGAATGATAATAATAAACACATATCTGGTGCTTTCCAAGTGCCGAGTCCCCTTCTTTATGCTTGTGCATGTTACCTGCTATGGAAAGGGAATGATAATAATAAACACATATCTGGTGCTTTCCAAGTGCCGAGTCCCCTTCTTTATGTTTGTGCATGTTACCTGCTATGGTTTGGGTTTGGAATGTCCCCCAAAGTTTCATGTGTTGAAAGCACATTCCCAGAGCAACAATATTCAGAAGTGAAATAATTGGATCAGTGCACTAATCTCATTAGTAGATAAGCCCACTGAAGGATTAACAATTTGAATAGGTGGAAATTTAAACAAGTGTGATACTGGGTGGAGGAGGTAAATCACTGGAGGTGTGACATTGGGGACTATATATCTGTCCCAGGTTTCTCTCTGTCTGTCTGTCTGTCTCTCTTTCTGTCTCTTTTTGCTTCCTTCCTCTCTCTGTCTCTCTCCCTCTTTCTTCCTCTTTGTCTGTCTCTTTTCCTCTCTTTCTTCCTCTCTCTCTCTCTGTCTCTTTCTTTTCCTCTCTTTCTTCCTCTCTCTCTCTCTCTCTCTCTCTCTCTCTCTCTCTCTCTCTCTCTTACTACTACTACTACTACTACTACTACTACTACTACTACTATGATGTCTACTTTGGAGCCAGCCAACTATGAACTGCTCCCCTGAAACATAAGCACAAATAAACTTTCCCTTCTCTGTGTTGTTTGCCTGATTAAAACATCACCTTATTATTATTATTATTATTTTGGTGGTACTGGGGTTCCTGGAAGCCCTTCTACCTCTGGGCTACACTCCCAGACCTATTTTTATATTTTTTAAATTTGGAAACAGGGTCTCCTAAGCCAGTGCGTGTGGCTGGCTTCGAACCTGTCTCTGCCTCCCAAGTGCAGGGATTACAAGCGTGCGCCACCACGCCCGGCTAAAACATCACCTTATTTAACACTTACAACAACCTCATCATTTTTTCCAGGCTAAGGAGCAAGAGCATAAATGGTAAGTTTTGGTTTCTCTGAGTACCTGATCCTTGCCCCTGCACTCTACTGCCTCGTTATTCTGTTCCTCATACGCTGTGACTCTGCCAATGTAGTGTGTGTGCACGCGTGTGTGTGCATGTGTTTCTTCATTGGGATTCTGAGAGTACCTCAGCCTTACCTCCCAGCCCAGCTGTTGTGTAGGAGACAGGGGTGAATTGCTTCCTTTTAGTTGTTCTTTTCTGCTTTTTGCAGAACTTATTGTCCCTTAAAGGAAATATAAATATAAATATATATATGGTACTGGGGCTAAACCCTTCTAATTCCAGGCTACACTCCCAGACCTATTTTATGTTTTTATTTGGAAACAGGGTCTCTGAAGCCAGCAAGGCTGGCTTTGAACCTGCACGATCCTCCTGTCTCTGCCTCCCAAGTGTGGGGATTACAAGTGTGCGCCACCATGCCCAGCATCCCTTAAAGGATATTAAAATAAGAAATGAATAAAGACGGGTTTCAAAACAAAAACTGTAGCTATAACAACTCTCATATTATGCATTTAAAAAAATAAGTCCTCCTAGTCGTAAGCTCCTTGGTACAGTCCTCTCTCCCTAGAATACAGTGTCACATCATTCGTTTCTCACCTGTGGCATGGCCATTTGCTAAAATAACCCCCTTCCTTTTTCTGTATTACAATGGCATATAAACTCTGTCAACTATTAAGTAGCTTTAAAATGATTATTTAAAAAGTGTTAGTTAAATGCATAACAATGTGAAAAATGTTTACACTACAATGTTGAGTGAAACAATTCTGCATTTGTGTAAAACAGGTATGCATGAGAACAAGGCCTGGAAGGACAAGAAAAAGGGAAATTATTTCTGAAAACTGAAGACTTCTTTTTTAAAGTTTCACAGTTACTTTTTAAAATGAAAATAGAGCAAGATATTTACTTAGGAAGTTTATTGCCATCAATTACAAACATTATGCATACCTATTAGCTCCATTTTTTGAAGCTAGAAAAGCCTTAAGATGGATAAAAAATAGTTATTAAAATGACAGATTATACTGGGTGTTGGAAAACTTATCATAGGATGGATAATGAGCTTTCCTTATCCTGTTTGAAATTCTTAAGAGGTTGAAGAAATCATGAAGCGGGAGGAGATGAAAATGAAGAGATGATCTTTACAATGTCATCTTGTACTTTGCGTAGAGAATAAATGAGCAGCAACAGATCCTTTTGGGAAAAGAGGCGGGACATAAATAACAAAACATGGATTAAATGAAATATTACTTAAGCAGTCTCCCTACATACATTTTTTCAGTGAGCCTGAAATCCATTAGATGTTGTTTAGTTCCTCATTCTCTTCACTAAGGTAAAGTCTTATTGGTCCTTGTTGCTTTGTTCTGCCTTGAGTTTACTCATTGAATCATTTGTCAACTTCGGGCACTTGGGGTTTGTTGGGGTGAAATGAATTTTTTATAATTCAGTATTGTTTATCAACACATTTTTTTTTATGGTACTGGGGTGAAACCCAGAGGCTTTCTACTTCTGAGCTATACTCCCAGACCTATGTTTTTTTATACTTTATTTGGAAACAGGGTCTCACTAAGTTGCTGAGAGCCTCACTAAGTAGCTGAGGCTGGCTTCGAACCTGTGCTATCCTCCTGTCTCAGCCTCCCAAGCGCAGGGATTACAAGCGCGCGCCACCACGCTCGGCTTATTAACACATATTTTAAAGGTGTATATTGCACATTAAATCAGTCATTGGTTTAAAAACAAAAGACAAAGGCCCATGCCATTGTGCAACTTTTTTTTTTTTTTTTTGGTGGTACTGGGGATGGAACCCAGGGGCCCTCTACCTCTGGGCTACACTCCCAGACCTATTTTATATTTTATATTTTATTTGGAGACAGGGTCTCTTAAGCCAGCTGAGGCTGGTTTCGAACCTGCACGATCCTCCTGTCTCAGCCTCCCAAGCACAGGGATTACAAGCATGCGCCACCACGCCCAGCTGTGCAACTCTCTTTTGCTCTGATGGTCTGGTCTGCTTAGATTCTATACATCCTTAGAATAGATGTATTTGAAGGGTTAGAGAAATTAATCAACTCCATTTCAAAATGGAGGCTTCATTCCACAGGAAGTGCAGGTCATTAGCAAATGCTAATTTCCCCAAATTTAAAGTGCTGTAACATTAGAAGGAAAATATAAACAAAATGACTTGGAGTACGTTCAGTCCAATGCCAAATTTAATTCAAGGTAACCCCATCATTGAGGTTACAACTACACAAATATATTTCTGATGTTTGGAAGTCAAATTCAGACATATTGTTGATCATTTTTATTGACAGTCCCTGGAAACGGTAATGCTTTTTGAGTCTCCTTAAAGACTTTGATGCTAACGCGGTCCCTTGGAAAAACCAGTGCAAATGATGTGTGTTAGTGAAATACAAGGGCAAAGGAGAGAAAGAAGTTGCTGGCAAGAACCAAAATGAGGCTATTTTTCCAGAATATCTTGTTCCTTAATAAAAAAAAAAAAAAAAAAAGATTCCAGAAGATTGTGGGCAGGACCCAGGTTCCAGTAGATAAGAAAAATAATCAGTTTGGAAAGCTAATGAAATTTCTATAGATCTTATCACTAGCTGACACGTGCCACTGCTTTGGTCCTCAAGGTGTTGCCCTGGGGAGCGCATGGATATCCATCTCAGCATCACCTGGAGGTCTGTTACAAACACAGCTGTGCTATGAGCTCCGTGTACAGATTTTGCCTGTTTGCTCTCTTGTATCACCCTTGTATCGGTAATAGTGCCTGGCACACATCATTCCTGGAAGAATGAATTTCCTAAAACCCAATATCACAGAATTAAAATCTCTAAAGGCAGGTCCCAGGAGTCTGTACCTTAACAGAATCCCCAAGTAGCTCGCTGGCATAATTGTGAGAACGATGGCCTCACCATGCATAGGCACTGGCCAATAACTACCCTGTTAGCTTGAATGGTCCCACAAGAACGCACCACAAAATTCAGAGGTCTAGAGGTGAAAGAACAACCATGCCTTGTTCCTACACCAACAATAACAATTCTCCCTTTGTATGTGTGTGTGTGTGTGTGTGTGTGTGTGTGTGTGTGTGTGTTGTTACTGGGGTTGGAACCCAGGGGCATTCTACCTCCGAGCTACACCCCAAGCCCTATTTTTTTATCCTTTATTTTTGAAACAGGGTCTCATTGAGTTGCAAAGAGCCTCACTAATTAGTAGCTGAGGCTGGCCATGAACCACGATCCTATCTCAGCTTCCTGAATGCTGGGACTACAAGCATGCGCCACCACACCCAGTTCCCTTGGTTTTGTATAAGACACTAATACCCTATCTCTAAGTGTTAGGTTAGACAGTTAATACTTATTCTCATTTTTCTTTCTTTCTTCTTTTTTTTTCTTTTTTTAAATTTAATTTTATTTGTGTGTGTGTGTGTGTGTGTGTGTGTGTGTGGTCCCAGGGATTGAACCCAGGGGCATTCTACCTCCAAGTTACACCCCTAGCCCTATTTTTTATTCTTTATTTTGAAACAGGGTCTCATTGAGTTGCAAAGGGCCTCACCAAGTAGCTGAGGCTGGCCTCGAACTGAGATCCTCCTCAGGATCTCAGCCTCCCGAATGCTGGGATCACAAGCGTACGCCACCACGCCCGGTTCACTTATTCCCAGTCTCAAGTGGAGAAACATGACAAGTGTGAGGTCAGATAACTAACAAAATAAGAATCAAAGCCTACTCCATCAGGCCGTGGATAGAATGGAAAATGGTTTAGCTCCTTGGGCAAAAGGTACCACATACATCCCCAGCATTATTATTCCCAACACTTTACATGGTGTTAGATCACTTTCCTATAATCACTCCATTCTCGTTTATGTGACTTGAGGTTTAATTGAAAGTTCCAGTAAGAGATTTTATGTGTTTAATGGATTGGGGTATAGTAATCAGAATTCGAAACGCTACTCAGAAGGCCAGCTGACTTCTAATGAAGCTGCACTGGGGGCAGAGGAGCAGATTTTTAGGAAGACATTACAAGCCTATATTGTCGGGGTAGATGCGGAAATACTTAGGAAAGAATGTAAGGTGTCTGGTTTCTCCTAAATCCTTGGGTACTGTCAAGCATGTGTATTCTACATCTACTGCTGGAATAGGGTAACTGCTGGTAAACATAACTCGTGGAGTGGCCAGCTCAATGTGGGAAATGACAGCAGAATTCTTGGCTGGTTCCTCCCAGTGGCTACTTCTGAAGGCCCCAGAAATTGGGCTCACTTCATTCTCTGAGGCCCTCTGAGTCCTGAGCCTGAGTTGCTCTTACCCCTCATGTTCCTTCTGCAGAATAAACCAGACTTCCAGCCTTCCTTCCTAACTACACTGCTTTATTTATTTATTTTTTGTTGTTGTTGTTTCTAAAACATACACCCAACTCACGTTTTGTGAAGGTTGTCGTTATTTTAATGATTGCTTCAGAAATTTTTCAGCTGGGCACCAAAAGGAAAAAAGGGATTAACAAAAAAGAGCAAGAAACGAGGGAATTAACTATTATGGGAAATCTTATTTTTTATAGTCGTATCAGAGCAATTTCCCTCAGGAAATTTCATAGTATATTGCTGGCGAGGCATTTTCTTCCTCTTCCAGGCCTCTTGGGAATATTTTAAATACCAGACAAGCACTCTTACCACAAGAGATATATTAAATTTAATATACTTAAAATACTGTGTAGTACATATCTCAAACATTAAGTACTTGGCTTGCACATGGAAACCGACATTTCCTTGGTGACCTCACCCACAACCAAGGACCCTTTGCCCTTCCCGAGTGGACATGTGAGTATTCTTGCCCTTGACTTCTCCATCTAGGCCGCACAGCTTCTGGACCCTCAATTGCACTGACTGTCCCTGCCTTTCATCAGAATGTAAAGGATGCCAACCAGCCTCTTAAGAGCCCTTTTCCTAGATTTGGTGGTCAGTAGGTCTCAACCATGAATGTGCGTGAGACAGGTAAGGTTCTCAATAAGAATCTAAATTCTTAGCTCAATCCCACAGAAAAATTCAGTGGACCTGAGAGAGGCCCAGGAATCTGCATTTGTAACCACCGCCTCCTCCCTAAGTGATTCTTGAGAAACTGAACTCTAGACCTTGTCTGGAGAAGCATAGCATTCTGACCTGTCTGCCTTGGATGCTTGGACCACAGCTGCTGCTCTATGAGACGTCAATTCGTCTCCTGGTTGCTCCCCGGGGCCCTATTCATTCCATAGCTACTCAAGTTTTCTGGAGTCAAGCTTGTGGATGAAGAATGCTTCCCTGCATGTAATTTCCAAATCTTCCTCTTTGTGAGCTACAGAATGCCCTGTATTCATAAGAGGCATCAACTTAAGCTCTTTTGTCTACCCCGGAGGGCCACAATTATTTTAATAAGTTATTTAATTTCCCAGCAACACTTACTCATAATTTTGGGTGATGAGACTGGATTTCTGAGCCCACTTTTCTGGTGGTTCTCAAACTTATATGGGCTCCAGAATCACCTGAGCTCACTAAACAGAAGGTGCCAAGCTCAGCCCAGGTCTACACAGCCCAGATCCTGGGTGTCTGCGGGTTCTGTGCCAGGGATTCTGTGACTCTATATTTGGCAAGCTTTACTGGGGCGGTTCAGATGAGAATCTGAAACATTGAGAATCAGTGCATAAGCCAGTGGTTCTGAAATGTGAGGATGCACCTGGATCCTCTAGGAGACTCATTCAACTACATTATTGGCCCCCACGTACCTGGTTTTATCCATCTTAGATGAACCTGAGAGTTGGAATTTCTGTCAAGTTCCCCAGGTGATGTTGATTATGATGGACCAGATTCTACCCTTGAAGAACCACTGACTAGGCTGATGTCTGGGCCCAAGTTGTACTTAATAGCCATGTGGTCTCATCCTACCAAACATTCAGTTTCTTATTAAGACAAACACTTCCATTGTAAGGCCACTAAATCCCTGCTCTTCATCTGAGAGGGCCTCTTGCTCTCAGAATAGCAGAGGGGGCTGAGAGATGCCTTCTCTACAGGGTTTGGAGCATGATCCTGTCACCTTTAAATGGCACTGAACATGACAGTAATGCAAGCAGAATACTGTCCCTCACTCTTTGCTAATACATTGTCCATTTCAGGCTCAGCACCTTAGGCAGTCCTCACTCCTGCTTTTTATACATGCATGAGCACTTCCTCAAAGGTGAGACCCCTCTTCTCAAATTCTGTCTGCCCCTACTCCATAGAATATTGGTTTTATAGCAGTTTAATGGGAGTATGGGGGTTAAGATTATACACACACTGCATAGCAAAACTTCCTCCAAATCTCTCTCTCCTCTGACCTCCCCACTTCCTGTCAGTTTTTTTCTGTTTCTTCCCTACTCTTGTGTGTAGAATAACTTAGGTGCCCTCCCCTTCCAATATTCATTCTTCCACCTGAATCAAACTCACACCTTCATCTTCCTTCAACACTAAGGAGTCTTCTTTGGGACGCATTCTCTTGAGAAACTAGGAGGGGATTATAAAAATATATCCCTCTTGTGTTAGTCAGCCTTCTCACCGTGACAAATTACTCAAGATAATTCACTGTAAAAATGAAAGGTCCACTTTGACTCATGAGGCTTCAAGCCCATGGTCACTTGGCCCTCCCATTTTGGGCTTGTGGCAAGGAGTGTTTAGTGGAGCAAAGTTACTCACCTCACAATGGCCAAGAAGCAAAGAGAGATATGAGGGGCCCTGGTCACAATATACCCTTCAAACTCACGTCTCTCATGGCCTAACTTCCTCCCCTTAGGTCCCACCTACAAAATTTTTACCACCTCTCAAAAACACCATAGGCTGACAACCAAACCTGAACCTTTAGAAAGCATTTAAAGTTCCCCACCTCAACATCAACTCCAGCAGAGAGAGCCAAGAGGATCTCTTTAGGGGAGGACACATGCTTCCTGAGGCAGAGTGCAGGCCACACCTCTGTGATCATCCTGCCCAGGCACAGGTGCAAGGTGGAAGGTTACCTTCTCTCTTTGGGGAGGTCTATGAAGCTCTCTTGCACCTGGAGCCCTTCCTGCAAAGCAATACACCTGGTGATAGAATATGAACACCTAGAGCTGTGGGGAGGGGTGAGGATGTGATTTGGACACCTGGAGCCTTTTGAGCAGGAGGGGGGTGAGAATGAAGCCAGAATGTACTTGGAAGTACAATATGAACAGCTGGAGCCTTTGGGGCAGGGGAGGAGGAGGGGTTCACTTGGAAAGGAGTTCTTAAATACTTTGAGAAGCTTCACCCACAGCTACACCTCCCTCATCGGCCTCAGGTCTGGACTTCCTCTGTGAACAGATTCCCTCCTGGGCCACCCCCTGCTGGAGTTCTTGGTCAAGACTGCCTGCCCCAGAAGGCAAGGTCACCAGGTACACAGCCACAGAGCTTAAGCTTCCTGTGAGTCCCCCGCCGCAGCAGAGCTCCATGACATGGCATGGGGGCCCTCCGAAGTCAGATGAGGGCAGGAAGACAACCCAAGGCAATTGCAGCCCTGCTTCAGGAGTGATGAGCAGAGCCCATCAGTAGAGGGCCACAAAGCTCAAATTGTCAACAGTGGCAGCGCCACCTGCTGGCCAGGGCCCTATAAGCTGTTGCTCACGCGGGGCCAGGCTCTGAGAGCACTGGAGATGCTCTTGTCCATCTGGCCTTGACTTCCCGGAGGCCATTCTGTGGGTCTCTCTCATGCCCTGATGGAAGCTTTTTCTGTCCTTTGAGGAACGTGAATGATCCAAAACTCACAAGGATCTAAAACTGCCAGAAGGTGTTAAAGGAAAGAAAGAAAATATACTAAATCTGTCAGCTAAAATATCCTTTGGATGATTTATATGTGCTTAAAATTCTTTAAGATATAAAACCCAGGTGTGGTGACACACACCTGTAATCCCAGTATTTGGGAAACTGAGACAGGAGGGTTGCAGGTTCAAGACCAATCTCAGCAATTTAGTAAGACCCTCAGCAACTTAGCAAAATCTGTGTAGCTCAGAGGTAGAATATCCTTAGGTACGATCTTTATAAAAACAACAACAAAAATACCATACAGTGAATAAAATGATCACCAACTGAATTATGAAAGTTATTTGGCAAATGACTGACCACTGCCCCCCCCCCTTATACTAATTGCTAAACACCTCAGCCACAATCCTGCACATCAGTGGACCAGCATAGCAGTGGATTTGGAATCAGGTCTCCTTTATTTTTTTCTGCCTTCTGTATTTATAGACATAAAGAGTCTTTAAATTGGCTAATGAAGCCAGGCATGGTGACGCAGGCTTGTAATCCCAGCATTTGGGAGGTTGAGACAGGAGGATCGCGGTTCATAGACAGCCTCATCTACTACTTAGTGAGGCCCTTTGCCACTCAGTGAAATCCTGTTTCAAAATAAAAAATAAAAAATAGGGCTGGGGGTGTCGCCCGGAGGTAGAATGTCCCTGAGTTCCATCCCCAGTATTGCAAAAATAAATAAATAATAAAATAAATTGGCTAATGAATAGGAGTCCCACTTTCAGTGAAATTGCCATGGCTGACAATATATCAATTATATACCAATATATTTCAAGCAGGGATTGATTCTGGGCTCATAAAGGAAGCAGCAATATAAACATATATTTGGGGAATTCATCTTTAAATTCTACAATACCTCTGTTTAAGGTCCTTAACTGCTATGTCTGTTTCTCTGCTGGGTGAGTGAAATACTTTTCTCTGGGGACTAAGGTTAACTCTCTTCTTTCTCATCTCCGGGAAGTGTTAACCAGCTGGACCTTTGTTTAACAGCTTCTGTGAAGCACTGTGCTCTGACAACCCGCTTGATGGATGGAGCTGTCAGCACACCCTCAATGCAGAGATGAGGCGAACATTGCCTCACCTATCAACTCTATAAATCAGATGAATAAAAATTAGTACCACCTAGGCCCAGGGATCTTTCTCATTTTAGTATTCTTGGTAGATTGTAATCTTCAAAATGTGCTTCAGGAAAAAAAAATTTAATGTCTCTTTTCTTTAAAGCATTAGTGTCAATTTACGCTACAAAAGAACTGTTCATGAGCAGGACAGCTGGGAAAACTAGTATTATATGCACAAACCAGCCCTCGGTGGTCTGGAATAATAACTTCTGGAGTTAAAGGTCTGCGGAGAGGAATCAAAATGAGGCCAGCAGAGGTGGCCAGGAGAGAGGAAACCATCACAGATGACTATTTCCACAGTTCCCAAGATATTCTCTGCAGGTCTACCTACCTGTTTACATGTCAACCAGCCCTGTTAGACTCTGAACCCCTTGACGCTGAGAACTGAAACTCATTCAGCTCCGTGTCCCAGGTCCCAGCTCTATGCCTGTAACAGTGACCCAGCGTAAGATCTATGAATGAATGAGTTCAGACACTTTGGCAAAATAATTACTGGAGCTCTGATTGGAAAAAAAAAACAACACACACATTGCCTGGCAGACGTGTTCTACAGAATTTTGCCTAGATGATGAATATGTAAAAAGGAATTGTTGGGAGTAAACTGCACCAAGAGGCATAGGATCTCATACTCTATTTTTGGCTGAGAAGACACAGCTCCTCCATTGCAAACAGACGATTCCGTGAGCGCTTGATGAGGAGACAGAACTGAGGCTGAATGATATTCCAGGTCACCCTGGTTGCCACCTCTGCCTGCTCCACCCTGGCACTCATGGAATTAAATTCTTTCCCGTTGCCCCGATGGCACCATTAGGTCAACCGCCCGGCGACCTCCAGCTCCGGCTCGGGCCTGGCCCCACTGAGTCCTCCTTACTCAGGCTCCAGGGTCTCACTTTCCATCTGAAACATGGAAACGACAAGGCTTGAGCTTGGCTGCTAAGCAGAACCAGAATACAAAGTAAGATGTTGTCAGGAAGCCTGTAAAGCATTTGCATGACAGGGGGGTAAAAATAGCCCCGAGGCAGATAAATGGAGTCAAGCATATTTTGTCATTTCCTTTGCTTTAAAATTTTTACTATTCTTCATGAAAATGAAAAGATGTCCTTTTGCAGGGGGACAGCTGCTGTGGGTTACAGGAAGCCACTGCCTGCTACTGATAAACAAATAACAACTTCCCCCGAATGGGTCCATATATCGCCTGAAGCAGATTTATGATTAATTTTTTGCTGGCATTTTTTTTTTTTTTGACCACTGAAGAAGGTTTGGCTGGAGTGGGGACATTGCCCTCTTAACCAAACCCTTTCAGTGTTTTGAAAACTTTCCAAGTGAGAGAATAAACCTTTTTAACCCAGCTTGAGTCAGATGCTCAAAACATAAGATAAAAATAGCTGCCTGGGAAGTTGTTGCCTGCTCTGCTCTGCCCCCGGATGGTTAACCCTTCCCAGGGCCTCCGGCATAGCAGGTCGCTGCCGCTGGCTTTTGCAAGAGTTGCTTCTCGCTCCTCATTTGGCATGTCCTTGCTGTGACCCATGGAAAGTCGCTTTGATTACGGACAGAAAAGTTGAGGGTGATCCAACTGTCAAGGCTGGGTCCATGCTCCTTCCGAGCCAACTGCACCAAAGGGCTCCCCCGACGCAGGCGTCAATGCAGGGACCTAACTTCATTTCTGATAGTAGTTTATGACTTCACTTCTCTGGACAACTTTGTAAATATGATTAATGAGCTTTTCGATCATAGTAACAAAAAGTGACATAGTTAATATTAAAGGCGAACACTTAGTCAATACATCAGGTACTTTTTACGTGTACATGGACATCATACCATGGAATCCTCATAACAAATTCAGACTATTAATAGTCTCTATTTTACAGATGGGAAAAATGAGGCTCAGAGAGGCTATGTGACTTGTCCAAAGTTTTGTCACTTCAAAACTAGCAGGGACGGATTTATTTATTTTTTATTTTTATTTATTTATTTATTTATTTATTTATTATTATTTTTTTGGTGGTACTGGGGTTCCTGGAAGCCCTTCAATCTCCGGGCTACACTCCCAGACCTATTTTTCCATTTTTATTTGGAAACAGGGTCTCCTAAGCCAGCGCGTGCGGCTGGCTTCGAACCTGTGCGATCCTCCTGTCTCAGCCTCCCGAATGCTGGGATTACAAGCATGTGCCACCATTCCCCACTAACAAATTTTTTTAAATAAAAGAAGACAGTATAGCTAAAAAAAAAAAGACAAGGCCACTCTGGAGAGTCTAGAGGCGCTATTTATTAGCAAGGTCATCCAAGGTTGATAGCAAGACCTGGTTTCATCTGGGCTGAGTGACGGGGGGGGGGGGAGGGTGCGAAGGGGGCCTTTTCTCCAATTTAGGAAACAAAGAGCCAAATAAACTGTGGGACAGACACTAGCGATTTCCTCGTACACAGAAGTAGCAGCCATAGCCACATTTTCAGTCCCTTGGGAGTCATCCTGTCAACCAATGGGGTCCCTGAGAAAGGTCTCTTTGGGGATCACAGTAGCAAAACACACCACTGGGTTCACCTAAACGGCCTTAAATTAAAAAATAGAAAACATGTATGCAGCTGGTTGTCTTGGAAGGAATGGAATTATAAAAATAAATCACACTCTGAAGGTTATAGTATAAAGACAAGTCCCCATCCTCACGCACTTCTTATTCCTGAGCCCCTTCTCTTTAGAATTCCAGACTTTAGTTCTTCAAGTGGTTTCTTCCTGGCCTGCAAATATTCAGTGTGCTGCTTTGCTGCCTTTTATCAGCTTTCAATCCTGTTTATATGACAACCTGCTTCAACAGATGGTTCTTAATTTACTTTCATACCGCTACACCCAGTACAGTTACATAGCTTTTTTTTTTTTTTTTTTTTGAGTGGGGATTGAACCCAGAAATATTCTATGTCTGAGCTACACTGCTAATCCTAACTTTTTTTTTTTTGAAGCAAGTTCTCCCTAAGTTGCTGAAGCTGGCCTCAAACCTGAGATCTTCCTGTCTCAGCCTCCCAAGTACTGAGATTATATGTATATACCATAGTGCCCAGCTCAGTTATATTGCTCTTTTACAGGCTTTTCTAAGTTATTCTTTCCACTATAAATATAGTTAAACCAATATTTCTAATGACACTACTGATAGGACAACTTGACTTTTTGCTTCAGAATGTAAAGAGAGAGGGGAGTTACAATATCCGAGCACTTTACTTCTACATATCTGCTAATTTTGTTTGACCCAAGAAAAGGGAAGTTGGCATGGAGAGGGAGGGAGAGGGGAGAAGGAACCCAGGCTAAGAGGCATGGGGAAGATGGAATTCTGAAATAAGGCTCCATCTTACCTCTACCAACCACCCTGCCTCATAATGAGAGCCTCTCTCTCAGATTAGAGTCACCTGGGAACATAAGTTATTGCTCCGGCCTGGCCTCAGACCCACTGAGCCAGAAACTCTGGAGCTGGGCCAGGGATCTGTGTTCACACAAGCTCTCTGCTGCTTCTGACGCTGGAGCCTGAGGAAACTCTTCTGGGCTGAGGTAATCCCCATGCTAAAAGACACAATGTTTTTCACAGAATGTGACTCCTAAATCCAGGCCCACTGCTTCTACTTTCTCTTAGTGGGGAAGGAAACAGTGATCCCTTGATAACACTAATATTTTGCTCTGAAACTACAGTTAAGTCTTTCACATATTATCCCTAGGTTGATTTTAAAAACCTTAGCCTGGTGTGGTGGCACGTACCTGTAATCCCAGTACTTGAGAGGCTGAGACATAAAGATTGTGGGTTCGAGGCTAAGCCTCAGCAATTTAGCAAGACCCTCTGCAGCTTAGCAGAACCCTGTTTCAAAATTAAAAAGGGAGGGGGTGTCCGGGGTGTATGTAGTTCAGAGATAGAATGGCCCTGGGTTTGATCTCCATCACCACAATTCAAAACAAACCCCCTGAAAACCAGTTACATGTATTTCTAGTTCGTGTTATGTAATTTTTTTTTTCCTTTAGGGCCAAAAAGAAATGGCTACATTTCTTTCTGATTCCCATGCCCTCACCTCAAAGGAAAGTGATGGATGGAATCTTCTTGTGTCTCCACCAGTTGGCCGCCATTATGCCACAGTAACTTTTGTTCTGTAATTGTATTGGGGAGACTCACGGTGGCCTTTCTCTGTTTATTTATTGGAAAAGAGAATCATCTGTAATCATTGGTGTGTTCTTTCTATCTCCCAGCTTCTAATCGGGCGCGCTTTTACACAGAATTCATTTTGTCTTTTTTTCAGTAAGCAACTGCATTCCTGGTTTCTTTTATTTGGACTATACTTTGTACCACCTCTAATTTGTCATAGAAGCTTTAAATGTTTTTATTCTTTGTTCCCCTTCATCCCGTGCTATTTTCACAACCTCAGGAGCTTCCAATTTCTTTTTCTCTGGAACCCTGCTCCTACCTTCTCCAGTGCCCGCTTCCCTGCTCTTATCCCGAGACTTCTCTGTGCTGATTTCTTGAACAGGAACATTGTTTTCTGGATCCTATATCTACTTCTTTTGTGCCTCACACTCCTGTATATTGTAGTATATCCTTAAGTGACTCCCTAAATTTGATGATGCAAGAGAAGATTAAGAGGGTTAATTCTCTGTATCTTTTTATGTCTAGAAATATCTTTACTTTGCCCTCATGGTGAATTAGAAGTTTGGCTATGGCATGAAGCCCTGGATCCGGTCCCTAGCATTGCAAAAAAACAAAATAAAAGAAAGAAAGAAAGAAAGAAAGAAAGAAAGAAAGAAAGAAAGAAAGAAAGAAAGAAACATTTGACTATGTATAGCATTCTAGATTAAGGGCCAAATAAATTTATCTCCAACCTTCGAAGGAATCACTCCACTGTCTATAGTCCATTGGTAGCTCCTCTGATTTCTATTACTCCAGTTCTTTCAACAATTTTGTAAGCACTATATGCCTGTATTACATCACTTTCTGCCTAAAATACTTGGGAGTGAGTTTTCTAAATTAAACTTATGTACACTATTGTCACCAAATGAAGCTTAGAGAGGTTAAATATCATGCCAATGGATACCCAGAAGTCTAGTGGTGGAGCTGGAGTTAAACCTTGGTTTAACAGATTGTAAGGCATATTACTTTATCTCTTTGCTTTATTATCCTTTATCCTCCATCTAAAGTTGACTGGTGCTAATATAGACTGGTCATAAGTCTGATCTACAGCAATAGCAGCATGCTTTCAGGATGAGTGAGTCAGTATCACAGCCAATGGATTCCACTGGGGTCAGAGTTGCATCTTAATCTCATTAGCAAAGGTCATCTAAATGAGGTCATACAGATGCTTGAAATCTCTCTACCTGCTGTCGTTTTCTCTGGATCTTACAGGTAAATTCAGTGAGCTTCAGATGGTATACATAGAATGGGCAACTAGGAGCTCCCAAATTCTTCTTGAAATTGCAATAATAGGAATATTTCTGATCCTGAAAACAGAAAATTTACTTTTCCACATCTCCATAACCCCTCCCCACTGGGTGTTTTAAAATATGAATAAAGGTAGAAGATTCCAGAGGCAAGCCAATGATGTACACAATGTCTTGAGAAATTTCCATTTTCTCAGGTCAGGAACAGTTTGCTGCTGTAAAGATATTTGTTATTTCAAGAGAAAGAACTTCTGAATAAGGGCAATTATAGATTTGTTTGGCTCAAGCAATAATAGCAGCTAGGTTATTCATCGTAATTAAAAGAGATTTTGGTCTCATAAAGTCATCTTGGCTTCTTCCTGTGATTTTCCAGTCTTGTGGAGAAGAGTTCTGTGAGGATGCGCTAATGGACATTTCGCTTTAGATGGAGCTGCTTTGTTGCGGCAGTAACGTGCTCTTGAGTCTGTGTGCATTTGAGCTGCTGGGCTCAGGAAAGCCTGGGGATTACCTCGCTGGTGCTCTCAAGCCCTACATCCATTCTCCACGCACACACTAAAATCACAGATGCTCCAATTCCAATTGCGAGCAGCAAGGTAAGCCTGTTGTAATTGGAAAGAGCACTAAGGTCTGATGCCATGGGAATCACTAGTGGATATCATGGAGGGGGCCTGAAGGGTTCTGGTCGTTATTTTCAGGCACTTACTATTTATCTAATCTGAATGAGTAGAGGGACCCAAGATATAACTGAAAGAGGTTGGGGCTGGGGATATCAGGTATTCCTACTGGAAACCGGTGTTTGGGACCTTTATTGAAGGAGGATGAGGGAGAGGGATGAGATTCATACAGATGTGAGGAGGGTTAGTACATGTCAACCAACTACTCCATCAAAATCAGTCTCTTACGCTGACCCTAACTATATCCAAGCATGACATCCATTGGACCAAAAAATTCCCTTTAATCTGAAAACCGTTTGGGGCTATTAAATACACACATTACTGCCAGGCATTTGTATGAGAAGATTCCCTAAATATAATGTTTGTAAACTTCAGTTTTTCAAAGGTCTGGAATGCATAGTGACTTTGTTCAAATGAGATCTGAGGACGATATCAAAGCTAAGCGTGGGGTCTCGGCTTAGTGATGGTGCTGAGGTTTGTTGTGAACTTAAGAGGCAGGGTTTATTTGCCCAGGATGCTAAAACACATTTTCCCTAAATGGAGTTAACGGGAGTCTCCAACCCAAGTGCACTCTAAGGATACATTTATAGCTTGTGTTTCTGAATGATAACTTTTTTGGAAGCTTTTTTCACTTCTGTGAAACATCTACCAACCTGAAAGGAAACAGAAAAACGCCGTTTAGCAGCAAAGTCCTGTTCACCAAGTCCAGGCACTCCAGGTTCTGCACTTGACCTACAGAGGGCGCTCTTGGGTCCTAGTCGAGTGTCATTCTTATTTTGCCCATAAATCAAATGAGTTGAAGTATCTGGTTAAATAAATTGGAAGTAACAATTAAAAGGGGTGGGCAGGTAACTACTACAGATGCAAGGTGACACTCAAAAGCAGAAGAAAAAAACTACACAATGTAAAATAAAGTATTCAAAGAGCACAGTAGGCTGAGCATTGACTGAAAAACAGTGAATACTGTAATACCTGTAATACCTGAAATCAACTCCAGGGCATGTACTATATCCTTATACCATCATGTTAATAATAATAATGGCACTAAGGTATCAGGGAGATATTTGTATCCTCCTTCTAAGATGTAGAGAAGAGGGAAGGACATTTTAGAAAGATTCCCATTCAGAAAAGTAAAACTAAAATGAATAAATGAAGAGATTACATGTAAATTTATTTTGAGTATTTGAGACTCTTCCTCGTGTATCCAGATAAATTTATTTCCCATGAATATCCAATAGCCAATGTTTTACTATTTTTATCTGGGAAAGAGAAAAATAAAAGAATTATTTTAAGACTTTTACCTAGTAGAGAAAAAATTAAAAAGATTATTATCGACTTCCGGGAAGATGGCGACCGAGAAAAGCGGGGCTTAAGAGCCCCGCTAACAACAAATCTCCATTACCACAAAATCAGCGCCTTTCAAAGCCAGAAAACAACATCACCAGAAACACAAAAAAAAAATCACCAGGCTCCAGAGAGAAAGCGGACTGAGAACAGAGCCACAGAGGAGATCCTCACGCCCGAGGACGCGGCTTCACACCCGAGGACGCGGCAGCAGCGCCATACTGCCGGCGGCACCAGCGAATTCACGGGACGGCCACAGCAAGCCGAGGGGAGCCGCTGCGGAACAGCCAGGCGAGATTTCTCGGCGCAGAGGGCATCTAAAGCTCCCAGTGGCTGAGCTCAGCACACGCTGCAGGGATTCAGAGTGGAAATCAAAACCAAGAAAAAAAAACGCCAGCCCCATAGCCGAGGGCGTAGCAGCAGCGCCATATTGCCACTGGCGGCAGCAGCACCGAATTCACCGAATTCTGTACAGCTACATCTGCGTACTCAAGAACAGTGAGTCAAATTGCAGGTCACAGCGGAGAAATCCCAGTACTGTACTCACTGGGACTTGACCCAGTGGGAGAGGGGTGGTGGCAGTGATATCACACCATAGGAGAACGTGCAACCTGGCACCCCCCACAGTCTAAAGCAGCCTCTATCGACTCTCTGGGTCAGAGACTCTGTGATACAACCCAGTAAAGGAGTAGTGGGGTCTGAGATACTACTGACTCGAGATCCAGAGCACCTTAAGTGAAGTCATAGTGACCCAAGGGAAGAACCCAGAGAAGGCACAAACTTCCAAAATCATGGGAAAGAGGAATAATACTGGAGCAATGAATGCTCACAACCCCACAACATCAGAACCCGATAAAACAGAAAATCAGAGATTTCTAGAAGAGCAAATCAGGAAAATAACTGTAGAAATAATAGAGGTGCTTCGAAAAGAACTCAGAGAGAGCCAAAAAGAGATAAAGGATGCAATTAATGAAGTAAAGGCCTCAATTCAAAGCACAAACAACCGATTAGAACACATGGAGAACAGAATCTCGTTCTTAGAAGATGATCATTCCAAAAATGAACGCATAGTTTCTAATCTAGAAAAAAATATCCGACAGCAGGAATCTGATATTGAAGAAATATGGGCCCATTTTAAGAGAGCTAACCTAAGAATAATTGGAATAGAGGAGGGAAAAGAAAGTGAAACCAAAGGGATCAACAATCTCTTCAAGGAAGTAATAGCAGAAAATTTTCCAGACATAGAGCAAGAGGTCGATACGCAGGTCCAGGAAACGTATAGAACTCCCTTTAGACAGGATCGGAGAAGAGGATCCCCACGCCACATAATTGTCAAAATGACCAATGTGGAAGCCAAGCAGAGAATCTTAAAGGCAACAAAAACAAAGGGCCAAGTGACATTCAGAGGCAAACCAATTAGAATCACTCCAGACTTCCCAAACCAAGTTATGAGAGCCAGAAGGGCTTGGAGTAACATATTCCCAATTTTGAAAGAAAACAACTTCCAGCCAAAAATTTCCTACCCAGCAAAACTTTCGATCAAATTAGATGGAGAAATAAGAAGCTTCCATGACAAACAGAAACTGAAGGAATTTATGGCTTCAAAACCAGCACTAGAGAAAATACTCAAAGAGATTAACTACAAAGAAGAAATAGGTAACACACATCAGAACTAGAGAAACAAGATTTTCCATCCAACAGACAACTAAGATTGGTTATCTGTGGAGATTCATTATTTATGTTAGTCTTTTACCTATCTCTAAAGGGTATTGTTTGCCTTTATTGTTGTTAATTTTTAGGACTTCTAGTTGGAATATTAATATACCTTCAGATATAGCATTTGGAAATATTTTATCCCATTCTATTAGTAACTGTTAACTCTGTTTACATTGTTTTTGGATATACAATATGTTTTTTATTTTTTAGGGAGTTTGTATACTCTTCTGTTGCCTGTGCCATTGAAATCATAACCAAGAAATCACTGCCAATTTCAATGTTGTGAGGTTTATGACCCAGATTTTCTCCTAAAAGTTTATAGTCTTAAGATTTATATTTAGGTCTTTTATCTATTTTGAGTTAATACTTGTATATGGGATTAGGTAAGGGTCCAATTTTATTCTTTTTCATGTAATTATTATTTTTCAACAATATTTAGTTAAAAGATTATTATTCCCACCACCAAATGTTCGTGGAAACCTTGTCAAAAATAACTTGACAATATAGGGAAGAAGTTAGCTCTAGGCTTTTATTTAACTCCAATGGTTTATATATCTGCCTTTAGAATAGTACTACACTGTTTCAATTATTGTAGCTTTATATGGTTTGAAAGCAGAAAATATACATCTTCTAGCTTTGTTCTTTTTCAAGATCGTTGTGGGTACCTAGAGTCCATATTCCATATTAGGATAGATTTTATTTCTGAAAAATAAATATATAAATATATGATAGTTTCACCTAAAAAATAGAAAAAATAGATTCTCTGGTAAGAAAGAAAGCAAAAAGAAATATTGAAATGTTATCTTTAAGTCATCAAAAGCTTGGTATCAGACAAATGAAACTGTTATGTGAGATTATCATTTTTAATTTTTGATAAATTGCTATAATACTAGATGTCAACCACTAAGCCAAGCATGGGAGGGAGGAATAGGGAGAGAATGGGGTGGGGATCAGGTGGGGGCTGACTGGGCAATGTGTGCATGTATGTCTACAAAAGTATGTATCCCACTATGATGTATGAATACAGTGCACCAATTAAAAATTAAAATTAAAAAAAAAGAAAAAAAAGATTATTATCTATTCATGGCTACAAGGTATGTGTGTATACAGACATATGTCAGTAAATTTTGTCAACATATGTGTGCGCATATAGAAATATATAACATTGTCATAGTGTTGAAAGCAATTACATGTGAGTGTGTGTACGTGACTATGGAAAATCCTCCTGTGATCAGGTTTTTAAATAGCGTAATGAAGGTTTAAGAACAAGACACCCAAACCTGCTTAGACATTCAGTTTTGCGATTGCTTGATGATTTACACTGCCTGTCATGGCTTTTTCCTACCTGTGCTGAAATTGGATGTTCCTCTCATTTTATGTCTAGGGTGCTTTAAATATTCTAGACACAAGGTTTGAAAAATAAAGTGTATATATTTTGAAGTTTATCTTACCAATGAATATTGCAGACTTAAGAACCTGGAATGAAGGTGTAGAGCTACAGCCGGAGTAATACTACCTAATGTTTAACAACTTGGCTATTTCCCAGGCACTTTCCCTCACATGTTCCACTTGGCTGAGATAATCTTAAGTCTACTTTATTTTAATAACAGCTAACTTCTCTTTTTAAACTCACATTTATTTAAAAAAAAATACAGGTTCATTCCTCATGTGATGGAATCTCAAGATCTAGATTTATCTTAGTTCACATGATGTCACTTAACAGATTCCTCTGGTTCTCATAATGTTGTAAACTAGTATTTACCTCCAAAGACTTAATTGGCTGCAGGTTGAAGTTTTTAAGGAATACCTCATGGGGGCCTAAGAACTCCCCATGGATTATAACAGATTCAATATCTGGCTATCTTTCCATTAATGTCTGTAAGACTGATTAATCATATCAGGTTGTCAACTTCATCCAGCCATCATAAAATTCCCCATCAAAATTTTACCTATTTCTTTGAGTAGCCATTGATCATTGCTGAGAAGAGACCCATCATTTCATCAAGTAGTCCAAGATAGTAATTTTCTAATTGCACTCTTTCTTTATGCATTTATTACCTGGAATTCTACAAGGACTTACCCCTTTCAACTGGCTGCAAGATCTAAAGTGTCCCCAATACAGAAGGGCCAGGATGAGCATCAGGCTCCTACTTTCAACCACTGAGCTGTCTTGAGAAGGTGATGCTCTCCTAAAAGAAAGGCTGGGCTGAGTTCAGAATGCTCTCGTTAGTAAGGCTCCTTATTTTAGGTCCTAGGACTGAAGCAGGATTTCTGCTGGAAGATGGATGAGAAGATAACGCCAAGCTTTAGGCAGAGAGGGCTGGCAGAGCTTTCACAGGGATTCAGACCAGCTCAGGAGGCTGATACAGGCACAGAATTGGGGTCTGATGGGGAATGGCCTGGAGACCCTGGCATATGGACCGGGCACACTGGAAGACACTGAAGGACGGAGGAGGACCATCCCTGGGGATGCTAGGGGTTGGTTAAGAAGCAGGAAGGGCATGGGGTCAGCGTGGTGAGGCTTCTTAAAAGGGGCAGATAATGAAAAACAAATGTGAGACTGAGCCCTGGGGTGGGTGTTCAAAGGTTTTTATGAAGGGCCTGGGTTTGAGGACAAGGACTTTTCTGTCCTACTTGAGTCCAGAGATGACTGTGCTTTAGCTGGCTTGGCTCTAGCCACCGCCATGTAGCCCTAGTTAAAAAAAAAAAAAAAAATCCCATTTTTTTTTCCAGAACAGGAAGGACCTGGTTTCAGAAGGGCTAGAACCAGAAGACATGGGGCCAATACTGACTTATTTGTTGTTATTTCTTTTTGATATATATATTTTTTTGCAGTACTGGGAATTGAACCCAGGAGGATTCCACTTCTGAGCTACACCACCAGTCCTATTTTTTATTCTTTATTTGGAAACAGGGTCTCACTAAGTAGCAGAGAGAGGGCCTAAGTAGCTGAGGCTGGCCACGAACCTGAGATCCTCCCATCTCAGCTTCCCAAGTTCTGGAATGACAAGTGTAAGCCACCATACCCAGTCAACACTGCTTTATATGGACAATATACTCAACACTATTTCAAACTGGTGCCCAGTCAGTGAATCCTCTACCTGATTTTTGTTCACATGGGACCCTGCTCCCATCCTATCACAGCACTCCCCAAAACAAAGCAGAGCTGGGATATTTCTGCTATTAGAACAGTGTTCTGTGGGCCAGATTTACATCCGATATAAATAGGATGACTAGCCAGAGCTTCTTCCCAGCCTCTTGACACCCGACTCTTCTCTACTTGGGGTCCCAGGGATCAACACCCCCTATTATATTTAGGAATTGACTGTTAAAAAACCAAACTCCCTCGACCAATGAAGTAAAAATTCCTTTTTACTGCCGCATTACTTACACACAAGAGCACTGAGAATTATTTTTAGACTTAAAAAATAGCAGTTTGCTGGCGCTTGCCATGCAATTTGTAACAGATTTCCAGAGATTAACACTTGCTAGGTTTTGGGCCACGTTTAATCACAAAAGTAATTCTGCATTCCATCAGTACGCTCAGCCCGAGGGATAAAAATAGCAGCACAATCTGGCTGGGTGAGTCTCCGCCACCGGGCTGTGCTTCCCAGTTGCTGTTTTAATGTTATGGAATCACGGTCCTCTTTTAAGCACAGGCGTTTTCAAGGAAGGGCACGGGGGTGGCACGATATCTGATGTGCTGTGAAGCCCGGGAAGGCCCTCAGCATGTTAGAAAAGAGATCCTTCCACAGAGCAAATGAAGAAAGGAATTGTGTCTGATTATCTGACCAGATTTTAGTATGGAAAACCATATAGTACATGCTTTTTTTTTTTTTTAAATAGCTTTTGATAAGAAGTTTTTCAGGGAGTGAAAACTACTCCACGCAGCCACCACAGATCTGGCTTATCTTTTCTTGTGAAGTGACCATTAACTAACCAGGTAACATGTGCATACGTCAACACCCTGACTTGGTTTTGTTCTTCTGTGTAACCCAGTTGTCAAGAGGATCTTCCCTGCTGGTGGCTCACAGGGAATACATGTTATTACAGCCAATGGACAGTGGTCATTGGCCTCCAGAGAAGATTTGTTTCTGGCCTCCTGATATCACTGACGTTCTGGCTCTCCATAGCCCTGGGATGGATTTTTAGAGTAAAGAAAGTACCCACAGCTGCCTCTAGAGTGCTGTTTTGCAGCATGTTACACGATGTCTTGTTCAGTGCTCCGTTTGTGTTATTCTGTAGGTGAAGTTCTCAGTGGCAGAGCTTCTCAGCCTGTAATATACAGTCTCTCTTCATTGTTAGCCATTGTCCCGGGAAGACAAACAGGTCCCCTATGTTCATGACTAAGTTGAAAATTAGACATACATTCTCATTCATTCTCCCCCCCCCCCCGACTCCATAGGGAGTGAAATTCAGGGTCCCTGGGACAATGGCAGACTTTCCTCCTGACGGGGTCCTCTGTGACCCTCCATGCCTATTCCTTTCCTTCCAGACATTTTTTTTTTCCTAGCATCTTCTTCAGGAAGCCTAGGCAACTCCAATCTCTCTCTTTTGACTCCATGTATTTTCTTAACTAATCAATTTGATAATACCTAACATTGATGGATAAAAAATTTTTACAAAATCTTTATTTTAGAGTCTAGGAAAAATATACTTAAGGAACATCTAGTTCAGTATTTGCCCAAAGTATAATCTGTGAAACACTAAGAACAGAGTTGTTATAGAAAAAGGGCCCCATGATAAGTGCATTTCGAGAGTATGTATAAGATTTCCTAAGTCACACTGGCTGAATTTTAAAGACTCTCAGAAGCACTGGAGGTAATGAGCTGGTCTAGGTATGTTTAACCATTACATAGAAAATTTACTTGATTTAGGACTTTTTCCAGATAATTTGTATTAAACTCCTATAGAACATAATTTAGAACTGCTGATCCTATCTATTCCTTCCCTTTTCACCACGGAAAAATTGATACTCAGAGACTTGCCTAAGGTCAGTTGATCAGTATTGGAACATTTGATCTTACCATTTTGGATTTAAAACCTGGTTAAAGATAAGACTCATGTGGTCCAGCCTCAGAGCTAGTGCACGTTTAAAGAGCCCTGTACAAGAAGGAATGTTTCTCTGAATCTCTTAAAGGAAATCAAAGAGGATCAAAGTAGTGGCTTCAAGTATGCTTTCTTATCTTTCTCGATTGTCTACCATAGCAGATTCTCAGGAGCATATCAGTTACCCAAGAGCTCATGGGAAAAAACAAAGCCAAATATATCCTGTGTCCCAGCCCACTGAACATCTGCCACCTTCCTTCCCCTCGTGCCCCACTACGAAGTGTTGCCGCTCACCTCTCTAGAGATCCTGACAATGCTGTTCTGTCTCTCTGGGCTGTTCCTGATACATGTGTCTTCTGGCCCAGTATCAAAATGCCAGAAGAACTTGTTTGGCAAAGAGAAGTTCTGCTCAGGGGAGACAGTGGCGAGAGGGAAATAGAAATGGTCGTGGCAGGCTTGTTTTTGGCAGATGGGAGAAGATGAGAAGGTGGGGGCCACTTTCACAGCAATGAATTGAATTTTATCACACATTTCTTGGTTCAATATTCTCTATAAGAAATGAAAAGATTCCTGTGATCTTCTTTGCATTTTTTTGGGGGGGTATCACATTAACAATTATTTTTCTTTTAATGATTTATTTATACTTATATGCATCCATCATTAAATTTGTTTCACCATTTAAAAAATTCCTTCTATTTTACTTCTCTTTTTGTATTTTTACTGGTACATTATAATCGTATGTCATCGTGAAATTCAGAGTGGTAACTTTATACATGCTCACATTGTTCAGACATAGTTTCATGGTATTTCCAATATTTCTGATTATGACATTTTCTAAAAATCAGTCATCTTCTATAAAAGAAGCGCTCTATTGTAAGTAATGATAAGCCTCCCCAAATAAATACTCCTGAGACCAAGGCCCGTCACATGCGTTCCCTGTGTCGACACATGTGCTCAGGGCCAGTGCCCGGCAGACCCTGGAACAGATGGGTCATCTTTCTTGATCCTTGTACTCCCACCCACCTGTTCGCTTGACTCATTCTGTACTTTGGAGAACCATGCCTGTTGTGGAATTTCATGTTTCTTCCAGGTAAGGGATGTTTAACTTCCAACCTCAGACCTCTTGACATTTGAACACTGGGAAGCACCATTCCAACCCATTCACTAGAAACAAACCCAAGACCTTCTTCTGGAGTACCTGGGTGGATGAGAAGGGGGAAAGGGAAAAAACGGAGGGGCCAAAAAGTAATGCTAGAGTACTTAAAATACAGTGAGAGTCTCTGTATCAAAAGTTTCTGCCTCTCATTGAAGGTCTTGTTCTCCTCTGGAGATTTCACTACAGCCAAGGATTCTACATCTAAGAGGGTAATTTGAAATTGCTGAAAATTATTTATTTTAGGAATACAGGTTGTTGCTTAAGGAAATCTTCAAAATATCCTCCTTTATGGATAAATAAAAATGTTTAGTCCAGGCAGGAGTGCAGAATGAAGACACTTATGTGAATTCCTACATTTTTTCCTACTTAAAATGCACTTTGCAACTAATTACACATAGCATCCAAATGTACTGTTGTATTCTGAAGGAATCCTAGACCAGACAAGAACATTAGACAAAAGCTAAAGAAATCCGAATAAAGAAATGGACATTAGTGAATCATAATGTACCAATATTGGTTCATTGGTTGTGATAAATGTACCACACTAATAATATACGACATTAACAAAGGGGGAAACTGAGTGTGGAGTATATGAAAACTCCCTGGACTATCTTAATGACTTTTCTAAAAATCTGAAACTATTCTAAATTTAAAGCTTAAAAAAAATCAATCCTCCTTGCAGCATACTGGGGCTTATAGGCACTTTTTGGAATGAGTAAAAGATCAATATGTACCTGTCACTGCAGCTATGCCCCAAAAGGAATGGCTTGCATACCCCATTCCATTGCAGAAAGAGGCTCAGAGCTAAACCTTCAAAGCCAAAACTTGCTTGCAGTGGGTTTTTAGATGACAACAAGTAACTCGGTAGTTGTTACACTTTGAATAGATGTCTCCTAGAAAGGCTCATGTATTGGCAATGCAAAAATATTCAGAGGTGAAATAATTGAATCAGGGCTCTAATCTCATCAGTGAATAAATCTGCCAAAGGGTTAATAATTTGAATAGATTTACTGGAGGGCAATTAAGGCAAGTGGTGCATGGCTGAAGGTGGTATAGGTCGCTGGGTGTGTGGCCTTGGGGATTATAACTGTCCGTGGTTGCTTCCTTTCTGGCTTTCTGCTTCCAGCCCTTCTATTTCCAAACACCATGAGATGAATTCAGTTTCCCTCTGTCACATCCTGCTGCCAGTGCGATGTCTCTGCCTTAGAGCTGGCCAGCCATGGACCGAGCCTCTGAAACCATGACCCCAAACAATCTTTCCTTCTCTAAATTGTGCTTGTCAGGTATTTTGGCCACAGCAATGAGAAAGCTAACACAAGTCTGATATAAGCACTGAAAACATTGGGAAGAACTGTGTGTAGAACTCAGATGTGTTCTGCCCCAAATCATTTCTGATCAGGGGCTGAGACTGCCTGCCTCCCTCATTATCTCCCTGACTCCCAACCTTCCTTCCATCTTTACGTGTCTCGTAGCCCTTCAGTTGCCAAGGCAGCCTTTGTTGCTCATTTTCCATGGATCCCACAGGGACAGAAATACTTGGGGGCTCCCTCTGGCCTGTCCCACTGGAGGAACAGCCCTGCCTCTCAGATTCCACACCTGGTAATTCCATTTATCTCACAGCTGATGACACACCTCGAGTGGCCGCCATTTATAGCAGCATATCTTTCTGATGTGGAAATGTCAAAGATGTCACTGAATGCCAGTTTACATAGTTAAAAGTTGGCAGAACACTTACCTAACTGAGGCCCTAACTGCACTGTTCTCTGCAATCTTCTGCTACCAAAACCTGTTTACCTACACATTTGTATTTCCAGGCTACTTCTGAAAGACTAAAAAGATACAGATGACAACTTCTGAATGGGAATAGCCAAATTCAGTCACCTCTGGAACATTATTTGTGCTGAGACCCTTTGTGGTTGAGTTTAAAGGCCTCCTCCCAGCTAAAACTGGATTTGTTTGTTAAAGTTGTGGACAGAAAAATGCAGGTTACAAAATAACATGTATGCTATGATTTTACTTTGGATGAAAAATGCATGTGGGCCCTCACTTGTTGCTGGTGGGAAACCAAAGTGGTCCAGCAATTTTGGAAGACAGTTTAGCAGCTTTTTACAAAACTACTCATTCTTTTCCTCTACAATCTAACAATCATGTGCATTGGTATTTACCCAAATGAACTGAAAATTCATGTCCATAAAAAAACCTGCACATGCTTGTTTATAGAAACTTTATTTGTAATTGCCCACATTTGGCAACAACCAAGATGTTCTTACATAGGCAAATGGATAAACAAATATTATTCAGGACTAAAAAGAACTGCAGAATACAAACCATGCTATTATGTATAATCCTAATGCACCAAGAAAAATAATCCTCAAAAGAGAATCAGGTATGGTGGCACATGTTTGTAATCCTAGTACTTGGGAGGCTGGGAAAGGAGGATTTCCAGTTTGAGGCTAGCCTCAGCAATTTAGTAAAACCCTCAGCAATGTAGCAAGACTCTGTTTTAAAATAAAAAGTAAAAAGGGCTGAAGTATAGCTTGAAGGTAGAGGGCCACTGGGTTTGATCCCCAGTACAAAAAAAAAAATTTTTTTTTTTTAGAAGAAAAGAGAGAAAGAAAGGAAAGGAAAGAAGGAAAAAGAAATGTGCTAGCAAACCATGAAAAGGCCTGGAGGAACTTTCTGCCAGTAGTGGGTAAAGTTGGGGAAGGATAGGAAAATGTCTGAACTTTCTGCTCAATTTTTCTATGAACCTAGAACGCCTTTGAAAAAAAAAGTATGTGTGTTTTTTAAAAAGAATTCTTCTCTTAGAGCACTGGGCTTTTGATTCTGTTGCCCCCCCCCCATATTCTTTGTAGGTGGCTTCTAAGAGCTTGGAGAACCAAGCTCTGAATCTTGGGGGTTCACTCCCACCTTTGCCCACTTCTCCTGCTCCATTCCTGTAGTCATGCCCTGACCCTTGACCTCTGAGCCTGTCCCGTGTTCCTGGTCGAAGGCACACCTAGCCTCACCTCTTCCCCTTTGGCAAGCTCCTCAAAGCGGGTTTACCCTTCTTTTCTGGCTTTTGCTGTTTCCTCCTCTTCTGGTCACCAGCTTGCTTCAACTAGCCCCTTAGCCCTGGGTCCTGTCCTGGCCATGACCCTCTGCGGCCCGGATGAAGCTCCTCGCAAAGGCTGGAACAAGGGGGACCCTTGGAGTTTGGACCCCAGATGTCAGTGCACAGGCACAGCATCTAAACGTGCCCTAGTGGACCACTCGCCACACACAAGTTTCTTCCCTTTCCATCTTTAACATATTGCTAGATACGAAATAAACATCAGACATATTAAATAAGCCTAAAGATACTAAATGAAAGATTAAGTCAGCTTTTAAGCACGTCAGCATTCAAAAGTTAAAAGCAAAACAAAAAGTAACAGTATATATCGTCTCCTCCAAAACTGGTCCTTAGCATGTTTTTGTTTTTTTTTTAATCTCCAGTGATGTTGCCGAAGACATTGCTGATTTGTTATTTTAATGGACTTTCCAAAAATCAGCTGTGATGCTCATCCTTCTTGCATGGCTGTTTGATTTTGGCACTTCTCATACCAACAAGGGGGCCAGGAGACTTGCGAATGCTAAACACCCTGTAACCCTAACCCTGTGCGGGCAGGGAATTCTCCTCCATGTGGAAATGTTAGAAAGAATACAGTGCTGAGGCCTGATGGCAGGTTCTCATAGTCATAGCATAAATACGAAAACAACGCGTGACTGTGATTGGACAAATTCTGCAGCAACACATTACATCTTTGGCTAATATGTATAACTGAGGTCTAGCGTGAGTAATGGAGGCAGCTCCAATGTGAGAAACACCACCAGATGTCCAGGAGATTGTCTTTCCCGGTGTGTGTGTGTGTGTGTATGTGTGTGTGATTATTGTTGTCATCTTCAATTTAGCAATTCTCTTTTATTAGTTGCAAGTATATCCTCAGCTTGAGGCTATGAGGATTGTTCTAAGAAATAATGCACAATTTCCAATGTATTAGCTCTCAGCACACAGATTTATCAAGCACTACCTCTGCCCTTAGGATCCTTGGTGTCCCAGCCCATCCTGCTTCAGCCAGCGCAGGTAGAAGAGGTTTCTGATTAGCATATGAATTCAGCTAAGGGCCCAACATTTAGAGAATTAACTGGGACCCCAAAGGGGCTGACCAGAGTGGATGGTGCATAACACAAGGCCTGCCCACTGGAACCAGGCACTTAGAGAACAACTTCAGCGTCAAGGGGCTCCAGGGTTCAGGTTGCTTGGCGAATGGTCACTGGCTGGTTCTCAGCAGTCACTCCAGGCCCCTCTCTTCTCTCCTCGTGTTTTCCTATCTGTCTGTCCCCCATGCTAGGCCCCCAGTTCCCCATCTTCCTTATTCAAGTTCACATCTTTTAAGTATTTGTGTTTATCTATACCTCTTAAGCATGGCTCACTTGTGCACCTAAAGGCATGGATATCTTATTCACTGTGGAAAAGGGAGAAGAAAACAAAAAGAAACAAAAGAGGATTTCTACACAGTTGTGGTCTAAACAGCCAGGGAGGCCTGGACTCAAATCTCTGTTCTGCCGTTTATTACCTGAGCGACCCAGGAAACGGACTCGGCATCTCTGAGGCTTGGATGCCTCGTTTGCAAATGGACTCTGCTTATCAGAGTCGATGTTAGATTAAGTGATAGTGTATACATTTCTAGCTCACAGTAGAGAGGGCAGTTGTTATTAATATTTTACATAAACAGAACTATACTACAAATATATATATATGTATATATATATATATATAATTTTATATGATGTTTTACTTTAACACTATAATATGAACATTTTCTCATATTTATAAGGAGTTTTGAAAAATTCCTTAAACATCATTTTAAAATGTTAGAGAGTAATACATAAAAAAGGATAAATAATTACATAACTCTTTCCCTGTTACTGGATGCTTAAGTTGGTCTTTTTATTTATTTGCTTTTTGAGACAGGGTCTTGGCATATAGGCTAGGTTGGCTTCAAACCCCTGGACTTAAGTGATCCCACCTGTTACGATTTGAGAGAATATGGTGGTGGAAACTGTTCCCCGGGAACCCCTGCTAGGGTCCCGGACACACTTTCCCCCAACCCATAACAAAACCCAAAAACAACCCCAAACAGAAGAAAAAAACTGTGGATTCTTGTCCTAAGCTAAGAATAAATATGCATAGCTTGGACCATTGCTGAAGATTTAAAGAAGTTTATTAGAAATATAGAAATACAGAAAATAGAAATGCAGCCCCATGCCACAATGGCATGAGGGGGTGACTCGAAATGAATACACCAAAGGGCTTACACGTGGACCAGACTTTTTATACCCATGACCTCCATCTTGTTTGTGTGACTCTGACATAGTGAACGTCCCTATAAGGTACCTCCCCTTACTCTGTAAGGTACCTCCCCTAGCAAGGTGTGGTGAGGTGTCTCCTTTCCTGAAGGGCAAGGTCAAACCCTGCCCTATCCTCCCTAGATCATCATGTAGATCTCTTTAGAAAGCAGAAGTCCTAGCTCTCCTCTATTGACTGGTTAATTGCTTTGAGCCAGGTTAATTTACATTGGAATAGCCACCTGTTTTAAGCAGAAATCAAGTCCTTTCTTTACCCATGTCTGCCGACATTTTGACACAACTATTTTGAAATATACCAATTATTTTCTTTTGAAATATATTAATAATCAGAGCTTTCCCAAATCTTCCTAGGCCGTTCCCAATACTGGGACACCACCTCAACTTCCCAAGTCTATAGGCACGTACCACCATGCCTGGCAAGTTGGTCTTTCTCAAGTGTCCAATACCTTTCCTTTCTACTTTTCTTCTTGCCTTTCTTCTGTAGCGGGGTGCTACAAAGAGCCTCTTTGAGCATACAGCTCTAACTGTGAATACGTGTACTTTCTATGAGGTTTGTTCTTAGAAATGTAATTATTATGTCGAATGGTTGGTCATTTTTTGTGCTTTTCTTGGTGCATTAGAGTCTCACTGGTATAGATATTTTTTAAGATTCTTAATATAGAATGCCAAATTATTTTCCTGCACACCCATCAGCCACCTGTGTGGGGCATTTTCCTATATCCTTGGCAGCCAGGTTACCTACCCAAGAGCCACTATATTCTTTTTCTCTATTGATGAAGCTTGGCTTGTTCAATATGCATGCTTCCTCTGGGAATAAATCCTGCGTGGTCTAAGTCAATCTCACTAACCTCATTTTCCTTGCCAGTGACTGGCTTAGAGGTTCTGACTAATGAGATGAGATGCAACATTTAGTAGGTAAATTCCTTTTTTTATTCTTAAAAGAGACAAGACTGAAACGATCTCCCTTCTTTCACTGGACATTATCCTGTCTGCCTGTAACCCCTGGGCTCATGCTGGGGTAGGAACAAAACCAGCAGGGACTGGGCATTTGGTGATGTTGAACCTGAGTTCATCACCTCAGCAGCCACCCTTCCTTTTAGGTGAAGGAACATACTCAACACATTAAGAAGTTTGATCTTAGTAGGGTTGTATTGCATCCTGAAGCAGTCTAACTGGAGCACAAAAATTATAATTATTAAAGACCTTTCCCAAATTGATTCACACACATGGAAAAAAATTGTTTCAATTTGCTGTGCTTTATTAGGAAAGAGAGCACATGTTTAATATTCACATGCTGTTAGTCATTTGCAGTCTTTTCTTAATCTGGAAAGATTGCTCAAAGATCAGTGGTCCACAGAAGAAGACTATGTGCGACCTGTATACTGAGGTACATCCTAAATTTGGGGCCCCATTCAGGCCACGCTGGAACTGAGCCTGAGAGAGCCGAGGATTCCTATTGCTTGTTATCAGCCAATGATCCTTCAGCTTGCAGAGTATCTTCAGCCCAATGAAATGGGGCTTCTACCTAAAATAAGGTAGTGATGGAAGTTGATTTTTCAGTTTTCTTTCTTTCTTTTAAATTTTTAAAATTTCTTTTCTTTTATTTTTTTGGTGGTACTGGGGTTCCTGGAAACCCTTCTATCTATCTCCGTGATACACTCCCAGACTACTTTTATATATTTCTTTTGGAAACAGGGTCTCTTAAGCCAGCATGGCTGGCTTCGAACCTGCATGATCCTTCTGTCTCCGCCTCCCAAGCACGGAGATTACAAGCGTGCGCCACCACGCCCGGCTGATTTTTTAGTTTGGGTTGAAGAAAGCTAGTCCTCCAGAGGGCTGTCTCTGGAGGCAGGTCTGGTTGAATAAAGGGAAAATAAAACTTGTGGAAGTGAAGGAAAGTCTGAGATAAAACAAATACTCTCTAAAGGCTCACTGAAAGGGCCACAGAGCATTTCTCCCGCCCAATCTTGGCTTTCTAGTTTCAGATCACTTCAGACCCCCCATTCCTTGCCCCATTAAGCTTTCCCACATTTCTGCTGTAGCAGAAGAACATTTTCATTAGTTTTTCCAGATAGAAAAATGTTTTCCAATTACTCCAATTTTGAAATAAACTTGGGACATAAGCACTGGAACAAGAGTCTCTGATTCATCTCCAACAAAAGGGAACATACGAAAATGATTCACCCCGTTTTTATTAGCACATTAGAAAGGCATGGAATACTGAGTCATCAGTATTATTGTATAATGGTCAGGTAATTAGACATCTAAATGGCTGGGTTTAATAGGTTTTCGTGTTATGAACAGTCAGTGAATTCACGCCCGACTGAGAAATGCTTTGGACATTTTGCCAGTGAGTGTATGTGTAATACATAGGCAAGATTGTTTCATAAGAGATGTGTTGACTTTCTAGCCCAAGGTTTAGTGGCTTCCATCAAAGTCTTATTCTAAATCACCATAAATTAATCAATCGATGGTTAATGGTACTGCTAGACAAGTTTAAAGCCAAGTAACTCTGATCCCAAGACAATTTGATTTAACTCATTTGTGATTCAGAGGTACTCTGGTAGCCAATTGACATTTGTTTAGCTAATTTGCATATCCCAGGACTCCAGCCTAAACTAACTTTCTTTCTTCCTTTCTTTCTTTCTTTCTTTCTTTCTTTCTTTCTTTCTTTCTTTCTTTCTTTCTTTCTCTCTTTTTGTGGTAATAGGTATTGAGCCCAGGAGCATTCTATCTCTGAGCTACACATCCAGCCCTATTTTGTTTTTATTTTGAAACAGGATCTTGCTAGGTTGATGATCATCTCACTATTTGCTGAGGCTGTCCTCAAACTTGCGGTCCTCCTGTCTTAGCCTCCCAAGTACTGGGATTATCAGTGTGCACCATTTCTGAACTACTTTCATTAGGTACACAAACACCATCTATGTACCTCACTAACCCAAAACACATTTCTCTTACACCGTGACAAGTGACATCGTTAGTACTATCTCCTAGGGTTAAATCTGGCCATCTATCAACAGATCCTTAAGATCTGATTTAATCTCAAAGTGGACTCCATAACAAGGTTTGGAGCCAGGGAACATAAAAATGGGGGTGACAGCTGGAAGGTACACCTTTAAAAGAATCGGAAGGCTGTTGGAGGTGTCGGTTGTGATATGTATATGCCAGTGGCCCCGTATGTGGAGGTGGGGGACGTCTATGGACCATGCCTGTGACTTGTGTCCACTACCTGGTAATCTTAAAAGAATAATGCTACTGCAGCACTGATGTGAACTGTGTTGGACTGAAGAGAATAGAGGAAAAATAGAGCACTTGTGTTTCTGGCTGCCTACTTTTTATGTGCAAAATTACAATATAAACAGGATCCAAAAATAGTACTGTCTCTGCTCCAGAAGAGAGCTTCCTCTGAGCTCGGTATCCTAAAACCCTGTGTTTAAATGAACAGGATAGCAAGTTAGGCTCACGTGGGGGGACATCACAGGAGGCAAAACAGCTTTAACAGAGGGCTCAGGTCAGCTGAGAACATGTGCATCTGCTGCCCATTGAGCTGCAGGCCAGTTAATTGCCAGTTAAGGCAAATACTGTTGCCTTAGCCTTGGCAATGCTCAGCTCTTTGGTAGGGAAGAGCCTGAGGCTTCAACATCTTCTCTCCCCTCCAGCCCCAAACCATAGCATCGACCCCAGCTTCCTGAGACCCACAGCAGCATCTCAGCAGATGGTGCCCAGGGATGTGTACTGGCTCTTATGCTAGCCCTTATTTTTATGCTCAGTTTAAAAGCCATGATCTCATAACTTTTGTTCCTTCCCATTTCTACCTAGCAGAAGCTTTAATTTAAAAGAAAAAATCCTTATAGGAAGAAAAGTATTTTGACCAGGTTGTAGAAGCATTTATCATTCTAGTGGAATATGGGCTCTCTTTGGTCATTTGACTGTGACTCAGTTTGAGTCTTAACTAATTCAGGTTAGATCCCGCTGAGATAGTCACACTGGCCACTTGTACAATGACTGTTGAGAGTGGGCTACGGGCACTAAGGACTCTGTTTTGTTTTTAAAAAGGGCATTTCATTGGGTCAGGAAGGAAATGATGTCAGAAAACAAAGCAACTTTCCATACACATATTCAGTCTCTGCTTGGTTTTTTGTTTGTTTGTTTGTTTGTTCTTTTGTACTGGGGATTGAAGTCAGGGGTATTCTACCTTGGAGCAATACCCAAGCCCTATTTTTTTTTTTCTTTTTTCTTTTGAAATGGGATCTCACTGAGTTGTGGAGGGCCTCACTGAGTGGCTAAGGCTGGCCACGAACCTGCGATTGATCCTCCTGTCTCAGCCTTCCAAGTGCTGTGATTACAGTGTGTGCCACCACACTCAGCCACTTCTATCTCTTTTTATTTTGAAATAGGGTCTTACTAAGTTGTTGAAGCTGGCCTTGAATCTGTGATCCTCCTGTCTCAGCCTCCCAAATAATAGAATTACCGTACTTCGGCACCACTATGCCCAGCCAATCTGTTTTTAATATAACTGAAATTTTCCTCAGTGACTTTAATATTATTAATATTTTCTTTTGTATATTCTATGCATAGTCCTTAATCTGAAAAAATAATGAACTTAATATATAGCAAGCTCTAAAAATTAATTTTGAGAATGTTCTAAGATATATATATATATATATATATATATATATTTTATTCCAAGTCAAAGTCATCAGTGCTCAGACCCTGCCATGCCATCATTTCTTGACTTGTTTAAATATAATAGGAAGCCAGGGGTGGTGGCGCACGCTTGTAATCCCCGCACTTGGGAGGCTGAGACAGGAGGATCGCGCAGGTTCGAAGCCAGCCTCAGCTACTTAGTGAGGCTCTCAGCAACTTAGTGAGACCCTGTTTCCAAATAAAATATAAAATAGGTCTGGGAGTATAGCCCAGAGGTAGAAAGCCTCTGGGTTCCACCCCCAGTACCACCAATAAATAAATAAGTAAATAAATAAATATAATAGAAAAAGGTATATTTGTTATATAAGTATGGATTTCAGATTTTGTTGCAATCTGGGTTCAGATCTATGGTTTTCAATTAAGGCTGTTAATCCTCATCATTGTTCATGTATGCTGAATGAAAGATCTCGTTTTCGACACATATTTCTGTTTTTGTTATCTTTCCTCTTTCATAAAGATAAAGATATCTGATGATTAGAAAGTAGTTCTTCATTCAGAAATTATTTAAGCTAACTTGCTCTGATGAAGTTAATAGCTTTCTTGAAAGATATTTTCTCAAAGTTTACCCAGCACTGGAAAGGGAGTCCTTTAGGAGCAGGACAAAGTCTGGGTTAAGTCTCCCCACATTATCAAAACCAGGAAAATGTTTGCTCCTTGGCCAGCATCTCTCTTGGTCTCCTTGTTTCTGTTCCAACTTCATTCCTGAGTAACCTGACATTTGTCAAGCCTTCAGACTAGAAGACACCCCAACATCCTCTCCTTCCAGCACCCCAATCCCACCCTCAAACAATCCCAGATAAACCCAGACGCCTCAGAGCAAAACTGGAAGGCCAGGGCTGCCAACATTTCTTCCTGGTTCCATGACCGACCTCCCCAGATTGAACCCTGTTGGTTCCAGTAAGACTTAGCTCAGGCTTCTCTCCACCTAGCTCACTCTGTGAATGATAGCAGCTGTAGGTTGAAATTTGGCTCTTTTCTTTTTTTGTCATTCCCTAGACAGTGTTTGCATTTGTTTAAATTTTTGTGGTATGTAAACTATCACTGGAGATCAGTTCTTTTTTATTTTGTTTTATTTTATTTTATTTTATTTTATTTTATTTTATTTTATTTTATTTTATGGTACTGGGGATTGAACCCAGGGACAATCTTTCTCTGAGCTACACTCCTAGCTCTAATTTATTTTGAAACAGGGTCTCACTAAGTTGCAGAGGACCTTGCTAAGTTGCTAAAGGTGGCTTCAAACCTGTGATCCTCCTGCCTCGGTCCCCCAAGTACGGAGTTTACAAGTGTGTGCTACCACACCCAGCTTCGAATCTTTTGTGAGCTCATCTGCAATGCCTGGCGTGGCTGGCTAACTCATTACTCAAATCTGAATGCCTTGAAGGTGAAAGGAGATGCTAACTGGTAGGATGCCAGGGTCACAGGTGAGCAGAACGCTCCTTCTACTAATGAGACAGACAAGAGTCTCCTGTGAGGATCCTGGAGTCCTGTCATTTGATTTTCCTTTAAGGAAGGAAGACAGAGCAGAGTGGAGATAGTGGGGAGGTAAGAAGAAAACTGGGGAAAGGAGAACAAAGAGGGAGGAGACATGAGGGAGGACTGGGCTCATTTTAGTATGAACTCTGATTGATAAAGTCCCAATCTCCACAACACACTGCCTTGGGGCTTCTCCAAAGAGTGAACCAAAAAATCTAAGGTAAGATCCCCTGAGTGGATCCCCCAGTTAATCCAGCTCTTAAATCCTTACTATCTGTGGCCTGATTTTTCTCTAGTGTACCTTATGATTGTGGCTAATCTTGACAAGGACTAGGCAGGAGGGGCAGAGTAGCATATATGTGGCTGGAATTACATATATAGATAATATATATAATTATATAAACATATATTTCCATATATATTTTCATATATATGTGGTTCATACTGCTCCTCTAGCCTGCCAGACTTCTCTCGGTGGCTTAGGCATCACCACTGCTTCAGGGAAAGGATGACCAGAAACCAAAGGAACCATATATTAGCTTGTATGTGTACGTGTGTGTGTGTGCGTGCGTGTGTGTGTATGTGTGTGCGCGTGTGTGTGGTGTGTGTGGTACTGGGGCTGGAACCCAGGGGCACTCTACCTCCAAGCTACACCCCCAGCCCTATTTTTTATTTTTTATTTTGAAACAGGGTCTCACTGAGTTGCAAAGGGCCTCACTAAGTAGCTGAGGCTGTCTTCCTGTCTCAGCCTCCCAAATGCTGGGATTACAAGCGTGCGCCACCACGTCTGGCTTCCATTTATTAGTTTTTTAAGTTTTTCAAGTCTAGGCCTCAGAAGAACAGGAAGAACTGGAGCGTTTACGAGAGATACAAGAGAAGATGTAGGGAAGCATAACAAAGACGCTTCCCCAGGCCACACATTCCTGCTTCTCTAAGCTGAAGTGTCTACACTTCTCCCACCAGCCATGAACCCAGGGAGCTGAGAGAAGAGAGGAGAGCTTAGGTAGCGATGGATCCTAAATGAAATGGCCTGCACCCGAACACCTCCCTGGGAAGCAGCAGGGAGGATGCTCCACAACAGAACTGCAGAGAGATCTGGAAAGTGCGGTGCAGAGGAAGCTGTGTTTACCCTCCCTAGTAGAATCTAGGCAGGAGGCCAAGACTCCTTAGTGAGGGTAGCTGTCCTGGGATAGGAGTCTGAAGCTGCCTCAGAGTAGACCTGTGGATGGCAGGGTTAGGGATGCTGTGCCAGTAGAATGATTCAAGAGTACCAAGAAAGTGACTAATAGCAATGAATGGCCTTACCAGAATGACATGGAAGCCTCAGGCTTATCCTGTGTGCCCAAGAGGGTTCTAGGAGTTAGGTAGCTGACCCAGAGCCAAACCCAAAGTTATTGTGGCATAGCCTCGTACATGGGGCGACTTTACAGTGACCAGCACCATTCATACCTCACCTGAGCAGCTGCGCTAGTGAAAAGTGACGCCACCTTGGTGGGGTGCCCTCTACACCCCTAACTCACATCACAGGTGTTCTGTAAACCTCAGACTTAGACACAATCCTAGGAGAAGAGCAGGCATCCCAGATGACTGAGACTGTTTCTGCTGTCTGGAAGAAAGGAATTTGTTAAAAGTATTTTCGTTTATAGGAAAATAAAATGACCTCTCCCACAGCTGGGTTTTCGAGCTGAGATTTGCATGTGGTACATACAGAAACATGCATAGGCCTGCCCCCTGCCGTGCCCCTTCTCCTCCGGCCCAGTCTGGCTGTCCCCTCCCTCGGGCAGCAGGTACTTCCTGCTTTCCCTAAAGCTTACAAACATTGTACCAGTTCTGCAAATTGGTCTCTTTGTGTTGACTTTATAGTCATGACTGCCACGGAGAATTGCTCTCTCAAGTCCTTCATCGTTTGGTGTTTTATGCACTATTTCCCTCTAGAACACAGCCATCTGCTCTGAGAACAGGGTAATTGTTCCACCTCCACTTCCGTTGGAGACTTGACCTTAGATGATGTGGACTCCTGATATCTGCATGAGGCTAAAGATAATGTTCTTGTCTAATGAGCCATGACAACCCAACACAACTGGAACCAATTACTTTAAATAAAATTACCTCGGGTGGAGGTGGAGGGCCTACACCTTCCTTAGTTAGCACGTCTAGAATATATGTAGAAAAATAAAGTAAAAAGAGAAGGCTCCCCTGCCCTTCTACTGCCTTTTGTGGTCTGGGGAGTGTGAACTTAAGCATACAATTAACCTCCTTCATTGTGGCTTTGATAAGTGAACATTAGTTTAGCCTCATAATTATGGAAAAGGTAAGAGTTTTTTAAACCCAAGTTATCAAGTATGGTAAAATATTAACTTACTTTACTTTTCTGAACTTCACAAACTTAGTGTATTTGAACCCCCTGCCTGCTTCTTCAAGGATTTTTTGTTTGTTTGTTTGTTTGTTTAGTACTCGGGATCAAACCGAGGGCATTGTGCTTGTAAAGCAAGCATTTTACCACTGGGCTATATCCCAGCTGTCCCTGGACATTCTAAGTTGGGGGGAAGTCTGGGGCTTCTAGCAGTGAAAAGGAGGGGCTAGCCTTCAGTATGGACTGGCACTCACTGAATTATCGCTGACACCATCCAGTCTTTGGATATTGTGCTCAATGTATTTTAGTTATAGTCCATTATCTTTAGTTCCTCTGTGGCATTGAATTATCATGCCCATGCATGCTATATACCCCTCATCCCAACTGAACATCCTTCACATGCACTGGCTGCCTTCTTTGCGACCCCCTTGACATGCCCAGGAGCAAGGCCGACTTCCTCCCGCATGTTTGTAGGGGAGTCAGTGGGCTATGAGCATCTTCTTTTTCCCCCACCATCTCTCTGGTATTGTTGCTGCACTGTGCTGCATGGACCATCTTTAAGAGAACCATCCAAGAACCAGGGGTGTAGCTCAGTGGTAGAGTGGTTGCGTAGCATGCACAAAGTCTTGAGTTTAATCCCCAGTTAACCTCTGTCACACACAGACACACACACACACAAAAGTACCAGACAGGTAAATGCCATAATCTTAAAAAAAAAAAAAACTGTCTTCAATATAAAGCTATATTAGTCAAGACAGCAAGGTATTGGTGATAGACAAAAAAAATCAATGAAACAGAAGAAAGCCCAGAGATAGATTCATATGAATTAACCCAGCTGATGTTTGAGAAAGGAACAAAGGCAATACAATGGGAAAATGTAGTGTTTCCAACCAGTGGTGCTGGAACAACTGGACATCACATGAAAAAATTAAGCTAGACACAGACCTTGTAAATGTCACAAAAATTAACTCAGATCTTAGACCTAAACGTAAAACACAAAACCACAGAACTCCTATGAGGTAACATAAAGGAAAACCTCATTGACCTTGGTTGGGTATGGAGGTGATTGTATACAAAATCAAAGGCACAATAAATGAAAGACATTATTGATAAGCTGGACTTGATTAAAACTCAAAATCTCTGCTCTTGTAAAAGACAACGTCAAAAGAAGGAGGAGGTAAAAGCCACAGACTGGGAGAAAATATCTGACAAGGATATCTATCACAGGATTGTTATCCAAAATATACAAGAATTCTTAAAATGCAATGATAAAAAAAATTAACAGCCCGATGAAACATGGGCAAACAAATGCCTCAGCAAAGACGATACACAGATGGCAAGTGAGTTTATGAAAAATATTCAACATTTTGTCACCAGGGGATTGCAAATTAAAGCAACAATGCGATGCCACTATTAGAATGGCCAAAATCCAAAATCCTGACATCACAAAATTTCGGTGTGGATGTGGCACATCAGGAGCTCTTGTTCATTGCTGGTGGGAATGCAAAATGGTTCAGCCAAAACTAAATATACTCTTAGCAGATAATCTGCAATCACACTACTCAGTATTTACCCAACTGAATTAGAAACTTATATCCACACAAAGCCATGTGCACAGATGTTTATAACAGCTTTATTCATAATTACCCAAACTTGGAAGCAACAAAATGTCCTTAAGCAAGTGAAGGGATAAATAAACTGTAGTCTATCCAGACTATGGAATATTATTTAACTCTAAAAAGAAATGAGCTGGACTGAGGGTGTAGTTTAACGGTTGAGCACTTCCCTAAGTATGTGAGGGTTTAATTTTTTGATTAGATCCCTGTACTGAAAAATAAGAACAATAACAAACAAACCCCCTGATGAGGACAACAATGAGATTAATGTTAAGAAAAGAAGAACTACCAGAAGACACAGAGAAAACTTAAATAAATATTACTAATATTTAGTAAAAGTGAAAGAAATGAAAGAAGCCAATCAGAAAAGGTTCACTAGTGTCTGATTCCACTATATCATTATGAAAAAAAGGCAAAACTACAAAGACAGCAAAATGATCAGTGGTTGCCAGAGGTTGTGGGGAGGGAATAAAAAAACAAAAGTGTTTTCGAGCAGTGAAACTATTCTGGGTGATTCCATAATGGTGGCTACATGTCGTTGTAAGTCCATAAGAAGCCACGGAACTCACAACACCAAAAGTGAGAATAAACTGTGAGTGGAAATTGTGTTTTGGTATTGATTGTACCAGATGTCCTAATATATTGGGAATATTGGTACTTGGGGAGGTATGTATGTGGGGATGGGGTATATGGGAACTCTGTACTTTCTGCTCAATTTTGCTGTGAACCTAAGACTGCACTAAAAAGTAAAAATTATTAATTTTTAAAAATCTATTGTTCAGTCCAGGAATTTGGCTTTGGCCTTGAGTAATAAACAACAACAACAACAACAACAAAAAGCCTCTTTCTTTAAATTTGTTGTCTCTGCTATACGTTTGGAACATATATTTAGAAACCCCAAAGCAGAACTTTCCTATCTCTCTGATCCCCTGCATTAGAGGTTCCAAAGTGATCATCTGTGGCAGAAATATACAACCTCAATGAGTTTTTTTCAAGGTTATATTTTTTATTTTAAGATTTTTTAAAATTAGTACACTGTGATTATATACTAGTGGAATTTGTTGTGACGTAATGGTACATTCACATAACACAATTTGGTCAATTTCGTTCTGCAGTGTTCCACACTGTTTTATTTATTTATTTATTTATTATTTATTTATGTATTTATGTATTTATTTATTTATTTTTGGTGGTACTGGGGTTCCTGGAGCCTTTCTACCCCCAGGCTACACTCCCAGACCTATTTTAGATTTTTTTATTTGGAAACAGGGTCTGTTAAGCCAGCGAGGCTGGCTCCAAACCAGCATGATCCTCCTGTCTCCACCTCTCAAGCGTGGGGATTATAAGTGTGTGCCACCACACCCGGTTTCCACACTCTTTTAGATGCTGGAATTCATTTCCTACATTTTATAGCCAAAACATTTATTCCCCAATCAAAGAATCCTTAGAGAAGTTGATTCCTAGGCTAGGGCAAGGAAAGGGGAGATGAACCCAAAACATGGGGGAACATCAGAAAAGGAGGAAGTGCTCAAAGGACGGGCACACGTGAAGAGGACGTGGAGCCAGCTGCAGCCGCTCTCAAAGGCCCAGAGGGGAGCAATCTAAGCCCAGAAGTCACTAGCATGAGGGAAAGCTGGGTGCAGAGTACATAGGAACTCTTCCAATTTTAAGGCCCTTTGTCATGGAGCAGCAGCCACCACTTCCCTTTAGGTGAGGCATGGGTTTTCCAGCTGGCCACAATCTTTTCCCCTCCCTACTGTAACACACAGAGCCAAGTTTTATTTATTAATTGTGCTGGAAATCTGGTTCCAAGGGATCCTGTGTTTAGGATCCCTTCCTCGATAAAAACCCTCTGTTCCTGACCAAATGATCTAGCTGTTGTTCTCTAAAAAAGCTTTGTCTTAACCCTCTCCTTCTGTCTGAACTGGTTTCCTGCCTCTGTCCCCAACCCTAACTGCCTACTAGTTCAGTCTTCACATCCTTCGACACTGATATGCAGACCACCATGGAATCCATGTGCATCGGTTGAGTTCATTTCTCCCTGCTTTGAACAATTACAGATCTTGTGATTTCTTAGAAAATAGCACCATTTTTCATCGATCACTTACTGAATGGCAATTATTAGTTGGGCACATTTTCCAAAGTGCTGGGGACACCCCACTGAACAACTCGCCACCTTTGCTCACGGGAGCTCTTTCAGGCCTGGAGGAAGGCACACAAGACAACCAGACATTAGAATGTACCGGAGAAGTGCCGTGAGGAAGCTCTGCACATGCTGCTAAGATGCTCAGAGGAGAGGGCTCTGAGGGGCGAGGCACTTAGGTTGACTCTTGAAGGAAAGTAAGGAATTAAGTAGGAAGTACTGAGGGCTGAGAAATGGGAGAAACCTTCAGATGTGGGGAAATCTTAATGGAAGGCCTGGAACCCTGAGAGGACCCCCGCAAGCAGCTGAGTGCCCTTGTGCAGTAGCCAAGGTGCTTATCACTCTAACTCAGTTCGTGACTCCTTACGGGGTATGGAAATTGGAGGGCAGGAGGGACAAACACCAAAATTTAAATTAAAAGACTTCCCTTGGGGCTGCTCTTTTCTAGAGATGACATAGTAGTAAAGGAGCATCTACTTTAAGCTGTGAGAAGATGGGTGAGTTCCTTAGTATCCCTGTGTCTCATTGCCTCATTTGTAGAACACTATACACTTCAGAGCCTTGAGAGCAAAGGTGCTGGTTACCACTGTCACCACGGACACTGGCCAAACAAAACAGACCAAGGGCAAGGATGCTGCCTATAAAAACAAAACAAAACAAAACAAAAAAACCTGTGCATGCACACCAGATTTCCCAGCTGGTCTCGGCCACATGGTGAAGAGTCAGTAGGCTGAGCCACGTGAGCTGCTTGGTGCACTGCCTGGCAGAGAGTCAGCAATTAATAAGGGTTAGTGACTAGAACCATACTGCAGGCTCAGGCATGTTTTCCGTCTCATTTAATTCCGACAGTAATTCGATGAGACAAGCGTTGTTCTTTCTACATTGAACAAGGGAGCAGAGTGAAGTCAAGAGAGGTTAAAGAACTTGTCCAAGGTCACAAAGCTAATAAGGATCAACACTGAGATTTGAAAACCTCAAGATTCGTGCTCAGTACCAGCTACGAACATTTTGCAAAGCCAAATGCAAAATAAATATGCAGCCCCTTGTTCAAAGATTATTAAGAATCTCAAGACAGTGATGGTAGGGCACTAAGCTGAGTGTGTGGCCCTTCTCATGTGGGGTCCTTCTAAGTGGGTGAGTCTTCCCAGGTTGTGAGGTCAGCCTGACCCGTGTTGTTTCCAAAATACCAAAGTGCGCTGGAAAGAGAGCCAGCATGAAGGAAAACCTGAATGTTCACCTCAAGAATTCACGAGTAAATATTGGATAAATGTAGACTCCTTTTATGCCCCATAAAGGCCACTGTGATGTGCTAGAGGTCTGATGAGCACAGAGGTCATTAGTAAAATAAAAACAGTCAAGAGTAGAAGAAAGAAAAGCCAACCCAGGCAAGATATGTTGCCATACAAAATGCAGATGGACTCGCTACCACGGTGTGAGCAGATTGAATTGTTTGGGTCGTATTCCTGTTCCAGGGGGTCTAAAAATGGCCTGGGTTAAAGAGCACCAAAGACCTTTATCTATCACATTTACATTACTTCAAACTCAGCTGCTTCTGGAAATTGTGTTTTAACATGAACAAATGGATCCCAATTACTGACCACATTAGCCAATATTTTGGAAAATCCTGCACAGCAAGGAAATTCAATTTTGACTTTGCTCAAATAAGAAAAGAGAGGAGTTAGGGAAAGAACACCTGTTGGGCATGAACTTATCTTTTGCTTGGTTCTCCTTCTCTGGTTCTTTGAGCTCCTGAGTGTTGCAGAGAAGCCTTTCTCTGCAGGGAAGGATCTTCTGTCAGCTCTAGACGCTTCCAGATGTGTGGACGCAGACTCTACCTTCCCAGTGTGTTTAGCTATCTAGAGCTGCCCACACACTTCCAAAGTAGCATCTTCTTTTAGCAAAAGGGCAAACTGAGGGCTGAGCATATAGCTCAGTGGTAAAATGCTTGCCTGGCATGCCTAGAGCCCTGGGTTCAATACCCAGCACTTTACACACACAAAATGTGTGGCCCGGACACCCTAGTGATACCTTCTAAACTATCCTGTAGTGAGCTTGAGCACCATTTCACTTCTTTTTAGACTGGCTTTTCATCAGTTCTGTGGGGGCATGGATCAGCAGATCCACAAGCACTTAGTTGGCACCTACTCAATTTCCTTGTACAAAAGTAGCAAGGACTACACTGGGGCCAAGAGATTTCAGGGCTTCCCAGAAGAGACCTCTCAGGCCCTAGGGATGCTGTAATGGTGAAGGCCCCTGACATGTTTATTAAACTGGAGGTTCTCCCAACCCCTGGGGATACCAAAGAATGCTTAAGAACTCACTCTCGAGCAGGATAGTGTAGGATGAGAGAAGAGCTTGATTCCCAAGAGTGTTATCCATACTACATCCATGATTGACATCTTCAGAAACATGGAGTAAATTTTTCTATCAAAATATTAGCCCCAAAGAGCCGGAAAGCCTCTCCCTTTCTATAGAGCCAGATGTTGGATGTAAACTAGAGAGTCCACCTAGATTGGGACATGGCTTTTCCATTTTCACTAAAAAGACTTACGTGTCAGAAGTGTGGATGACCTCATGGTAGGGGAGTTGCAGCTGAGTGGGAAATGGGCCTGGGGGAAAATAGTCACATGAGCAGCCAGAGCAACACTGTCCCCCAATAATGCAAAAGGATGACTGGTGGGATCCTGGTCCTGATTCATGCACAGCAGTACAACATGGTAGAGATGGTGTATGTGGCAGTCATTTAATTCTAGGAATTTTTAAATTTCTTCCCTATTTCTTTTCTGATCTAATCCTCATTCAAGAGTGTATTGCTTAGTCTCTCTATATGTATTTAATTTCTTTTGGTCTTCCTGTTGTTGACTTCTACTTTCATTCTATTGTGATCTGAAAAAAAATGCAGGGAATTACATTACATTTTTAAATTTTTCTTACACTTGTTTTACCCAGAATATGATATATTTTGGAGAAGATTCCACAAGTATCTGAGAAGAATTTGTATTTAGCTGTTGTTGGTTGGAATATTCTGTATATATCTATTAAGTCCATTTGGTTTATAGTGTTCTTTAGGTCTGATGAATCTTTATTCATCTTTTGCGTGAAAGGTCAATCTAGTAGTGTGAATGGTGTGTTGAAGTCTCCCAATATTATTTGGGTCTATTTAAGACCTAATATCCTGAAGAGTTTGTTTTAAAAATGTAGTTGTGCCCACATTTGGAGCATGAATGTTTACTATCATTACATTTTTTGTTAGATTGTTCTTTTTATTAATAAGTATCCCACTTTATCTATTCTGATATTTTAGCTTAATGTCTGCTTTGGCAGATATGAGCATTGCTACCCCTGCTTGTTTTCAGTCTCCCTTTGAATGGTATATCTTTTTCCATCCTTTTACCTTTAGCCTATGGGTATCTTTGACTGTAAGATGAGTTTAATTCAATAAATATATATTGGATTATGTTCTTTAAGCCAAATTGCCAGTCTATGCTTTTTTTTTTTTTTTTTTTTTTTTTTGGTGGTACTGGGGTTTCTGGAAGCCCTTCTACTTCCGGGCTACACTCCCAGACCTATTTTTATTTTGGAAACAGGGTCTCCTAAGCCAGCGCGCGGCTGGCTTCAAACCTGCGCGATCCTCCTGTCTCCATCTCCCAAGCGCGGGGATTACAAGCGTGCGCCACCACGCCCGGCCCAGTCTATGCCTTTTAATTAGGGAGTTTAGACCTTTGACACTCAATTCATTACTAAGAGATGATTTTTGTTTCTTGTAATTTTGAGGGTTTTTTTGTTTGATGTAGTATTATTTCTCCTTCACTTAGTTGCCTATCTGGTGAATGTTCAAGTCTTTTTTTATGTTTGGGTAATTGTCTGATATTATTTCTCTGAAGAGGTATCTGATATACTTGGTTTGTGATTCTAGAGCTTCTTCAATGCCCCTTATTCAAAAGTTAGGTTGTTTCATATTTTCCCATGTTTCTTGGATATTGATTGTGTTGTCATATTGTCTTCTCTATATTGTTGACTGTATTTTCAGTTTTAAATGAACTTTCTTCCAAGAGCGAGACTCTCTTTTCCATGTGGTATAATCTACCAGAGGTGGTTTTTATTGAGGTCTTTAGTTCATTTATTGACTCCTTCATTTTGCTCAAAGCCTCCTTTGGGTTCTTACTTAGGCCCCAATTTCTCTATTCATGTGATCCTTCATTTCCTGTATACTTCCTCTGATTTCATCTCTGAGGCTTTTGATCATATTGAAAATGTTCTGAGTTTGTGGCCCAGCTGGCTGAGCTTTGATGGCCCAGGGATGCCACTGCTAATCTGCTGGTTTTGATCATATAGAGTACTATCAGTCACTGTCATGCATGCATGCCAGGCACAAACTTTTCTGGTGGAGAAAATATTTAGTTCCAAGACTGTAGCTGGATCACATTGGCTCTTGACCTCCCTGTTTTCAGGGTCCAACCTCTGGCAGCGAGAAATTGTACTGCTCTGAACCTGGGGCTTAGGTGTCTCAGATATTTAGCCCCAGGGACACCAGGGCTTCTCTGGGTGGTTGTGACCACATGAGACATTGTTGTCCTATGGTCTTGGTGCTTGTGGTGCCCAAACACAGCCAGGTGTAATTAGATAGCCTTCCAAGCCTATAGCATGGTTGGCTGAGTTTTTTCACCCCACAGAAACCATAGATGTCTTGTGGTGATTGCTGGAGGCCCCTGGTGAACTGCCAACTCTAAGTCCATCCCACCCAAATGTCCGTAGGGGTTGTCTGCTAAATTGTGTTTCTGCTGTGCCCAACTATAGCCACCAACCCCACCATCACAGAGATGATTTGCAAACTCAAAAACTCCACTGGAAGCTGGACATGGTGGCACACATTTGTAATCCCAGCACTTGGGAGGCTGAGACAGGAGGATCAATCACACAGGTTTGAAGCCAACCTCAGCTACTTAGTGAGGCTCTCAGCAACTGAGTGAATCCCTGTTTCCAAATAAAGTATAAAATAGGTCTGGGAGCATAGTCTGGAGGTAGAAAAGCCCCTCGGTTCCACTCCCAGTACTGCACAAAAATAAAAAATGTAAAACTCCACTCGTCTGTTCATGGCTACACAAGTCTCTGTGGCCACGCAGAGCAGACTCCCACTGGGATGGTTGGTTAACTTGTGATCTTGATGAATGTGGTTCCAGTCCCTGGTGGCAGAGATGAGTTCAGCTGCAGCCACAGGATTTCACTGTGCAGTCTGGATGGGTGGTCTGAGTAGTCGATTCTTCAGGTATTCGAGTGTGGAAAAAAGAGTGTGGTTGCTTTTGATGATAGTTTTCTGCAGTCACTGGCAAAAGAGGACTCCGCTTTTTCTTTGCTGAAGTTGATCTCTGAGAGCTGCTGGTCATGGAAGCCACCAGCCCCATGCAGGCTCTATAGATGGTGTTACTACTCCTCTCCGCTCACCAGATGAGACACACAGAGCTCTTTTCAGTCCTCTGCTTTTTTGCAGCATCCAATTCCATCACATTTTCACTGCTGTTCTTCCGTTACATTCTGGCTGCTTTTCTTTCCTTACTCAACTCTGATTGAGTTCTGAGTCTCAGAGCACCTGTAACATGCTGACTCCCTTTATTTCATCATATTTAATCCTGATTTTTTTTTTTTTTTTTTTTTTTTGGTGGTACTGGGGTTCCTGGAAGCCCTTCTACCTCTGGGCTACACTCCCAAACCTATTTTCTGTATTTTTTTTTTTTTTTTGGTGGTACTGGGGTTCCTGGAAGCCCTTCTACCTCCGGGCTACACTCCCAGATCTATTTTTACATTTTCATTTTGGAAACAGGGTCTCCTAAACCAGCGTGCGGCTGGCTTCGAACCTGCGCGATCCTCCTGTCTCCGCCTCCCAAGGGCGGGGATTACAAGCCTGCGCCACCACGCCCGGCTCTTTCTGTATTTTTGAAACAGGGTCTCTTAAGCCAGCGTGGCTGGCCTCGATCCTCCTGCCTCTGCCTCCCAAGCCCAGGGATTACAAGCGTGCGCCACCACGCCCGGCTGATTTTTTATTTTGAAACAAGGTCTCATTAAGTTGTTGAGGGCCTCACTAAATTGCTGAGGCTGGTCAAACCTACAATCCTCCTGTCTCAGCCTCCCAAGTACTAGGATTACAGGTGTATATCACCACACTCGGCTTCTAGATCTTTAATTTTTTATTTATTCACTTTTTTTGGTATTGAGGATTGAACACTGGGGTATTCTACCTCTGAGCTACATGCCCAGCCCTATTTTATTTTTTATTTTGAAACAGAGTCTCACTAAGTTGTAAAGGGCCTTTCTAAGCTTCCAAGGCTAGCCACAAACCTGCAATCCTCCTGTCTCAGCCTCCCAGGTACTGGGATCACAAGTGTGTGCTATCACACTTGCTTTAGATCTTTAATTTTTAAAGGCACTTTATAGTTTTCAAAACATAAATTTTGCTCTTGTTGACAGGAGGATCGCACAAGTTCGAAGCCAGCCATGCACATGCTGGCTTAGGAGACCCTGTTTCCAAATAAAAATGTAAAAATAGGTCTGGGAGTGTAGCCCGGAGATAGAAGGGCTTCCAGTAACCCCAGTACCACCAAAAAAAAAAAAAAAAAAAAAAAAATTTTTTTGCTCTTGTTTGCTAAATTTCTTCCTAAATATTATATTCTTTTTAATGCTCTTACAAGCAAGATTGTTTTCTTAATTTCATTTTCAGATTGTTCATTGTAAATATATAGAAATATAATTGCCTTTTAATATGTTAGTCACATATCCTGTAATTTTCTTTTTTTGTTTTTTTTTGTTTTTTTTTTAAATTTTATTTTATTGGTGCACTGTATTCATACATCATAGTGGGATACAAACTTTTGTAGACATACATGCACACATCGCCCAGTCAGCCCCCACCCGATCCCCACCCCATTCTCTCCCCATCCCTCCTTCCCATGCTTGGCTTAGTGGTTGACATCTAGTATTATAGCAATTTATCCAAAATTAAAAATGATAATCTCACATAACAGTTTCATTTGTCTGATACCAAGCGTTTGATGATTTAAAGATAGCATTTCAATATTTCTTTTTGCTTTCTTTCTTACTAGAGCATATTTTTTTCTGTTTTTTAGGTGAAACTATCATATATTTATATATTTATTTTTCAGAAAAAAATCTATCCTAATATGGAATATGAATTCTAGATACCCAAAATGATCTTGAAAAAGAACAAAGCTAGCAGATATATATTTTCTGATTTCAAACCATATAAAGCTACAATAATTGAAACAGTGTAGTACTGTTCTAAAGGCAGATATATAGACCATTGGAGTTAAATACAAGCCTAGAGCTAAATTCTTCCCTATATTGTCAAGTTATTTTTGACAAGGTTTCCACGAACATTTGGTGGTGGAAATAATAATCTTTTAACTAAATATTGTTGAAAAATAATAATTACATGGAAAAGAATAAAATTGGACCTTTACCTAATCCCATATACAAGTATTAACTCAAAATAGATAAAAGACCTAAATATAAATCTTAAGACTATAAACTTTTAGGAGAAAATCTGGGTCATAAAACCTCACAACATTGAAATTGGCAGTGATTTCTTGGATATGATTTCAATGGCACAGGCAACAGAAGAATATACAAACTCCCTAAAAAATAAAAGAAAATATTGTATATCCAAAGACAATGTAAACAGAGTTAAAAGTTACTAATAGAATTGGATAAAATATTTCCAAATGCTATATCTGAAGGTATATTAATATTCCAACTAGAAATCCTAAAAATTAACAACAATAAAGGCAAACAATACAACTTAGAGATAGGTAAAAGACTAACATAAATATTGAATCTCCACAGATAACCAATCTTAGTTGTCTGTTGGATGGAAACTCTTGTTTCTCTGGTTCTGGTGAGTGTTACCTATTTCTTCTTTGTAGTTAATCTCTTTGAGTATTTTCTCTAGTGCTGGTTTTGAAGACATAAATTCCTTCAGTTTCTGTTTGTCATGGAAGCTTCTTATTTCTCCATCTAATTTGATAGAAAGTTTTGCTGGGTAGGAAATTTTTGGCTGGAAGTTGTTTTCTTTCAGAGTTTGGAATATGTTACTCCAAGCCCTTCTGGCTCTCATGACTTGGTTTGGGAAGTCTGGAGTGATTCTAATTGGTTTGCCTCTGAATGTCACTTGGCCTTTTGTTTTTGTTGCCTTTAAGATTCTCTGCTTAGCTTCCACATTGGTCATTTTGACAATTATATGGCGTGGGGATCCTCTTCTCCGATCCTGTCTAAAGGGAGTTCTATAAGTTTCCTGGATCTGTGTATCGACCTCTTGCTCTATATTTGGAAAATTTTCTGCTATTACTTCCTTGAAGAGATTGTTGATCCCTTTGGTATCACTTTCTTTTCCCTCCTCTATTCCAATTATTCTTAGGTTAGCTCTCTTAAGATGGGCCCATATTTCTTCAATGTCAGATTCCTGCTGTTGGATATTTTTTTCTAGATTAGAAACTATGCATTCATTTTTGGATTGCTCATCTTCTAAGAGCGAGATTCTGTTCTCCATGTGGTCTAATCGGTTGTTTGTGCTTTGAATTGAGGCCTTTACTTCATTAATTGCATCCTTTATCTCTTTTTGGCTCTCTCTGAGTTCTTTTCGAAGCACCTCTATTATTTCTACAGTTATTTTCCTGATTTGATCTTCTAGAAATCTCTGATTTTCTGTTTTATCAGGTTCTGATGTTGTGGGGTTGTGCCCATTCATTACTCCAGTGTTATTCCTCTTTCCCATGATTTCGGAGGTTTGTGCCTTCTCTGGGTTCTTCCCTTGGGTCACTATGGCTTCACTTAAGGTGCTCTGGATCTCGAGTCTGTATTATCTCAGACCCCACTACTCCTTTACTGGGTTGTATCACAGAGTCTCCGACCCAGGGAGTCGATAGAGGCTGCTTTAAACTATGGGGGGTGCCAGGTTGCACGTTCTCCTATGGTGTGATATCTCTGCCACCACCACTCCCTCACTGGGTCAAGTCCCAGGAGGCACAATACTGCGATTTCTCCTCTGTGGCCCGCAATTTGACTCACTGTTCTTGACTACGCAGATGTAGCTGTACTGGACTCGGTGATTTCACTGCTGCTGCCGCCGGTGGCAATATGGCGCCTCTGCCACGCCCTCGGCCATGAGGCTGGCGTATTTTTTCTTCTCTGGTTTTGATTTCCACTCTGAATCCCTGCAGTGTGTGCTGAGCTCAGCCACTGGGAGCTTTAAATGCTGTCTGCGCCGAAAGATCCCGCCTGGCTGTTCCGCAGCGGCTCACCTGGCTTGCTGTAGCCGTCCGTTGAGTTCGCCGCTGCCGCCGGCAGTATGGCGCTGCTGCCGCGTCCTCGGGCGCGTGTGTCTCCTCTGTGGCCCTGAGCTCTGTTCTCAGTCCGCTTTCTCTCTGGAGCCTGGTGGTTTTTTTTTTTGTTTGTTTTTCTGGTGATGGTGTTTTCTGGCTATGAAAGGCGCTCTTTTTGTGGTAATGGAGATTGGTTGTTAGCGGGACTCTTAAGCCCCGCTTTTCTCGGTCGCCCGTAATTTTCTAACTCATTTATTAGTTCTAATAGTTTTTTTAGGGAATTTCATGAGATTTTCTATATATAAGAGCATGTCATCTGTGAAGTAGTTTTATTTCTTTCTCTCTAATCTAGGTTTATTTTACTTTTTTCTATTGCATGATTGCCTTAGCTAGATCCAGTACAATGTTTAATAGACGTGGCAAGAGCAAATATCTTTGTCTTATGTGTAATATTAGGGGGGTATTAGGGGGGTAGCATACAGCATGAAGTTAGCTATGGTTTATTCACAGACAGCCTTTATTAAGTTGAGGCAGATCCCTTCTATTCTAGTTTGTTGAGTATTTTTGTCATGAATGTATTAAATTTTGTCAAGTACTTTTTCTGCATATGCTGGAATGACTGCATGGTCTAGTATTTTCACTTGGTAAGCCAACCTTGTATTCCTAAAGTTAGTCCCACTTAACCATGATGTATAATTTCTTTTTTATGTTGCTAGATTCCATTTGCTACTATTTTTGTTGGGGATTTTTGCATAGATATTCATAATGAATATTTGTCCACCATTTTCTTTTTCTTTTTTTTTAATTTTTTATTAATGCATTGTATTCATACATCATAGTGGGATACAAAAAAATTTGTAGACATACATGCACACATCGCCCAGTCAGCCCCCACCAGATCCCCACCCCACTCCCTCCCCATCCCTCCTTCCCATGCTTGGCTTAGTGGTTGACATCTAGTATTATAGCAATTTATCCAAAATTAAAAATGATAATCTCACATAACAGTTTCATTTTTCTGATACCAAGCATTTGATAACTTAAAGATAACATTTCCATATTTCTTTTTGCTTTCTTTCTTACCAGAGAATATTTTTTTCTTTTCTTTTTTTTAGGTGAAACTATCATATATTTATATATTTATTTTTCAGAAAAAAAATCTATCCTAATATAGAATATGGACTCTAGATACCCAAAACGATCTCGAAAAAGAACAAAGCTAGAAGATATATATTTTCTGATTTCAAACCATATAAAGCTACAAAATTGAAACAGTGTAGTACTGTTCTAAAGGCAGATCTATAAACCATTGGAGTTAAATAAAAGCCTAGAGCTAAATTCTTTCATATATTGTCAAGTTATTTTTGACAAGGTTTCCATGAACATTTGGTGGTGGAAATAATAATCTTTTAACTAAATATTGTTGAAAAATAATAATTACATGAAACAGAATAAAATTGAACCCTTACCTAATCCCATATACAAATATTAACTCAAAATAGATAAAAGACCTAAATATAAATCTTAAGACTATAAACTTTTAGGAGAAAATCTGGGTCATAAAACCTCACAACATTGAAATTGGCAGTGATTTCTTAGATATGATTTCAATGGCACAGGCAACAGAAGAGTATACAAACTCCCTAAGAAATAAAAAAAAATATTGTATATCCAAAGACAATGTAAACAGAGTTAAAAGTTACTGATTGAATGAGATAATATATTTCTAAATGCTATATCTGAAGGTATATTAATATTCCAACTAGGATTCCTAAAAATTAACAACAATAAAAGCAAACAATACAATTTAGAGATAGGTAAAAGACTAACATAAGTAATGAATCTCCACAGATAACCAATCTTAGTTGTCTGTTGGATGGAAAATCTTGTTTCTCTGGTTCTGGTGTGTGTTACCTATTTCTTCTTTGTAGTTAATCTCTTTGAGTATTTTTTCTAGTGCTGGTTTTGAAGACATAAATTCCTTCCGTTTCTGTTTGTCATGGAAGCTTCTTATTTCTCCATCTAATTTGATCAAAAGTTTTGCTGGGTAGGAAATTTTTGGCTGGAAGTTGTTTTCTTTCAGAGTTTGGAATATGTTCCTCCAAGCCCTTCTGGCTCTCATGACTTGGTTTGGGAAGTCTGGAGTGATTCTAATTGGTTTGCCTCTGAATGTCACTTGGCCTTTTGTTTTTGTTGCCTTTAAGATTCTCTGCTTAGCTTCCATATTGGTCATTTTGACAATTATGTGGCGTGGGGATCCTCTTCTCCGATCCTGTCTGAAGGGAGTTCTATACGTTTCCTGGACCTATGTATTGACCTCTTGCTCTATGTTTGGAAAATTTTCTGCTATTACTTCCTTGAAGAGATTGTTGATCCCTTTGGTTTCACTTTCTTTTCCCTCCTCTATTCCAATTATTCTTAGGTTAGCTCTCTTAAAATGGGCCCATATTTCTTCAATGTCAGATTCCTACTGTCGGGTATTTTTTTCTAGATTAGAAACTATGCGTTCATTTTTGGATTGATCATCTTCTAAGAGTGAGATTCTATTCTCCATGTGGTCTAATCGGTTGTTTGTACTTTGAATTGAGGCCTTTACTTCATTAATTGCATCCTTTATCTCTTTTTGGCTCTCTCTGAATTCTTTTTGAAACACCTCTATTATTTCTACAGTTATTTTCTTGATTTGCTCTTCTAGAAATCTCTGAATTTCTGTTTTATCGGGTTCTGATGTAGTGGGATTGTGGGCATTCATTGCTCCATTGTTATTCCTCTTTCCCATGATTTTGGGAGTTTGTGCCTTCTCTGGGTTCTTTCCTTGGGTCACTATGACTTCACTTAAGGTGCTCTGGATCTCAAGTCTGTGGTATCTCAGTCACCACTACTCCTTTACTGGGTTGTATCACAGAGTTTCAGACCCAGGGAGTCGATAGAGGCTGCTTTAGACTATGGGGGTGGGGGGTGCCATGTTGGGCGTTCTCCTATGGTGTGATATCTCTGCCACTGCAACTCCCCCACTGGGTCAAGTCCCTGGGAGTCAGTACTGGGATTTCTCCTCTGGGGCCCGCAATTTGACTCACTGTTGTTGAGTACGCAGATCAAACTGTAGTGGACTCGGTGAATTTGCTGCTGCTGCCGCCAGTGGCAATATGGCGCCACTGCTACACCCTCGGCCGTGAGGCTAGCATATTTGTTCCTTTTTTTGAGCTCTGCTCTGAGTCCCTGCAGCGTGTGCTGAGCTCAGCCACTGGGAGCTTTAGATGCTCCCTGCGCCGAAAAATCCCGCCCGGCTGTTCCGCAGCGGCTCACCTCGGCTTGCTATAGCCATCCGGTGAACTCGCCGCTGTCGCCGGCAGTAAGGCGCTGCTGCCGCTTCCTTAGGCGTGAGGCCGGTGTATCTCCTCTGTGGCTCTGAGCTTTGTTTTGAGTCCCCTTCCTCTCTGGAGCCTGGTGATTTTTTTGTTTCTCTGGTGATGGTGTTTTCTGGCTATGAAAGGCGCTGATTTTGTGGTAATGGAGATTAGTTGTTAGCGGGGCTCTTAAACCCCACTTTTCTCGGTCGCCATCTTCCCGGAAGTCCTGCCATTTTCTTTTTTGGTAATATCTTTGCCTAATTGTGGTATTAGGTAATTCTAGACTCACAGAATGGGTTGTGAAGTATTTCTTTATCATTCATTGTTTTGAAGAGTTTTGTGAATGGTTCTTTAAACATTTAATAGATTCAGCAGTGAAACCATCTGGATTTGGCTTTTCTTTTCTGAAACATGTTAAAATTTTTTCTTTCTTTTTGATTCAGTTTTGGTAGCTTGCGTCTATAAATATATCTACTTGAATATATATACACACATATATATGTCTCACAGTTCTTCAGAGTAATAAATTTCATTGTAATGCCTCCATTTTTATTCCTAATTTTAATAATTTGAGGCTTCTTTTTTTTTCTTTGATCAATCTAGCTAAAGTTTTATTTCGTTGAGATCTTTCATTGATTTTCTTCCATGCTAGGCAAGTGCTCTATCGCTAAACTACAACTCCAGACCTTTTTAAATTTAAAAATTTTTGAGATTATTTACTATGTTTCCTTCTAAATTTGGTCTTGAACTTGTGGTCCTCCTGCTTCAGTCTTCTGAGTAGCTGGGATTACAGATGTGTGCCACAATGCCCAATTTACTTTGAATTTAGTTTGCTCTTAATTTTCTAGTTTTAAAAGCAAATGGTTAGGTTATTCACTTGAGATCTTTCTTCTTTTTATTATTCATTTATTTACTTACTTACTGAGTGGTAGTGGGGTTGAACACAGGAGCATTTTACCTCTGAGCTATACTCCCATTTCTTCCTACTTTTATATTTTGAAACAAGGTCTCACTAATTTGCCAAGGCTGGCCTCATACTAGAGATCCTCCTATCTTATCCTCTCAACTTACTAGATTTACAGAAATGTGTACAAGTCTGTGTGTTGTGTGTGTGTGTGTGTGTGTGTGTGTGTGTGTGTGTGTGTGTGTGCTACTGAAGATTGAGCTCTGGGGCATTCTACCTCTGATCTATACCCCTAGCCCAATTTTTTATTCTGTATTTTGAAACAGGGTCTCTCTAAGTTGTGGAGGGCTTCATTAAGTAGCTAAGGATGGCCAAGAACCTGCGATCTTCGTCTCAGCCTCCCAAGTACTGGGATTACAAGCATGAGCCACCACACCTGCCTGACCCGAGTCTTCTTTTTTTTTTTTTAAGTGTGTGTGTGTGTGTGTGTGTGTGTGTGTGTGGTACTAGGGGTAGGACCTAGGGGCTTTTCTACCTTTGGGCTATACTTCCAGGCCTATTTTATACTTTATTTGGAGACAAGGTCTCACTAAGTTGCTGAGAGCCTCACTAAGTAGCTGAGGCTGGCTTTGAACCTGAGTGATCCACTCCACCTGTCTCAGCCTCCCAAGCGCGGGGATTATAAGCGTGTGCCACCACACCCACCCAAGTCTTCTTTTTAAGTATACTTATAGCAATAAATTTCCATCTTGCACCATTTAAGTGGTGATGTTATCTGAATATTGTGTCCCCCCCTTAAGTGATCTCCAAATTAGGAGATAGGAGGCCCTTGGAAATGATTATGTCATACAGACCTTTCCCTTAAAAAAAAAAAAAAAAAAAAAAAAAAAAAGAGAGAGAGTGAGCATGCTTCTTCTAACATAGGAGAAGAAGCCAAGTCCCATTTCTTGAGCCAGGAAGTGGACCTTCACCAGATACCAAGTCTCCATCACCTTAATCTTATGTTTCTGAGCCTCCAGAACTATGAGAAATACATTTCTGTTATTATTTCTAAACTATCCAGTTTATGGTATTTTATAGTAACCCAAGCAAACTATGCCAAAGTTTGGCATCTCAGAAGTTTTGGCATGTTGTGGTTACTGTTTGAAGTATTTTATCATTCCCCTTCTGTTTCCTTTATTAATACATTGATTATTTGGTAGTTGTTTAATTTCTATATATGTGAATTTCAATTCTTTTTTCTGTGATAGACTTATAATTTCACTCACCATGGTTAAAGAACATTGTATGATTTCAATTCTTTTAACTTCACTGAGACTTCTTGTATAGCCTAACAGGGAGGTTCCATGTGCCCTCCATGTTTCTCTGCTATTGTGTGGTGGGCTGTTCTACAGATGTCTGTCAGGTTTAGTTTTTTATGGTGTCGGTAGAGTCATCTATTTTCTTGTTGATTTCCTACCTCATCAGTCTATCCATTATTGAAAGTGGGATGTAAAATCTCGAACTATTATTGTTGAATCATTGATTCCTTCCTTACTTTATCAGTTTTTCTTTCATGCAGTCTGGCCTCAGTTGTTAAAGCTAAGTTCCCTAAAGTGTTTTACTGTTACAAGTACTCAGTTACTTTCCTTAAATAAATTCTCAAAGTATATTGCATATTTTTGGCTCATTGCTAGAGTTCTGGAAAAGTTGATTTTGATGATTTTTGCCAATGCTTTGATGGACTTTTGTAGAGAACACTGGGTTTGAAGATTTTTACTCCATCATTCTAGGAATATTTTTCTAGAATCTCAACATTCACAAGATTTCCAGGTATCAGGTATTTGTAGGCACAATGAAATTTGAAAAACCCTGGATGTTGTTTGTCTCAAAAAATTTCAGACATCTTTATTTGAAGTTGTTGAGTAGCTATAGAATTTCCGAACTGGTGTATACTCTAATTGTATATAGAATATATCAAATATGAAAAGTTTGTATTGCCAAATCCTACAATGATCAAAGACTCAGATAATCTCTAACTTAATGGTTATTTCTAAAAACATGATACTTTTGCTTACTTGTCACTCATTACCCACTATAAAAGGTTATAGTTTCTCTAGTTCTTTGAAGTCTTCTCACCTGATATGGGTATTGCTGGCTGTTCTAAATGAATGGGAAATATAATTATCCTTTGATATCCACAGGGCATTGGTTCTAGGACTTCACAGATACCAAACAATGAGAATGCTCAAACCTCTTATTGAAAATGGAACAGTATTCATATATAGCCTACACACATCATCTGATATACTCTAAATAACTACTGGATCACTTATAATACCAATACAATGTAAATTCTATATACATGTTATACTGTTTTGTCTATGAAATAAGGACACATGATGTCTGTGTATGTACAGTATAGGTACAATTTTTTTCCAAATATTTTTCAATTATATTTGGTTGAATCCATGTACATGCAACCTGCATATGTGGAAGGCCTACTGTGGCATGTCTGCTGAAATGAGGTCAATCTGTTTGCTCTGACAAAATGAACAAAACAGCCTCTCTTCTGACTCTTCTTTGCTTCTGGTAAGGGCTGTTGTGTCTCAAGGGGAAGAAGAGTTTACTTTTGTGTGTGCTCTCATCCTCTGGCTGGTGGTGTGATGTGGACTGAAGACCAGGTAATGAAGAGAGGCAGGCCTGGCTGCTCTCTCCCTCCTCCACACTTCTCCTCCCATTTACACTCCTCTTCCTTCTTATCCCCTCCCCAATTTATCTTATGCAGTAAGAATTCTGATAGTAGCCAACTCACAGGCTACTGCTCTTCAGAGAAAAATTTGGACCTACACTTAAATCCCTTTCCTGATTGTATTATACTATATCATATCTGATCTTCCCAACCTTCCATGAAAAATTCCCTCCCTTTTTCCTTATTATCTCAATATCCTTGTACCAAAAATTATGTTCAAGATTGGGTGAGGTAGCTCATGCCTATAATCCCAGCTACTAGGAAGGCTAAGGTAAGTTTCAGGCCAGTCTGGGCAATTTAGCAAGATCTTGTCTTTAAAAAAAAAAATAATAATAAAGCCAGCCCCGGGCGTGGTGGCGCAGGCTTGTTATCCCTGTGCTTGGGAGGCTGAGACAGGAGGATCGCACAGGTTCAAAGTCAGCCTCAGCTACTTAGTGAGGCTCTCAGCAACTTAGTGAGACCCTGTTTCCAAATAAAATATAAAATGGGTCTGGGAGTATAGCCAGGAGGTAGAAAGCCTCTCGGTTCTACCCCTAGTACCACACACACACACACACACACACACACACACACACACACAAAGCCAGGCATGGTGGCGCACACTTGTAATCCCAGTACTTGGGAGACTGAAAAGGAGGATCGCACAGGTTTGAAGCCAGCCTCAGCTACTTAACGAGGCTCTCAGTAACTTAGTGAGATCCTATTTCCAAATAAAATATAAAATAGGTCAGGGCACTAGCCCGGAGGTAGAAGGCCTCTGGATTCTATCCCTAGTACCAAAGTAATAGTAATAATAATAATAATAATAATAATAATAATAATAATAATAATAATAGGTTGGGGAAATATAACTCAGTGGTAGAGTTCTTACTTAGCATGGACAAGGCCCTGGGTTCAATTCCCAGTACTAAAAAAAAGAAATTATGTCAGCAGCACATTTCTACCCCTTTGTACATGGATGTTTAATTTATCAAATTAACCAGTCATGTCCATCTTTCATGTCCTAATACCTGACCAATTTGCCATTCAGGAGAAACAACCTTTTGGTAGTGTAGAAAAGAAAAAGGGAAAACTATGCTTCAAAGAAGAAAAATGCTTCACTGTATCAATTGCTAATTTTGCTGAAGTCTCCAGAAATAACAAAATAAAATGTAAATCAATACCTGCATGAGGAGGAAAAAGAGTTAGAAGCCAACTACCCCGCACAGGGAGACAGGTGGGTCTTGCCTGGGCTGAAATGCACTGGCTGAGATTTAACATATCGATTAAGCACAGCTCAGTGCCTTCAGCCGGTAGGAATCAAAGCATGAGGCTAAGCACTAAATTAGCTGCCTGTACCTCACAGCAGAGACAAAATGAGGCAGTGTTTTTATCCCCACCTCCCCGTGCCTGCCAGAAAGAATTCAAAGCAAGGAAAAATATATGCTTTCTGGTGTTTGGAGGAGGTACAAGATACATTTAAAAATTGATTTATGCTTTAATCGCTCTTGAAGCTTCATTATACCAAGTATTAGTATGAAAGACCATCTGATCCAGCAGACTTATTTGTTAATGCACCGATAGGAGCAACAGATGTGCCGCTTTTCATCTACAACCTGATCCGCTAGCTGATTCATCTGCTTCCGCTTTCATTTTCCTGTCATTGATTTATTAATGATGTCTTACTTATCTGTGGTTCTCTTACGGGGTGGGCTTCCTCTGGCACTGTCTCAAGAGAGATGCTCTGTACCTTCCCCCAGCATCAAAAGCCCAGCCCCTTTCCTTCGGTGTTCTTTATCACTGCTCCAGAGATTAGAGACTTTAATCATTTAGTAACTGAAATAACCTCCATGGCTTGCAGAGTTTATGGCCAATTTGTCTTCGGTGCACGGAATTCAACTGCTTCTTCTTGCTAAGGAATGGGCCATGCTACTGCTTACTGCTTCCTTGCACCGTGGGCAATCAGTGTGCTGTCTGCAGACCCGGTGCGAATAATGGATGGCTGTGGGTAACTCAGGCCCACAAAGCATGGCTCAGCACGGCCCAGAGAACATGCTGTGTAGAGCGCAGGGCTGTTAACATTCTGAGTTGCTTAGAGAGTCAGCTGTGGCTTTTAACCAAACAGTGAAGAAGTGAGGGGAGATGAGAAGGTTGAAATTCTGGGCCTATTTGCAGAAACATCAGTGGGCTTGTCTACTCCAAATAAAGGGCCCCTCTGGTTGTGTGTGTTAAGGAAATTATTTGTTGTTAGGTTTCTTTTTTCTTTTTCTTTGTTTTTTTTCTTTTTCTTTTTTTTGAGGGGGGGGGTCTGGGGTTGAACATAGGGGTATTCTACCTCTTAGCTATACCTCCTGCCCCATTGTATTTTTTATTTGAAAACAGGATCTCACTAAGTTGCTGAGGGCCTCTATAAGTTGCTAGGCTGGCCTCAAACCTGCGATTCACCTGCCTTAGCCTCCCGAGTACTGGAATTATGGGTATGTGCCACAATGCCAGGCTTGTTATTAGGTCTATGTTTGCAGAGAGGCTAGTTTGATGAATGTCATGGTCCCATGTTGAGATCTCTCTAGAGGACTCAAGCACTCATTCTCCCCAAGGCCCACAGGTCTCAAGTCCTTGTCTGGGTCTTGCTCTGGACTAAAGAAAGCAGTCACCTTGCCCAATGTTATGTGTCCCTCAAATGGCAGCTCTTATTGGGTGACTACTGGATGCCTGGTCTTCTTATCCCAAATGGCTGCAAGGCCAGCCCAGCTCCAGGGATCCCCATGGATCAGTGAGATATTTGTTGTATCCACATCATACCCCTTCGACCAGTTCTTCTCTTTTTGCTTCCCCATAAAGGTCAATGCTGGAGCAATTTCACTTCCTAATGAGCTTGCTGTGGGCCCATCTTTGTCTTACACTCTATTTTCCTAGGAAAACAGACCTATGACAGTACTAAGAGAGATGGATCACAAACAAAAGGCTTAGAGTGAAAGCCAGAAAGAAAGAACTTCATCTCCAAAACTTGGAGGGCAGAAAAACAGAGGAACAGGCCAAGGATGCATAAGGTAATAGCAGCACTCCAGAGAAGGGTGAGTTCCCAGCCTCTATAGGTCTGCTGCGCCAAGACCAGAAGTGGGATCTTGAGACATAGACTAGGTCTGGGTAGATGTGCTGGGAAAATTCTCAAATTCTTTGGAACCCTTTGGGCCCATTCCTCCCTGTTAAGGATTGTAACAGTTCCACCTCTGTCTGAAGCTAGATCAAAGATCTCTGCTTTAGAAGACAATGCATTCATTCTTCCCCAAACCCACACACAGCTTCTCTCAAATCAACAGATATAGGATGAGGATTGAGTTATAACATAACTTGGCTGGGCTGGTTAAGAGAAAAAAAAAGACTGTACTCTGAAGGAGCTATAGAACCTAGCTAATGTATATCAGCAAGAGCCATGGCCCTGAGGCTTGGACTGGATCCTGACAGTGTTACATGGTCAGAGGCAGAAAAGAAAACTGGAAAAGGGAGAGTTTGCAGATATAGAAATACTTTCCTGTGATACAGAAGAGAACACTCTTGTTTCAGTAGACATTCTCACCGCTGTGGTCCAACACCAGACACACACAAAACTTAGAGGAAGAAGGGTTTGTTTGCATATGGGTCTAGAGATTTCGGTCCACATATAGAGTTCACTAACACTGGCTGCCAAGCAGGAACCAGGGCTTCAGGTCCTCAGGGTATGACAGCAAGAAGCATAGAAAAAGAGCATGGAGAGAGAGAGGGGGGCATTTGTAGCCCCCATGGCCATGTCCCCAGGTACTCCTGCAGCCGTGCCCTGACTTAGGGACCCACCTCCCAGCATAGGAGTTCCCAGAGCACGAGGGTTGAGGGGCATTTTATTTTCAAAGCACAACAGCCCTGACAAGGACCTCAGAAAAGATGTTTAATAATATACTGCCTCTTGGAGCTTGGAGAAATTGATGGGTTATACTATTTGAAGTGGAAATGTCAGAACTACCATGGAAGATGGCAGAAGGTGGGATCCAAAGGCTCATTGAAGAAGGCCTGCTGGCATGGTATGTTATGTAAGGCCAGAAAGCCCTTGCAATGTGCTACCCTCAGAACCTGGCCACTCATCCACCAGGAAGAAGAGAATATCCAGACATTTCAGAAACTCCCCACACAGGGACTGAGCTAATACTAAAGAGCTGAAGTGTCCTCTAGGCCTCTGTTAGAGTGTGGGCATGTGGAGGCCAGGTAATAAATGAGTCCTAGTAAGGACCAGCTCTCATAGTGTCCATTGGGTACACAGAGCAATTCCTCAGACCCTGACCATATTATTGGGACATTAAGTACCAGTTGGCAGAACACCATTGTTAGTTCCTTATCTATGAGGTAGGAGCTCTCATTGCAAGGAAGCTACCCACTTTCCCTCCTGGCCAGAGAGTAAACAGAAAACAGTTTCACAACTGTATTATTCTCTCTGCAGAGAGGCAGAATCAATAGCATATATATCTGGGCACAGGAGAGGCTGACTAGGGGGCTTGGCTCATGGACTATAGAGGCTGAGGAGTCCCATGATGGGCCACCTGCAAGCTGGGGAACCAGAGGAGCCCATAGCACAGCTCAGTCCAAGTCCAAATGCCTCAGATCCTGGGAAGCCACTGGTGTAACATCTCAGTCTGAGGCCAAATGCCTGAGAAAATGGACCACTGCTAGCACAAAGGCTGGAGAAACCGGAGCTCCAAGGAAATAGAAGAGGAAAGAATTCACCTTTTCTCTGCCTTTTTTTTTTTTTTAAATCTTGTCCCTCAGTCAATTGGATGGTACCTGACCACACTGGGTGAAGGCAGAACTTCCTCACTCAGGCCACTGATTCAGGTACTGATGGTGTTAGTCAGCTTTCTGTCACTGTGACCAAATATCTAAGTTAATAAGCTTATAAAGAGGAAAGATTTGAACTTCTGGGAAGATGGCAACTGAGAAAAGCAGCATTTACGAGTCATGCTAAAATTCAATCTCTATTGCCACAAAATCAGCGCTTTTCATAGCCAGAAAACAATAGCAACAGAGGGGAAAAATGTAAACACAAGGGACAGAGAAAAAAAGACTAGAAGAACAACCAGAGACCAGAGAAGAAATCAAGCCTGCAATGCTACGGCGGAGCCACACCGGCACCATCTTCCCTCATGGCACCAGGCTACAGAGAGGAAAGGTAAACAAGGAGCTGGAGTGAGCAGCTGCGGATCATTCGGGTATAATTCAGCAGTTCTTTCAGCGCAAAGAACATCTAAAACTCCCAGTGGCCAAGCTCATCACACCTTCCAGGGACTCAGAGCAGAGCTCAAAACCAGAAAAGAAATACGCCAGGCTCATGGCTGAGGGCGTGGCAGTGGCACCATATTGCCAGCAGCACCAGCTTCACGGACGAGGGTATGGTAGCGGTGCCATTTTGCCAGCAGCTACAGCGAGTTCACTGCGCCCCGCGACAGCTCCTTATCAGCGCGCACAATAACCGTGAGTAAAATTGCGGCCCCTAAAGGAGAAATCCCTGTACTGCACTCCCAGGGACTTGCGCAGCTTTGATAATCTCCTTGGAGATAGTGGCGGCTGAGATTACCACAAAGTAGAGATAAGGAGCACCCTAAGTGAAGTCGTAGTGACCCAGGGAAGGCACAAAATTCTGAAATCATGGGAAAGAGGAACAATAGAGCAGTGAATGCCCACCACACCCTATCATCAGAACCTGATAACACAGAAATTCAGAGATCTCCAGAAGATCAAATTAGGAATATAACTGTAGAAATAATACAGGACCTTCGAAAAGAATTTAGAGAGAGTCTAAAAGAAATAAAGGTTGTGATCATTGAGGTAAAGTCCTCAATTCAAAGTATAAACAATTGATTAGACCACATGGAGAAAAGAATCTCACTCCTAGAAGATGATCACTCCAAAAACAAACGCATAATTTATAACTTAGAAAAAAAATCAGACAGCAGGAATCTGACATTGAAGAAATATGGGCCCATTTTAAGAGAGCTAACCTAAGAATAATCAGAATAGAGGAGGGAAAAGAAGGTGAAACCAAAGGGATCAATAATCTCTTCAAGGAAGTAATAGCAGAAAATTTTCCAAACATTGAGCAAGAGGTCGATACACAGGTCCAGGAAACTTATAGAACTCCCCTTAGACAGGATGAGAGAAGAAGATCCCCACGTCACATAATTGTCAAAATGACCAATGTGGAAGCCAAGCAGAGAATCTTAAAGGCAACAAAAACAAAAGGCCAAGTGACATTCAGAGGCAAACCAATTAGAATCACTCCAGACTTCCCAAACCAAGTCATGAAAGCCAGAAGGGCTTGGAGTAACATATTCCAAACTCTGAAAGAAAACAACTTCCAGCCAAAAATTTCCTACCCAGCAAAACTTTCTATCAAATTAGATGGGGAAATAAGAAACTTCCATGACAAACAGAAACTGAAGGAATTTATGTCTTCAAAACCAGCACTAGAGAAAATACTCAAAGAGATTAACTACAAAGAAGAAATAGGTAACACACACCAGAACCAGAGAAACAAGATTTTCCATCCAGCAGACAACTAAGATTGGTTATCTGTGGAGATTCATTACTTATGTTAGTCTTTTACCTATCTCTAAATTGTATTGTTTGCTTTTATTGTTGCTAATTTTTAGTATTTCTATTTTGATTATTAATATACCTTCAGACATAGCCTTTGGAAATATTTTATCCCATTCTCTAAGTAAGTTTTAACTCTGTTTACATTGCCCTTGGATGTACAATTTTTTTTTAGAAAGTTTGTTTATTCTTTTATTGCCTGTGCCTTTGAAATCATATTCAAGAAATCACTGCCAATTTCAATGTTATGAAGTTTTATGACCCAGGTTTTCTTCTAAAAGTTTATAGTCTTAAGATTTACATTTAGGTCTTTTATCTACTTTGAGTTAATATTTGTATATGGTATTAGGTAAGGGTCCAATTTTATTCTTTTTCATGTAATTATTATTTTTCAACAATATTTAGTGAAAAGATTATTATTTCCTTCACCAAATGTTCTTGGAAACCTTGTCAAAAATAACTTGACCATATATGGAAGAATTTATTTCTAGGCTTTTTATTTTACTCCACTGGTTTATATATCTGCCTTTATAGCAGTACTACAGTTTCAATTATTATAGCTTTACAAGGTTTGAAATCAGAAAATGTACATCTAGCTTTGTTCTTTTTTGAAATTGTTTTAGGTATTTAGAGTTCATATTTCATGTTAGGATAGGTTTTTTCTGAAAAATAAATAAATAAATATATGATAGTTTCACCTTAAAAAAAGAAGAAAAAAATCCTCTGGTAAGAAAGAAGACAAAAAGAAATATTGAAATGTTATCTCTAAGTGATCAAAAGCTTGATGTCAGACAAATTAATCTGTTATGTGAGATTATCATTGTTAATTTTGGATAAATTGCTATAATATTAGATGTCAACCACTAAGCCAAGCATGGGAAGGAGGGATGGGGAAGGAATGGGGTGGGGATTGGGTAGGGGCTAACTGGGCGATGTGTGCATGTATGTCTACGGAAGTTTTTTTTTATCCCATTACAATGTATGAATACAGTGCACCAATAAAAAAATTAAAAAAAATAAAGAAGAAAGGTTTGTTTTGGTCCATAGTTTCAGAAGTTTCAGTCCATAGTTTCTTGGCCCAGTTGCTTTGGGCCTGTGATGGCTCAGTCTATCATGGTGATAATACATGATAGAAGAGGCTTTTCACCTGATGGCAGCCAGGAAATAGAAAGAGATAGAAAAGGCCTGGGCTCCCAACACCCTCTTCAAGGGCATGATCTAATGATTATAATTTCCCCCCACTAGGCCCTTATTTCTTGAAATTTCTACCACCTACCAATAGCACCAAACTGAAGGCCAATCCTTCAACACATGGACCTTTGAGGAACATTTCAGATCTAAACTATCTTTCTCCTGACCCTACCTCCCACCCCCAGTCATGTCAGGGCTCTATTGAAGGGTGGAAGGAAGCTGGGTATAGTGGCACACGTTTGTAATCCTGGTGCTTAGGAGGCTGAGACAGGAGGATCCCAGCATTAACAACTTGTGAGGCCCTCCACAACTTAGTGAGACCCTGTTTCAAAATAAAGAGTAAAAATAGGGCTGGAGGTGTAGCTTGGAGGTAGATTGCCCCTGAGTTCAATCCCTGGTTACACACACACATACACACATGCATGTGCACACACACAGAAGGAAGGAACAGAAAAGATAATCTAAGAAATGAGAATCATCAGAGGTTAAGAAAAAGATCGCTAATCTGCCACCTCCTTCATAAAGTCCAGGCTCCTAGCAAATGTCTGTCTACCTTTCTCCTCTGGGTACCACAGTGGGTCCCCAAGGAAACACCACTGAAGACTTCTGCTCCGGTGCATCCTGTTCTATAAATCAAAGCGGACAATTAGTCCCCTTGTACTTCGGAATCTATCAGATCTGATCTAAAAGTCCTCTTGGGTGAACCAAGCCTCTTCTCCCCACCACAGTGACACCAGGAGCTGGCGGCTTGGCTCTCAGCATGTCCCCGCCTCCCCGTCTGCAGAGCTTGTGCTGTTAGTGGGGACGCAGCTGCTCCAGGTCTCAGAAGAGCTAAGGTAGTTACTGGCCTCATGCCTGGGTCTCCACTGGCCTCCTGTGAGGGGCTGGGTTTTCTTGAGGAGTCTTTGGAGGACCCTGAACAGCAACAGCTCATCGTCTGTGTACATCCTTTGCTTCAACTCATTTGCTCTGATTCAATTCAAAGTGCTCACTTTCCTCCTCCCCTCGGGGCTCCCACCTCTTCAGGTTCTAAGCAAGTACAGGGCTGAACCTGGGGATTAAACATTGCAGTGACTTGTTTTAACTTTTTCCATTTTTTAAATTTCAAGCTCACTTAATGGAACTGCAAAGTGAAATGTCCCTGTGATGGAAACAGAGTGGCTTTATGATTGGAAGAGGGATGCCACACTCAAATTCTTGCAACTTCTTACTGAAAAATGTCCTGAGCCACTTGAATGAAGCCAACACTGTGGCAAATCCCACTCCCAAGTTGCCCTCAGCTCTGGCAGGCAGCGAAGACTGATGATTTTCAGCCAGAATGCCCAGCCACAGCCAGTCTCTGAACCAGTCAGAATCAGGCTTAGTTCACCCGGAATCTCATGCCCATCCTGCCTGGGATTCAGTGGTAAGTTGTCTTAAGCTTGGTGCTTGCTACTCAAGGGTCAGATGTTTTCTTGAGTGACTTTCTTTGTAGGTAGCTCATGTAGCAGGGAGATTTGACCTGCTTCACCAACTCCTCTTCCCTCCTTGGCCTGCACCTGCCATGAACCCAGCCCCCCTCACCCCCAGTTCAACACCATGTCAGCCATCTTAGCCCTTTCTCCCTGAGGTGCTATCTCCTGTTCTTAGACCACCCCCTTTCTGCACCCCAGCTGGAAGCTGTTCTGCTTCGGCTCTCTTGGGTTCCATCCTTCTTGGAAGGCACAGCTAAGGGGTATTTCTTCCATTCAGAAATACCATCCACCAGTTAGACTTGAGTAGTTATTGAAAAGTAACATCATCCTGGGGCGGAGCCAGGCTTCCTATGTTTCCAATTCGTTATTCTTAGGGAACTGGGTTTTTTGTGTTTTTTTTTTCTTGGAAGGCCAATGCCTAGTCAATGCTCATTCCTCAGGTCCAGGTCTCTACCAATTCCATATTATTTTCACTTTTCCAACAGTCCCTTGCAGCTGATCCATAATTGACTTACAAAGACATTATAATACGAAAAGAGCTTGGAAAATGTGTTCCCAGGCAGTTTTGCCCAGGCTTGTATTTCCCAGTGAGACACCAGGTGGGGTTATTATGTAATGACGTAAAGCCAGTGATGCTTAATTTTTCCCACCCTGGAGCTTTTTAGAATCAGAGATCATTTCACACGAAGAGAAGCGTACGCCTGACTCAAAAGAGGTCATTGAAATGCACATTGGGAAACAGGAGCTTAGCCTGGACAATTCCACTAAAAGATACCATCAGTCTTCTTGTGGAAGCCATAGAATGGGGAAGGCCTTTGTTTTCTGACAGTACAATTCTGAATTTAAGTTTTTATTTTTTTAGGTTTTGTTTTTAATATTTAATAATTTTTTTAATTTTTTTGGTGGTACTGGGGTTCCTGGAAGCCCTTCTACCTCAGGGCTACACTCCCAGACCTATTTTTACATTTTTATTTGGAAACAGGGTCTCCTAAACCAGCGCACGCGGCTGGCTTTGAACCTGTGCGATCCTCCTGTCTCTGCCTCCCAAGCGCGGGGATTACAAGTGTGCGCCACCACGCCCAGCTTGAATTTAAGTTTTTAAAGATATTAATTTGACCGACATACTAACCATGACCAAAGGCTGAATGTCTAATGTAGTTCAGAGTTTAGGGGTTAAAAAAACAAAAACGAGAATTTTTACCTAGATATTCACTTATTTCCAGAACCAGTGAGGCGCAGAAGTTCAGTTCTCACTAGAGTGACTCTCATGAAGCCTACAGGTCATTTTTGTCTATTATATATCCCTTCTGTGCCTCAAGCTGTACAAAACCCACTTACCCTATATTTACCTAACTATAAGTTATAATTAGAGTTTGGTATTCACCTGCTTTTTGAGAGAAGGAAGTAAGAAAATAGAGTTCTATAAAAGTTGATATATCTCATGGATATTATTTGCTTAACAACTAAATATCATCAGGGTATTTATTCTAAGTGGAGTAGACAGCTTTTTATCCTAATTGCAATGCAGAACTTTCTAGCTATAAACCTGACATTATTTGATTGTGACTGTATTATTTATTTTTTATTGCCACTGTTAACATGACCACCAGCTTCGTGGCTTAAAACAGCACATATTTATAATCTTGCGGTTCTAGTGGTCAGAGCCCAAATGGCTCTCACTGGATCACATCAAGGTATCAGTAGAGCCATGTCCCCTCCTGCAGGTGCAGACAGAGAGTATTTTCTTGCCTTTCCCAGCTTCTAGAGGCTCCTGCATTCCTTGGCCTATGACCCCTCCCATCTGCAAAGCCAACGATGGCGGGTGGCATCTTTCCACACACTTCACACCACTGACACCCATTTAACACGTCTCCCTCTTCCACTCCCTAGATAACCTCTAATTTCCCCATGTCAAGACCCTTTATCATACCTGCAAAGTCCTTTTCCATGTAAGGCAGCACATGTGCTGCCTCCAGGGAGTAGGATGTAGACATTTGGGGGAAGGAGAGGCTTATTCTGCCCACCGCAGTAGTATTCAAACAAAAATAACTGCAAATATTCTTCACTATTTTCGTCAGTTTGATGGATCAGAAGCTCTAAAGGCTGGTTAAGGTTATTTTGGAGGTACCCTGTATTATTATGTATATATGTATAATGTACCATTATGTCGCTTAGTTAAAACTCATCTAATTTCTTAAGAAAAGAATAATGTGTTTTGGATCCAAAACATAAATGACTACATACCTTTCTCTTGTTACCTTTACTTTGCCAATTCTCCATCTTAGTTAATATTAGAGAGAACTGGCATATTGCTCTTGGAAAGTGGCCACTTCTTGGAATATTGGCAGTTTGGGGGTAAACGAGAAAGATTAGGAGATGCTTAAAATAGGGCAAGTTGACAAAAGATATACTGCAACATAATCAGCAAATGATAAGAAATAAAGCCAGGCGTGGTGGCGCACGCTTGTAATCCCCGCGCTTGGGAGGCTGAGACAGGAGGATCGCACAGGTTCAAAGCCAGCCTCAGTTACTTAGTGAGGCTCTCAGCAACTTAGTGAGACCCTGTTTCCAAATAAAGTATAAAATAGGTCTGGGAGTATAGCCTGGAGGTAGAAAGCCCCTGGGTTCCACTCCCAGTACCACACACACACACACACAAAGATAAGAAATAGAAGATTTTCCCAAAAAGCATGTGTTTGGGGGTTTGGTTTAAAATGAGCACATCCTCCCTGCATTGCCCCAGCATGGTGGCTCTCTTCCTGTTGGCCACTGTTGCAGGATTCCTATTTATTTGCAGCAGGATGCTCATACCAGCTGATGCGCTGCAGCCAGCAGCTGCCCCCATGTGTCAGAAATAGCCCACAGCTTAACCACGGAGAATCAGGGCTTAATTCATTTACCCGGGCTCCTCTACTTTGTTTCCTGCCAACACAGCTGCAGGAGCCCTCCTCCATCTAGAAACCTGGCAGCCTTCCCAGCTGGAAGCTACCTGCCAACACTTTCCTGAAGAGCAGCCAGAGGAGGGAAGAACGGAGGGCAGGGGGCTGAGGAGGGAGGGAAAAGCAGAAGCACTCTAATTGTGCCCGGCCCCCAGCCCCTTCTGATCTCAGCGCTTCCCAGGGGTGATGACAGATTTGCATTCCGCAGCTTCACTGGTCCTGCTTGGAAACGTCCTGTGTAAATGTGAGCCCACTCTCCTGTGGCTTAAGACTCTAGAATACTCTCCTCATCCTCCTCATTTGTAGTTTTGCAGAGCTGGGGACGCCCCATTGATCAGAACCATGGCCTCCCAGGGAGGGGGAAAGTGGTGGTGAGTGGTCTTACCTCTCTTTTCCCTCAGGCTTCATTACATTGTGTACCTCCTCACCTCCATCACGAGCTACCACAAACTGCCCAACTTTTCCAGGACAAAGACTTCTTGTTAATATCAAACATCACCGCCTTCCTTTGCAGTAGCAGTGGTACTTTTAGTATCAGTTGATTTTTATAATATGTGATAAGAAACATCTAAGTTCAGCAGGCTTTGGAATAAATTCATATTTTGTTAGTCACAATACTGTCTTATTGCCTTAAAAACTCAGCGAGGACGGGAACACTGCTGTACCTGGCCCCAGAGTTAATAACTGGAGGAATGGATAAAGAAAGACAGTGCTTGGTGTGGCTTTGGATTCATGGCTATCTGTGCATCAGCTTGACTCCCTGGAGAGGGTGGCCACAGGAGAGGACACTGCTGGAAACAGGGACCACACTTGCCAGGTTTCATGGCTGCATCTGGAGCAGCTCTGTGGACTCTTTTGCAGTGTGTGTGTGTCCTTGGGGAATGATCAGAACTTAAGGGGGCCCCCCACAGGATCACACCATGTTGCTAAGGTCCCTGCTCCATGGTTCAGAAGCTTCAGGATGAACCAAGCTACCCCACAGGCTGGGGCTTCATTGTTACCATTTTGGTTCATACTACAAACCATAGAAGACAAAGTGACCCCAGGAGCAACTCAGAGGAGACACTGAGCGCACAAGGCCATGAAGGGGGACTCCCAAGGGAACAGTGGTTTCTGGTTCCCACAATTAATCTGGGAATCAAAGAAGAGGTGTAGGAAGAGAGACTGGGTTAGAATCAGAGGTAATCACTGAAGTATTTGGAAATCAGGAGGGCCTGGGGGCCGGACAGCCAGGCGGAGCCCTTAGAAAGGTCCAGAGTGTACCCCTTCCCCAACCCCAAGAAGGCAGCCTCAACCCTTTGGTTGCCAGATCAAGGGGGACCAAGAGGGTGCCATGTAGGGCTTCATGCACAGGAGCAGAGCAACCAGTCGGTAAGGGAGCAGTACAATAATTACCAACTTGGGGAGCCAAATCCCTGCTTGCTGCCTGCTGAAGTCTGTGATCAAGAACTCTAAAATGGAAGCCAAGGGGAGGAAATACTAATGGAAATACTAAAATACTAATACTAATAATACTTTGTTTTCTCTAATTGTTTGTTTGGTACTAGGGTCTGAACCCAGGGGTGTTTTATCTTTGAGTTACATCCCCAACCCTTTATTATTTTGAAACAGGGTCTCACTAAGTAGCTGAGGCAGGCCTTGAACCTCAGATCCTCCTGTGTCAGCTTCCCAAGTACTGGGATTACAAGCACGAGCCACTGTGTCCAACAGTCCCAGCCCTTGTTTCTTTTTTTTCTTTTTTTTTTTATCTGCTTAAGTTGCTAAGTCTCTCACTGTCGTAACTAGTTAAGACCCAGACTCTTCTCCTTAGTTAGAATGAGGCCTCTGGATAAAAGCCTTTCTTTGTAGGGTAGAAAGAGAGATCACCGTGTGCTGAGGCCCCCGGTGTGCCAGCCCTGAGCTCAGTGTTTAGTGGGCATGGCGTCCTACTCCCTCCTGGCTGCCATCCTAATGTGGTTATTCCTACCTCACAGGAGCCCAGTGTCCTTCCTTGCTCATGCCTCTAGTCAAGGGTAGCGCCAAGTCCCACCAGATCTACCCAGGTCCTAAGCAGGCCTTCTTCTTCTCCATCACACTACCTCACAGCTCTGTAGGTTTCTTAAAAACCTGCTGGATGCAGTTCTTAAGTGGACATTAGTACTCTGTATTTTGTCAAACAAGTCCACTTTAATCTTTACAATCCCCCAAATCAGTCTTTTTATACAAAAATATTATACTTTATGTCTATTTATTTATTTATTTATTTATTTTTGGTACTATGGATGAAAAGTACTATCTATGAGCTATATCTCCAGCCCTATTTTATTTATTTATTTATGTGTGTGTGTGTGTGTGTGTGTGTGTGTGTGTGTGTGTTACTAGGGGTGAATCCAGGGGCTTTTCTACCTCCAGGCTATCCTCCCAGACCTATTTTATACTTTATTTGAAAACAGGGTCTCCTAAGTTGCTGAGAGCCTCACTAAGTAGCTGAGACTGGCTTCAAACTTGTGTGATCTTCCTGTCTCAGCCTACCAAGTGCTGGGATTACAAGTGTGTGCCACCACTCCCAGCCTTATTTTTTATTTTGAAACAATGTCTTGCTAAATTGCTGAGGCTGGCCTCAAGTCTGTGACCCTCCTATCTCAGCTGCCAGGCACTGGGATTATATTTATGCCCATTTAATATCAATCAACCTAATTACATTGAAGTTATCACTTTTAGTGGAACAATTCTTAAAAAGCCACATTTAATTTATTTGAAATACATGCTGACTGCAGATAACAAGGCCATCTGACTTTATTTCTGTTGCTTAACCCTCCTTATTATCAAATGGAAGAACCAGCTCTATTAAAAATACATGTTTATGCCGGACACGGTGGTGCACGCTTGTAATCCCAGCATTGGGGAGGCGGAGACCAGAGCATTGTGGTTCGTGTATAGCCTCAACTACTCAACTACTTAGTGAGGCCCCTTACAACTCAGTGAGACACTGTTTCAAAAATAAAGAATAAAAATAATTAGGGCTGGGGTGTCACTCAGAGGTAGAATGCCCCTGGGTTCCATCTCCAGAGCCTCAATAAAATAAATAAAATAAATACATATTTATGAGCCAGATGTAGTGGCACACATTTGTAATTCCAGCATTTGAGAGGCTGAGACAGGAGGATTGTGATCTGAGGACAGCCTCAACTACTCTTAGTGAGGCCCTTTGCAACTTGGTGAGAGCCTGTTTCAAAATAAAGAATAAAAATATAGGGCTGGGGTGCAGCTAGGAGGTAGAATGCCCCTGGGTTCCATCCAAAGTACTGCAAAGCAAAAAATACATGCATCTGTACAGATGCATAAACATTCCCCAGAAGATAACAGTTACAGTAATTCTGAAAGATTTCCTTGGACTTTTATCTAAAGCATTTCTCATGGAAATCAATTTCATGGACTTGTTAATGTGAGCACGTGCCTGGTGACAGAGATTACGTCCCTTCATGAAAAATTTCTCACCCCCATTACTCCTCAGCCTTTTTATCTTCTAGTAATTGTTGATAATGTAATGTTATACTCATCAGATACAAATCAATAATGATAAATGTCCATTCCCAATAAATTTTGTCTTAGAGCTGATAGAAACTTCATTGCTAAATGACAGGCAGTGAGTGTAGCCTTTGCGATGGGGACTGAGGGTTTGTGGATAAAGATGCCTTTGTTTCTGACCCTCTCCCTTCTGCTCCTGCCCAGGTGTACTCAGCCTCCTTATTGTGATGTTTTCAAATTCCATCCTCTAGTTAAAAGGCCATAATCTCCTCTTTGGGGCAGCTTGTCAGAACTACATGAATGAGAATGAGCTATGAAACAGTTAAATAAATGCACTGTAGAAGAAAAAAAAGACAAAAGTTGCAATTCCTCAATTCCACTGAGTCCAAACAAGGAGAAAAGTCCAACTGCTACTGTTGTTTTAATTTGACTCAATATCTGATGGGTTTGATTTCTTTTACCCTGGGCAAGGCTTTGCAACATTGTGGGCCCTGGGTAGGAAGTATGGTCTCTGGACTTTTTAGGAGTTCTCCATCAAATTCATCAAGCATGTTAAATTTTAAAAGCTATTTCTACTATCCTGCCTCAATGTCTTGTGTGTGTGTGTGTGTGTGTGTGTGTGTGTGTGTGTGTGTGGTGGTGGTACTGGGGTTTCTGGAAACCCGTCTACCTCCGGGCTATACTCCCAGACCTATTTTATATTTTTATTTGGAAACAGGATCTCTTAAGCCAGCACGGATGGCTTTGAACTTACACGATCCTCCTGTCTCTGCCTCCCAAGCGCAGGGATTACAAGCGTGTGCCACCACGCCCGGCTTTTGTTTTCTTTTTTAAAAGATTAACTTTGGGTTGGGCGTAGCAGTGCACACTTGTAATCCCAGCATTTGAGAGGCTGAGACAGGAGGATCGCAGTTCATGGACAGTCTCAGCTACTTAGTGAGGCCCTCTGCAACTCAGTGAGACCCTGTTTCAAAATAAAGAATAAAAAATAGGACTGGGGTTGTAGCTCGGAGGTAGAATGCCCCTAGGTTCCATCCCCAGTACTGCAAAAAAAAAAAAAAAAAAATAGACTAACTTTGTTTTGAAAATGTATTATGCAATATTTAAGGCATTTAAAAATAGAATAAAGAAAAATACAACAAATACCTAGGTATCTATCCCTCAGCTCAAGAAATAAAACACGGGGAACACAGTTAACTCCACTTTATGCTCAATGCCTGCTTGATAAAGCCTGTTACTTCCTAGACTTGAAGTTACTTCCTGAGAGATTGGGGACATGTGCTCCTGGCTTGGCCTATCTTTATAAGGCCCTGAAAAGGTCCCAGACATCTCTGGCCTGTATGTTGTCAAAGTCAGAGATGACCGTGTGATTTTCAAGGCTGTGGATTTACCATGCAATGTCTGGAACTCAGCTACAAGTTTGGGGCACTTTTCCTCTGGCCCTGTTGTTGGATAGAAGTGCAACTTCTCATGGTCTTGTCTTTTAGAATGTTCAATGAGAGAGCCCAAAGCCCATTCTAATGATGGTCCGAGAGGCCAAGGGCAGTTGACCAAGCTCTTTGAACTTGAAATAACTTGACTGATCGAGGAAGAAAGAGTGCCTCTGCCTCCTGGGCTCAGCCCTACACTGACGCTGTGCTGACAGGGTGACCCCTGTTTGAGTTGGTGTCAGGTTTGGGGTGGGTCCAGCTGTCCTTCCACGAGGTTTCTCCTGACCACTGCTTCCCTTTCAGCCATGGCGCTGTGCCGGCACCTGCCCCAGTCCGCATCTCAATTCTAAGATGGCTTCATATGTCATTTTTGGTGAAGAATAAACTCAGAGTATCACATCATTCTGTGGACATTGGTCTCAGCTAAAAATCACATTTAAGGCCCAAAGGTTTTAGATATAGGAACCAAGTGAAGAAAACTCAAAAAGTCATTTGCCCTGTTGCTCTTTATATACTGCAGCCAAATAAACACATTCCTGCATTTATTTATATTGTAGGCCAGTCATTTTTTTTCCTTACACAGGAATCTTATTAAAGCAATAAATCAACGTTAACCTGGGTTTTAAATTGGCCCAATATGTTTGGAGAACTTGCTGGTTTAATTTTCCTATTTTTCATTTTTCAATTAACTAATTTAGCTTTCCCAGTTGGGATACCACAAGTCTGAACATATGGATTTATCTTGAAACCAGAAAGCCCTGACATACATCTCCACCAAAACAAAAGAGGAAAGTCTGATACTTTGTCCTTTAACAAGACAACAAAAAAGCACAGGACCAGAAAATATCCATTCCGATCATTACAAACCGCTAAGCCTGGGCTCTGGGAAGCGCACCCAACTGCCAACAAATTCTCCTGACTACCGTGTCCTGTGTATTTTCTCTACATCAACTCTGACTGAAATTCTCCAGTGTATCTCTGTTACAGACAGATCCCCTCTCCTCCGAATCCGCATGAAACCCTAACCCTCCGTGTAGCTGTGCTTGGAGACAGGGCCTTTATGGAGGTGTTGAGGTTGAGTGAGGGCATAAGTGTGGGGCTCTGTGCTCAGCCTTCAAGCACACAAGAAGGGGTCTCGTGGGCCCACAGTGAGATGGTGGCCAACAACAAGCCAAGAGAAGAGACCTCAGAATGTAACCTACCCTGATGGCGCCTTAATCTTGGATTTTCCAGCTTCCAGAACCATGAAAAAATAAACTTCTGCTCTTTAAGCCACACAGTTTGGGGTATTTTTTTATGGCCACTGTGTCAATCATCTTTTTACCACTGTGACCAAAATACCCAACAAGACCAACTCAGAGGAAGGAAGCTTTATTGTGACTCAGCGTTCCAGAGCTCAGCCCATGACTGGCCCGCTCCACGGCAGAAGCATCAGGGCAGCAGAGCACGGTAGAGGAGAGTTGCTCCACTCTCGGCAGCAGGAAAGCCAGAGCTGTGAGGACGGGAGCAGGGGCAGAGGCAGTCCCCTACGCCATGCTCCCAAGTCACGTGCTTCCTTTAGCCACGTCTCCCTGCTTACAGTTATTACCCAGTAAATCCACTCAAATTATTCATCCATCAGTGGATTAATTCACTTATGAAGCTTGAATCCTCAAGATTGAATTATGTCACCTTGGAACATTGCTGTATTGCCTAACATGTGAGATTTGGGGGACATTCCAGGTTTAAACTGTTACAGCAGCCCGAGCTAGGGTGAGATAATCTCCCACGGCGGCAATTGCTGAGGACCTGCTTGGTATCATATGGACAGATCTTGTCTGGCCCCTCCAGGTGCCCTGCATCACCATAGCTTGGGTGGGCGGCAGCACTGTCCAAACCCAGTGTGATGGAGACTCGAGTGCTAAGGGAAGCTTCCTCTCTCACCAACACAGAAGACTATGAGCATGTCAGTGCGCATGCGTCTGTCTACTGGGGAGGGGACCTGTGCAGTGAACCAGAACTGTCCTCAACCTTATAGTCATGCTGTGACTTGTTCTCCAATTTGAAGCCTGAAACTTGGGCTTGTGAGTCTGGTCCTTAGGAAAATACAGGCTCAGTCAGTCCTGAATTTTTAAGGAGCAGGGGTAGCTGCTCTGTATAGTAGAAAGAGCATTGACTCTGGAGTCAGCTGAGGGGGTTTCAAATTTCATCTTGTGTTGCTTTAATCAAAATGGCATAAACAAGGACTACAACAGCCACCCAGGCACGTGTTTTTCTTCCAGGCACAGCTACGTCCAGGTCATCGGGAATGTAGCTTCTTGTTTACAATCATTTCTCATTTCTCTATTAGCCTCATTCTGAAAACAAGGCTTCCTCAGCGGCCACAGACTCACATCCTCACACTAGGGTGTTTCTTTGCTAAACAATTACAATAGGGGTCTCAGTGAGGTTCCTGATTGGTCAATTCTGAGTCACATGTAGAGTGCAGAGGAGAGGTTGGGGTGAGAGGGGAGTAGGAATCAGTCCCGTTTTATCTCAGGAGAGATAATGCTGTTGCTTAAGAAGGATGAAAGGGTGCTGGGCAGGAAAACAGCAATAGATGTCCAAGTAGATGCTAAAGGGCTCTGTGACTCTGGCAAGTTGTTTAATTTCTCAGATCCTCAAATTTCCCCTTTGTAAATGGCTACACCAGTACTTCCCAATAGCAAAGCTGTGAATATTAAGTGTGTCCCTAGCATAGCTCATGACACAGAACAGACTTTTAATGTTAACCCCACCCTCCTCGCTTTTTCTTGCCCTGGACTTACCTCTCCTAGAGGCCTGGAGAAACTCAAGTGCTTTGGATGGTATTGAAGGTATCATGATCTTCCAGGCAGGGGGCATCTTGAGCAATACAAAAACGTCAGAAGCCTCTCAATGAGCCCCTCTGCCAGGTTCTTTTAGAGGAGGGTGGCCTGCAGGTGGAGGGAGTTCTGAGGATTCCCTAGCTGGGCGCAGCCTTAGAACAATGAGCTGGGCGGGCTTTTCAAAGGCAGCTCTCTGGGCAGGAGAGGGTGGAACTGCTGGCAAGCACCCTCCTGTTATTTTCTGGAAAGAAAACCAAGTCTCCCACTGCATACAGTACTCTCCTGTAAGCATGATCCAGTTCCTCTCAGACCTGTAGGGTTTCTCACACAAGTACCCATACACAAATTGAACCCTATAAACGCTACAGAATTCTAATGTCAGCTTATCACTGCAATAGCCTACCGGAGCCCGTGACACACTGGAATCCTGTATCTGCCCAGCTGGTGATGGGGTTTAAACTTCAGTTCTTCTCATGGCACCTGCTCTCCCTCTCCAACCATCCCTACACATGCTTTTGTCCACAGGTTAAAAGAGTTTGGGCACCTGCACCCTCATCTATGGCTCTGTTGATGATGAACCAGATCAAAGCGCGTGACCATCTGCCAACCGCACTGGTGGCCACTGGGAGGAGGTCCAGTGTCTCAGCTGCCTGTGCTCTGACGCTGCAGTTTTAAAGGTCACCCACAGCGTCTGAGAAAATCCAAAAGAGACTGAAAAAAAAGTATCAAATAATGGTTTTCTTTAAGACCTGTCACCTGGTATCCTCAGATCCACCTCGATTTATTCCAGGACCTTGGCACAGGATCTTGTTTCCATAGCTGCTGTAGAGGACATCAAGCAAACAAACCTCTCCTTGCATGTCATGGATTTTCAGCAATTCCTTGCCCCACCTCAGTAAGCAGCTGTGGACATAAATAAGATGCTATATATTAAAATGCTGTGAGCATCTTGGAGAAGTTCTATACTCTAAAGGCAGAATGATTTTTAAGGTTAGTGAATGTGGTATTTTCTCTTTGGGCGATCTGTGGCTCAGTTAGAGTTGTGGTTATTTAGGGTCAAGGGAAGATGGCTCTGGTAATAACTCCGGGGCAAGCTCAAGCTTCAGAGGGGGAGAATGTGCTAGAGAGTGGTTTCTGGATGAGCACTTAAGTGGTGTTGGGGTCACTGCCTCCATCAGTGACAGTGATCAGTGGGCAAAACTGCCAAAGTTGGGGAGGCTCACAAAGGTCCGAGTGAGTGGAGACAACGTGTGTGGCCTCAGAAGGAGAATCTCACGTCAGTGGGTGGGACTTGATTCCATTGAGAGGTCTAGACAGTTCCTAGTTTGTGTAATTTGGGCCTTTCATTTAGAAGTCCATCTTCTTGGGAATTGTGAAATTGCTCATTTCAAAGGGCTTCTTTTTAATAGACTGAGAAAAAAAACTTCCACACACTTTATATACTGGTGGGAGTGTGAATTGGGACGACTTCTTTGGAATGCAGCTTTGCAATAAATAGCCAAATTGAGCCATTTTGCCCCATAGTTTCACATGTAGGACACCTATAAAAACTTAAATATATAATTATAAAACATAATTATGTTATAATAAGAAAATAATTTTATTGAAGTATAATAATGTTAATATACATAAACCCTAGATTATGATTTCTCACCTTTTTTAATGTACCAGTGTCAATTTTGTTAAAATATTTGCAGAATTAACCAGGCTCGGTGGTGCACGCTTGTAATCCCAGTACTTGGGAGGCTGAGACAGGATAATCTGGGATGGCAGACAGCCTCAGCTACTTAATGAGGCCCTCTGCCACTTAGTGGTACCCTGTTTCAAAATAAAGAATAAAAAATCAGGCTAGGGATATAGCTCAGAGGTAGAATACCCCTGGGTTCAATCCCCAGAACACACACACACACACACACACACACACACACACACACAACACACATACACACACATACACACACACATTTGCAGAATTGAAAACTTGGGATTTTATGAGTTAAAAATACAAAACTCTGGCCAGGCATGGTGGTGCACGCTGCATGCTTAGAATCCCTGCGCTTGGGAGGCAGAGACAGGTGGATCACGCAGGTTTGAAGCCAGCCACGCTGGCTTAAGAGACCCTGTTTCCAAATAAAAAATATTTTAAAAATAGGTCTGGGAGTGTAGACCGGAGGTAGAAGGGCTTCCAGGAACCCCAGTACTACAAAAAAAAAAAAAAAAAATACAAAACTTCTATAACACAGTAATTATATTTTAGGAATTGATCCTGCACTTATACTAACATATGTACCCATAGGAATATATTTATGTATGTGCATACACACACATATAACATATGGTATATCTACATATCATACCCAAACAATGGAATCTACTTACATCCTGTTTAGTAGGGAATTGGTAAAATCAATGCAGCATATCCACCACAGAATACCACTATGTAGTTGTTAAGAATGTGGTACATGCCTACATGAAGATTTTAAATAATTTATGTGTGCATTGATGAAAAATAAAAGTACACAATAGTGTATATGCATGTTTCCATTTATCTAAAAAAGTTGGTGTGTGCACAGTACATTGCAGAAAGAATATGTCAGAAATTATTCACAGGTGTAGTGAGACTAGAGGTCTAGACTGAGGGAAAAACTTTGTACTGAGTCTGCCTGTACTGTTTGAATTTTCTAAATCTTGTTTATATATTTCTTTTTCAGTTAGGGAAAAACACTAAAACAGAAACTAGTAGACCTCTTTCAAAGGACCTCTTTCATGTCCAAGGAACTAGTGCTGCTATGCAGGAAGGGGCAACTCTGGTCCTATAGAAAAGGGACTATTGGCCTGTATAGCCAATTGTATCTTAAAGACCACATCTGAGCCTGGCGTAGTGGTGCACGGTTATAATCCCAGCATCTGGGAGGCTGAGACGGGAGGATCGCGGTTTGGTGACAGCCTCAGCTACTTAGTGAGGCCCTTTGCAACCCAGTGAGATCCTGTTTCAAATTTAAGAGTAAAGAATAGGGCTGGGGGTGTAGCTTGGAGATAGAATGCTCCTGGGTTCTATCCCCAGTACCAAACCAAACAAAACAAAAACATAAAAACAAAAAACATATGTCCCAGGACTAAAAGAACAGATAAGACATTGAATTTGGGTTTCTGTTCAAATTTGAAGGAGGAAATGGCAGAGACAGTTTCCTTTTGTGCTTTGTTGAGACGTGCCATTAGCCACATTGCCCAGCCAGCCTCCCTGTGTCTTTCTACTTTCATCCAGATGTCTGGGCTCATAGGAATTCGCTTTAGCAGCACTTCAAAATCCCTCCACATCTAGTATGTAAACCAAAGAATATAAAAATTGTAGCCAGCTTTGGTAGTGTATGCCTGTAATCCCAGTACTTGGGAGGCTGAGACAGGAGAATCACAGGTTCTAGGACCAACTCAGCAAGTTAGCAAGACTCTGTTTCAATAAAAGGGGGCCTGAGGGTATGGCTCAGAGGTAGAATGTCTCTGAGTTCAATCCCTAGTAGCACACACACACACACACACACACACACACACACACACACACATACACACACACATACACACACACACACACATGAAGATAGTCCTCATTCTTATGTGGTTGGCCAGTGAAGTAATGGAGGAAGGGGAACCCAGGAGAACCAAGGGACACAAAAATGTTGGGTAGTGGTAAAGCTGGAAAAGTAAGGAGAGGGCAAAAAGCCAGGAAGATGGCAGGATCCAGAATACCCCATTACTTCTGGATCCTTCTAGGTCTGGAAAACTGAAGAGGGCCCATGTTGACCCCAATAGGAAGCTGATTTTTGGTCATCTGTATTATTATTAGATTATTTATTAGTTTAGATGTCTAAACTTAGGGAAAGATTAAGAAACAACTTAACTAGTTTTTTGCATTATTATTTTACTTTTTAAGTATATTAGTGAGATCTTTTACATAATACCTTTATATCTTGTATAACAATATATCCTGATATAAGAAATTTAAACAAGATATCTTTCTTTGTTTATCAGATTGGTAATGCTTTGAAAGTTAGAAGTACAAGTGTTAGAAAAAGTATAAGAGGAAAAGAGAGGCTAATTTATGTAATTGTGGTATGTGTGGAAGGGGCTATACACTGGGTGGATCCTTTTAGAAGACAGTTTGGAATTATCTCTCAACATTAAAATATGCACAGACCCTGGCCCAGCAATTCTCCTTCTAGGAATTTATCTTGCAGAAGAGCTTGCAGATGTGCACAAAGATCATTATGCAAGTATTTTATTCATTACTGTGGCTATTCAGGAACACTGGAAACATCCCAAGTGCATATCAATAGTAGACTAAGCCTCCCTAGTGCCTCCATACAAGGGGAGACTGTGGACGGAAGAAGAGGGGACCGTCTCTGTGTCACAGATAGTGCCCATTATTGAGATCCAAGTTATGGGGGGGAAAAGGCAAAGTGAAAGCAGCACTGTGTATGTTGTTATTTCAATTTATGCATGCTATAAAGATCTATAACAGCGTGCATTAAAAAAGATATCTGGACAATTACCAGCCAAGCAGTGTTTACCTCTGGAATTATAGGGACTTTCCTTGTTTTATGGAACAAGGAAAATTTCTGAATTTTTTATTATGGCCATGTGCTATTTTTACCATCAGAGATAACAATAGTGATGTTTAAATAAAAAAATTATTGGTCAGAAAAAAAGTGCTGCACACTCCTTCTTAAAAACAATGGACACCAGAAAAGGCTGCTCTTTAGAGTCAGAGTGGTCTCAACAGATTCACACACCTGTGGCCAAGCTTTGGGAAGAGAAGTTTCTATACTGCATCAGGAGTATATGGTACGTGCGTGTGTGTGTGTGTGTGTGTGTGTGTGTGTGTGTGTGTGTGTGTTGGCGTGTTACTGGGGATGGAAGCCGGAGGCATTCTACCTCCGAATATATCGCCCAGCTCTATTTTAATTTTATTTTGAAACAGAGTCTCACTAGATTGATGAGCATCTCACTACTTGTTGAGGCTATCCTTGAACCTGTGATTCTTCTGTTTCAGCCTCCCAAGTATTCGGATTACAGGTGTGCGCCACTATGCCTGGCTAGAGTATATGTTTTAAGTGGCCACGCCATACCACTGTGCACCATTAAGACATTTTCCCCCATTGACTGGAGAACTAAGGGCCTAAGAGCGTATTTTCTAATATTTTAGGTAGGAAAACCCACAAATAGTCTTAAGATATTTGTGTGGATACAACTTAGAAACTGCCAAGCCCCTTTCTATTACATTTCAATGTTTTTAAAAAGGAAAAAGGAGATGGAAAAGAAAAAGGAGAAAAGCATTTGGAAGCATTTAGAAGCCTATTTTAGAAAATCTTTCTTTCCATCCCCACCCATTGAAAAGCACTTTATGAGCCATAAGCTAGAATAAAGTGCTTAACGTTCCTGGCACCTCCTGCCCTTCCAAAATGCACAACTTTTAAAACTGCTGGATGCCAAATCACTCAGCTCTTATAGAAAGGTTTGTGGTGCCCTCTCTTGGACTTCCTTTCAAATTCCCAGGATGGTGCATGACCTTGGCTGCTCTCAGATGAACCTAGCAAAAGCAGCAAAGACTGTGTCCCCTTCTGCTAACTGCCCAAAGGGACGGGGCTGGGATCTGAGGGATGAGGATCCCCACTCAAATTCTTCTTTGCAGCTTTTCCATGCACAGTGAGGAATTACAGGCTGGGGGTGAAGCGGCTCGCTGGCTGCAGCCTGGTTCAGGCTGTGCAATCCAGACCTCCTGACAGTGAACCCCATGCTCTCTGCCAAACCCATTTTGCTCTTCCATGGTTTGTAAGAAAAGTTGTTCAAACGTAAACGATGTCTTTACCTTGGCTGGACATGTCAGGTGCCCGAGCTGAATGGTGAGAAGCACATTTGCCTTCTAGTTGGTGCGTGGCCCAGAAAGTCTTCTCCGTCGCATTTGGGGCTCAGTCCTTGCCCATGGAGCCCGGCCTCTTGGTGCAATAAGTCACAGCTGTAACTCCAGGAGCTGCTGAGCCTCCTGCCCCTCCAATACTGCTACTGGAGCTGCAGCCTTGGCCTGGATCACAGGACATCACATCGCTGCACTGTATTCGGCTGCTTGGGAAACCATACCTGGGCGGCTCTTGGGGGTAGGTTGGCAGCTTCCTGGAGAGCAACAGACTGTCGCCAAGAACTGAACTGCACCGTCAGAGCGGCATGACCAGGTCCTGAGTAGCCTCAGTATTTGTGCTCAGGAGCTGAGGTCTGAGGCTCTCTACTGTCAGGGATGAGGAACAGGAGGACGCTACACTTTGAGTTGAGTCCCCTCTCAGATTCCGGTTGGTTTATTTACTTGGTACTGGGAATTGAACCCAGAGGCATTCCTCCACCTCTAAGCTACCCCTTCTGCCCCTTTTTATTTTTTATTTGGAAACAGGATCTAAGTTGCTAAGGTTGGCCTTGAACCTGCCATCTTCCTGTCTCAGCCTCCCAAGCACTGGGATTATGGATGTGTGCTGCCATTACACCCAGCCTTGGACTCTAGTTTCTTAGTGACATCAGTTCTAAGAGTATGCAAGCGCAGTCACAGCATAATAAAACTGGAAATGCCCAGGAATCTTTAGCTCAGTGCAACAAATCTATGTACTCAAGACCTGCCCATATTAGACAAGCGTTCTAAAAATCACAAAATATTTCCTGTAGTGAATTGTTAAACCAAAGCAAAGTACTATGCTATTCATATTAAAACCATATTTTTATCTATCATTTTAGAGGAAAGAATTCATTTTCTAGGCTCTGTTTTAGAAAATGATATTACAAAATTATATATATATATATATATATATATATATATATATATATATATATATGAAATGGGTTTGCAGCCTGGTAGGAAAGGTTGGAAAAAAATTATTAGAGTGTTATGTCAGCCTGTTAATATGTTATTTTTCAGGATATTGTAATGTTTCTGGTATGTTGCACAATTTTAGATTTTAAGTTGTTATGGCTTCTCATTCTAGATAAATATTCTACAGTTGCCTAATTTTGAACTTTTTCTTAATAGAGGACTACAAATTGCAAAAGCATATGCCCCGACAAGACCCCCTTTTCACCTTCATACCCTCTTCTTACTCTAGTTCCTGCTTGCATATGTGTCCAGAGCCGGGCAGGTGCCGTGGTCCCCCTCGCCTCTACTGTCACTATCCCCCTTGCAAGTACCCGTTGCTCCTGGCTTTTCAAGGAACTACCACCTCTTCTACCTTGGATCGAGTCTAGAGATTATGGATGACTTATAACATCTTTTAGGTAGTTAAACTTTGTGCCTTGGTTTTCTCTTCTATAATATGGGGATAATCTGGCATTTATTTTACTGAATTGCTGTAGGGTTAAGTGATGTAGGACTAAAGGATGTAGAGTCATTTAATATATTAAAGTGTTTAGAACCATGCCTGGAATGAAGTAAGCACTATAGAGGAACTAGATATTACTTTATTTTTTGCCTGTGTGTGTGTGTGTGTGTGTGTCAAAGTCACAACAGAACAAGACCTCACACCTCCTTCTTCTTCCCCTTCCTTCTTGACTTCATATTATTATATTGAAAGTTTGGAGGAGGAGGAGGATTCATGACAGAGGCAGCAAAATCTTTATCATATAAGTAACAGATAAAGTAAATGCATAAATAAATTTTAAACTTTAAAAAGTCACAGTGAAGCCAGGTGTGGTGGCGCACGCGTGTAATCTCAGCATTTGGGAGGCTGAGACCAGAAGATCGTGGTTCGCAGACAGCCTCAGCTACTTAGTGAGGCCCTCTGCAAATTAGTGAGACCCTGTTTCAAAATAAAGAATAAAAAATAGGGCAGGGGGTGTAGCTCGGAGGTTGAATGCCCCTGGGTTCCATCCCCAGACTAGCAAAAAAAAAAAAAAAAAAAAAAAAAAAAAAGGTTACAGTGAAACCAGGCATGATGGTGCACACCTATAATTTCAGTACTTGGAGTGCTGAGACAGGAGGATCACAGGTTGGAGGCCAGCCTCAGCAACATAGGGAGACCCTATTTCATAATAAAAAATAAAAAGGACTTGGGGGGGCATGGCTCAGAGGTAGAATGTCCCTGGACTCTATCCCCAGCACAAACAAACAAAAAAAAGCAAAAATATATATATAGTAGAAGAATATTATCTAGAGAGATAAATTCCAGAAAATCTAGCTAAAAGACTTGAAAGCTGTTGCATCCAAAGAGGTAAGAAAAACTAGAGCTGGAAATTGCTGTTTTTCATCAAAAGCTCAAGCTCTCTTAACTAGGAGCATGTGTAACTTTGATTTTCTTTTTAAAAAAATTAACTATCTAAAAAACAGTTACAAACACAAATATTTGACTAAAAATACCCCTTCAAAGAATTCTTTTGATTGGAAGCACTGGTTTATGTTTCCCTGATGTGATAACAACGCTCTTGGTTACTCTTTGTAGTCATTTTAATAAAAAAATTTTAATAAGCAGCAAATTGCAACAAAAAGAAGAGGATTTGTTGAGGTAAATTGTAAGTAAGCTTTCCCTTGTGGGAATCTCTGCTTAATTGGGCTGCAGCTGGCGCTAATTTATTCTCTTCACCGTATCTCATTTGGGTCTTGCATGTGTATCTGCCTGTACTTGTGTTTTAAACATCACACATTTTGAGGCTTTCATTTGCTGGCATGAATTTGGACACAACTGGAGAGACTCAGGAGAAGCTTAGCCCAGAGAAGGATTTTTTTTTTTTTTTTTGGTCACAGTTTTTTGTTGTTTTTTTGAGGGGCTTTTTATTTTATTTTAATTTTTTTATGTACACCTGGGAGCTACTGAGTGAACAGCTGGGAGGAACAAGGTTGGGGGTTGCTGTGGATCATGTTTGATCTTATTATTCCATCATCTCGTTCTCTGGTGACACACGCACCCCCAATCCATCGTGCGCAGAGATGGAGCTGGGGTCGAGGGAGCTCTGGACTGGCTGGTTAGTCCACACCTGGGTCACTGAGCAGAACAATCACTGCTTCAGCCTCCGCCTAGAGAGAGCAGCATCCGGGGCACAGAGTGCAGAGTGGTTGGCTTTTTTAGCTTGATAAATGAAAAATACCATCTGGGTAGATTTTCCTTGGGCCCAGGAGTGTTTCTGCTGGGTCGGCTGGACACCAACTGCATTTCATTATCCTCTAACAAGTGGCATTAGTCACGGCCGCATCTCTCCAGGCCTCACAGGAAGGAGCAATGGACAAAACATATTGCTGCTGATTTTTTTCCGCCTATGTACAAGGGGTGGATTTTATTTCATTACTGAATTGCAAGTCATTCTCAGCCAAGAAGACTCACAGGGAGAAGATTCTTACTGCTCCTTTTGTCCCCGTTCATATTTTATAGAGCCAATAGCTGACAAAAAAAAAAAAAGGTAATTAGAGCCCCACTGCCAGCTGTTTCATTCATTTTTATTTATTTATTTTTGTGTGGTGTTGGAGATTGAAGCCAGGGCCTTGCGGATGTGAGGCAAATGCTCTACCACTGAGCTACAACCTAGCCTACCAGATGTTGTATAAGGCAAAACTGAGGATTTCGAGTTTGACATAAATGAAATCCTATCAAAAGACACTATTAAGTTACTCTTTCTGTAACAGGAGACTCAGAATGAAATATTGAAAGTAACTGTGTTTAGAAACAAAAGTATGGTGAACCTTAAAAACATCATACTAAGTGAAATATGCCAGAAACCAAAGGATAACTACCATATTATTCGCGTTACATGAAGTTCCTGGAGCAAGCACGTTGATAGAGGCCAAGGGAGGAGAGAAGTAGCCAGGGTCTGAGAGGAGGAGCAGGTGAGTATGGTTTAATGGGTTCAGAGTTTCTGTTCGGGATGACAAAAAAAAAAGTTTCATATGTGCATGGTGCTGATGGCTGCACACCATTGTAAATGTCCTTAATGCCACCGAATCATATGATTAATGGTTAAAATGGTAATTTTATATATGTGTGTGTAATATGTTATAAATGTGATATATATTTTGTAACAAAAATACAAAAAGTTGTGTGTCCTATATGATGCTCATATCTTCTCTATGATATAGATACTGCAACTTTGTAAAACCCAGAGATATTTATCATTCACCCCCTCTCCCACCACACACACACAGACACACACACACACACACACACTCACCCTTTGGCTTTTATTTCCATATTACTCCTCACTACAAATAGGCGAGGAAAATAAAGGGAGAATCTATTTAATTTTGTAAACACTGCACATTATTAGCTGAATTTACATTCTTCTTGGAATGTGAGGTTTATGACAGCCTAATCAATATTTATGGTTAGGGAATGCCAACAGATTTCAGTTGTGTGTGTGTGTGTGTGTGTGTGTGTGTGTGTGTGTGTGTGTGGTACTGGGGATTAAACCCAAGGGCATTTTACCTCTGAACTATACCCTTTGCCCTATTTTATGTTTTATTTTATTTTTTTCTGGGTCTGAGGATGGAACCCAGGGGCATTTGACCTCCGAGCTACACCCCCTGCCCAATTTTTTATTCTTTATTTTGAAACAGGGTCTTGCTAGGTTGCTAAGAGCCTCATTAAGTAGCTGAGGCTGTCTGCGGACCGCCTCCAGAATGCTGGGATTGCAAGCGTGTGCCACCACGCCCGGCCGTTGCGATTTATTTTGAAACAGGTCTCATTAAGTTATGGAGGGCCTACATTGCTAAGGCTGGCCTCAAACCTGCGATCCTCCTGTCTCAGCCTTCCAAGTACTGAGATTACAGGTGTGGGCCGCCACGCCCAGCAGATTTCAAAAATGTCACACTCTTCTAATCTTGCAGGAGTTCAGTCCCTTGCTCCTCTCCCAGCTCCAATCGGCCTCCTCAACAGCTGCAAAAAGAATTTCCACACCAGCTCAGGCGAAGGGAAGCCATGGGAATTCTGTGGGATTAGAGATGGAATGTGGAGCTCTGGCGCGGAAGTCAGGATGCTGCAGATGGACCCTTGGGCTCGTTGTTATGTGGATGTTTCCAAAGCACCCACCACTCTCCTGGGCCTCCACAACCCAAGACCATCTGCTCCTGCAGTGCTAAGGAGCAGGAACTGGGGCAGACGTCCCTTCATTGTCCAGCAGTGCTGGTGGGGGCTCTGGGAAGCCGGGGGGGCGCTCACCCAGGGCGGCACGAGCCAGCGCACAGGCTCAACCGGGGAAGTCATCGCTGCTTCCGGACTGGGTATTTGCTCTACTACATGGGTCCCCAAGGTGAGCGATACTGCCCCCTGGAGCTGCTGGATTGAAATACACATAAAAGAAGGCAAATTTGTTACCGCATTTTAGGAGAAAGATTTCCAGGGAGTAATTTGTTTTTCTGAGTAATAAATTACTAGGTAAGCCGGGCGTGGTGGCGCACGCTTGTAATCCCCGCGCTTGGGAGGCGGAGACAGGAGGATCGCTCAGGTTCGAAGCCAGCCGTGCTGGCTTCAGAGACCCTGTTTCCAAATAAAAAAGTATAAAATAGGTCTGGGGGTGTAGGCTGGAAGTAGAAGGGCTTCCAGGAACCCCAGTACCACCATAATAAATAAATAAATAAATAAATAAATAAATAAATAGGTAATTTTCTTTCTGAAAGGAGAGCAGCAAGCCAAATAAATTTAGGAATCTTTTCCAGTGATCAATAGAACTTAATAAAAGTCTAAAGATTGATCTAGTATATATATATATATTCTGCCCTTTAATATCCTGCCCATTACCCTGAAGAATCAACTAAGTATCAACTGTTCTTGTGGTTTTATAATTTAAGATTAATATCTCAAGGTTAATTGGGAAGAAATGTTACTCAGTCTATGCATCCCTGATTAAAGCACAGTCATGGTAACTTTAGTACAGTATCCAGTCTGCTAGATGTCATATTGCAAAACCTATGGCTGGTATCCTTCAGTCTTCTATATAAGTGTCTTGTTTTGTTCCAGGGGATAAAGCATATACATCTGACCCCTTAATTGATAATTTTAAGTAAGAGAGTATTTGCAGGGTTAGGAAAGGCTTAAAACTCAGAAGTATATTAAGTATACTGTTCTCTAAGCTAACAGGATGTATCACAAAAATCATTGTTGAACAAAAGTTTTTAAATGATTGGTATACCAGAAAAGTCAAGAGAAAAGTACCATTGTATTCCAATGTTAAGAAGAAAAACACATCCAAAATTTGTAAATAGGAAAAAAGGATGACAACATACCCATTCTATGTCACCCCAGAATGACTTCTAATAGGCCCATCTAATTCCTTAGAGATGTGATATGTACATTTGACTTCTTATTTACTATTAATTTGCAGATGTTGACTTGTGGTAAACTGACAGCAATGTAAAATGCTTCATGTCCGACAATAATGCAACTGAATTTTGCCCAGAGATAGAACTGATTTCTGCCTGGTAAAAAAAAAAAAAAAAAAAAAAACCTACAACCTCAAGGTCTAAGTCTTATTGCTTTGTATGGCATTTACTAATTTTATGTGTAATTTAATAATTTATTCTAGGGTTTCTTTCAGCGGCTGCAAATGTATCTGTTTCTCCTGGATTCCTTTGATGTAATTTTACCCCCCTACTGGGCTTTCATTAACAGGATAAGTATTTTTTCAGTGTGCGTTCATTGGGGTTTTGTATGACACTCGTGCTTTTAACCTTGTGAAAATTATACACTGACACTAATCAGTTTCTCATAGCTACAAAGACAAGTCACCAACGGTCAACTGATAAAGCTGGGTAGAAGCCACGGCTTTCTCATTAAACACCCCAAATGAGTTTCCATGAAAAAAATCAGTATTACTTGAGTCTAGATGGCTTAGAAACGGCTAACATTTTGCCTGGGTCTAAGCAGAGGTGTTTATCTAAGTTTATGATCAGAAGCAATGATGCTTGTGGGGCTTAAGGTGGAAGACGCTGCCTTATCTAGGATGACCTTACCAAGTGAGCCAGAACGCGGAGGGACAGTTTGCTGACGCAGCAAAGAAGGCAAGCCAGAAAAAGCATGACCGTATGATGTCTGGGCTCAGATACTGGAGTCCTGTTAATAATTCGACTTCAAGTAGAATGGGAAAGAACTTTTTACATTTAAAAAGGGGAAGAGGAAGATCAATATTTCTTCACCCTCAGGGGTTGTGATGAAAATTCATTATTTAATAGCTCTTCCTGTTGTACAAGGCGAAGCTCCCTGGGTGTGAAGTGGAAGGAAAAGATTATAGTGAAGAGGGATACATCAGTCTCTGTAATAAAGTAAAAGGAATTGGAGAATTTGTCCTTAATTCCTTTAGAGGGAGGAAGACTGAGGTCCCAGAGGGACTTGGGAGAAAAAAAAAAAAAGAGAAAAATTTGTTTCTGTCATCGGGAGAGTAGGCCCTACTACTACAGAGGCGAGTCCTCCGTGGAGTGGATGATCTTGGAGAAAAGCATGTCTAATATTTGGCTGTGAATTTTTTTCTGCTGTGAATTTTTTTTTGTATTATCCTCTGTCCTCTCAGCTTTTCAGTAGAAATCTGTGACCTTAACAGTCTGTGCAAGTGGGAGCTTGGGGAGTGAAATTCACACAGGAGCAGGGAGAGGAGGGAACAGTAACCACAGAAGCTGGGATGGACAGGCCAAGATCTGTCCCACGGCCTTGAGGATGATTCAGCCTGAGAGGCCATAGAAAAGTCACCACCCAGACGCCCTCCTCCTCCCAGAAGACTTTAAAAATAGGAGGACCACACTAGATTTCTGGCATTGATAGGAAAGAGAAACCCAATTCATTTTTCTTAATTAAAAGAATCATCCCCAAATCCTAGAGAACTTGGAGATCTAGTTTATATAAATATACCTTAAAAAATCTGGGCTACTTGATCAGTGCATGTATGCGTGTATTAAAACATCACACTGGCCAGGCGTGGTGGTGCACATTTGTAATCCCAGCGCTTGGGAGGCTGAGACCGGAGGATCTCATAAGTTCGAAGTCAACCTCAGCTACTTAGTGAGGCTCTCAGAAACTTAGTGAGATCCTGTTTCCAAATAAAATATAAAAATAAGTCTGGGAGTATAGCCCAGAGGTAGAAAGCCTCTGGGTTCTACCCCCAGTACCACACACACACACAACACAAATCACACTGAATCTGATTAATGTGTGCAACTAATACATGTTAATCAAAAGTCCAGAATGACATAGACCTTTAAGAGTAGGTTATAAACGCACCAAACCCATCCCTAACACCGCCTCAGTCATTCACCAATGTAGGGCGCTCTTACTAGTTCAAAGCATGGGTAGAGTAAGTTTTGGGGTCCTGTTTCTTAAAAGAAAGTACCAAATTACTAAAATAAAACAAGGTAGAGGGCTTGGGGAGGGGCCCCTCAAGCCACCAGCCCTAAGGCTGAAGCCTTTATCTGTTTCATGGGACAGGAGCCTCTCTGCACCACTGGTACTTTGAAAGCACAGCTTGGGGACTTACAGTTGACCTCTTGAGTCAAGACTTCATTTAAGGAAAGTTCAAACCCAAGAGTGAATGATGAGCTGGACGTGGTGATCCCAGCATTTGGGAGGCTGAGACCGGAGGATCGAGGTTCGCGGACAGCCTCAGCTACTTAGTGAGGCCCTCCGCAACTCAGTGAGACCCTGTTTTAAAATAAAGAATAAAAAAATAGGGCAGGGGGTGTAGCTTGGAGGTCAAATGCCCCTGGGTTCCATCCCCAGACCCGCAAAAAAAAAAAAAAAAAAAAAAAAAAGCGTTAATGATGGAGATGTTGGAGCCTGGTTCCTGTTCCAGGGCAGTGCTCATTCTGGCTGGGACAGCGCTGTCCCAGGGAAGGGTGACACTGGCGGTGCCAGGACTGGGCCATAGTCGCCACTCAGGAAGGTTAATTAAAAGCCAGCCACCTAGGGGTCCTCCTGGCTTCCCATAGGGCCGCCCCAGAGGCAGGGCTTTTCTGTGCAGCTGGAGGAGGCCTCTTCCTTCTCAGCTTTTCAACAGATTTGAGGATTTAGTGGTAATCCTTTTGTTTTCCCTGATTAGACTGGAATCCACTATTCTGGGTGGTCCTGACTCTAAAATTCTGTATTTATCCTTCTCCCTGCATCAGTAATAGGCTGTAGATGTCTTTGTTTTGCTTCCCAGTTTCAGAGAGAAAAAAAAATTATGTTAGCAATAGGATAGAAAGAGAGAGATACATTTTTCCTGCTTATAGGAATGAATGCCTGGACACTCTAGATTCATAAATTATGTGGTTCTAGTTTTATAAGACTAATAAAAAATTTCTGAAATATATCCAGTGCTATCTGTTTTCCCAAGTACTTTTCGACACTGGATCTCATCAGATCTTTGTGAAAATCCCATTAGGTATGCAGAGTATGATTTTTCCCTTCCTTCTCTTTCCGCACCCACCTACCACAGTCCCTGCCTTGAAATGTAACGGTGATCACACTGGAATCCAGGGACGTTGGACAAGCCTCCACGCTGTCACAGCAGGCCAGTGGGCTCTCAGATTCCTCTTGGGGTCCCTAACTCTAAGCCCCTTGCTCTTACCTTGGTGCCCTTACACCACCCACTGTTGGTCCTGACCTATGGTTCTGGTGAGTAGAAACAGAGTATCTTTCTGTCCACCAAAAGCACTTGTGTTGGGCCTCACAGGACCACTGTTGAGTGCATAAATGAATGGACAGATGACGAGAAGGACCGTGGTGGAGGATGGACGTGCTGGCCTGTCTTGCAGACACCGGGAAGGCGCTTCCTGTTTCTGGAGAGAGTTCTGTTCCTTGTGTTCACACCCTCTTTCTGGTTTTCTTTCATTTCTCTCTGTCCACTCCTGCCTCGTTCGCAGGCTTCTCCACCTGGCACTCAACGTGGGACTCTGCAAGGCTGGTCCTGGCTTCTGTCTCCTTTCCTAACACTCTCCATGAGTGGGTTCAACCGTGTCTTCTTCGAATTGCCATCAGGATGCCAGTGGTGCCTGAAAGATGTGGCGGGTCCCACTGGCGCACAGATACACGCGGAAATCCATTATAGGTGATATGGATGCCTTTATTCATGGGGAGTCAACTGCCAGCCCACGCGGGCCCGTGGGGGCTGGTGGGGGAGAGCCCGTCTCTCTGTCTCTCTATCGGGCTTCTTTCTCGGAACTCGCTTGCTTCTCTCTGATGGAGAGACATCCCTGCTCGGAATCACCGGGCTCTGCCTCCTAGCTTCCGGCCCCGCCCCCTGTGGGCAGGGGCTCAAACCTTTCAGTGCCCAAATCCATTTCCACCCCAGCCCTCTCTGAGCTCTGACCCTAACATCTAGCTGCGCAATGAATGTTTTTACCAGAATGCCTCTGATTCTCAACATTTTCTGAACAGAACATGCGATCTTCTCTCTTCCTGTTGGGGGTCACAGGCCCATTCCTCAACTCAGGAATTCAGAATCAGCGGGGTTCCTTGGCTACCATGATGGAAAAGTTTCAGCAGGCACCAGTCAGAGACATAGGCAGAAGTTTATTTAGGAAAGCAGGAAATACACATTCAAGAGAGTATACTGGCCATCTCAAGAGGGAGAGAGATGCCTTTGGGGGTTTCGGGCTCTTCTTTGACAGGGGGCTCTGCTGAGGGGTGGGCAGGAGGAGGTATGTGAGGGTGACCTCAGTCCAATAGTGGAGGTGGTTTCTGGTGGTCTGGTCATCCTTAGGACCCTCAGGCTGATGGGGGTCTTCATTATCTGATCAACAGATAAGCTGGGGAGTGTCCTAAATTATAGGTTTTTTCCAGGGTTTTGTATCAGTCTTGCTAACAATGCACAGGACAATGATAAGTTAACTCAGAGGATCCACAGATTTCCCAGGAATCTGGGAGAGACGGGCCTGGGAAAGAGAACTGGTTTGGGAAGGTAAGGCTGAGGCACTTCAGCACGAACTAAAGTTACATTATACTCTTTGGTCCTGTCTGGCTCCTTTCTACCTATTCATTTCTTCTCTCCTACACCACCCCCAAGCTGGTTTTCCTACAGGGCACAAGTCTGTGGGCAACGTCACCCCAGGGCCCTTCCCTCCCTCAGGAGGATCCCTGGGTCTCATCGGGTGACTGACGCTCCCCTCCACGACACTGCGTCCAGAGTCCAAGCTCCTGACCACTGCCCTCAAACCCACCGTTGTTCTTCCTTACTCACTGTTTACCCCGAAGTCTCTCCAGACACCATATGGCCGCGGCTGTGCCTGCGCGCGGTGCCTGTGCCTCGCTGCGCTGCCCGGGGCTGAGTTCACATCTTCACTCGACCCGGGTCCCACAGCCTCAGGGCCTTCCCCCACCCGCCTTCCCTGTGCCTGGAGACTCTGCACCCCAACACACACACACACACACACACACACACACACACACACACACACACGCCCAGTGACCTCCTACTTAACCGCAGACCTGTCTCAAGCTTCACTTATTCAGACTGCACGTTTCTTTTGTTAGACACTCACCTAGAATCACGGTCTAGAAGTAAACGGCTCAAATGTGTAATGACAGCCAGGCCTCCTGACCCACAGGTCCCACATCCACAGAGTCAACCACCCACAGGTCAAAAGTATTCAGGAAATAAAACGGGCCGCGCTGGATCTATACCAGCTTCTTTTCTTGTCACTATTCCTTGAACAATATAGTATGACCGGTATTTACACAGGAGTTACATTGTATTCAATATTATAAGTAATCTGGAGAGGATTTAAAGTATACGGGGAGCCTGGTGTGGTGGCTTACACTTGTAATACCAGTGGTTGGGAGGCTGAGACAGGGGGATTGCAGGTTTGAGGCCAGCCTCAGCAACTTAGTGAGGCTTTGTTTTAAAATTAAAAAAAAAAAAAAAAAATAGGGCTATAGGGGTGTAGCTCAGAGGTAGAATGCTCCTGGGTTAAATTTTCAGTACCACAGACATATTACACTAAATATATGGGAGGATATTTATACTGTATGCAAATACTATGCTGGTTTTTTGGGGGGGTTTGGTACTGGGGTTCCTGGAAACCCTTCTACCTCCAGGCTACACTCCCAGAACCATTTTTATGCTTTTTTTTAAAAAAAAAAAAATTGGAAACAGGGTCTCTTACGCCAGCGCGGCTGGCTTCGAACCTGCGTGATCCTCCTGTCTCTGCCTCCCAAGCACGGGGATTACAAGCGTGCCACCACGCCCAGCTACCATGCTGTTTTATATAAGGAAACTGAGCACCGTCAGACACTGGTACCTGCAGGAGGTCCTGCAATGAGCCCCCCATGAATATTGACGAACAACTGCATATACCTTCATTTGGCCAATGACCTTCTACCATGCACCTACTGTATGCCAGGCACTGTTCTAGGCAATTGAACAAGAGAGTTAGACAACAGAAAAATAAAAACTCAAATATTTTCTATTACCTGAGCAATAAAAAATTAGAAATTGCTTCTAGCAATAATACTCTGTGAGCAATTTTCAATTCATTCCTGTGCTTCTCTTTTTAGTTTTGTCCCCACACTGGGCTCTCTGTGCCATGGGAGATGGGCCAGTTTTCCTGACAAATGTCATCGCCTTCAGCACCCTGCTAGCACCTAACAGATGCCCAGACACTGGGGATATGAGTGAATATTTACATCTGTAAGTAAACACATGAAGGAATGCATGTAACTTTAGTGTTGTAACCTGGCTTATATTGAATCCCTGGTACTTTTAATATTTCGAACATTGCGATAAATGCCAAAATTAAAAAGTCCATGTGTAGCCGGGCATGGTGGAGTATACTTGTAATCTCTATACTTGGGAAGCTAAGACAGAAGGATGGCAGGTTTGCAGCCAGCCTCAGCGGCCACAACCTAGTGAAACCCTGTTTCAAAATAAAGAATAAAAGCTGGGTGTGGTGGTGGTGCACGCTTGTAATCCCCGCGCTTGGGAGGCTGAGACAGGAGGATCGCACGGGTTCAAAGCCAGCCTCAGCTACTTAGTGAGGTTCTCAGCAGCTTAGTGAGACCCTGTTTCCAAATAAAATATAAAATAGGTCTGGGAGTATAGCCTAGAGGTAGAAAGGCCCTGGGTTCCACCCCCAGTACCACCAAAAACAAAACAAAACAACACCCCCCCAAAAAAAAAATAAAGAATAAAAATAGGACTGGGGGCGAAGGTGTAGCTCTAAGGTAGAATGCCCCTGGGTTCAATCCCCAGAACCACAAGAAAAAAGTTCATGTGTAGTCACCAAGACTACCCCTTACCCACTCGCTTTTAAAGAGGTTCCTGGCTGTTCCCTTCTCCCCTTGCTTTGGAGTCCAGGCTTCTGAAGAACCAGCTGCACGTTGCTGCCATCTTTTGACCAAAATTGCTACCATAAAGATGAAAGCCACATCCCATACTTCAAAGTCTCATTCCTGTCTGAGTACGGGAGAAAAGTCCCACCACTGAGATATGTCTTTTGCTAAAATAGCCAGAACACGTTGCCAGGTAGGAGGAGATACACGACCACACTCCGCACCTGCCCTTGTTGTGGCTATCTTTATTTGTTGGTTAGCAGAACTATTTCCTACCCTTCTTCCTTTTGTATCCCGGCACCAGGGTAAAGCTTAATACGTTTTTATAGCCGGGCGTGGTGGCACATGCTTGTAATCCCAGCATTCGGGACACTGAGATCGGAGGATCACGGTTCGCGGACAGCCTCGCTACTTACTGAAGCCCTCTGCAACTCAGTGAGACCTGGTTTCAAAATAAAGAATAAGAAATAGGGCAGGGGGTGTAGCTCGGAGGTCAAGTGCCCCTGGGTTCCATCCCCAGACCCGCAAAAAAAAAAAAAAATAGGTTTTTATGTGAACTTCATATCAATGGTGAACAAACAACTGTTTTATGTCAGGGTTGCTGAGGCACAGGCATGCAATAGATACTGGCTGTTACCAATATTATCATTATTAAGCTCCTTCCCTGCAAAGCAGAGGAGCTAAAGCTGAGAGCCACTATGTTGTACGCTCTTTGTATAAGGATACCCACTCCAATCTCAGTGCAAGATTTTGTCTCTCTCCTTCTCTTTTTCTCTCCCTTTCTTTCTCTTTCTCTCTCTCCTTTTTCCTCTTGGTCTTTCTTTCTCTCCTTTTTCAATGTCTCTCTTGCTTCCCTCTCCTCCAGGAAATCTATTAAAACAATATTTTCCTGTCAGTTGTGTCAAACTATATTGAGAAAATTATGACAGGCTCTCAGAAAGCTGGGAACCTGCTCTTTAAAATGTTTATTTTTAATCAGACATGGTGGTATTTACCTGTAATCCCAGTACTTGGGAGGCTGAGACAGGAGGATAATAGGTTCATGGCCAGCCTCAACAACTTAGACCCTGTTTCAAACTAAAAAATAAAAAAGACTAAGGGTGTATAGTTCAGAGATAGAATGCCTGTGGGCTCAATCCTCAGTACCAAAAAATGTTTATTTTTAAATAAATGTTAGAAATTTATATTTCTTCAGAAATGTTGTTCATTTAAAAACACTGTCCTCTTTAAAATCACTGTGCTATCAGGGAGTCTCTGTATATTTCAGGCTAGAGGAGAGCGTATGAGGACCTAGAATCATGGCAAAGTTAACTTTTTCAAGCAAAGGAAGCCAGAGAAGTAGAAAAAATTGGACTGTCCCATGAGCAAAGTCTGGAAAGACTGGAAGCATAGGTATGCAATACAGAGACTTGTTAGAAGGGCAGATAATCCTTGGCGTCTCTGAGGGGTTATAGCAGAATCTGGTTTCTGGGAAGTAAAATTAGTAAATAGCCTGAGAAAATAAAAGGCGAGGCTGCGAGGTTTATCACCACTGCGAGTTTAGCTCTCTGAGCATGACTGGGAAATAAATGTTGGTGTTGGCAAAACCATTTTGTCCCACGAACATGCCCTGTATGTGGTAGGTTGTCCACAACTACCTGTGCAACTGAGGAGGGTCCCGATAGTTTGTGTGCTCACTTCTCTCTACTACTTACTACCGGTCATAGATTAGTGATTGAACGATTCTAATTGCTCAGACTTAAACGTCCACTTTTGAGCAAAATTGTTCCAAAAAGCGACACCCAGAAAAATGATGTTTGCAAGGGTAGATGGCCATGTACTGGAAAAAAGAAAAAAACCTAAATGAAGCAGGTGACTAGAAATCTGATTTTCTATTTAGGACCTGCATCAAGTACGTGTCTTGCTAATTTCACTAAAACCACTGCTCATTTCCAGTTTTGAACAGAAGCCTTCTGAGATTTGGAGCTGTCTTTTGGGCTTTTGTGTGGGGTGGCCCTGTCCACCAGAGATAACCACGGCTTCAGGGAGAGGCGGGGGAGCTCCAGCCCCAGGTGAGTGCGTATTCATTGCACAGAGCAATACCACACCCCCTCTTTGTTTCTCCAGGCTCTTGCTGAAATGAGAAACCAGCCAGCAGTTTCCTGTGCTGACAGATTGGGAACAGTTCCTCAGAACCAAGGAGACATGGAGACCTGGCTGGGTCAGCTGGCCATTTGGGAGGAGTTACACTGGATACAGGCACCTGCCCAATACCACATGGTTATTTTTAAACTTTCCTGCAGTTTAATGAGCTCAATGGGATTCTAGGTAGAGAACAATTAACTATTCATCCCTCTCAGGTCTAGCTTTTCATAAGTGGCCTTAAAATCAAGAGCCCTTCTATTTTGACAGCCACAAAATCCTCCTGGTGACTTTGTTGAAAGAGACATGTAATAAGCGATAAAGGCAAATGTGGTTCAGATGGAAAATAACGGCTCTTGGAAAGGAATGCCTGGTGAGCAGCTGGTGTCCCTTTATTCTGAATGGACATCTGTCACCCTTGGTTAATGAGTTACACCTGTTGACCCAATCAAAATCCTTGCATCCCACTGAAGGGGAAAAGACTGATGTTGAGGTCCCATCCCCAGAGGTGCTGATGTAATTTCTTGGGTTTTGCCTAAGTTTCAGGATTTTTAAATCTCCCCAGGTGATTTTAATATACAGCCAATGTTGAAAATCCACTGTGTAAGAACCAGGAGACATTAATGGATTGGGGAATATGATTTATTAATGCAAAATATTATTTTAAAAAACTAAAGAGCTATGAGTTGTCTGTAGAATTTTATCATGTGCTTAAAACATTTTAAAAATGATTTTTATTTATGTTGTTTTTGGTGTTAAGAATTTTACGCAACTTTTTATTAGATTTATGGGGCGCTTGTCAATATTACAAACACATCCTGAAGTAGGTAACATTCACTGTGTCATAGTTAACAATAACAAATGTACCTATTGCTCAAATGTTTGCATGTAATCCTTCCTCATGAGGCAAAACCCTCTGACAGGCTACCTGCGGTTGAAGACAATCTGGGGTAACCATTAGGTGCTTTATTTCTTTTCCTATTTATTTTATAACAACCTTATATAGCCATATGTGAGGGGTTTTCATCACTGGATAAATATAACCGGGTAGTTAGCTACGAGTCTTAGTACAGAAGGAAACAATTCAACTTATATTGGTAGAAATATGATTCTTGAAAGCCTGTTCTCTGTCCATTTGCTATAAGAACCTTGAAAGCTAGAACACTTTAGACCGAGCAATCTATGAAGAACAGCAATGTGTTCCTCACAGTTCTGGGCTAGGAGGACTTAAGATCAAAGCTTCAGAAGATTCAGATTCTGGCGAGGTCCCAACCTCTACTTCCAAGAGTGTACCTCTCTGCGGCATCCTTGTGTGGCAAAAGGGATGTGAGGAGAGAGACTTGCTTCCTCAATCCCTTCAAGGGCATCAACCCCAGCCCAGGAAGGTGGAGCCTGGTGACTCAGTCAGCCCCAATCCTCCCTCTGTACCAGTACCTAGGGATGACATTCCAGCAGAAAGGTTTGAAAGGGATACCAACACTCAGGCACAGCTTCTATCGTGATCAGATTTCTTCTTATATAATTACTTTCATAAGTAGAATGTTAATATGGCCCGAAGACAGCACTCTATTCTGTGTTAAAAGCATAGGGACCCTGCTGGTCCTTTATCTTAGGGGTGGAAAAGAAGACATAATCAAAGTGGTATCAAGTTCAATTACTACATTCATTTTCTTCCAGCTGGCTGAACTTTCTTTACTACAAGAATGGAAATCAAGCCAGGTGTGGTGGTGCACACCTGTAATCCCAGCAGGCTGAGACAGGAGGCTGATAGAAGAATGGCCTCAGCTATGTAGAAGACCCTGCTTCAAAATAAAAACAAAAAGCTGGAGATGTAGGTTAGAGGTAGAATGCTTCTGGGTTCAATCTCCAGTGTTAAAAAAAAAATGGCTTTTAGTTAAAGGTAACTTAATAGATCCAATTGAGCTAATGTGCAAAAAGTCATGTCTATTAATACCCATTTATTCACTGTTTCTTTAAGGCTTCTTATCACTTCCTGAGAGCCTGCACTATTCTTTCTTTTATTATTCTTTTTTTAAATTTTTGGTGGTACTGGGGTTCCTGGAAGCCCTTCTGCCTCCGGGCTACACTCCCAGACCCATTTTATATTTTTATTTGGAAACAGGGTCTCTTAAACCAGCAAAGCTGGCTTCAAACCTGTGCAATCCTCCTGCCTCTGCCTCCCAAGCGCGGGGATTACAAGCGTGCGCCACCACGCCCAGCTGAGCCTGTGCTATTCTAAATGTATCTACATTTTAGCCTTGGCCAATCATGATATCTATTGTAATTCAATATTTAGGTATCAGGATAATCACCACACAACAACAGAATTCTCATCAGCAATCTTTTCATTCATCTTTTGCTTCTTTTCACTGCATCCCCAAATTTCCTAAAATAAGCCCTTCTCCAGTAATTGGGAGTTTCCTTGCAGTCTCTAGATCCAGTAGCCCCATTTGTGCAGCTTTAGCTCCCTCTATTGGCTCAATCATTTTCAGCAGAGCAATAACTAACCTGGGCAAGGCTGGGTTCACACTTCTGGATTTGGAGATTGGAGAATTCTGCCCCTTAGCTGATCTGACTATAAGCCCTGGCATGTGCTCATCTGGGTCTGCTGTTTCTCCACAATCTCAAGACTACGCAGTAAACAACAGAACCAGAGAACACACCGTGCAACGGCATCCCCAGGCATGAACTCAGTTCTCTGTCTCTCCAGGCTAACACCATGTAGCTTCACCCTTGAGCTGCAGGGCTGGAACAGTTACTCGGCATCTCTGAATCATACTACGAGGCCCCTGGATTGGGATCTATGGAGACTTCTCTTTGGAAACGATCTAACCTTCCCATGATTGCTGTGCTCACCTTTGCAGCCCGTAGCTCTGCTGACTTGGGCATAACCGGACAACCTTTGGAGCCCCCTCCGAGATATGGGGAGACCCACTGTTTACCAGAGGAAGAGTTTTTCCTCTAGCTCAGCAGGGCCTTAGGAGCTTCCAGCTGCACACAGGCCCTCTGCCTCACGCCTGCTTTTCCTTTTTCTTCTCCTTTGTCATAGAGGTCATGGTGGTACAATGTTAGTTAAGCTTTCACACTGTCTGTGATGCTCAGGGGAGTCCCAGCTGTGATCCTGTATCCCCTGGACTGCAAAGAGGACCTGCCTGCATGAACCACTGCACCGACATCCCAGAGAAGAGAAGCTGTAAAGGAGAGCAGGGGCTTAGCAGGAAGACAGACCTGGGACCACATTAGCACTTTTTCACTAAGTGTAGAAGTGACACAGCCAGGGACAAATTACTTAACCTCTATGGCCTAATTTCATCTATAAAATGGAAATTATAACAGATTACACATTGGTTGTGAAAATTAAGGCAAGAAAATGTGTTTCAACACTGTAAGGTACCGGGCCTGGTTCAGTATCTTGATACAAAGGAAGCACTTAGTAAAATAGCAGCTGCATCTCCTCCTCCTCCTCCTCCTCCTCCTCCTCCTCCTCCTCCTCCTCCTCCTCCTCCTCTTCCTCCTTCTCTTTTTTCTTCCCCCTCAGCTTCTAATCCTTCTGCATCATCATCATCATCATCATCATCATCCCCAAACCTTGTCCTGTTCTACCAGGAGAAGGTGCTTGGCTGCTCTATAGACGCCTGGCAGTCTGGCTCCTTCCCACATGTTTGTGTGAGGACAGTACTCTCCTCACGTTTCCAACAATCTTCTTTAGCACAGCTTTGCATGGATTCGGAAGCACAGGAGCCTGGGAGTTCTCATTCCAGCTCTGGCAGGAACCATCTGTAGGACCTTTGGCTTCTCAGAACTTGGAAAATGGGAGCTGCCTGTACTTTGCAAGACTGTTCAAAGAAATGATGAGGTCAGGCACGTGCTGTTCTACAGATAGTGCCTGCTGTGCTGTGGGGGGCTGCAGAGGCACAGGGCCCCCTTCCACTCCCGGGGCCCTGGGCCTCACCTCCTTTATTTGTAAAATAAAGAAGTTGGACTCGTTTTTCCTCCAAGATGTTTCACCCCTAAAGTTTTGTGTGAGTCTTACAACAATATTTCATTGTATATAATATCAGTTCCCAAAACATAGAGGAAAACTGTGAGAGAAGTAAATACAGAGGTCTTTGAAGCCCTGGGCTCCCAGCCCCATGGAGCCAGCTTCTCCTGGCCATTTCAGTTGCCTCGTGTTGCACTCTGGGAGCTGTTCTTCCTAATTTCCTCTGGTAAACTCTATGGCCCTCTTTCTCTGTATTGGTTTATCATCACTGCGTAACACATTCTCAAAAAAGTCATTCCGTATTCTGTGTCCAAGCCAGGAAGGCCGTGCCTTAATTTGCTTTCCACCCCCACTCCTAGCCGGTCTCCCTCATCTGGGTCTCTACCATTTCCTTCCACTCAGTCACTCAGTGCAGAATCGAGCGTCGTTCCTGGGTCCTTGCTTTCCCTGGCTCTCCACATCCCAGCCGTCCAACGCATCTCATCATTCTAGCTCCAACACATGCGCGTGGGTCAACTCCCTCCGTTCCCGCCAAGGCTCCGCTGGACCAGGCCGCCGCAGAGGCATCCTGCCTGGCTCCCCAGCTTCCTCCTCCCCTCAGTGTGTTCTCTACTCAGTGACCAGGTGACCATTTAAACAATGTGAATCAAACTGCTATTCCTCTGCTTGGCGTCCTCCAACTCACGGTTCCCTGACTTCCCAGGGCCCTGCACGAGCTGGCCACGGCCTGGCCTTTCAGCCTTGCTGCGTACCATCCTTCCCATCCAGCCAGCTCCAGTCCCTCTGCCCACCTTTCTGTACACCCCAAGCCCATTTCTTATGTTCTTTCTTGTGGTCTTCATGTGGCTGGCTATTTGGTTTTTGTCTCTCAGGGAAAATATCACCTATTTTGGAGGTACTGTCAGACCCCAGTGCAAAGTACCCACGCTCACTGCGCACCACTCCTGTTCCCACAGACCATCTGCCACTGTGTCACCATGGAGAGTTTTCCTTTCTTAGTTTTCTGCCTCCCCACTGTTAGGATGCATGCTCCTGGACACTGGGACACTGGCCTGTCTCTGTTTTTCCTTTTCTTTTTCTTTTTTGCTGCTGTAATTGCAAAGCCTAGAACTGTCCATGGCAGAGTGTAGCTGTTCAATGAGTAATTATAAAAAATAAGTCAAATTCATCCTGCCTTCCCTTTTCAGCAATACTTAGCCTATCTCGCCACTAGAGGGCAATAAATCACCTAATTAGAATGAACAAATGGGTGTTTTTTTCATACCACTTTTCAACATGAAGTTAATTGATTTTAATCATTAATGTGACAGACATTTTAGAAAAACTCTTCCTCTCCAAAAGAAGAAAAGAAGAAGAAAAGAAGGAGGAAGAAAGAGGAGGAGTGGGGAAGAAGGAGGAGGAAGAGAAGGAGGGGGAGGAGGAAAAGGAGGAGGAGGAGGAGGAGGAGGAAGAGGAGGAGGAGGAAGAAGAGGAGGAGGAGGAGGAAGAGGAGGAGAAATCCCATAGACTTTCAAATCTAGGGAAAAAGTTTATTCTGGGATTATAAATAGTGGACAGTTTTAAACAGATTGACTATTTAAAGATGCTATTCTTGTAAAAAGAAATCTAATTATATAATATATAATTATATATAAATATTCATTATGGTGATAAGGAATTGTTTGGGAAATCAGAGGGAAATTAAATAATATCCAGTTTTATCCATTCTCTCTCTCTCTCTCTCTCTCTCTCTCTCTCTCCCACACACACACACACACACACACACACACACACACACACACACTGTATGTTTATTGGTCACTATTCTTATTTTTGCTTTTAAAAATTTGAAACCCTGCTAATCTCATGGGAATAGACATTGTGAAAGGGACTTTACTTTTTCTGTTTTTATAATTCTACTTCTTTACCATCCCTTATTTCTAAGCTTTTCTTTTAAAGGAAGCTGCACGGTGTATCTAGGCTCTGTCATCAGGCAATAAGACATCAAGTGTCTCTGTTGAAAGGCTGGCCTGGTGGAAGGAACCGCTGGAGTGACTAAGCCCCACAGTAAGGACAGGCTGCTTCTGGAGCCTGCTGCAGCGCCTGCCACTTGGGACACAACCTTCAGATCCCTCAGGTAGATTGCCCGGTGACAAGAGAAAAGATATCACACTATTCCCAGCGAGCTGAAGGTGGCAGTGCAGAAATACTTGCAGTGACTGTCCCTGCAGAGGCTGGACCATCCCAGCGGACTCCTGTGCTGTTTGATGGTTAGGAGGACAAGTCCTAGCACCACACTGGGTCCGTCACCATGACAACCGGAAGACTGTCCTAGAACCCAGGAGTTTCTCTGTTGCCCTGTCTCCAGAAGTGAGAAATAACGTATAAAGGAAATGTTTGTTCCTAGATAGAAAAACTTTTCAAACATCTCTGGTGTGACTTACTATTGCAAAACAGACAGCGGTGAGCAAGAGCTGATGATTTGGCAACAGGATCCATATGAGATGGGTTCCCTGGAGTAGAAGAGTGGCCTAAACTGTTCTGGTCACTTGGTAAAATGAGAGTTGTGTAGGTGCCCACCACGTAAACTGGGAGAAGGAATAGTCAAGATGGTTTCCTTGTTTCTCTGAATTCTTATAGCATGCTTGATTAAACCCCCAGATCTATTCTTCTATACTGTCAGTAACTCAGCAAGGAGAATGCAAAAAAATATAAGAATGAGCTCCCTGTGTCCTCCTTCACCAAGGAGAGAGAACACTGTCTCCTATTCCTGAGGTCCAATTTCAATACCTTATTATTTTCAGTGCTGAGAAATGAACCGAGAGTCTCGCTAATGCTAGGGAAGTACTCTGCCTCTGAGCCACACTCCAAGTCCCCAGTTTTCAATGATACAGCGAGCATTCTTGTATTCATTCAGCAAACCCTGATTTGTTAAGTACCTGCGAAACAGTTACTATACTCAAGGAATCAAATGGAAAATGGGGAATTAAGTTCTGAGAGCCTCAGTGTGTTGAGGATTCAAAGGGTAGACACGTAAGGCTTCCAAGAGAAAAATCAGATGTTTTAGGGAGCAATGATTTTGGCCTTAAGAATTGGTAGGGCCGGGCGTGGTGGCGCACGCTTGTAATCCCTGCGCTTGGAAGGCGGAGACAGGAGGATCGCACAGGTTCGAAGCCAGACGCACTGGCTTAAGAAACCCTGTTTCCAAATATAAAAATAGTTCTGGGAGTGTAGCCTGGAGGTAGAAGGGTTTCCAGGAACCCCAGTACCACTCACCCCCCCCCCAAAAAAAATTGGTAGGACATTAGGAGGAGGGACCAGGGTACTGAAAGAAGAGCATCCCAAAACAGATGGAAAAAAAAATAAGTGAAGGTCTTAAGAGGAGAGAATTCAGAGTGCATTGGGTGCATCGTCAGCACAGGCAAAGTAGGAGAAACAGTGACAGTGTGAATTCAAAGATGAGCTTCTTGCCAGGGGATATTTTTGCCACCCAGGAGACAGCTGGCAATGTCTGGAACTATTTTTGGTTGTCACAGCTGGGAGGAGTTGTGCAACTGGCATCAAATGGGTAGACCAGGGAGCTGCTGAATAACCTACAATACACAAGGCAGGTTGCCACAATAAAACCTATTCAACCCCAGATGTCAATAGTGCTAACACTGGGATACTGGCCTTGTTCAGGGAGGACCTGGAAGTCAAATGAGGGGGACAGAACTGATTCAATAAGCAAAGGGAGGTTTTAAAGAGCTTGAGTGAACTTATTGATGCTGTGATTTACAGGCGTTCTGTGGCTAAAAATGTTCATAGGCTTCCTTCTTCCTCATCATTTGAACAGAAACGGTTCCCACTACTTGGTTAGGCAGGCTTTGTTGGATCTAGAGGATAATAGATGGAAATACAGAATTAGAGAAACCTAGACAAGCCAAATTCATCTCTTACTTCATGTTCTGTCATCAAGAACACAATACCACAGATGGGGTATGCTGCAAAGAAAAAAGGTTTATTCTGGCACATGGTTCTGTTCCGGGGTTGAGAGTCACATCTGGTGACGGCTTTCTAGTTGGCAGAGTCCCAGGGCAATGCAAGGTATCTCGTGGCAAGAGACGGGAAGCCTGTGTGCATCTCCTCGCCTTCCCCTCTCTTTATAAAGCTGCCAGGATTCAGTCATGGGGGCTCCATCCTGATAACCTCATAGAGTTCTAATCACTCCCAATGCTTTTCCCTAGACAACACTATCATTGAATTTATTTTCCACCCTCTTACTACCTCAAAGTGGAGATTAAATTGCAATGTGAGTTTTGGGGGAACAGACCACATTGAACGTTAGCCATATCCATATAAGGACTTGGAGCTGCCAAGAGAAGAAATAATCCAAGGGGTGGTGAAAGGGATACAAGAGGTAAAAGGGGGAGAGGAGCCAGCACACACTGGAGTCATGAGGAGGGAGCCCCAGATTAGGTACTCAAGTGTAAAATGCACTTCTTCCTTGAATGGGCTTGCAATTTTCTAAAGACTTTATGTGAACGAAGTCTATTATTCATGGGGAAAAGTACATGTGTTTTAGCCAGGAGTGATGATACATGCCTCTAATCCCAGTACTTGGGAGGCTGAGACAGAAGAATTGTAGGTTTGAGGCCAGCCTCAGCAACTTAGTAAGACCCTGTTTCAAAATTAAAAATAAGCCAGGAATGGTGGCACATGCTTGTAATCCCAGTACTTGGGAGATTGAGACAGGAGGATCATAGTTCGAGGATAGCCTCAGCTACTTAGTGAGGTCATCTGCAACGTGGTGAGATGTTGTTTCTAAATTAAAGATTAAAAAAATAGGGCTGGAGATGTTGCTCAGACATAGAATATTCCTGGGTTCCATCCCCAGTACCACAAAAAAAATTTTTTTTTTTAAATAAAGTATGGCTTAGGGTGTAGCTCAGAGGTAGAATGCCAATGGGATCAGTCCTCAATACCAAAAACAAAAACAAAAATATACACATATTTTCCCAAAGATTCATTTCCCAGAGCTTTCACTAATGAATATAATGTTAATGTCTCCCAGGGGTAAGAAGCATTGGGGGATGCTTTCCTGGTAGGTTTCTCTTACATTAAACACACACCTGCATGCAAACCAAATCTATCCAAGTTCAATGTTAAAATTATTTTTGTCTTTTGGGCTGGACATGGATCTGATGCAGGTGACTAATGGAGCCAGTTTCCCCTTGATCCAGGTGGGTCATCTTGAATTTTGCCAATTGAAAGCTGTAGTGGAGATACTGTTAAGATGGCAAAGATATCAGTCGTTCCTGTCACCTTTGGCTGCTCTGGTCCACGCACCTCTGCCAGCTTCCACTGGCTTCTAAGCACTTGGCCCTGCCATGGAGACAATGGTGCCAATGACAAAGATAAACAAGGTCTCCTGCCAGGAGCAAAAGCTGAAATCTTTCTAGTAATTGCAACCTGACATGTGCATGGCCCCAGGATCACGGGCCATCTCCACCACTGCCATTTACCATCTGTGGGGGCTCTAGGGACCTCGTACAATGTGGTGGTTGCCATGGGTGCTGCAGTACCATGAATACACCAGAGCAGAACAGCCTTGCTCTTTACGGAACTCCCTGGAGCAGGTAGAGTTGGACATGGATGGATTTTAGGAAGGACGCCCACAGAGCTGGTCAGTCAGGACAAAGGCCATGCACCAACTTGAGAAAAGCTGTAGATGCTAAAGATGGGGTGGGAAGAGGTTACTTCTCTGTTTGGGGCTGGAAGTCCTCTGCGTCATATAGAAATGCTTTCAGTTGGACTTACAGTAAATCCAACGATAATGGCTTCACAATGGGATTTTTCATTACATGACAGGGAGGCTTACCAGGGTGGACTTTGTAGTTACAGTAACTTCTGTAATGCAGCAAAGACCCTGGGCTGTTCCTTAGCCCGTTGGCGTTTAGTTTTTGATGGATTCATGGTACTACTTCACGTATCATGTCCAAGGTCAAGGCAGAAGAAAGGGGAAGAAAAATGTCAGCCACTTTTACTCCCCTAATCAAGAAAGGAGAAAATTGCCAACTAAATACCATGGGACAGAACTGGGTCATCTGGACACACACACACACACACACACACACACACACCCCACCTCGTCACCCCACCAGCTTGAGGGAGGCTGTGAAATGGTTCTAAGAAGAGGATTGTCACGATTGGTTTAGACCAGACACGATTCATTTCCAGTGATAGGCTATTGGTAATCCCAAACAAAATTGAGGTTCTATTAGGAAAATAGAAAAGGGACAATTTTGTAGACGACTGAGTGTCTATCATGGCCCTTTGCCATGTCCATATGGCAGCCTGTGTGTGTGGTCTTCATCTGCTGTGGGAAGGAAACTCCACAGGTGTCTTCAGTCTTTACAGATGTCCCCACTGCCTTGAATGCCATTCTCTTCCTTCCTTCCTCTTCTGAGCTCACCTCTCCTTACACTCATAGGCAGATTCCCAGTAAATTCCTGCTCATCTGCATGTTTCTACTGAAACCATCATGCAGCCTCCCCTGGCTCCGCCTCCCAGTATCAGCCATGCCCATTCCTGCCCTCACAACCAACTCCACTCTGGCATGTATCATTCTGAACCATGGCTTTTTTTTTTTTTACCATATTGTAGAATCGATCAGTACTTTATTCCTTTTAATGGCTAAATAACACTCCCTTTTATGTATATACTATATTTTATTTATCCATTCATCATTTGATAAATATTTGTTTTCTACGTTTTGGCTATTTTGAAGCATGCTACTATGAATGTTAATATACAAGCTTTTGTGTGGACAGATGTTCTCATTTCTCTTGGGTATATACCTTGGAGCAGAAATGCTGGATCCTATGGTAACTCTATGCTTCACCTTTTGAGGAACTGCCAGACTGTTTTCAAGGCTACTCCTACATTTTATATTTTCACCAACAACATACGAGGGCTCCAATTTTTCTATATCCTTATCAAAACTTATTATTGATTTTTTTATTTTAGCCATTCTAGTGGGTATAAACCATGTCTGGATTACCAAGCTCATCAGGACTTTCACCCGTGTTTCCTCCTAAGATTTTACGTAGCATCTGCCATTTTCTCAAGTACTAAAGTGTCATGTTTTGTTGCCCGCCTGCCCATTTACATTTGTGTCTTTAATCCGTTTTGAGTTAATTTTTGTATTTGTTATGAGGTAGGGATAACAACTTTATTTGTCTGCATGTGAATATCCAGTTATCTCAGCACAATCTGCTGAAAAGACTTTTCTTTTCCCATTGAGTTACCTTAGCATGCTTGTTAGGGAATGATTGGTCATAAATATAAGAACATAAAGATTTGTTTCTGGACTCACCTCTCAGTTCTAGTCTGTTGATCCATGTATTAGTCAGAGGAAAAGAACCAGTGGAAGGTTGTGCATGTACACATGCATGGAGAGGAGAGATAGTTATTGCAAGCAATTGGCTTATGCAATTATAGAAAAGTCTAAAATTTATCAGGTAGGGCAGTTTGAAATTCCCAGACACGAGCTGAAGCTTCAGTCTGCAGTCAGCATTTCTTTCTGTCCAGAGGAGCCTCAGTCCTCTTCTTAAGTTTCTTCCATTGACTAACTGAGGCCCCCTCAGATTACCTAGGATAATCTTCCTCACTTAAAGTCAACGGATTATATAGATTCTTTACAAAATACCTTCACAGTAACACCGAGATTAGGGTGCAGTTGAATAACAGGAGACTGTAGCCTAGCCAAGCTGACACATAAAACTGACCACCACAATCTATGTCTGTGCTTGTGCCAGCACCACACAGTACTGAGTACTGTAGCTTTTTAATAAATTTTGAAATTGAAAAGTATGAATCTCCTTCCTTCCTTCCTTCCTTCCGTCCATTTTTTGCTGTGTGTGTGGTACTAGGAATTGAATCAAAACCTAAGGCTTTGTGCATGCTGGACAAGTGCTCTGCCACTGAGTAGCCCTTTTTATTTTATTATTGAGACAGGGTCTTGCTAAGTTGTCGAGGCTGGCTGGCCTTGAGCTTATAATGCTGCTTGAGCCTCCCAAATAGCTGGGGTTATGGGCATATGACCCAATGCCCAATGCATTCTTCTTCCTTTAAGGTTGTTCTGGCCATCCTGAATCTTTTGCATTTTTATATAAATTTTAGGACCAACTTGTCAATTTCTGCTTCCACATCCATTTTCATATTAAGATAAATTGGTAGTTTTGGAATCTAATCTATGGGATTTAAGAAACTGCTCTGAGATGCTCCATTTGTTTTTGTAGAGGACTAAAACATCTTTTCTCCCCATCATGAGTTTCATGGCTGAGACTCCTATAACAAAAGATGGATGAATAAGAAAAAAAGCATATAAATTTACTAGATATAATTTTACATGACATGAAGCCTTCAAAATGAAGACCCAAAGAAACAGAGGAACCTGTATTTTTATGGACAGCCATGCAGAAGTATGGTTGGGGGGCAAAAAAATATGATCTAATGATGATATGATGATGAGCTGAGGGCTCAGCAAGACCGCTTAGCTTCTCTTCACTCCTCACTCCTAGCCTCCAGGTACAGGAAGCGCCTGCGCCCCTCTGCAAGGAGGGTCAGAGGTCCTATTCTTTCTTTCTTTCTTTCTTTCTTCCTTTCTTCCTTTCTTTCTTTTTCTGGTACTGAGGATTGAACCCAGGAGCGAGCATGCGTGTGTGCACGTGCGCGCGCGTGGGTGTGTGTGTGTGGGTGTGTGTGTGTGTGGTACTAGAGGTAGAATCCAGGGGCTTTCTATCTCCAGGCTACACTCCAGATCTATTTTATACTTTATTTCGAAACAGGGTCTCACTAAGTTGCTGAGAGCCTAAGTAGCTGAAGCTGGCTTCAAACCTGTATAATCCTCCTGTCTCAGCCTCCCAAGCACGGGGATTACAAGCGTGCGCCACCATGCCCGACAACCCAGGAGCATTCTACCTCTGAACTACAATGCCAGACCTTATTTTTTTTTTTTTTATGTTGAAACAGAGTCTTGCTAAATTGCTAAGGGGCTCATTAATTTTCTGAGGCTGGCCTTAAACCTGTGACCCTCCTGTCTCATCCTCCCAAGTATTGGGATTACAGGTGTGTACCAACACACCTGGCTCAGAGATTCTTTGATGACCTGCTTCAGAGAAGAAGGCAGGAGAACATCCAGAGAAGAAGGCAGGAGAACATCAGGGACTTTCTGCTTCTGCTATTTCTTAAGTGCCAGAGTCTTGGGGTAGCTTGTCCTGAGCCCCATCCTCTCTCGGGATCACTTCACATTATTAACTATCATGCAAGGAACATTATATTCTATCTTCCATGTGGGGAATCTTATATTCCCCTGGACAGCCTCTTCTTCGTGCATAAGTATTGGGGATGGGTGGCTGCTTTTTTTCCCCCCACCAATAACTTGTGGCAGGCACCTGTCCCAAATTTGCCTTGTCGGAAACTTTCCAAGGGGTGTGGATGTCTAAAGCAGCGATGTAAATTATATCATATCCTCCAGCGCTAGGCGCTGCTGTGCTTGCATTAAGTTTAGCCTCCTGCTTTCTTTAACCGCAGTTGGGCAGGGAGTCCCAAATTTCCTCTCCTGAGGCCTGGCTTAACTTCTCCTCAGGTCCCTCCCAATCCTGCCCTGATCTGCTCATTTCTCTCTACCTAACAATGTGGCTATTTGTGACAAAACAAATTATAGTTTTGCTTTCTTTGGGGGAGGGAGCATTCAATGAATGCTCATAATCATGTATTTGGCGCCCAGAAGTGTATTTTGAGGTCTGATGAAGCCCCAAGACTAGAGAAGTGCCTTGTGAGTGGAGAGCTGGGTAAAATGGCTTCTGCCTTGGGTGGACAGCTTGGGCGGCTACCAAAGTAAACATAAACAGCCAACATAAAGAGGCCAGGAGCAGCCTGGCTGGTCGTTTGGCTGATGGCACATTTTTTCAATGCAAGTTTTCTAATATACCTTCCATCCTCCACTAATTGGGGCTCCACTAATCTGGTCATTCCTAGGTGGCTGGCTTTTTCAAAGACACGCCCGCCTACTGAAGGGTCCTGAATTCTTGTGCTTGTTTGAGACAGAGGGTAATGATAATTGTAGCCTGCTAACATCCCTCCTCCTCCCTGCTCAGCCATTCTTTGTTCTGGAAAGGTTTCTCAGCACTCCAGTGACCTGAAGAGATTTGAGAAACAATGGGTATTTTGTTAAGAATCCTTAACAGCCACCAGCCTAGAAAGAGAGCTAATTGGCAAAGAGCCCTTGAGAGGCTCATTCTGAGGGCTTCTCACCTTGGCTTGTCACCTGCTTTGAGAATTCTTGTGAGGAATGGAGCGGGATGCTCTTGCAGAGATTGGAGACCCAGAGCTGCATTTTATAAACAGGCTCATTTTCTTCTTTTCTCTTTTCTGGTAATTAGATCGCTGTGAAAGGGAGATGGCAGAGAGACCTGATTGAGAAGCCCAGTGTCCCAGACCGCTGGAAAAGTTGACACGTGCGCCCGCCATTGATATGGAACCTGGGAGGGAAAGTGGTCCTTGATTTTTAATTGAAGACATTCTGCCACAGGTGTTGAGGATCACAATCTCTTGCCCCACTGTGAATACATGAATAAGCGATCAGTTATTAAAGGACTATTCAAAATTCAGCTCCAGTAGTCCATGCCACATCTCTTCTACAATGCTCGTCATGAGTATGCGTTCAAGTACAGATCAATTTGCTTTTTGAGGTAAAGGTGTTCTGGGTATAGATGTTGATTAGGCTTGAGATTCTCACACCAGTGAGCAGAACCTGTTCCACCCTTCACCCCCGGGCCAGTTTAAAATCAGCACGATTGCTGTGTAATCTAACCAACAGGATTGATCCAGGTCAGGTATTAAGGGCTAAAATGGATTAGACAAAAGACATTCCCCTTGTAAAAAGAAGGGAAACTTCAAAGGTGGGATTTGTTCTTGTTACGACAGAGGAAGTGGATTTACAAACTGCCTTGGGGCACACCCCTCTGTGACTTTCAATTGGCTCTCCTTGGTGCGGAGGGACTTATTTCTTCTTCTCTTCCTCCTGTCTCCAGCTCCGCTCCCAGCTCCCGGAGTCCTCCTCAGGTAAGATCTTCCGGTTAAGAGGATCTGATTAAGAAGCCTCTTCTTGTTTGTTTGTAGAGACCAGGCACCAGGCATCACCACCACGGAATGATCCAGTGACACTTGCTTCCAGGCACCTCCCAGGTGCAGTGGGCAGTGCCCTTCGGATACCTCCGTCAGGGCAGCGCGGGGCTGCAGCCTGGTGCGCGCACTTGGCGTGAGAATCCTGAAGAGAACAATGTAAACAAGAATCAGAATATCCTAATGGATTAAAACTAACACCACTCAGCTGGGCGTGGCGGTGCACACCTGTAATCCCAGTACTCGGGCAGCTAGGCAGGATGTTCTCTTGGTGCCAGGCCAGCTTCAGCAACTGAAAGAGACCTTACTTCAAAATAAAAAGGGCTGGGTTATAGTTGGGAGGTAAATCTCTGTGTTCAATTCCCAGTACCAAAATAACTCCACTCCATTAATATACCTACCTGCACAGCCTTTCTGGGTCAAGATTTATCTTATTGGGCTTTACTTTTAATATCCTGATGCAATGATACAATAACACTTTTGCAATAATATACATGTAAACATAACTTATTCTGAGTTCAAAGCATTTTGTAGTTTTTGGCAAAAAAATATATACAATTATATATTCATATATATACATGTAGGTAACCTGTGTATTTATCAACTATTATACTCAAATTACCTTTAAAATACTTAGGTTCTAGCCAGGTATGGTGGTGTATACCTGTAATTAATCCCTGTACCTGGGAGGCTGAGACAGGAGGATCTGAGATTTGAGGACAGCCTCAGCAAGTAGTGACACTTGCATCAACCTAGCAAGACCTTGTTTCCAAATAAGAGATGAAAATGGGCTGAGGGTATAGCTCAAAGGTAAAATGCATATTGGTTCAATCTCCAGTACCCCCCCCATACACAAAAAATACTTAGTTTTTTTTTTTTTTAGGAAATAGTTCTGGTGTATATATATATATGATATATATGACATCATAGCTTCTTAAGCCAGAGTGTTGTAAAGCCCTTAAGGAAATAAAATGCCTCCCACTGCTCTCCAGACTTCAATTAAGTTTATAATAATATTACTTAAACATGTATGAGTGTAAAACTAGTCGTGAATTCCTTATGTTGTAGTTCTTATTCAATTATAAAACCAAAGTAAATGTACTAATTATAAACAAATTGCAAAGCCAATGAAATCTAAATTAGTAACATTAAATTAATGCAACACAAAATGCTTTAATGAAATTGAATTACCATTTACAACATGAATATTTGCTGGCAGTTCCTCCAGCATTTTTTTTTTTTTGAGTTGTACATAACAATTCAACTACCTGAACTGCAAACCAAATACCTCAAGTCATTTGACCAATCTTAATATTATTTTCTTTTAAGAGTTTTTGTCATGAAAATCTTTTCAATACATTGTTTCATGTTTCCAATGCAGTTGTTAAAGCCTTGTGTATTGGATACACCTGTGACCTGCATTCATTAGTCTGAAACTGAGAAAGTATTATACCAGGTTACAATCACCTTAAAAACAACAGACTTTGGTTCTGAAATTGGGTAACAAGACTCCATTATGTATTGTCCTCCAAAGGGTCCAGAATGTGATTACATTAAATTTTTATTTGTGTGTGTGTTTATTTTATTTTATTAAATTTTTTTATTGAAAGTAAATGTTATACATTTAATCTGTATTTGGTGTCCTCCCCCCCCCTCGTTTCCCTTCCCCCCTCCTGATACTTAATACCCAAGCTAACCTTGCTATATTCGTACTTTTATACCTATTTGGAGATAGCTGCTCACCAATCAAGTTCAGCCTCCTTCCTCTCTTTACATTAAATTTTTAAAAGATTATCATCTAGGTCAGGCGTGGAGGTACATACTTGTAATCCCCGCGCTTGGGAGGCAGAGACAGGAGGATTGCGCAGGTTCAAAGCCAGCATCCCTGGCTTAAAAGACCCTGTTTCCAAATAAAATATAAAACAGGTCTGGGAGTGTAGCCCGGAGGTAGGAGGGTTCCATCCCCAGTACCATAAAAAAAAAAAAAGATTATCATCTACATAAAAACATGAAAACAACTTTTGATAGAGAACTCTCAGTGACCCCTGAGAACATGTTCTTGGATCTTGATTTAAGGATTATAAATAACTTTTTAAAAGCTATGAGTGTCTGTCCCAAAAATTCACTTTCTTGCTACAGAGGTAGAATGACTCTGGGTTCCAACCTCAGTACCAAAATGAATAAATTAAAAAGAAGAAAGAGCCAGGCGTGGTGGCGCACGCTTGTAATCCCCACGCTTGGGAGGCGGAAACAGGAGGATCGAGCAGGTTCGAAGTCAGCTGCGCTGGCTTAAGAGACCCTGTTTCCAAAAACAAAAAAGTATAAAATAGGTCTGGGAGTGTAGCCCGGAGGTAGAAGGGCTTCCAGGAACCCCAGTACCACCAAAGAAGAAGAAGAAGGAGAAGGAGAAGGAGGAGGAGGAGGAGGAAGAGGAGGAGGAGGAGGAGGAGGAGGAGGAGGAGGAGGAGGAGGAGGAGGAGAAGAAGAAGAAGAAGAAGAAGAAGAAGAAGAAGAAGAAGAAGAAGAAGAAGAAGAAGAAGAAGAAGAAGAATAGAAGAAATTATAACTCAATCCAAGGAAGGGAATGGGCTATTTCGATCACCCTTTTGGAGGGTATTTAAATACAATTTCTATTAAGCAGGAGCAGCACGTTCTATCAGGGTTGCTAACAAAAATCCAGGCACTGTCTTGCCTGGAATCTCTGTCTACTAAGTAAGCTCATTCCTCGACATTGCTAGAGATGATTGAAGACTTCCAACTCATGGAGGACTCAGAATTAAATGTAAATAGGTTGAAAAACACAAATTCCCATTTTCAGTATATTTTAGTGAAAAGAAATGTGTGCATATATGTTATTTTAACTTTTTGTAACATTTAAGAGAATTCATTTTGTTGAAGAATCTGGTCGGTCTTGACTATGTGATTCAGTAATTGATTTAGACTTGAAATTTTAAGTTGAATTCTAACTAACACTGAAAGTGGCACTGACTGCCAGAGAGTTTAAGAGTCATCAGGTATAGCTCAGCATGGTGGCCTATACCTATAAAACCAGTTTAAAGAAGACCGAAGCAGGAAGCAACTTAGTGAGGCTGTCTCAAAAGTAGTATAAAAAGAGCTTGGAATGCAGCTCAGCAGTAGAGAACTTGCCTAGCATGTGTAAGGCCCTGATATCTATCTATCTATCTTTCTTTCTTTCTTTCTTTCTTTCTTTCTTTCTTTCTTTCTTTCTCTCTCTCTTTCTTTTTTTCTTTCTTTCTTTCTTTCTTTCTTTTTTTTTTTTTTTGGTGGTACTGGGGTTCCTGGAAGCCCTTCTACCTCCGGGCTTCACTCCCAGACCTATTATATATATATATTTGGAAACAGGGTCTCTTAAGCCAGTACGGCTGGTTTCGAACCTACACGATCCTCCTGTCTCCGCCTCCCAAGCGCGGGGATTACAAGTGTGTACCACCATGCCAGGCTAAGGCCCTGATTTCAATCCCCAGTACCGTAAAATAAATAGATAATCGCCATAAAGCCAGGCATGGTGGCTCATGACTGTAATTTCAGTACTTGGGAAGCTGAGACAGGAGAACTGCAGATTTGAAGCCAGAATCCTGTGAAGCCCTCAGCCACTTAGTGAGACCTTGTTTTAAAATAAAAAATAAAATAGGCCTGTAGGTGCAGCTTGAAGGTAGAATGCCCCTGGGTTCAACCTCCAGTACTACAAAATAAATAGATACATAGATAGATAGATAGATAATCACCATGTACAAATTTAACTTATTGGATTTATAGGATAATTAGAGCACTTGAGAAGGTTAGTCATACAACAAAAGAACTTTAGAGGAAATCAAGGTTAATATATGATTTAAATATAAAGGTTATTTAAATATAAAGGTTAATGATATGATTTAAAATATTCTAAAATATTTAATTATGAAATTAAATAATTTTTTTTGCGGTACTGGGGATGGAACCCAGGAGCATTCTACCTCCGAGCTACAACCCCAATCCTATTTTTAGTCTTTTTTATTTTTTAAAACAGGGTCTTACTGAGTTGCGAACGGCCTTGCTAAGTAGCTGAGGCTGTCTGCGAACTGCAATCCTCGGGTCTCAGCCTCCCGAATGCTGGGATTACAAGCATGCGCCACCACGCCTGGCTTAAATAATATATTATTTAAAGACCAAATTTGGCCGGGTGTGGTGGTGCACGCTTGTAATCCATCCCAGTGCTTGGGAGGCTGAGACAGGAGGATCGCACAGATTCAAAGCCAGCTCTCAGCAACTTAGACCCTGTTACCAAATAAAGTATAAAATAGGTCTGGGAGTATTAGCCTGGAGGTAGAAAAGCTCCTGGGTTCTACCCCTAGTATCACACAAACACACAAAATCACATTTATTTATTTATTTATTTATTTATTCATTTATATATTTATTCATTTATTTGGCAGTCCTGGGGATTGAACTCAGGGACATTCTACCTTTGAACTACACACCCAGCTCTGTTTTTATTCAGTGAGATCCTCCTGTCTCAGCCTCCAAATGCTGGGATTACAAGTGTGCGCCACCACACCCAGCTGAAGACCAAATTTTAAAGCAACTGTTCAAATTAGCTAGAATCATAAATAGAATAATAAAAAATATACATGCCAAACTTATAAGCTTATGGGAAGATCTAGGTCTTTTCTTTAAAATTTTAACATATCAAAATTACAGTTTTAAAACAAAAGTTATCTTTGTCTAGTATTATCTTCTTCAGAAGAAAGAAAAGGCAAAAATCTTTGAAGGCAACAAGAAATTTACAATTTACAAAATAAGAATGCTTCTTTTATTTCACACGAAAATGCATGAACAATTATCTTAATGTCTGCAACTGAAGTATAAACGGATTCATTTTTATGATGCAATTGTTAAAAAAATTTTTTTTAAGTTAATGTGAAAAATAAGGGCACTGCCTGTTAGCTCCACTACGACCTTCCTGACCACAGGTTGTGGCTTCCTCGGGATTATCAGGACAGATAGTGTTGGTCTCCTCAAGTCAGACAGTATGGCTGCCCTCTGGAGTGGCAGTGTGAACAAGCTCAGTAAGCAGGTCACCCCAACCCACCTCCTCCCCCACTTTATTCACAATGCCCTCACACTCCACCTCCATTACAACCCACGCCCCACCTTTAGCAGTACAGATACTACTCTGGTGGAATTCTCCTACATACTAAAAGGAATCTCTTTGAGTAAGAGTTACTGCTATGGGCCGAGCTGCATCGACACTCAACCCCTGCCCCAATTCCTGGGTTGAAGCTCTACTCCTCAGTGTGATAGTATTTGGAGAGGGACCTTTGGGAGGTAATTAGGTTTAGATGAAGTCATGGTGCAGGCTCTTGTGATAGGGAGTAGTGCCTTTATAGAAAAAGACACCAGAGAGCTTGTTTCAGTTCTCATTTTCTCTGCCAGGTCAAGACCCAGCCAGAGGTAGCCATCTGCAAGCCAGGAAGAGACTCTCACCAGAGACCTGAACTGACCTGCACATTGATCTAGGACTTTTTAGCCTCCTGAACTATGGGGGAAAAATGTTGTTTCTGTTGTTTAAACCACCCAGTCTATGGTATTTTCTTATAGCAACTCAAGCAGACTATGACAGCCAAAGGAATAATGCCTTCAATTAATAAAAACAGAAGAGTAAAATGTCAATCGCAACCAAATTGATCTTTCTAATTAGCAATATCAATACTTCACTAAAGGACTTAGAGATAATTAATATACTGCATACTTTTTTCTAAACCTATGTCCAGATAGGACATCATCTACCAGACAGTCTAACAATAAACAAGGGATCGCTGGGCATGGTGGCACACACTTGTAATCCCAGCATTTGGAAGGCTGAGACCGGAGGATCAAGGTTCGCAGCCAGCCTCATCTACTTAGTGAGGCCCCTTGCAACTCAGTGAGACCCAGTTTCAAAATAAAGAATAAAAATAGGGCTGGGGGTGTAACTTGGAGGTAGAATGCCCCTGGGTTCCATCCTCAGTACCACAAAAAAAAAATAAATAAATAAAAATAAACAGGGGATCTTTTCTAGCTCAAATAAAAGAAAAATCTCAAAGTTGCTGATTAGACCGTGCAGTATATAGTAGTGATAGCTCCCATTTTCCATCTCTCCCTGTATCCTTGATCCATGTACCTTTCCCTATCACCATGGGCAGGTTAGCCTGATGGTAAACACCTGGTACCTTGACACTGGCTTAGCCATGCCCGGTGATTTGGTTTGGTCAGTGCAGTGTCCATTGATAGGATCCACAATGGGGCTGGGCTTGTGCATTCCGTTTGTTTTCTTTTGCATTTTTGTCAATACCAGCAGGGTTGCAGAGGCCAGCCTGCTGCAGGATGAGAGCGGAGTCACCCAGTTCCAGCAGTGTGAATCCGCCTACAGCCAGCTACCCCCAGATAGGGAGCAAGTGTCACCAGGGTCAGAAAAGCGACGGCAGAGCTATCAATGTCAACAGACACAGACTGCAAATGGAGAAACCGTGCGTGCTACCTAGTCATTTCTGCAGGTAGAAGCAATGGGTGAGGTTTTTTGGCCTGCCGTGATCCAACAACTTCCATAAAGAGGATTGGAGCTGGTCTAAGTTTTAAGAACAGTGAAAAAAAAATAGTATTCAGAGTCTGACCTGAAAAAGTGGCTTCCAGGTCTATTTATCAAACCAATTCATGATGGCCTTTGATTCCTACAGAATTATTTGAAAGTACACCTGACATGATGATATTCCTGCTTTTCTTCTACCTAAACTCATTTTTGACATGAGCTAATTACCATTCTGCCAGGAACACAGCCATGTTAACACCCTGTACCTTGACAAACAAGTGTGTCCTCGGCTCATCATTAGAGGAGCTGTAATGATGTGTCTTTCCAGGGCTGGAGAAGGAACTCACCCCGACAATGCATTACTATATCCAAGAACAGAGAATTTTTACCCAAATTGGACCTAACCGAACCAAGAAATAGTGTCAGATGAGCATTCTTCTCTTGCCCCCAAAAAGAGAGGAAAGCCTAAGAGATCGCTCACATCTCTAATTCCTGAGAGTTGGATCCCAGTAATGAAATGAGAAAGAAGCTCTGTGAATCATTTCTAATCTAAGCCTTTTCTCTGAAGAAATATCCCTGAGGAGTTAATGTCATGTCACTAAGTAATTAGATCTCCATTGCTTAGCAAAAATTCTACACCAAAGGCAGGGTAATTCTATTAGAAAATGAAACCATGATATTGTGCAGCTCTGAGGCTACTAAATTTGTATTTAATTACCCAGGTAATGTAATTATACAATCAGTTCTAATCTGACATCAAGAGGAAAAGTTCTTGGTGGGTTTTTTTTTTTTTTTTGGCAAGGTTTTGTGAAAGGGCCATGCGATTAATATGACACACTTAATTACTGAAATGCAGAGATATCTTTGCAAGGATATATCCCCATCCAAGCATGTACACTATATTAGCTGCTTAGATCTTTACCATTACTAATGTGTTTGTGGCTTCTTATCTTATAATGACCTATGGTAATAATTAGTTTCATGATAGAGCAAAGACCTGGCCGCTATATTTGCAAAGCTGGGTTCTGCATATTACTCCACAGAAAACCAAGAAACAATGAGGAATCAGCAAAGAATTTGCATTCCCTTAAATGCTTATAAGAATTGTTTTTTTAAAATCTATTCATAAGCTGGGTGTGGTGGCGCACGCTTGTAACCCCAGCGCTTGGGAGGCTGAGACAGGAGGATCGCACAGGTGTGAAGCCAGCCTCAGCTACTGAGTGAGGCTCTCAGCAACTTAGTGAGACCCTGTTTCCAAATTAAGTATAAAATAGGTCTGGGAGTATAGCCCTGAGGTAGAAGGCCCCTGAGTTCCACCCCCAGTACCACTAAAAAAATAAATAAATAAAAATAAATAAATAAATAAATAAAAATGTATTCACATCATGAAAATCTACCTGAGATACATACCTCCAGGTTCCTTTTATGTGTCACCAAAATAAGATTCTTTCCTTATAACTCACAACCCCCTAAAAGTAGATTTTCGCAAGTTTCTTAAACAGTAAACTGAATTTTAGAGCTAATATCTGTTCTATTTTGCCAAATCATTTAAATTCCTTTTTTTTCTCTCCAGGCATACCTTTACTGCATAAATAATGTTCTCTACAAGCTTTATTTTATTTGACTGTTTCTCTTTTTAATTTTTTTCTTGGTGCATTGTAATTATACATGATAGTGAGGTTCAAAGTCATAAAAACAAACACCACCCGGGTCCCGAAGTCTTTCAGGCCCCGCCCACTCCTGAGCAGCAGTGGTCACATCACCACTCTGGGGTTGATAGAGCCACTCACAGTAGAGTCACATCACTACTACCAAGTAGTGGTAGTATCTGCCTCCCCACACGTAACAGTGGCTATCTCTTTAAGCTGTGGAGTTTGCACTGTGGTTCCTTAAGAAGAAGGTGTCATAGCTTAAAGACACAACTGCGTATGGTGGCACACACCTGTAACGCTAGTACTTGGGAGGTTGAACCAGGATTGCAGGTTTGAGACCAGCCTCAGCAACTTAGCGAGGCCCTCAGCAACTTAGAATCTGTTTCCAAATTCAAAATAAAACAGGACTAAGGGTCTATCTCAGAGGGAGAACACACGTAGGCATCAATCCCTCATACCAATAAATAGATAAATGAATGAATGAATTAATGAATGAACAAGAATAGGAACAAAAGATGTAGGTAGTTTTGACAAGAAAATACACCCTTGCCTCCAGACCAGCCTTCCTTTTCCTGTCTTGAGCTGTGAAACTTGTCCAAGTCTTCCGGTATCACTTTTGAACCTAAGTGGGCCTATTCTGCCCTTCACTTGAAGTCAGAAACTCTCCTCCGGAGCTCCTCTCCTTGCTGTTCATCCCTTGGCCAGCATTGGTGCAGACTGTTCCACTCCCCAGAATGGGCAGAGGCTGGATATGTGAAGTGACTAGGGAACATCGTTTGACATCTTGTTCCTGGAGGGTGGGCATTCAGGGTGAGTGGGCTGGCTTGTTTCTGCTTGCTCATGGGAATGCTCAGAGTGAAGTTGGAACCAGAATGCAATGCACCCTCCTTACAGACAGAAAAAGAACCTGCTGCCATCGTGATGGAAAATAAATTGTGTGTGTGTGTGTGTGTGTGTGTGTGTGTGTGTGTTACTGGTGGTGCAACCCAAGGACCTTCTACCTCTGAACTAAACCCCCAGCCCTATTTTATTCCGTATTTGAAAACAAGGTCTTGCTAAGTTGCGGAGGGCCTCACTAAGTAGTTGAGGCTGGCGGTGAATCTATGACCTTCCTGTCCCAGCCTCCTAAGTACTGGGATTACAACCATACGCAGCCATGCCTAGCATTTTTTTTTTTTTTTTATGGTACTAGGGATTGAACACAGGGACATTCTATCCTGAGTTACATCCCCAGCCCTTTTTATTTTTATTTTTTGTACTGTAGAAATTCTATCTGAGCCGGGTGTAGTGGCATACCCTTTTAATTCCAGTACTTGGGAGACTGAGACAAGAGGACTGTAAGTTTGAAGCCAGCATTGGCAATTGGTGAGATCCTTCTTCCAAATAAGAAAAAAAAAAAAATTGGGCTGCGTGTATAACTTGGAGGTAGAATGCCCCTAGGTTTAATCTCCAGTAACACACACACACACACACACACACACACACACACACACACAGAAATTCTATCCTTTTTGTAGTACTAGGGACTGAACCTCACGGCTTTCTACCTCCAAGCTACACTCTCAGCCCTATTCTTTATTTTTATTCTTTATTTGGAAACAGGGTCCACTAAATTGTGGAGGACCTCAGTAAGTAGATCTGCCAAATTCCTCTAAAACAATGCCTTTATTAGTGTATCACCAAATAGCTGGGCAAAAGTACACACACACACACACACACACACACACACACACAATCATCTCTTGGTATACGGAGGGTTGGTCCCCAAACTCTCCAAGAATACCAAAATCTGAGGGTGCTTACGTGTCTTACATAAAATCACACAGTATTTGCATTCAACTTACACACATCCTCTCATATACTTTAAATCATCTCTAGATTATTTATAATGCCCAATACAATGTAAATGCTATTTAAATAAAATTGTTGTTATACTGTTATATACAGGATCTATACATCTAATACAGATGCATTTTGGGGGGCACTGAGGATTGAACCCAGCGATGTTCTACATTCAGAAATGTTCTACCTCCAAGCTATACCCCCAGCCCTTTTTAATTTTTTTCTTAAACAGAGTTTTGTTGAGGGCCTCCCTAAGTTGCTGAGGCCGACTTCAAACCTGCAGCCCTTCTGTCTCAGACTTACAAACACTGTGATTACGGGCCTGTGCCTCCATGCCTGGCTGGTACAAATATAAATTTAAAAATATATATCTTTGCCGGGCATGGTGGCGCACGCTTGTAATCCCCGCGCTTGGGAGGCGGAGACAGGAGGATCGCGCAGGTTTGAAGCCAGCCTCGCTGGCTTAAGAGACCCTGTTTCCAAATAAAAATATAAAATAGGTCTGGGAGTGTAGCCCAGAGATAGAAGGGCTTCCAGGAACCCCAGTACCACCAAAAATATATATATATTCTTTGATTCAGACGTGAACCTAGTATGCGTGCCTATTAGATAATGCCCCGCTCTAATGTTTTCATTTTAACAATCATCTCTTTACATTCCCTTTTTTCCAAATACAGTCTCATTCTGTGTGTGTGTGTGTGTGTGTGTGTGTGTGTGTGTGTGTGTGTGTATGAGAGAGACTAGGGATTGAATCCAGGGCCTCACACCTAATGAGCAACTGCTTTATCACTGAGCCACATCCCCAGCCCCAACCCAAATAAGGTCTCATTAAGGCCTTAACATATGAATGAGTGAGGGAGGCAAAATCTATACCATAAAAACAGGGTCAGCTTATGAGACTAATTTCTAAATAGCTAAAAAGAAAAAAAATGGGAAAAATAAGTTGGGGTCAGAGGAGGAGTAGGAAAAACTACCCACAGTGCTCTGTGAGTTCTGCAGGGTGGCAAGCGACACCCCAGCAGTGCCGATCTGCAAGCCCTGGTGAGGCAGGGTGAGAAGATCCTGGAGAAGGATCTGAGGGTGCTTATCTTAAAATTTTGCCTAAGGATGTGCTCCGCAGCTCCCACAGGAATAGAGACCAGGAGTTTCAACTAGGTTTTCCAAAACAGGGATGCCTTCTGACATAAGATAGGCCCAGAATCATTAAAATCAAATGACGACAAGCTGACCCAATTACGTTACATGCCTGTGCAAATATGGAACAATGAATAGCACTATTATGTGCGATTATTATTATTTTCTTTTGGTACTGGGGATGGAACCCAGGGGCATTCTGCCTCCAAGTTATACCCTCAGCCCTATTTTTTATTCTTTATTATGAAACAGGGTCTCACTGAGTTGCAGAGGGCCTCACTAAGTAGCTGAAGCCGGCAGTGAACCCAGATCCTTCTGTCTCTGCCTCCCAAGTACTGGGATTACAAGGATGTGCCACCACGCCCGGCTTATATTATGTGCAATTATAATGTACCAATGAAATGGATACATTTTTTAAAAAGCAAATGATGTCATAACCATTTGTGAAACTAAAAACCAGAATCAAGGCCCTCTGCCATGGCTCCCTGTACTTCTACTCTGCTAGAAGTTTTTTGTTTTTGTCTTTGTTTTTTGGTACTGGGATTAAACCCAAGGGCATTCTACCTCTGAGCTACACCTTAGCCCTATTTTATTATTTACTGTGAAACAGGGTTTCACTAAGTTGCTGAGTCTGGCCTCCTACCTGGGGTGCTCCTTGTCTCAGCCTCCCAAGTACTGGGATTACAGGCTTGTATCACCGTGCCTGACTTCAGCAATAGAACTTTTAAAAATAAACACACAGAGACTTGGGCTTGAGCCTTGGAGAGACTGACAGAGTTGAGTCTGGAGCAGAGCCTTGCAAAGTTCTGCAAATGATTCTAGTGTCCGGCCAGAGTTGAGGCCGGCTGGCCAAGCCTCCGTGCAGTGGTGCTGCTGGGAAGCGGAATTTAACATGGAGACTTCAATGCTAAGAACTCAGAGAACAGTAACAGTTGACAAGCACAGGCTTCAGAATCGCTGTCTGTTAAAAACATTTGAAGAAAAGAGTAATAATGTATAATAAAAGAAGGGGAAACTGTGAAAAAAAAAGAAAAGAAAAGCACAGGTGTTTTGCCTTACCATGCTCCGCTCCGCACAGAGGCCCCGGAGCACGTGTGCACCAGGACTCCACCATCCTGTCCTTGCCATCTGCTCCCGGCCCTGGGAGTGTGGCCACACCACGTGTGAGAGGCTCATGAGGCTTATTGGTTTTGTGGTACTGGGTATCGAACCCAGGGGCACTCAACCACTGTGTTATACCCTCAACCATTTTCATTTATTTATTTAAACAGAATGGGGAGACTTGGGGATTGAATCCAGCAGCATTCTACCTCTGAGCTGCACCACCAGCCCTTTTTAGTTTAAGGGTCTTGCTAAGTTACTAGGGCTAGCCTTGAACCTGTGACCACTGGTAGGCAGCAGGAAGGTCACAATGACCTTGACAAAGGGACCTCTGAGGAGCAGCAGAAATGAGTGCATCTGCCTGCGGGCCGAGGGAGGAACCGCTGAGTACAAAGGCTCTTCAGAGGGGCGTTGCATTGTGTAAACGTCCAGCTTCAATGCACGGTTGGGCAACCATCGTGCATGCAGTGAGGTGTGATGGGAGGAGGGGAAGCCTGGCACTGTGGCACATGTCTGTAATCCCAGTACATGGGGGTCTGAGGTGGGAAGATCGCAGGTTCAAGGCTAGCACCAACAACTCAGAAAGACCCGCAGCAATTTAAATTTAGTGAGACCCTCTTTCAAAATAAAAATAATAAGAAGGGCTGGGGTGTGTAGCTCAAAGGTAGAATGGCGCTGAGTTCAATCCCCCATACCAAAAAAAAAAAAAAAAGAGTTGAAGAAGAGGCCAGTTCACTGATTGAAAGGGCCAGACAGGGCACACCACCTTTGCCTTCCTTGTCCCCACTCTCCTTTTCTGGGGCCATTTCCTCGGCTCTGCCCCCTTCTGGGTCTAGGAATCCTTGCTTTCAAATCCTGCTTGATGGAGTCCTTAGGAGATACACGTCAACTCCTTTTCCCATGGAAGAGATAAGGCATTTGCAGTGAACCTTATCTCAAAACGACCCTCAGGAGCCTCTGTCTCTCACTTTGCAAGAAGGTCTCGTGTTTGGAGCAGAGAGAACAGGCTTTCTTGGGTTGAGGAAACTTCCCACTAACTCCTCAGTATACACACTGCCCACTGAGCCTACGGATAAGGCTCAGCCTGCTAAAGCAAGTCTTTACGCGTTTCTAAGAAAGGAAAACCAAGACAAAGGCAAAGAGAGAGGAACAACCTACATGATTCCCGGCCTGAACGGTGGGGAGGAGGTAGCAGGCCTCATCTCTTCTCCTCTGAGAGGCGGTATGCTTTAGGGCCTCAAAGAATGCCCCAATTTATACAACTCACTTCGACGGCCTTAAGCCTGAATGGCATTTGGTGGCAGATAAAGTCTCTCTGTGTCATGCAGCGGAGGGCTATGCTGCCAGATCTTGTTTCGAATTACATTTAAAACCTGGAAATCAAATGATGTGTCCAGATAACTTCTGTGGTAAACCCCAAACCAGTTATGCTTCAGGTTAAGCCTCTGTATTTCTAAACAACATGCCTTTATTCTCTCCAGGCCAATACTCGGACCTTCCTGCCAGCAATATCAAATAGCAAGAGGCTGAATGTACCCTCTGTGTGCGCATTAAAGGATCAGCAGCCGAAGGAGGCAGTGCCCCTCCACTGAGTAAATCTCCATCTTTCATATGTCTCCTGGACACACACATCAAATGGGCTTCTTCTCTCTTGTTTTCTTGAGCTATTTTCTAATATCTAAACTTTTACAAACAAACAAACAAAAAGTAAACAAACCTAAAACATCGGTCATCCTGCAGAAACAGAACTCCTAGTTTTCTGAATTTCTTTATTCCTCTTCCATGAACAGATCTCAGCTGGCCAGTGTGAAAGCATCCTCGTGGAGCATCTCGCTTCTCTGAATCTCAGCGAGTCTGTGCACTGGGAAAGTTGACAGAGGTCCTGGTGGCAACAAAGATAGAAAATGTGCTTATGTTATTTAGTCCTCATTGTATTGCTGAGAAAACCAGGGCCTACAAGACAATGCAATGTCTTGACAGGCTTGGAGGACATGTCCTGAAGAAGGTAGACGGGGCCTGCATGGATGCATGTCCCTTGGAGTAACCCCATTTCCTCTGGAAGATGTGCTAGCCTTTCCTTCTGCCTCCCACAGAGGAGTCTATTCTGAGACATCTTGAAGCAGCTCCCTTGATTTTCTTTGGGCAGTGGGATCTGCTGCCACTTAAGATCAGAGCTCAGAAATGAAATGCTACGATTTTCTGCTGCCCATATTTTTCGACAGCAATGCCTGCTGTAGAGCTGGGATCCTGAGCACATTTTAGCCCACTGGGACAGGGACATACCATCTGTAAGAGTCCACCAGGCATCATGTCATTACTTTAGAAGGAAGGGAAGGATTTTTTTATGCAAAAAAAAAATGTTATGGTAGATTCTCTTGCTAAAAGAGTCATTTAAATATTACTGGTCACGTCACATTGTAGTTGTTTGGAAATAATTATATCCATATCACAGACAGTAAATAATAGATGTGCGTTCCCTAACGTTTTATTCATGTTCTGTTTTAATATGGCAAACTTAGAAGTAATTTAATCTCCCAGTAAATTGAAGTGGTAGGGGGTTCTTCACACAGAAGACTGCAAGTTATTAATTCTGGGCAGTCTTCGTCTTGTACAATTAGTCACTGTTTGCAGCTGGAAATGTTTTATTAATTTTCCATAGCAGTTGATTTTACACAGTTTCCTCAGTTTAAATTAAGCAGTAAGAGCTCCTGTTTCTTCTTAAATAAATTTTCTTTCCACAAAAATACATGCCTCTGGCTATGTCAATTTTCCTATTTGATTAAAGTGCCAGCAGGCAATTAATAACTTAATGCATTTTAAAGTACTTTGGGAAGAAGTAATTTGAATAGCCAAACTTGTGTATCTGAATGGATTGTTGCAGAAGATTTAATAGGCATTGGAAAATCCTAGAACTTTGGAAAGGACAAATGGGGCCGGGCAACCATGTCTGGGGGGCCTGGGGTGGTCTCCATGAAAGTTCTAGCATGGATACCCGCACTCAGAGGTGAGATCCTTGCCTCCCTACACAAGGCTGAAGGAAGACAGGCAACTCAAAATGGCGACCCAGGGAGGGTGTGTGTGTGGAGTATTCTGGGTTACCATGGTGTGATCTGAACAGGAAAGAAATCTAGGGAAGGCCATTTAAACGTCAAGGAGACAGGGTAAACCTTCCTGTCATTACGCTAAGCGTACTGAGCCAGGCTCAAAAGGACAAATACGGTGTGATTCTACCAGTGTGAGGGACCAGGAGCAGTCAAAAGCATGGACACAGAAAGGAGGGGGTGACCAGGGGCTGAGAGCAGAGGAGAACAGGGAGTTATTGCTTAATGAATATTGAATTCCACTTTAGGAAAATAAAAAAGTGCTAGAGATGAATAGTGCTGATGATTGCAAAACCAAATACTATATAGGTCATGCCTCTGAGTTGTACACTCAGAAAGGGTTGAGGTAGAAAGTCTTGGGTGATGTATATTTCATCATAATTTGTTTTAAAAGAAAAATAAATCAGTGAAGCATTTTTCTAAGTTCAAGATGCCTAAGTGATGGCACAGTAGGTCCTCCTGTGTGAAGTCCCAGATTTCCCTGGGTCTTCCAGTAGGAGCAAACAACGCGGAATCCAAAATTATGTAGAACGACCAGTAAGGAGAAGAAGGGATGACCGGGCAGGCTTCCTGCTGTTGTGGGTGATTTCATAATGGCCACAGTCGAGAAGGAAACCAGCGCTCAGGAGAAAGGCTTCTCCAGCAGCGCTAGTGCAAGCCTGAAAGCCAGAATGTCATCCCAGACAAAGACAGTGCGAATCTACACTTTGAAGATGACCCAGGTGTCATAGCAAATAAAAGTGAACACGAGGGCAAGAGGGAAAGGCCCACCTTCGATCACAGGGCCAGTTGTACGAGTGAGTGTGGACTTGTGGTCCAGGACGCATTTGATGCTGGCAGTATTGCAGGATTCTCTAGTGTATTTGTAAAAACAGATAAAACCCACTCTATGAAAAATGAAATCGTAGTAAGGACATTCAGAGCCAATTTGTGTCAAAGAAAACACGTACTAGAACTGGAGGATGCTACATTAAGTGAAATAAGCCTGGTACAGAAGACAAAAAACACATGGATTCATCCTTATGTGGAAGCTAAAAAGCTGATCTCATAAGATTAGTGAAGAGAGTCTGGGAAGAGTGTGTCATGGCAGGGGGTATGGAGAAAGGACGGTTAAGGGGCATGGAGGGGCAATGGGAGAGGAGGAATAACTTCTAAGTTTCTATAGTACAGTAGGATAACTATGGTTGATAATTCATTGAATATTTCAGATATTTAGTAGAGAGGATCTTAAATGTTTCTAACACAAAGAAATGGTAGCCAGATGCAGCAGTGCACATCTGTAATTCCAGTGCTTGGGAGGTTGAGACAAATGAGTTGCAGGTTCAAGGTCAGCCTCAGCAACCATGCGAGACCGCCGACAATTTAGCAAGATGCTGTTTCAAAAATAAAAATTAAAATAGTAGTAGTTCAATCAGAAGATTCAATCAGAACCCCTGGATTCAATCAGAAGAGAGGAAGGAAGGAAAGAAGGAAGTCAGAGTAAATAGATATGCCAATTAACCGGATATGATCATTGCACATTGTATACATGTATTAAAATATCACAGTGAAGCCGGGCATGGTGGCGTACGCTTGTAATCCCAGCATTCAGGAGGCTGAAACTGGAGGATCGCAGTTCGTGGACAGCCTCTGCTATTCAAAATGAGGCCCTCCGCAACTTAGTGAGACCCTGTTTCAAAATAAAGAATAAAAAAATAGGGCAGGGGGTGCAGCTCGGAGTTCGAATGCCCCTGGGTTCCATCCCCAGACCTCCCCCCCAAAAAAATCACAGTGGCCAAGTGTAGTGGTGCACATCTGTAATCCCAATACTTGGGAGGCTGAGATAGGACAATCAGAGGCTGGAGGCCAGCCTCAACAACTTATTGAGACCCTGAGGAACTTGGTGAGACCCTGTTTGAAAATAAAAAAATAAAATAGGGCTGAGAGTGTAGTTTGGAGATAGACTGTGCCTGGGTTCAATTCCCAGATCCAAAAAATAATCATACTGTACCCCATACTTATGTACAATTACTATACATCAATTAAAGTGATGTGTATACAAAACATGTTCACAAGAGAACAAACATGGCACAGTGTTATCTGTGGTGAGGAGTAGGGGCTCTGTCTTGCTGTGACCTGCTCAAGGGATTTGCAAACACCCCCTTCCATCTGAAGAACTTTTCTCTCCCCACCTTTTTTTGAGGTGCTGGACATGGAACCCAGGTCCTCACACATGCTAGACAAGTGCTCCACCGTGGAGCTACGCCACAGTCCCATCTGCAAAATGTTGGGAACCTAAAACTCAGTAGCAATGACCATGCAGGTGTGGGGTGTGCGTCCTGAAACTCAGGATTGCCCCCAACTAGTTTACACCATGTTATTTCATTTATGTAATCTAATTAAATGTTATGTAAGCTGATGAAATGTGAGCTCGAGTTGTCATTTCTAGAAAACCAAGTCGAATGCCTTAGTAAGACTTGCTAGAGATGATCCCTAAAAAAACATTGCAGACAGTTATACTAGGCCGAAAATACAGTTAAAGCAGTTTAGGGAGAGCATAAAAATAAAAAATGGGATTCAGAGCTTAGTGTCTTTAGATGTTTTCTCTACTTGGAAGAGACTGAAGCTGGAAACAGTGGTTGAGGTGTTGCGTTTGAAGCCAATGAAGCCGACTGATGCAAGCTTCCAGGGACTCATATGCAACAGGACCCCATATGCAACTTGGCTCCCTGCTCAGCTGCACCAGATACAACAACCTTCACCAAACTTCCAAGCATCCAAGCAGGAACAACCACTAATAACTTTTGTTTGCGAAGCTAATTTACTGGTGGTACGCACTCAGCATGCTATGCTGAGAAGTATCCAGGAGTTATATCTGGACGCAGTAAGGAGTCCAGAATGAATGATGTTTTCCAGAACCAGAAACTGAACAAAGCAAAGTACATTCACCATGACTCACCTAGAAGAAGATGCTTAAGCACAGTGACCAGACCTTTCCATTGCTTTTTACTTTTTTACTCTTTGCCAACCCAAATCTTCTTTTTTCCTCCTGAAATGGCATGAGTTATATAAGGTACCTTTCTTGTTTAATCCTAGAGCCACCCACTCAGGCTCAGAATGAGACGTCCCCTTGCCTGGCAGAGCGAGCTGGGCTGCACTCACCCCACTGGCTTGTCCCGGGCTTCCTGCTGGAGAATAATATCTTGTTCAATCATATCTTTCCAAAGAAATGCCAACCACATCGACAATTTTGCCAGATTTCTCTCTCCCTCTCTCTCTTTTGCGGGTCTGGGGATGGAACCCAGGGGCATTCGACCTCTAAGCTACACCCCCTGCCCTATTTTTTATTCTTTCTTTTTTGAAACAGGGTCTCACTGAGTTACAAAGGGCCTCACTAAGTAACTGAGGCTGGCTGCAAACCACGAACCTCCTGTCTCAGCCTCCTGAATGCTGGGATTTGGGATTACAAGCCACAGCTGCTGGATATTTCTTGAGGAGCACCCCCCCCTTTTTTTTACACACCACCATCCCAGCTTTTATTTTTAGTGAACAAATGACAGCTTTTTCTTTTACAAATGGAGAAAAGAAACCAGACCGGGATGACTTCCCACAGGGAAGGGATTGGAGACTGCCTCATAAACAACCTCAGGCTGCCATGGCTACTTCCTCCTCTTATATCTGGACTTCGATTTGAAGTTGCCTCCTCTTCTCTGTTGGGGCAAACCCAACTGTTTCCTTTCTTCAAAGGAAGGGCCAGCTCAGTGCTGCCTCAGCGCCTTCTTGCTCGCGTTGGTGAACTCTTCAGATTTCTTCCTCTGCTTCTGCTTCTTGGCATCGCCCAGGCCCGCTTGGCTCTGCGATTCCTCTTGGCCAGCACTCAGCAAACATCTGTGCCTTGGGGATTTCAAACTGGGGCCTTTTCTCTGCTGTCATCTCTCCCTCTTTTTGGTGGAGGAGCCCATTCTTAAGGGAAGGCCAATGTATTATTTCAATTATCCATCTGCTTGGAGAAAATGTAAAGTGCTATGTAAAAACGTTTTCATAGAATGGAATCTTGTGTCTGGGAATTGAAGTTGAGTGATTTTGTTAATACTGGGATGGTAAGTTCCTGACTACCCTAATGTAGACAGGGAATCATGTCCATGGGCCCAAGAGAAAAAAAGAATGGTGCTTATGTTGTAACAGCTTTTCACACCTCTGACAGAGTGATGTGCACCAGCTGAGGGCTTCAGTTCACTCAGTGTAAGAGAAATGGCAGCTAGCTTGCATTGGTTGAAGTTATGGAATAATGGGATGTGGGCCAGCCAGCTTTGCTGAGCACTGGAAGGTCAGCTTAATGGTTGCCATCTTTATGTCGCAGCAACACAATATTAAAATGGCTGTGTCTTCTAGAAACCTTCCCAGATGAGGGAGAGGAATTTAAAACTGCCAACTCTGTTATCTCATTCTAATGAGTTTAAAGGCTTTTTCTCATTTTTTAACTTTCATTTCTTTAGCCATTAAATTCAGGTGTGTTTTCTTGTTGTCGTTCTATAGATTTCTGTACAAAAGAGGGTCTGGTATCTATATCTCTATGGATCCATAAAATTCTAAGTTCTAAGTCTCTGAACAACCTGTCTTATCTTTCTCCACATCAAAATGAAAAAGACAGGAAAAAAAAGATCTATGTAACTTAAAAGATACTAGAACCATAGTGAACTATAAAAATGAGAATTATCTGCCAAGATTAGCTTTGGTTGCATATAACCAGATGACCAAAACATCAAAAGGCTTAAATTAAATGGAAGTGTCTTTCATCCTCACATAAGAGAAGTGAAGGCCATATCACCATGGTATTACAATAAAATATATTTTAATAAAGTCAAAGAAAGGCAACCCAGGGCTGGGCTAGCACTCTCTGGTCATCAGAGACTAGGTACTCTACCATGCTGGCTCCTAGCCATCATTTGTGTTGTATTCTAAAATGGCTGCTCAAGTTCCAGCCATCATAGGTACCATCTGGGCAGAAGAAAAGAGGAGTGTACCCCTTCCTTTGAGAATATTTCCCAAAAGTTGCACACAGTGTTTCTTCCTATAAATAAGCAGCCAAGCCAGGCGTGGTGGCGCACCCTTGTAATCCCCACGCTTGGGAGGCGGAGACAGAAGGATCAAGCTGGTTCGAAGCCAGCCACACTGGCTTAAGAGACCCTGTTTCGAATTCCGGGAAGATGGCGACCGAGAAAAGCGGGGCTTAAGAGCCCCGCTAACAACAAATCTCCATTACCACAAAATCAGCGCCTTTCATAGCCAGAAAACACCATCACCAGTGAAACAAAAAATCACCAGGCTCCAGAGAGAAAGAGGACTGAGAACAGAGCCACAGAGGAGATACACCGGCCTCGCTCCCGAGGACGCGGCAGACGCGGCAGCAGCGCCATACTGCCGGAGGCACCGGCGAATTCACGGGACGGCTACAGCAAGCCGAGGTGAGCCACTGCGGAACAGCTAGGTGGGATTTCTCCGCGCAGAGAGCATCTAAAGCTCCCAGTGGCCGAGCTCAGCACACGCTGCAGGGATCCAGAGTAGAAATCAAAATCAAGAAGAAAAACGCCAGCCCCATAGCCGAGGGCGTAGCAGCGGCGCCATATTGCCACCGGCGGCAGCAGCAGCGAATTCAGCGAGGCCAGTACAGCTACATCTGCGTACTCAAGAACAGTGAGTCAAATTGCGGGCCCCAGAGGAGAAATCCCAGTACTGTACTCCCTGGGACTTGACCCAGTGGGGGAGGGGCAGAGGCAGAGATATCACACCATAGGAGAACGTGCAACCTGGCACCCCCCACAGTCTAAAGCAGCCTCTATCGACTCTCTGGGTCGGAGACTCTGTGATAAAACCCAGTAAAGGAGTAGTGGGGTCCGAGATACTACTGACTCGAGATCCAGAACACCTTAAGGGAAGTCATAGTGACCCAAGGGAAGAACCCAGAGAAGGCACAAACATCGGAAATCATGGGAAAGAGGAATAATACTGGAGCAATTAATGCCCACAACCCCACAACATCAGAACCCGATAAAACAGAAAATCAGAGATTTCTAGAAGATCAAATCAGGAAAATAACTATAAAAATAATAGAGGTGCTTCGAAAATAACTCAGAGAGAGCCAAAAAGAGATAAAGGATGCAATTAATGAAGTAAAGGCCTCAATTCAAAGCACAAACAACCGATTAGAACACATGGAGAACAGAATCTCGCTCTTAGAAGATGAGCAATCCAAAAATGAACTCATAGTTTCTAATCTAGAAAAAAATATCCGACAGCAGGAATCTGATATTGAAGAAATATGGGCCCATTTTAAGAGAGCTAACCTAAGAATAATTGGAATAGAGGAGGGAAAAGAAAGTGAAACCAAAGGGATTAACAATCTCTTCAAAGAAGTAATAGCAGAAAATTTTCCAAACATAGAGCAAGAGGTTGATACAAAGGTCCAGGAAACTTATAGAACTCCCTTTAGACAGGATCGGAGAAGAGGATCCCCACGCCACATAATTGTCAAAATGACCAATGTGGAAGCCAAGCAGAGAATCTTACAGGCAACAAAAACAAAGGGCCAAGTGATATTCAGAGGCAAACCAATTAGAATCACTCCAGACTTCCCAAACCAAGTCATGAGAGCCAGAAGGGCTTGGAGTAACATATTCCAAACTCTGAAAGAAAACAACTTCCAGCCAAAAATTTCCTACCCAGCAAAACTTTCTATCAAATTAGATGGAAAAATAAGAAGCTTCCATGACAGACAGAAACTGAAGGAATTTATGTCTTCAAAACCAGCACTAGAGAAAATACTCAAAGAGATTAACTACAAAGAAGAAATAGGTAACACACACCAGAACCAGAGAAACAAGAGTTTCCATCCAACAGACAACTAAGATTGGTTATCTGTGGAGATTCATTATTTACGTTAGTCTTTTACCTATCTCTAAATGGTATTGTTTGCCTTTATTGTTTTTAATTTTTAGGATTTCTAGTTGGAATATTAATATACCTTCAGATATAGCAATTGGAAATATTTTATCCCATTCTATTAGTAACTGTTAACTCTGTTTACATTGTCTTTGGATATACAATTTTTTTTTTATTTTTTAGGGAGTCTGTATACTCCTCCGTTGCCTGTGCCATTGAAATCATAACCAAGAAATCACTGCCAATTTCAATGTTGTGAGGTTTTATGACCCAGATTTTCTCCTAAAAGTTTATAGTCTTAAGATTTATATTTAGGTCTTTTATCTATTTCGAGTTAATATTTGTATATGGGATTAGGTAAGGGTCCAATTTTATTCTTTTCCATGTAATTATTATTTTTTAACAATATCTAGTTAAAAGATTATCATTTTCACTACCAAATGTTCGTGGAAACCTTGTCAAAAATAACTTGACAATATAGGGAAGAATTTAGCTCTAGGCTTTTATTTAACTCCAATGGTTTGAAATCAGAAAATATATATCTTCTAGCTTTGTTCTTTTTCAAGATCGTTTTGGGTACCTAGACTCCATATTCCATAGTAGGATAGATTTTTTTCTGAAAAATATATATATAAATATATGATAGTTTCACCTAAAAAATAGAAAAAAATATTCTCTGGTAAGAAAGAAAGCAAAAAGAAATATTGAAATGTTATCTTTAAGTCATCAAAAGCTTGGTATCAGACAAATGAAACTGTTATGTGAGATTATCATTTTTAATTTTAGATAAATTGCCATAATACTAGATGTCAACTACTAAGCCAAGCATGGGAGGGAGGGATAGGGAGAGAATGGGGTGGGGATTGGGTGGGGGCTGACTGGGAAAAGTGTGCATGTATGTCTACAAAAGTATGTATCCTACTATGATGTATGAATACAGTGCACCAATAAAAAAAAAAAAAAAAAAAAGAGACCCTGTTTCCAAATAAAAAGTATAAAATAGGTCTGGGAGTGTAGCCCGAAAGTAGAAGGGCTTTCAGGAACCCCAGTACCATAAATAAATAAATAAATAAATAAATAAATAAATAAATAGCCAAACTTCAACCGCTCCTCTATGCCCAGCTACAAGGGCGATTTAAGGGCTCATTTGTGTGGCTGGATAATACTATGTTCAGCCAGACACTGAGTTTTTTGTTATTGTTGATACTAAAGAAGGAGAGAGAATAAATATGGGGAGTAAATCTGCGAAGGCAATTTTAGAGAAGCGAAAAATCTTAATTTATCTTCAAAGCTCCTAGTAGATACAATGAGAATACACGTTAAGGTGGATCCTTGATAGGTGCAATCCTGGGTTTCCTCTCTAGAATTTTGTTTGTAGGCCACTAAATCCTGCTCTCATCACTACTGCCTCCCCACCAGACATGAAACATTTTGTGTTTCAAAGATCAAGAATGACAAGCTTTGGGAAGTTTCATCATACTGGGCTAACCAAGGGAGTTACAGTCACTCTTTGTCCTTCTACTCCAACCCAGAAAATCTCAGATACAGAATTAATAGCCTTTTATCTTTCAACTCTAATAGAGGAAAGAATACAAGCCAGACAGGTGGTGCACGCCTGGAACCCCAGTACTTGGGAGGCTGAGAGAGGGAGATCACAAGAAAAGGAGAAAGAAAGAAAGAAAGAAAGAAAGAGAGAAAGAAAGAAAGAGAGAAAGAAAGAAAGAAAGAGAGAGAGAAAGAAAGAAAGAAAGAGAGAGAAAGAGAAAGAAAGAGAGAGAAGGAGAGGGAGAGAGAGAGAGAGAGAGAGAGAGAGAGGAAGAGAGAAGAAAGGAGGGTGGGAGGAAGGAAAAAAGGGGGGAAAAAAAAGAAGAGAAAGGAAAGGAAAGAAGCCAGGCATGTGGCACATGCCTGTAACCCTGGTACTTGGGAGGCTGAGACAGGAGGATCAAAGGTTTGAGGCCAGTGTCAGCAACTTAGCAAGATCCTGTTTCAAAATAAAAAATAGAGGTTGAGATGTAGCTCAAAAATAAAGGAAAAGGAAAAGAAAGTAAGAAGTATACAAACTGCTATTTGTTGAGAAAGTTTAGAAATCAGTCATTCTAGATAATTTGCAGAAACGGACTGCCATTTCTCTGTCATCTCTGAGTGTTTCTTGAGTTTTCCCTCTCCCTCCCTACTGTCCTCGCACCCTTCCACTTCCCTTCCTTCATGGATGCCTGCCTTTATTTATTTATTTATTTATTTATTTATTTATTTATTTATTTTTGGTACTGAGAATGGAACCCAGCGGCATTATACCTCCGAGCTACACCCCCAGCCCTATTTTTTATTCTTTATTTGGAAACAGGGTCTCACTGAGTTGCAAAGGGCCTCACTAAGTAGCTGAGGCTGTCTGCAAACCGTGATCCTCCTGTTTCAGCCTCCCGAATGCTGGGATTACAAGCGTGCGCCACCACTCCCGGCTTCATGGATGTCTTAAGAGTAAATCTAAACTAGGGAAGTTGTTCCCATGTAGACAAAGAGTAAATATTTTATTCGAGAAATTTTTTTTTTGTGTGTGTGGTACTGGGGATGGAACCCAGGGGCCTTCTACATCCAAGCTACACCCCCGGTCCTATTTTTTAGTCTTTATACTTTTTGAAACAGGGTCTCACTGAGTTGCCAGGGACCTCGTTAAGTAGCTGAGGCTGACTGTGAACTGCCATCCTCTGGTCTCCACCTCCCAAATGCTGGGATTACAAGTGTGTGCTACCATGTCCAGCTTTGAGGAAAATTTTGCCCCAACTTTTACCACTTGAGAAATATAACACATTAACAATGTGTTTAAACACATCTATAAGGAGTTCAGATTTTTAGATCTTTCCAAAGCTTTTCTTAAAGAATGATTTTAAAGTTAAAACAGTTGTAGTATAGATTTTTCTTTTACAGCAGGTACTAGGAACATGCCTGATATTAAGACCTTAAATTTAATCTCAGAAATAGTGAAACAGAAAATTGATTTCTTAGAATGGCCAAATCAATAAAGGTTAATGTCAAAGAACAAAACTACACATTCTGATGAATTCCCATGACCAAGCAGACTGATTTGGTATTTTATTTCTTTATAATTTCATTAATTCTCAAGGTTTTAAAATTGAACTGTGTGCTTCAGTTGATGAAAATCATACTAACTTTGCAAGATATAAAATTTGTGGCCTTTTTACTCGGAGTATTAAGAAAGAAAGAAAAAAAGAAAGGAAGGAAGAAAGGGAGCTGGGTGTTGTGGCACATGCTTGTAATCCTAGCATTCAGGAGGCTGAGACAGGAGGCAGACAGCCTCACCTACTTAGTGAGGCCCTTTGCAACTCAGACCCTGTTTCCAAATAAAGAATAAAAAATAGGGCTGAGGGTGTATCTTGGAGGTAAAATGCCCCTGGGTTCCATCCCCAGTACCACAAAAAAATAAAAGAAAGAAAGAAGGAAGGAAGGAAGGAAAGAAAAAAAGAAATTTTAAGCTGGGTGTGGTGTCACACATCTGTAATCCCAATACTTGGGAGGCTGGAACAAGAGGATTGCAGGTTCAAGACCAGTCCAGCAGTTTAGACTCTCAAAAACCTAGTGAAATACTGAGAGAGAGAGAGAGAGAGAGAGAGAGAGAGAGAGAGAGAGAGAGAGAGAGAGAGAGAGGAAAAAAAGAAAAAAAAGAAGAGGAAGAGGTAAAAGAAGGAGGAGGAGGACGGAGGGGGAGGGAGGAGGGAGAGGAGGAGGAGGGAAGGAATTCTACAGTATTAAAGTAAATTTACTTTATTTAACCTTCTTAATTTTTTTTTTTTTTTTTTTTGTGGTACTGGGGATGGAACCCAGGGGCCTTCTACCTCCAAGCTACATCCCCAGACCTATTTTACATTTTATTTGGAACAGGTTTTCACTAAGTTGCTGAAAGCCTCGCCAAGTTGCTGAAACTGGCTTCAAACCTGCAATCCTCCTGTCTTGGCCTCCCAGAACTGGACTACCACACCTGGCTGCCTTCTTAAAATTATTAAATTATATTAATTAATAATTAATTATATAATTTAATTTTTAACTAAACACAGTAAAAAATATTTAAGAAAACTAATAAAAGAAAATTCATCAGAGTTAATGCAGGACTCCTGACATCCATAGCCCAAAAAAGCTCCAGAACTCTGTACCTTCATTTGCTGATGCGTCAGAACACCTGTTCTCCGGGTAGCAGGAGACCTGGCTGCTTCCGGGGCTGGCGCTAGGCCTCCTGCCTAGGTGTCTCCCGTTAGCCCTGTCCCTAGTCCACGGCAGCTGAGGCCGCTTTGGGTTTTTCCTGTTGTCTTGTGTCCCTGCCAGTTTCCCCCAAGCTCTTTTGCATTGATACCTGAAGAAATCATCAATATCCTAGCTTCCCTCTTGATTCCACTGCCTCCTGTTAAGTGTGGGATAATTTTTCTCTGATGTTCCATGGAGGAAAAGGTGAGTTGACAGGCTTTGGGGTGTGTAATGCCTTTAACTGGAGGTTGAGGGAAAGAGCATTGTTAGCAGTAATTTTAAATCCCTTTTATTGAGTACCTTGAAGCCATGAAGGCAATAGAAAAAAAGCAAGCTCAGTGGACAGCATTAAGCAGTTATCATCAACAATTATTTAAGCTGAAATAACTAAAATAATTTATTTTATAGAACCACTGGAAGGACTGGAAAAGACTCTGCATGGTCAATTTGCTTCCTCATGCAGCAGTTGAAGAGGTAAGCAAAAATGTTGGATTCTAAAAGTCTCCACTTGAGGAGTTAATATAGATTTAGGGGTAACACAAAATCACCTGCAGATGATAATGAGTCATTGCTGCAAATGAATTGACAATTATGATTAAATTATTTTTGGTGATCCAAAAACCTAATAAAATGAAAACATTGAATCTTGCATCATGATGACCTTCTCCCCTGCTTCTGCCACGAAATGAGCTTTCCAGCATTTATATAGGACCACTCGAGAGCGCAGTGGTAAGAACTTGAACTCTGGCTAGATGCAGAGATACATGCCTGTAACCCCAGAACTTGGGAGACTGAGACAGGAAGATCATAAGTTTGAGGCCAGTCTCAGCAACTTAGTGAGACCATTATAAAAGGGGGGATGGCTAGGAGTATAGCTCAGAGGCAGAATACCTGGGATTCAATCCTTAGTATATAAAAAAGGACTTGGACTCTAGAGCCAGACCACCCAAGTACAGACCATGGTTTTGCTCTTTCTGACCTGTGGGTTAGGCAACTAAGCACTCTGCCTTGGTTTCCTCATCTGTATAATGTGTGAGTGGTTAATGTAAGTGCTTAGAACAGGGCTTTGTGCTCAGGAAGCACTGGATGTGAACTTGCTGATGCAGTGGTCCTCACAGAAGGATGCTTTTATCCCACTGTTCTTCACCATCGAAGAGCCTGGAGGAAAGCATGTACCTTTATGCTAGAGGAGGAAGGGTGTCTTCTCACCCCACTCGCATTGCCTGGGGTGCTCCCATCTGTGTGGAGGATTCTTGCCCTTGGGGAGCCATTCCCAAGCCTGAACACCCACCACGTGCCAGCCCTGCTGATGTCTAGGTGGGCAGGCCCTGCCTGCCGTGGGGGCCAAGGTGGGACACTGTGTGAGTCAGGCCAATGGAGACAGGCACAAAATGTCCCAAGAGCCCAAGAGATGCAGCAACTGGGCTTCGGAAGGATCGGGAAACTTTTGTCTAGAAGATGACATAAATGTAAGGGTTTAGATATGGAGTGTCCCCAGGAAAAGCTTATGTGTTGGTGAATTAATTGAATCAGGAATGTAACCTTGTCAGTGAATAAATCACTGAATTAATAATTTTAATAGGCGTAGTAGGAATAACTGTAGGCAGGTAGAGTGTGATTGGAAGAGGTAGACCACCGTAAGCTTGGTCTTGAGGGCCATACAGGTCCCTAGTCCCTTCCTCTCTCTGCTTCCTGGCTGCCATGTGCCACTGTCCTCCCCCACGATTCTTCTGCCGTGGAGCCAGCCAACCATGTACAAGGTTCATTGTGGATGCCTGCACCTTGTTACTTATGCTCCTTCCTGCCCCCCCCTTTTTTAAAAACAAACAAACTAAAAAAAAAAAGATGTATACCTGTAATCCAGCACTTGAGAGGCTAAGACAGGAGGATTGCAGGTCCAAGGATTGCAATCTCAGCAAAACCCTGTTTAAAAATAAATTCCTTTATAAAAGGGTTATGGGTATAGCTCTGAAGTACAATGTCCCTCAGTTCAATTGACAGTACCAAAAAAAAAAGTATTCCTTCATACAAGCAGGTAAAACAATGAGAATTTTCTTTTTTATTGCTTTATTTTAATTGGCATAATGCTTGTATATTTATGAGGCATAATATGAGGCTTTGATATATGTATACCTTATAGAATGATCAAATATGATGATTTAACATATCTATCATCTCAAATAAGTGTCATTTTTTAGTGGTGGGAACATTTAAAACTCTCATTTATACTGAGACATATCAGGCATAATTTTCAAAAATATCAGGAATATATTGTAAATTATAGGTAATGGCCTTGTAATATTTTTTTTTTGCAGTATTGAGGATGGAACTAGGGGCATTCTACCTTCATGCTATACCCCCAACCCTATTTTTGAATTCTTTATTTTGAAATAAGGTCTTACTAAGTTGCAGAAGGCCTCACTAAGTAGCTGAGGCTAGCCATGACCTGTGATCTTCTTGTCTCAGCCTCCCAAATGCTGGGATTACAAACGTGTGCCACCACGCCTGGCATGGCCTTGTAATTTGACACAGTTCTTCCCAAAGCCACTGGTCCAGGATCTGCCTCCTGTGGTGATAGAACATCCAGCCTAGGCTGCCACTTAATAATGAAGGTGAAGCTTACATGCACACAGAATTATGAAAGAGCAGGGGTTTTTACAACTGTCATAAAACGTCTAGCCAATTTAGTTTTTTAGTTATGTAGTTATAAAATATTTTTGCCAACACTTTCTAGTGTTTTAGAGTTCTTACTAATCCTATTATTTCTTAAACACCTTTCATTACTTATTTTTTAGTTAGTTCTTAACCTTTCTTATCAAAGCCTTAAGTGAAAGGACAGGTTACCTGAGAAGGGATCTTGAGCAGGGAGAAATGTCTTTCCCACAAGGCAGGAAACATCCAGAGCCCCCAGTAGAGGACCATCCGACCTCCGTATCTGTTCTCTGAAGCCAGCCTGGTACCTGGGTGCCAGCCCCTAGTGAGTGCCTTCTTAATATTATGACCCATTAGCTTGGGGACACGGCCAAAGGGGCATCTTATCCTCACATGTCTTCAACTCCTAAGTGACTTACTTGCCGGTACTGATTAAGACCCGGCCCGGGGTTGTTGTCTGGCAAATATGGGCTCTCCCCTCTAGCAGTGTATAATCTCAGTGGAGAGAGAAGGTCCATTGTCCCATATGAAGCAATTATATAGCAAGCTCTGAATAAATTAGACACAGCAAATCATATAGTTTTGTTGTTGTTGTTGTTGTTGTTGTTGTTGTTGTTGTTTGTGGTACTAGGAATGCATTCCAAGGGCTTTACTACCTCCAGGCTTTACTCCCAGACCTATTTTATACTTTATTTGGAAACAGTATTTCACTAAGTTACTAAGTTATTGAAAGCCTCACTAAGTAGTTGAGGCTGGCTTCAAACCTGTGTGATCCTCCTGTCTCAGCCTCCCGAGCACATGCACCACCACACCCAGCTTATGTACCTATATTTTAATTTACTTCTTTTGTAAAATAGGATGATAATACTTACGCACAGGGTGTCACTAAGTAAAATAATTATATGACATTGAAATAAAATATTTGAGCCAGGCATGGTGGCACACGCTTGTAATCCCCGCACTTGGGAGGCGGAGACAAGAGGATCACGTAGGTTCTAAGAGACTTGCTTCCAAATAAAATATAAAAAATAGGTCTGGGAGTGTAGCCCAGAGGTAGAGGGCTCCATCCCCAGTACCACCAAAAAAGAAAAAAAAAAAAAAAGAAAAAGAAAGAAAAAAAATACTTGAGCACCTGAGCATACAGTAGGTGTTCAAGCAATGCTACTTTCTTTTCACGTATTAACCACTGAGGTTAAAGGTGAACTGGCATAGTAGCTTCATTTTAGAGATAAAGAGAATGAGACCCAGAGAGGGACAATGTCTTGCCCAGATTCACCAAGCCGGAAAGAGGAAGAACTAAGAGCTAAAGGAAGGAACTGTTTATTTCTTCAGATTTCTCAGAAAGAGTCAGGATTCTTTAAAATTCCACAATGCCCTCTAAAATGAGGGCCCCTCGAACAATAGCCCGAGGTCATTTAAATGACAAAACACAAGTCCCCCACCTAGGTTTAAAGCCACACTCATCTGTTTTCAGTTGAGAAAGCTGCTAATGGCTCTTACCAGGCCTTTCCCAATTGAAGCATAGAACCAAAACATTTGCAGCCTGAGGAGTCCCTCCCACTGTTCGTAGATCAAACACAAACAGAAACGGCAGGAGGCTGGGCCATCTCTAACCGAGAGAATCAATATCAATGAAACAGACAAAATCCCAAAATCTCAAAATAATGAAAACAAAGATATCCAAGTAATAAAATCTGCTAGAATCACAAAGAAAACACAACTCCGATCTCAGCTGGCTCAAAGAAAGTGTCCATTAACAAGGGATTAACACAAGGGAAGTACACAACCAGTCAATAGGAAATGAAAACATTTCACACAGCCTGGTCGCATTGGAGCCCACCCCAGGATTATGGATGAGGGTGTGTTGAGATGATGTGGTTCTGACTGTAGAAAGAAGCCTCCAGACGCCATGTTTCAACTTAAAGAGACATCCCAGACTATCCTCCTTGGACTGGACAGAACTGATGAGTACTGATTAACTTTTTAACCTCGTTGCTTGACATTTTCAGTAGTCCCTTTAAAAAAAAAAATGTCACAGCAGGCGTGGTGGTGCACGCTTGTGATCCCAGCATTTGGGAGGCTGAGACTGGAGGACAGCGGTTTGCAGACAGCCTCAGCTACTTAGTGAGGCCCTCTGCAACTTAGTGAGACCCTGTTTCAAAATAAAAGAATAAAAAAAATAGGGCAGGGGGTGTGGCTCGGAGGTCAAATGCTGGAGGTTCCATCCCCAACCCCCCCCCCAAGAGTCACACATTTTCCCTGTAGGATCTTTTAAAATATGGATTTCCATGAGAGCTCTCAAGTGCTAGAACTTTGTGTTACAGTTTTTGGACCATGACTGTTACAGTCTGGGGGAACTGTCCCCGGGGACCTTTGTTAGGCTCCCAAGACTATTCCCATAAAACCGTGGGTTCTTGTCCTGAGCTAAGGATAGATATGCAATAGCCCGGAGTCTTGCTGAAGATTTAAAGGAGTTTACTAAAAAGATAGAAATACAGAACGAATTCACCAAAGATTTTTGGACACAGAGTATTCTTATAGCCAGTCTCCTTTCCCACAAAGATCCGCCTCCCTCTAGGGCCAGTCTTTTGATGTGGGGGATTCCTTCCTGCAAGTCTGTCCTGTTTCCCTAAGCCCCAAAATGTGTTAATTGATCGTCGCTTCATGGCATCCTCTCATGATTATTGAAGCCTAGGATCTCCTAAAGGTTTATGGCATCCTTCCACTTCCTTGGGAAATCTTATCTTTATATTGGAGAAGGCCCTGAAACTATCCCTGTTGTTTTTCTAATCTCCCTTGATGCCTGGAATCCTGCAGCCCCTTTCTCTGAAGCTCCTGGCTTCTTTACTACCAAAGATATATTTGAAAAATTGATAATCTTTCCCAATACTGGTACATTAATACATTTTGAAGCCTCTTCCCAAAACTGGTACATTTTGGGAGCAGGAAGAAGGGAAAATAAGTAAAATTGTTTTTGCTCGCCGTAAAATACATAAAACGGCATTTCTCAAGCCCGTATGGTTCAGATGTTTGTTTACTCTAAAATTCATGTTCAAACTTATTCCCAGCGCAATAGTATTAACAGGTGGCATCTAGGAAGTGATAAAGTCATGAGAGCTGAGCCCCCATGAGTGGGGTTAGTGCCCTTAAAGAAGCTTCCAGAAAGCTGCCAGCTGCCTAGCCCTTTCATTTCTGCTCCTTGTGAAGACGCACAAGAAGGTGCCATCTTGGAAGCAGAGTGAGAACCCTCACCAGACACCGAATCTGCTAGCGTCTTCTCACCTCCAGAACTGTGAGAAATAAATTCCTGTTATCTATATATTACCCCATCTAAGGTATTTTGGGATAGCCCCGAGAACAGACTCAGACAGTAAGCATTTTTCAATTTCAAATATCTTCATTTGGCTGAGGTCAGAGGCAAACATTAAAATAAACATAGCTGACCAGTAGGCATAAATTAATACAATGATTATATTTTTAATGGCTGTGATATTGCTAGTTAATAGCCATGCAACCTATAGAGTTGAATCAAATATATGCTATTCATATTATTGTTTTCATTATGGTTAAATCTAAAAAGCAAAACAATTCTTTTTACAAATTTGCTTGTTTTATTTTAGTATGAAGCTCTAAACTACATCCTCTTGGCGAGTATCTCTAACCAGGTGCAATTACTTTAGATAAAATCGACTTTGTGTGTTTGCCTGTTAAGCATCAGCAACTGCAAAAAGAATCCCAAGTTTTAAAAATTGCCCAGTCTCCTGAGCACGCCAAGCTCTGTGGTCTGAACTACAGATGTCCTGGCCTGAAAATGTGAGTCTCACCCTAGAAACACATAGCCAAGAACAAAGACAGAAGGAATAAATTGTGAGTCTCTAAACAAATGTTGAAGTCAAAGCAGTTAGAATATTAAGATAGAGTAGATCTTAAGATACAGGGCAGATCAGGATACATCATTCAACATTTGCTGTGCAGTGGAATACAATATTTAAAATTGGGACTAACCCCAAAAGCCAGACTCATTTGCAAGAGTTTTCTTAGGATGGACTCTGATCACCATCCTAGAAAAAAGTCATGTTCATAGTGTCTTCCCTTCCTCCTTCCTTAGTTCTGCGGTTCAGGGTCTACCTGCTGTCCTCAAATACCTTTCTTCCACAGCTTTTGTGTCCATAAATACATACATGCAAGCACACATACATGTACCCATCTGTTTTCCAACCACTAAAATTTTCCTCACTTCCTCTACTATCATTCCATGTTTCCTGAAAGAAACTGGTTTTAATGAAGATGCAAAGCTTAGTCTCAAACTTGCTACTTAAAGGCAAAGGATTTGAGGCACATTTGGAGAGTGTGTGGGGGCACTAAAACATATTAGTAAAGGCTTAGAGGAAGAAGTCAAGAGTAGTTTTGAAATTGTTTGCTGTAGCTGTGGAGAGCAAGTTTTTCATGTAAATGGTCTCCAACCCTTAGCCTGGTGTGGTGGCCCACGTTTGTAATCCCCGCGCTTGGGAGGCGGAGACAGGAGGATTATTGTGATGGTTCGAAGCCAGCCACACTGGCTTAAGAGACCCTGTTTCCAAATAAAAAAGTATAAAAATGGGCCTGGGAGTGTAGCCCAGAGATAGAAGGGTTTACAGGAACTCCAGTACAAAAAACAAAACAAAACAAAACAAAAAACAAAAACAAAACAAAACAAAACAAAAACCCTATCACTTAGCAAAGTGGTAAGGCTTAGCATTCCTGTCATTAATTTTTTTCATTTTCAGTTTCCCAGAACAGGGACTATTTTAGTGTTGTGCCAAACTGACCCCAATTATGCTTCACTGGTCTTCATCCACAGGGGATTATAAGGAAGTTGCTCACATGGGATGCTACCCAAACTTCTTGGTTTGGTGGGCTATCAACATGGTGCTTGGTTTGGTGGGATGTCAACATGGTGCTTGGTTTGGTGGGATGTCAACATGGTGCTTTGCGTCAATATCACCCCAGTGCCCATTGGGGGCTGGTCCTGGGAATATGATAAATAAGAGATGTTGCAAAGTGTTTAGATGTGAGCACGGGATTTGTAGTCAAGCCACTCTAGAATCAATGCTGAAGTAACGGATCCTATAGTGACTTGCCTACCATTCTCCCCTCATGCCTTTTCAAAAAAAAAAAATCCTGCTGGGTGCTTTGTCCAGATAAAAATACTGTTTCCTGGCCTCCCTTCCAAACAGAGGTAGCCATGAGGCATGTTCTAGCCAGTGCAATGCTGGATGGGACTCTGGGGAATCTTTTAATTAGAGGGGCAGCCTGAGCTGTGCAGCTCCATTGCCCTTCGGTGTCACTTCTTCCTGCTAGAGATGTGGCAGCCATATGGCCATCATAAACCCGAGGGCAAAAGCTCCAGGACTGTGGAGGTTGGAGTGGAAAGACAGGAGCCTGGGTACCTGAGATCTTTGATTCATCGCCACAGAACTAGACAGCCTCCTCATGCGGTCTTGTTGCAGGAGTGAAATAACTTGCTCAAACCACCAATGGTCAGGTCTTATTTGCAGACAAAGGTATTTCTTAGAGATAAGCCAGTGATATCTTTGAGCTTCTTTTTTAATTTATTTCTCATTTGCAAAATAGGGATCTAATCTTTACCAATCTGGAAGCTTTACTCTAAAGTCTAGTTGATACACACATAGTTTCTAGACCAATACTCAGCTCACAGTAATAATCAGAGACTATTATTAATAATTTTTTAAGTGAATCTTTTTTATTTGGGAAAACTTGAAGGAGCAGAGCCAAGCTTTCCCTGGGAGGTGGCTGTATAGACAATCAGCTAAGAACCCAGCCGACCTAGTCCCACTTTATAAGAATCCTTTTCTCAATATGATAGTCTATAAGTAGTCAATATGTAAATGCCATGTCCCTCTGTCCTTACCGTAGGGGATTTCTCTGGCTTATTGCTAATGCGTGCTAGCTGTTCCTAACACTTGGAGAGCACGCTGTTGCTTTGTTTTTAGTGAAACAAAATCTGTTGGATGCATTTCATTCCTGAGCAACAATCACAACCGCATCTAATAGAGTATTTCAATTAAGAAACAGAGAGACATTCTTCGGATATACAGGTTTTTGCCTCCAAGAACTGGGCTTCCTCCTACTTTTTTTTGGCCATTTTTCCCCTGTGAAATTATCACAATTATGATTCATTTCATGTTATATGCGTTTGATTGGCCTTCGATTTTGTAGACAAAATGATACATTGTTTGTTGCTCATTTTTTCAACCTATAAATTAGTTTTAGTTGAAACTTCTTGATATTTCAGTCCAGCAAAATCAGTATATAAGGGCTTAAAATACACCCTACGTAAAATTTAGCATGTCCTCTGCCCCATATGTCACAGGAGCAAGATAACAGGGATCATTGCCCCACGCCAGGCCCTTCTGTTGCTTTGCCATATGCAGTTTAATAAAGAAAGTGTGGTATATATGCACATGAGGATATTATTCAGACATAAAAGCATGATATCCTGTCATTCGTGACAACCTGGATGGACCTGGAGAATATTATAGTAAGCAAAACAAACTAGGCACAAGAAGACAAGCACCACGTGTTTCACTCATCTGTGGATCTAAACAAGTTGGTTTCATGGAAGTAGAAACCGAGTAATGTTTACCAGAGACTGGAAAGGGTGGTAATAGACAAATACAGACAAATAGACTGAACAGACAAATCCATCACACCCTGCCATGAGGACCAAGAGTCATGCCACCCTTCCATTCCTACAAAGCCAGGCTTCCACAGTCTCTGCCAGCTCCCTCAGCCCCTGGGTGCACCCCTGTGTGGTCCTGCCAGGCACCAGTGTCCTCTACCCCCAGTAAGGGGTATGCATATATATAAGCCTGTGGGACTAATAAACTGCCTTCGACCTCCTCTGTGCGGCACAAAACAGTAGCCTGGGTCTTTGTGGATTGGTTTGGTTTGGTTGAACCCAGAGACACTCTACCTCGAAGCTACAAAGCTACACTACCAGCCCTTCTTTTTTTTTTTTTTTTTTTTTTGTGGTACTAGGGTTGGAACCCAGGAGCATTCTACCTTTCTACCTCCAAGCTACACCCCCAGCCCTATTTTTTATTCTTTGTTTTGAAACAGGGTTTCACTGAGTTGCAAAGGGCCTCACTAAGTAGTAGCTGAGGCTGGCCATGAACCGCGATCCTCCTGTCTCAGCCTCCCAAATGCTGGGATTACAAGGGAGTGCTACCATGCCCGGCTCTTATTTTTTATTTAGAAACAGGGTCTCACTTAGTTGCTGAGGCTAGCCTTAAATCTGTGACCCTCATATCTCGGCCTCCCAGTACTGAAATTATAGTTATATGCAACAGCCTGGCTGTGGGTCTATACTTATAAAAATCAAACATTCAAAATTACATAGGGGGCCGGGCGTGGTGGCGCAGGCTTGTAATCCCCGTGCTTGGGAGGTGGAGACAGGAGGATCATGCTGGTTCATCCCCGTGCTTGGGAGGTGGAGACAGGAGGATCTCCTTGCTGGCTTAAAAGACCCTGTTTCCAAATTACAAAATATAAAATAGGTCTGGGAGTATAACCTGGTGGTAGAAGGGCTTCCAGGAACCCAATACCACCAAAAAAAAAAAAATTACATAGGGGAATTTGAACTCATCTCTTAGCTTTCCTACATTTGTACTGCCTACAAAAGTTCAATTGTAACTCTGTGAGGCATTCATTTTCTTATTTCCTTAATAATTTTAATATCTCATTGTACTTTTTTACAAAGAAAAAAGCAGTATCTGCTTTGTGGCAGATACTATGTTGGCTCTGTATTTTCTTGTTATGTTTTCTGATCTTTTTGAGACTATAGTAAACGCAGAGAGGGCCAATGAACCCCCAATGTTCCTTGCTAAGTCCTACCCAGCAACCCAAAGGCTGTTGTAAAAGATGTGCCTTCAGCCCAGGAGAGGTGGCCCACCACAATCTCTTGAGATATGAAAAACTCAAGTTTTGATTTCACTTATTGAAGACACCAGAATAGATGACATAATTAAAAAGAAACCAGCTTGCTAGGTATGGTGGTATATACCTGTAATACCAGTACTTGAGAGGCTAAAACGGGAGGATTGCTGGTCTGAGGCCAGCCTCAGCAACTTAGCAAGACCCTCCTTCAATAAGACCCTGTTTCAAAATAAAAAATAAAAAGGACTAGGGGCATAACTCAGAGGTAGAATGCCCTAGGACTCAACACCTAGTACAAACTATAACAAAAGCAAAAACAAAAACAAAAAACAAAAGCAGAGGAAAGAGAGAGAAGAAAGAAAGAGAGAAAGGAAGAAAGACAGAAAGAAGAAAGAAGAAGGAAAGAAAGAAAGAAAGAAAGAAAGAAAGAAAGAAAGAAAAGAAAAGAAATCTTTCCCAAAGTCAAGTTTCATGGTTCTTCATAGTCAGGGTTCTAATCAATAATAAATAATATGTCCCCCAAAAGGTACAATTCTAACTGGGGGGCGGGGGGGTACACACTTGTAATCCCAGCATTTGGGAGGCTGAGACAGGAGGATCACAGTTCATGGCCAGCCTCAGCTACTACTTAGTGAGGCCTTTTGTAACTCAGTGAGACCCTATTTCAAAATAAAGACTAAAAAAATAGGGCTGGGGGTATAGCTCGGAGGTAGAATGTTCCTGGGTTCCATATCTAGCACTGAAAAAAGAGGTATAATTCCTTAAAGAATTTATTAGTTAATTAACTAGTTAAATAAGTGATTACTTAATTAGTCAATTTAAATATTAAAGCCCAAAAATCTGCTCCGTAAGGCTGTTTTCTGCACGCATTTCAGACAGGAGGCATTGGGCAGAAATCTACAGGCCAACAAATGGCCGGCATGTAGGGATCTACCTGAGTTCCCGGGTACCAGCTGTGCCCACAGTGAAAAGTCTGTACAAGTCAGAGGTAGCCTTGAGTTATCAGCTGTTCCCAATGGATTTATTCATGTGATTCACTTTATTGATAAGAGTTACCGTAAAAAAAAAAAAAAAGTTCACTTATAACCATATAGTGAGTTGAAAATTGTACTTAGTTTCGTATCCTCTGTTAGTGTTCAGCATAGTGAGAAAGGGCCCTCTAGCAGTACAGGGTAAAGAACACCATTTCTGCATTCATCCCGAAGGGGCTCTGAAACCTGGCTTTCCCCGTGTCAGCTGGCCTCATGAGCCTCCATTTTCACATCTGTGAAATGCAGATCATATGTTAACTACCTCCTAGTATGTTTAAACCATATAATGGAAAATGTATGTTACTTCCAGTTGTATGTAAATGGTACTATCACTATAAACGTAAAATACTTTTTTATACTTTTATTGTCACATTATAATTAAACATCAGTCAGATTCAAAGTGATACATTCACACACACACAACACCCAGTGTAACATATTTTTATTTCCAACAAAACTATCACAGGAATTTGTCTTAAAGAGAAAACTGCCTCTGATTGGAAAAGCACATTAGTAAATGCCTGTCATAGAATATGGAACCCTTTGCTAGGTTTCTGCTTGTTTTCCTGTACCACAGAACTGTGCTATTTAGCAACATCCCCATCAGTGCTTAGATTCAGACACAGAGGGAGGTAGCTTGGTTTCTTGGTTTCTCTTTTCTCTAGTGACTGGCACTTAATGAAAATGGTTGGTGGTGGATCGTGCTGCACACCTATTGTAAGACTTTCTTTTTCCTTAACAGCTATTCACCCATATTTTTTGGCCTAGAGAAATTTTATCACCCCGCTCCAAAACAGAAATGCTTTAAACAAAAGACACAGAAGTGGAGAAGAAGAACCCCTGACAAGGAAGAGGAGGGGCAGAGGGAGGGATGGTGCCCCAAAGGAATCTGTCCCACGTCACTCCTCCCTAAAGCTGGCTCTGAGAAGATTACCATCTTCAACAAGAAGAGGGAGCGGATACTTATGGAGTGTCCACCTCACGTGGCCACTCTGCTAGGTAATTCATAGAATATAAAAACATTATCTATTCCTGATTAAGTAATAATCATGTCATTGCACTAATTGTACTTCCTTTCGTTCACTCCTGTGACAAGGTTATAAGCATCTAAATAGTTACCTCCATTTTATAGAGGGAAAATGGAGGCTCAGAGAGGCTAACCAAGTAGCCCAGGATCACACAGCTGGTTATTCTCATTCCAGCTGGAGCTGCGTGGCTCTGTTTTTTCTGTGTACCATACTAACTTTTTTTTTTTGTGTGTGTGTGTGTGTGTATGTGTGTGTGTGTGTGTGTGTGTGTGTGTGTGATACTGGGGATGGAACCCTTCTACCACCAGGCTACACTCCCAGACCCATTTTATATTTTTTATTTGGAAACAGGGTCTCTTAAGCCAGTGAGACTGGCTTCGAACCTGCGCGATCCTCCTGTCTCCACCTCCCAAGTGTGGGGATTACAAGCCTGCACCACCACGCCCGGCTCATGCTACTTTTTAATAGAAAAAGTTCTCCATGAGAAGCATGGCCATTTCCTGTTAATCTTCACATCGCCAGCTCTAGGTGAGCCCCTCACACCTAGTAAGTTTAAACAAACACTCAGTGAATGTTTATAAACTGCTTATCAGTGGGGAAAGACCGGAGCAAGATAGGTATGTGATGTTACTATATTGCAAACTGACCAAGAAAGGGAAACGAGAGAAGGGACAAGAGGGCATCTTTCAAATTTAGAGGGACACTGTGCACCACTTTGTGCCATTCTTGGTTGGACACATTTAATGTGGAAATCAGGGATGCCCTGACTTTCATGGCCTGAATAGTCAACTGCAGCGACCATCATTTTCTGAGCCTAGTTGGACTTCCTACCTGCTGATTTCCATTAAATGCTGTTTAGTAAAGTAATTGTGTGACTTGGCCCCGTTGGCGTTAAATATAAATCATTGGTTTGGCTGCTAAGATATAACATTCAAGGTGTGCAGAGAGACAAGCAATCTCCTCCCCCCAACACACACACACACACACACACAAAGATGCTTTAACTGGAGAAAGGGACGCCGACTGCCTTCCTCTTGCAACCTGCCACAGGTGCGTGGCTCGCTGTGCCGCCACGTCCCAGAGCCATCAGTCACGGATTAGGGCTGCAAGGGGTGCCCCAGTTTAATCTCATTTTCAAATGAATTAATATTATTAGTTTTGACGAATTAATGGCATTAAATGTGCAAGGTTCGTATGAATTATGTCCACGTCCACCTATTACCAAATGTGCCTCACTTGCGTGCAGAAAAGCTTATTAAATCAATTCAGTGGAATCCTCTGTATGCTTTTTTCTAAGATGCTTCTCAGCAGACTTGCAAGGATGGGCTAATATATCTATAGACACGTGTGTTTTTTAAAAAAGGTAAATTGGTACTTTGATTCAAACTAAAAGGGACTACATAGTTCGGTTGCCAGAGGAAGACATAATTTTGTAGGGGAGGGTTATTGTATGTACTTACAAATATAATCGTAAATATACTCCATCTAGAAAACTCTGTCTTTTCAGAGAACTCTGAGCCTCTTCACTCTCCCTCCTCAAAAAAAAAAAAAAAAAAAAAGATAAAATATACCCATTTTTTGAGGAGAGGGAGAAAGGGCCACATGCTTATATGTATATTTTTCTATCTGAAACCTTAAGTTTTCTATCTTAAGTTTATTTCTAAGTTAAGTCTAAATGAAGTGCATATTGTTAGATTCCTGTGCCAGTAAGACTAAATTCATGTGTGTGGTCCAATTTGGGTGGAGATGATAAACAAATGTGAATTAACTCAAAGATTTTTTCCTGAATGATATTTTGAATTTTTAACTTAGGGAATCTGGAAGGTTGAATCTACTGTGAATATACAGATTGAACATGTCATTAATGCAAGTTACTGAATACCAGGCATTGTGCTTAACACTGAGATTGAAAATCCAGCATGATCCTTACATGTCATTGGCCAGAATTTTATTAACAGCATAAATTAACAAAATTATCCCATAATCCTGAGTTTGAACGTTCACCTTTTTTTAAAATCAGGAAATTACGGCCTTATATGCAAACAAGATCTGAGTTTTAAAAGCAGGCAATAAAAGTGACAGTCGCCATAGTCAATAAACAGTGTGCCACAGTCTCTAGGTTCAAAGTCTATTTTCCATTGCTATAACAAAATGCCCAAGGCCAGGTACTTTATAAAATAAGAAGCCAGACATGGTGGCGCATGCATGTAATCCCAGCATTCAGGAGGCTGAGACAGGAGGTTAGTGGTTCGTGGACACCCTCAGCTACTTAGTGAGCCCCTTTGCAATTTAGTGAGACCCTGTTTCAAAATAAAGAATAAAAACTAGGGCTGGAGGTGTAGGTTGGAGGTAGAATGTCCCTGGGTTCCATCCCCAGTACTGCAAATAAATAAATAAGTAAATAAATAAATAAATGTAAAGAGGTATATTTAGTGCAAGGTTTTGGAGGCTGATAATTCAAATGGCATGGCACTGGATGTCATGCAGATCACAGGCTAGTGGGAATACAAATGAGAGGGAGAAGTCACAAGGCAGGACAGGAAGCCAGGGTGTCTAGAAAGACCAGCCTTGCTCTGTTACCACGCCCCTCTCCCAGAACTAACCAGTTTCATGAGAGCTTCCCCCAGGGACAGGCCTCTCCATGACCTAATTACTTCCCACCTGGTCGCACTTTTTAAGGGTCCACCATGACTGACATCACTGTACTGAGAGCCACACTTCCAACACAAGTTCCAATTTCATTTCAACGCACAATCACTATTTAGAAATTGTTGAGGTGTCTTGCCATTATCATCATCATCATCATCATCATCATCATTATTAGGTCTTTGCTCGAGTGTGTATTATATCCTCGCAGAAGATCTCAATTTGAACCAACTATTTCTAGCCGCCCGTTCTAACTTTTTCCCAGTGTAATTTCTCATCCAACATGGTTAATTTCATATTATGCTCAATGGGGTTTTTTTTTGGTTTTTTGTTTTGTTTTTTTTTTTTTTTTGGTGGTACTGGGGTTTCTGGAAACCCTTCTACCTTCAGGTTACACTCCCAGACCTATTACCTATCATATATATATATATATATATATATATATATATATATATATATATATATGAAACAGGGTCTCTTAAACCAGCAAGGTTGACTTTGAACCTGTGCAATCCTCCTGTCTCTGCCTCCCAAGCGTGGGGATTACAAGCGTGCGCCACCATGCCCGGCCTATGCTCAATGTTTTGAGATGTTTATCTTTCCCAGCTTATCAAATTGCCACCCATTTTTATATCATTCTATTTAAAAGCAGTTAGTATTGGATATCTATTATCAAATGAAGGAAGTTCATTTTATATGAATTCACTACATCAGCCAGATGTACTGGCTCACACTTGTAATCCCAGTGCTTGGGAGGCTGAGACAGGAAGACTGTAGGTTCTAGGCTAGCGTCAGCAGCTAAGCAAAACTCTCAGCAGTGTAGTGAGACCCCGCTTCAAAATAAAAAAGCAAATTATGGCTGAAGGCATGGCTCAGAGTTAGAATGCCCCTTGGTTTAACCCCATTACCTCCCCACTCCAAGAGTGTGTATATGCACATGCATGCACACGCGCGCGCGCATACACACACACACACACACACACACACACACACACATGGAAATATTTTCTATCTTTGAGCTATTTATGCATCAGAGAGCTCCTGTCAGAACTCTGGGCTCCTCTTCTGTCCCACTACAGTTCACACGTGCCACTTTTATAGCCGTCGTTAAGTTCCTTTTACTTAAGGAATGGTTAAGGAGACAGCACTGTTTCCACTTACAGAAGGGATTTCAACTGTGTACTCAAGATAAATAAGATTTATGTCATGGGGGTTTTGATTGGATGAGACCTCAGAAGGTGTAATGGTTAATTTTATCTATAAACTTGACTGGGCCACAGGGTACCCAGATATTTGGTCAAACATCATTCTGAGTGTTTTAGTAAGGGAGTTTTGGGATAAGATTAACATTTAAATAAGTAGACTGAGTAAAGCAAATTGCCCTTCCAAATGCAGAGAGGATGCATCCATCAGTTAAAAATCTGGATAGAACAAGAAAGTTGACCCTTCCCCTAGAAAGAGATAATCCTTCCTGCCTAAATGTCTTTGAGCTGAGACATTGATGGAGACCAAAACATTAGCCCTTCCTGGGTTTTGACCTGCCATAGTTGCAAAAACTAATTTCATTACCTGGACACATACACATACATGCAAATATGCGATTGATAGAACAGAGAATAGAGAACAAGGCTTTTTCTCTGGAGAGCCCTAATAGAGATCGCTTGTGTGTGTGTGTGTGTGTGTGTGTGTGTGTGTGTGTGTGTGTGTTACTGGGGATGGAACCCAGGGGCATTCTACCTCCGAGCTACACTCCCAGCCCTATTTTTTTTATTATTTATTTTGAAACACGTTCTCACTGAGTTGCAAAATGTCTCACTAAGTAGCTGAGACTATCTGCAAACTGAAATCCTCCTGTTTCAGCCTCCCCCACACCTGGCTTCAGACAGCTTTTCATCCAATCTCCTTGGTATTCGAGAGCCATGCCGTTGGTTCTAGACACCCCCACTTCTCCTCTCCATGGGTACCAAAATCCTTGAAGGCTCAAGTCCCTAGTATATGGTGTAATATTTGCATGTAATCTACACACATCCTCCCATTTACCTTAAATCAAATCTAGGTTGCTTATAGTTCCTAATATAATGTAAATACTGTGTAAACAGTTGTTATACTATACGGTTTCAGGAATAAGACAAGCAAAACGCCTGTATGTGTTCAATACTGATATAATTTCCCTTTTCCTTGAACATATTTGACCCATAGTTGGTTTAATCTGTGAAGTCCTTGAGCATGGAGGGCCAACTATGTTTGTGGCAACGTCATAAATGGGAACTACACCACGCTTGGATTAATGGAGAGCCTTTTCTATTGTGATCTGTGCTACGAATTGGGAAGCCTTGTCTATGCAGACCTGAGACAGGAACTCCAGTCTCGGCTCTGGCACCAGCAAAACCTGTGATCTCACCTGCTTGTTCCCAGATCTGAAGGAAAATACGTAGGCCATCTAGGTTCTTACCAGTCTACTGATGAGGCTATGCACAGGGCTTTCTGAAAGGGCTCTGTTCCCCAGACAGGTCCCCCCAACTGAGGCAGCTGATGGAGAGAGGAGGCCTCACACTGGGCATCTTCCACAGCTCTGTGGGATATTTACTAAAGGTGGGAATCGGTGGCAGAGTGCTTGTATGGTATGCATAAGGCCCTGGTTTTTACCTAACACACACTCAAAATGGAAAATTCAAAGTTACTTCTCAATCACATTCAGAAAAGAACAGAGGATGTGATGCTCCTTGCCCCTTCCCAACTAGTACAGGATGCATGAGACACCGCCTCCGGTGGGCTGTCGCTGAACACCCACCCTTCCTCTGGATGTAACTAACGAAAGACTACTGCCCCAGTCAGGACTACTACAAGCCCTGACTTGTAGGCACTGCTCCCAGCCATTCCTAAATCCCAACAGAGCTGCGGTCATCCACACATTCCCATTCATTGGTCCTTTCCCATAAATTCCATTTAATACAGTCTGTGCAATTCAATAGAATTTGCCCTTTAATACAGTCTGTGCAATTCAATAGAGTGCCCTTCTGAGTTGAGGCACGCCCCAGCCCAGCTCCCCTACTCTACGCTCAGGCTCTCGGACCAGTCACCGTCCACCCTGTCCACAGCTGGGTATCACTACCAGCGCTGTCACTGCTGCCCAGCCAGAATCCCAGAACCCCTAAGCTTCCTGCTCCCTCTTTTTCTGCTTCAAGAACTAGTCAGTTAACTCCTCTGTAAAACAATGATTCCACAGTAAATACAGGCTGTTTATCTGTGTGTTTCCCAAAGCTCCTTTTAAATTTGGGTTTTGCAACTCTTAAACACCTTTTTTATTTCTTCTCTGGAGATTTGGACTGTTCTTTCTGTACCAGTATATTTTGTACCACACCTACCAACCCCCAAGCAGGCTCTAATCCCCCATAGTAATTAGCCCTAACCAATATTTAAGTGCTTACTTTTTTTTCAAGTTCTGTTTGTTTTGCCCATGACACTAATTCATGGTTAGGTTATAACGATGGCAACCACAATCGTTTAAATTGCTAAGGAATTCGTGAGCTCCTAGGGACTTTATTTTGGGGAGAAAAAAAATATCTGAAGTGGTGCTTATTTTTATTTATTTTTTGTTTTAAAATTCTCCCAGAATTTTCCCTGCACACTTTACCTCATTCTAGGTATTTTAGAAAGAAGGAACAGTGAACTTGTCTGGGAAAAAGTGCCCTGGGCTATTCTTTAAGTTAATTATCACTTCTTTTGGTTCCGTGAATGGCTGTTCAATGGCACTGTCAGCGCGAGGAATGAACCAAATTACTTTAATTATGGAGTAATTGCACTGAGTGATGGTAATTAAATCTTGATCAGTTTAAGTGAGTGAATTAATTGCTCTAACTTGGAATGCACACCACAGCAAGAGGAGTTGTTTTGTGGTTTAATTAACACCATCCACTAAAGTCTTATCATATCGAAAATGTAGACAATTAATGAGTTTGATATTATTCTCACCTTTGCAGGAATCAGGACAGATTCCATGCTGAGAAAGGTAGTGTTCTGAGGGAATGGCAGAAAACTTAATATTCTTGTCACTTATGTAGATATATTGGTTGCAATCTCTGCTTTGCCTTCTGGAGAAATGTGCAAATAGAAATATTTCCATATAATTAGCTTCTGGCCCCATTTCATTTCAATATTCCCTGATCTATGCAACAGTCTACATTTCAAAAATTGTTAATGTTTTAAATCTCCACAACCCGAATTCACTGGGAAGCTACCCGTCACCGATTTCCTTTTCATTCGGGAGAGCCTGGCCTTTGGCGATGTGCTTGGATCTTCATAAAATTTGGTCACTTATCAATCATCATTTATTGGAAATAGCTTCCCATACTCCTATTACCTGTTTCCTAGTGCTGGGAAATGCTTCATGTTTTTAGTTCTTCCTCAGACTAGACCAGAAGTGTTCAATTTTATGTTAAAAATCACCTACAAAACTTTGAACAATTACCAGTGCCCAGGCCCTACTGCAGAATTCAGAGGAGTGAGAGACAGGCATGGATTTGTGTTTAAGACCCCGTATGTGGCCCTAGTGCACACTGAAGGTTGAGAACCACTGATATAGACCTTCCACCCATCTCATCCTATCAACCCTCAGAGGAAGATGGGATTATTACAAATTTCCAGGTGGAAACCCTCTGGATTATTCTAGTGGTCTAAGGATTATTCTAGGACAGTCTAAAGACTCATTTTTGGGCTTGATCTTCCAACCCTCTACATAAATATTTCATACTATGTTCCAGAATAAATTGAGTTGAAAAGCTCCAATTTATAAACTAGGGAAACAAGAAGCAAAGGAAATCGACATGATTTATTGAGCAATCTTGGGCCATCGTCTTATCAAGCTTCAGTGAGGAAAAGCTGCAGTCTTCTAAGCCTCAGTACTCTTCGTGTATGTGGTGGGTTCTGGGCTGTGTTTTCAGTCACGGGCAGTAATGATTAAATAGAATTGGTGGGGGAAATGCACTCACCTGTTTGCCCCTGATGTGAGTGATAAGTAAGCATCCAAGATCAGGCGTGGCCAAAACCAGAACTTGAATCTGGTCTTCTCTGATTTCCATGCTTATGGCTATTGAGCTCTATACCACAGGCCCTAGCTCAGTTAATACAAGGCACAGAGATTTGACCCAGCATGGTGCATAGGTTCTTGGAAGTATTCATACAGGACTTGACGCATGAGATGAGTTTTAGAAAATAAGATACAGAGTGTGTGCTCGTGCTCTGTGTGTGTGAAAGAGAGAGAAGTGGGGTGCCAGTAAACCAAAGCTTTACATGCTAAAGATGTATTTTAGAAACTGCACCTGACCAGAGCAAACACAAAGACAGAGGAAGTAGATTAAGACAAATGGACCAAAACCATTGATAATCCACTCCTGAGCTGCAGAGGCAAATTTAGTTTGTGGCAAGGAAGAATGAGCAGCACAGGTGTGGGGGGCAGCTGGGAGGGAGAGTTCGGGTGGTGTTGGGTGGCTTTAAAGAAAGGTTTTCGGGAGTGCAGATAAGAGCTGGGCGTGGTGGTGAACCCCTGTAGTCCCTGCACTTGAGGGGCTGAGACCACAGGATCTCAGGTTTGAGGCCAGACTCAGCAATTTAGTGAGACTCTGTTTCAATCCCCAGTGCCCTCAAAATAAATTAACAACTAAATAAGTGCAGGTCTCTTCTGTATTGAGTGCCATAGAGAACAGAATAATTCAGTAACTGGGCATTTATTGGAACCAGCATGAATAGTAAATGTTTTATCTTGGAAATCTTTGTCATGTCAGTGGTGGCAGAATATCCTTGTCTCTTTCAAGTATGGTTATAGAAGTTGTGTTTCTGTGAGCATGGTTCATTTCAGTTAGGAACATCACAGGTGAGCTGCCAGGAGCGCTTTTACGTTCTCAAGGGACCAGGCTCTCTATTGCTATTTTAAGGAATTAGGACTTAAGTGTTGAAGAATTTTAAGGAGTGAAATAAGATAATAAAATTTCCATTTTGGAAAGACCCCTCAGATAGTTGTGTGGTAGATGGTCTTTAATATGTCAAGACCAGACACAGATGATGCAAGAGAAACAGAGAAAAGAAAATGTTCCTGGTAATGGGGACAAAAAGGAAGACATTTTAGGGGCAGGAAAGATAAAACTTTGGCTAAGTAACAATTCAAAGAGAAACAACAACACAAAGTTGCAAAGCACAGGATGTCTCTTTAATCTCTATTATTCAAATGGATGAAAATACTCTAACATTGTAATGACTTTTCTTTACCTTGAGAAGTAACCCCCCTACCCCCCCCTACCCCCCCCCATGTTTACTAAGTCCCTGAGGACTGGAAAAATAGAATTTTGTAGGTACCTAAAACTTGTAGTCTTTTTGTTTTAGCTCTGGGAGTGTCCCAAAAGTAGCCTTTCTCCTTCAGGATGGAACCAAATTGGCAACATGTTCCTCCTGGTATAATTCAAAGTAAACACACTGAAGCAAAGAGCCCTCTGGCCACAGTTTTCCTGGGAGCTAGACTGTTGGTCCAAGGCTGTGTGAGTCCTCAGGTGAGCCAAAGAGCAAGGAGGAGCGGCAAGACAGCATCAGGCCACAGCACTCAAGCCGAGCCTCCAGGACTCTCCATCCCATTCTGCCCCAAAGGAAGAGCAAATGGACCATTCTGATGAAACAAGAAATAGGTAGAATGCAGCAGAACGCTGTGAATTAAAAGGGAAGAAGGCAGGAAACCTTTAGTATTAGGCAGGATGTTGACAGTAACTGAATATAAAGGAGGGGACCATCTACTCTTTAGAACTACAGTGCTAACTATATTATTTTATTTATTTATTTATTTATTTATTTATTTATTTATTTATTGTACTGGGGATGGAATCCAGGGGCATTCTACCTCTGAGCTACACCCTCAGCCCTATTTTTTTTTTTGGAAACAGGGTCTCACTGAGTTCCAAAGGGCCTCACTAAGTAGTAGCTGAGGCTGTCCTCGAACCGCAATCCTCCTGTCTCCGCCTCCCAAATGCTGGGATTACAAGCATGCACCACCACGCCTGGCTATTATCCTCTGTTTTTAAATCCCCAGAATTGTTATCTAGTAACAAACAAACAAAAAATAGATGCAACTGAGTATGGTGATAGACATGTACTTGGAAGGCTAAGACAGGAGGATTGCAGGTTATAGGCAGCCTCAGCAACTTAGAGAAGCCCTATTTCAAAATAAAAAGTAGGGCTGCAGCTGTAGCTTGGAGGTTGAACTATAGGTTCAATCTCTAGTATCAAAAAAAAAAAAATCACCAGCAATAAATTACATAGAATTATGCTATTAATGGCCATGCGATTGGAATTTTAGTCAATTTAGTGAAAAAAAGATAGGAAGAGATCTAAAAGTCTTTTAGTCATCTTTGGAGTGGGGCTGAAGATTGTCTCAAATCAGTTAATTTTAGTCTGTGCTGGCATGGTTATGTAAGTGGCTGAGGACGATGCTTCTTCACATTTACTTCTATTCCATTTAACCCAAGTGTTTTGAGAAGCAGACACTGGTTTGAGAGCAACATTTCATAAAAATCAGATGACTTATTTTACCCAGTACTTCTATAAGCCTATTCTGCAGATTAATTTGTTCTAAAACTGTTTTTTTTTTAAGCCAAATGAAACCCGCAGAAAGTGAGGAGTCTATTAATTCATGACCTTCTGTTTTAGTGGAGAAAAAGTGGCTTTGTGCCCCATAAAATGTGTTAATGCAGGGATAGAAATCTTTATCCTTACATGTATACTGGGTCCAATCGACAGGATGGATTAGGCCCTAAATAATCTGACATTAGTATTAAAACAAATATTTCAAAAACATGTGTATCCATTATTGGCACATTATGTGTGTAGCTTTAGTTCTTGGCATTAAGATGTATCTTGATCCCCAAACCATTTAGTAGAAACCACCACTAGATGGGATGTTAGGTGGGGAGGACAGATTATGACCTGGGTCACTTTTTCAGTTAGTAGCAGAGGAAAGATCCTTTGGCCGTATTAGAACTGAGCTGGAAAGCTGGGCATGGTGGCGCACGCTTGTAATCCCAGTATTTGGGAGGCAGAGAACGGAGGATCGCGGTTCACGGCCAGACTCAGCTACTTACTGAGGCCCTTCGAATCTCAAGTGAGACCCAGTTTCAAAAATAAAAAGACTGTCAGATGTGGTGGTGCACGCTTGTAATCTCAGCGCTTGGGAGGCTGAGACAGGAGGATCACACAGGTTCAAAGCCAGCCTCAGCTACTTAGCGAGCCTCTCAGCAACTTAGTGAGACCGTCTCCAAATAAAACATAAAATAGGGCTGGGAGTGTAGCCCAGAGGTAGAAAGCCCCTGGGCTTCACCCCCCAGTACCACACACAAAAAAAAGAAGTAAAATAGCATTTCCCCTCCCCAAGCCCTACATCTTTGGAAACTATGTTAAGGACCTTTTATATTAAAGGTAACAATGCTGACCCAGTATCATCAATGCTTTGAGATATGTCCCCCTGGGAGTGGGATGTCTCACTCTGGTCTGTTCTTTCTCAGCATCTCTAAGTTATAAGCAGAAGACACATTTTCAAGATGATAGATTAGAAGTGCAGGCTGTGCCTCCAGAACAGATTGAAGCTACACACAAGGACTGAATTAGACTGGATTTAAGATGTGTAGAACTTGGCTGATTTGCTCTCTCGGTGACACATTTGAGGCGTGCAGTGGGGACCCCAAGACCTGATCTCATCGCTCGAGAAGTGTTAAAATGCCTCTGGTGAATCTGACTTCAATTCGCCGTAACTGCTAAAACAGAGGTGTTGGAAATGAAAGCCGTGGTAACTCTCCTGTGTGAGACCACAGCTCCTAAGGGGACACTTAGCAGCACCAGTGCTGGATATGTATGTGTCCAAGACATTTAACAGGACTTGAATATTTCCAGCAAAGTTTTCAGGTGTCAACCCACCGTGGTGGGAGAAATAAATTGCCCTGATTCATTAATTCACCTAGAAAAGGATCTGAATAGCTCTTGATCTTTCCTGCTTCAGCCTTAGTCTCCCTTTTCTCTCCTTTTCTTTCCTTTCCTCTCCTTTCCTTCCTTTCTTTCTTTCTTTCTTTCTTTCTTTCTTTCTTTCTTTCTTTTTATTTTTATCTTTTGTACTTGGGATGGAACCCCGGAACATTCTATCTCTGAGCTATACCCCCAGCCCTATTTTTTATTCTTTATTTTGAAACAGGGTCTCACTGAGTTGCAAAGGGCCTCACTAAGTAGCTGAGGCTGTCTGTGAACCACCATCTTCCTGTTTCAGCCTCCCAAAGGCTGGGATTACAAGCTTGCGCCCCCCACACACACACACACCGCAGCTGTTTATCCCCCGCCTTTTGTTACCTCCCCCTCCTATGAATCTTAATAGGCAACCCACAAACTTACAAAAGGAGCTCTTAGAAAGAAAAAAGAGAGAGTTCTGAGATTGCCTCAACGATCCCAAGCAGGAGGCATACAAACCCAGAGTGATTTCCAACTGTTGCAAAGGCAAATTCTACAGCAGTTAAAGATAATGAAAATTGCAGCAGGGATCAGGTCAGAAGGACACGCACCTTTTCTTCCCAGTCTTTGCCCCAGTGCTGCCTTTCAAATATTTTCATCTTGGAGAGTTCTGGGTGTCAGATCCAGAATTGCACCTTTAAAGTCTACTTGAATCACCGGACTATTCATTTTTTCCCAGTGCCACAAATGTTTATTGGCCTTCTCCTCTGGTGGTAATCTCTGGGTTCATCAGTGAACAGAGCAAAGGCCTGCCTGAAGTCTATTCTCCAGCCATCCACAAAGCTGCTGGCTGCCTGACTGGGGTTGGAACAGTAGACTTATACAGGGCAGCCATGGAAGGAAGGGCTGAAGGTGAAACCCTCGGACGCTATCATTGTAGACCCAGTCCCCAAATACTGTTTATGTCCATAATAAACAATCTTGGATATCCCATATTCCTTCTGAAATGAACCAGCCTATACCAAGCACTGCACTTTCCAGAATGGGCTTTTAGGAAGTATAAGACCCTTAGGGATGGTATGAGATGAGAAATTAAAACTACAAACCTTAATTTATTTGTCAGAAGCAACAGGGAGGTCAGACACTTAAAGCAAAAAGAGCACTGATTTCTGAGTGTAGATATAATGCACCCAGCTCAGAATATTTGCTAAGAACTCCTCAGGCAACAAACACCTACAGTAATGCCAGAATCGCTTTTTAAGGTCTAGATTGCTGGACATGGTACAAATAAAAAGTGCCCTGACTCCAACCTGGCTTCCTTGTTTTTAAGTTCTTTCCAGATAGTGCACCCTCACCCTTGATATGACTTCTGCATCTTTTCCCACCCTGGTCCACCACTGCTTGCCTGCCTTTCAAAGATTTCTTAGTTCTGTCTCATATATAAAGTCTTTTCTGACCAGCCCATGTCACACTGACTCCCAGTACCAATTTCTTCTATGATCTTCTGTAGCCATTACACGCTGTCCCCCTGAATTCATTCTTTTTTTTTTTTTGTGGTACTGGGGTTCCTGGAAGCCCTTCTACCTCCGGGCTACACTCCCAGACCTATTTTTACATTTTTATTTGGAAACAGGGTCTCCTAAGCCAGTGCGCGCAGCTGGCTTCAAACCTGCGCGATCCTCCTGTCTCTGCCTCCCAAGCGCGGGGATTACAAGAGTGTGCCACCACGCCCGGCGAATTCATTCTTATTTAAGCACCAAAGTAAACACTTGGCCAATCCTGTACCTCCTCAAATATGATATTATCACTCTATCAATCATATACCTCCTCAAATGCAACCGATGACAGCAATTGCCCGTCACTGGTAGTGGGAGACTGTGCAGGCAGCATGTGCAGTACCTTCAAAGGCCTGCCTGGCTCCTCGTGGGATAGTAAGCACATCAGTGTCCCACCTCGGGCCCAACTCGTGCCCCCTGAAAATCCGGCTATGCCCAGCAATGTCTGAAACCGACCAGTTGTTTCCTTTGAGGGGATGAGGGAATAAGGCCAGCAAGCATGATCTGGGAGCAACATTTTAGCAATAAGAGGCAGAATGGTTCCGGGTATGAGGTGGGGATGTATGCCTCGTTCAGTGGGGGAAAAAGAAAAGCTTAGCGCAGCCCAGACTCTCCATAACAGAATGTGTCTCACAAAGGTCAGGGACTCTGCGCATCTTTGCCATACATCTCTGCGCAGCTTCCACAACACAGTCAACCAGCAGCGATGGGAGCATGGTGGGGGCAATCTGATGGGGGAAAAGCACAGCATCAGCACCAGGAAGGGGCAGGGGTATCTAGTCAATGTGGCACCTGCTGAGGGTGGCCAAGCCAGCAGGCGCCACCTATTAAATGTAAATCCCTGATATTGACTGAGAAAGACCTGGCTCTAAGCACCAAGCTAGCAACACTCCATGTCCCATACTGTATTCACTGTTCACCATCCACCAGGTAGTTTGACTTCACAGATACCATGTGACAGGACATGGGTGGCCACTAACTGGATTTGTTCAAGAATCCATGTGAGACACCTCCCAGGAACTGTCAGTGTTCTCGTGGGGTGAGCGCTCTGGGGATTGCACCTCTCCGAGTTTTTTTTCCCCTGACACTTGATTCATGTGACTTTATTTAATTTCGCAGATCAGTGAAACCCTGAAAGATGTGGATGAGAATAATAAAATAATTATACCAGTTGGGAAAAAGGGAAGTAAACATGAATCACAAATAAAACAAAGTAGCCTTGCTCCAATGCTCCAATATCCAGAGGGATGCCGCTGTCCTCCTGTCCCCAGGGCAGCTCTGTAATGAGGCAGAAACTGATTAGCACTGATTGCTGGCAGGTCATGGTCCCTTGCAGGGTGAGGTGAGGGACGACAAGCCTTGGGGGTGTGCCACCTGTCACCCTCCTCCCCGCTTCCTTCCACCCTGGGGGGAGGCTAATTAGCAGGTGCCTATTGCTGGGCCCCAGAGAAGAGGCTGCTTCTTAGCTACACTTGGACCCTGGTTCTCAGCTTGAGCTGCAGGCCTTGGAACCACCGCAGGGCTTTAACAATGGCCCCACTTATCCCCTCAGAGAATTGTTATTTAATTTGTCCAGGGGTATGCTCTGTGAGCATCAGGACTTTTCAAAGGTGCCCTCCCCCAGCCCATTCTGTGATTCGAATGTGCAGCTGCTGAAGTTGAAAACCCCTGGTTTAGAGCAAGCTCTGATGGAGGGAGATGGTACCAACAATTTACTGAGCAACTACTATGCTTTATTTACACGGATCCTTCTGACTCCTTAAAGTGGACTTGCTGGTAGGTATGTTCATCCCAAAGCCAAGTCAAGGTCAAAGAACATCCATCCTGCCTGTGGCTCCCAAATCCAGTCTTTCCCTGCCAAACTCACTGCCTCTTCCAGAAGGATAGCAACAGCATCCCAAACAGTCCAGAGATAGGGAAAGACCCAGGATTCCCTTCTCAAAAATGCTCTTTTGAAGCCGGGCATGGTGGCACCCACTTGTCATCCCAGCATTTGGGAAGCTGAGACACGAGTATCATGGTTCATGGACAGCCTCAGCTACTTAGTGAAGCCCTCTGCAACTCAGTGAGACCCTGTTTCAAAATAAAGAATAAAAAAATAGGACTGAGGGTGTCTCTCAGAGGTAGGATGCCCCTGGGTTCCATCCAGTACAGCAAAAAAAAAAAAAAAAAATCTTTGGTCTTTTTGAAACAACAACAGCAAAAAGATTGCAAAGATACCAAGAGCATCTCTAGGACACCTTTGTGGGGGTAGTATTGGGGATTAAGCTCAGAGGTACTCAACCTCTGAGCTATACCCCACTCCTATTTTTTAAATTTTGAATCAGGATCTCTCTAAGTTACTGCACATTTGGCATCAACCCTGTGACTCTCCTATCCCATCCTTTTAACTACTAGGATTACAGATGTGTGCCCCTCTGCCTGACTTCTAAGACACCGTTTCCACCAACGCTGCAGAATTCCTCTTCCTCACAGTCATGCTGCCAGTACCTCTGGAAAGGCTTGCCTCGGATGTTGTTAATCTTTCTCGTTCTTACCATGGCACTATGCTAGGTGCTAAAGGAAATATCAAAGAGACAGACTACCCAGTACTGGCCTTCAAGAAAATCTCTTGCGTAGCAAGTATAAAATAAAACCACTTTGGAATAGTAGAATAGGGCAGGGGACAAATTAAGTGAAAGGCAGTGAGTTGCTATAGCTCCTTATTTAACAGGTGGTCTTCAAGCCTCTGGTGGGGTGGCACACATCTGTAATCCCTAGTACTGGGAAGGCTGAGACAGGAGAATCACAGGTTCGAAGCCACCGTCAGAAACTTATCAAGGCCCTCAGTAAACTTTGAGACTCTGTTTCAAAATTTAAAAATAAAAATATAAAGGGTGAGGGGGTGTAGCTCAGAGGCAGAATGCCCTAGAGTGCAATCCTCATCACAGCAAAATAAGTAAAGGCGGTCCTTAGACCATCTATATGAACATCAGGAGAAAGCTTGCCAGACATACAGGATCTCAGGCCCGGCTACTGAATCAGAATCTACATGTTAAATAAAGCCCACTGGTGCATTTGTACATCACTTTGAGAAGTGGTGGTCACGAGCAATAGCAGCGTTACTTTGGTCCCATTTTATTGCTTTAGGAACATCTGTTTTATCCTTCATTTTCCCTGCAAATTCCCCCCATGCACGCCCTTTTTTCTTTTTAAAGAGCACAGTTGCAATTTTCCCTGCCTGTCTTAAAGCACGGGAAACCAAGATGAGCAAAGAACTGGGATGTTGTTCATAACTAAGTCTTTTGTAAGGTTTCCTTCTATGGCCCCAGGTGCCCTGGCACAGCTGCTGATATTTAGTTACGTTCTGCACCAGCAGTTCTAGCATTTGGGAAGTGAAATTCATTTTTCTCTCTCTGGATTATGAAAGCCCGGGGCAAAGAAGGTGGAGAAACCAGCAGTTGGAGGAAATCAGTATTGGAAGAGTCGGGGCGGGGGGGGGGGGGTAGCAGCAGTGAGGTCAGAACGGCTTTTTGTTTTTGGCTGTGGCGTTTTATTTCAGCCTGGGTGAGCTCTTCCTTTATATGCAGATGGGAGAATTTCCTTAATAAGTCCAAGATCAAAGGTTTACAGGTCCAAAGAGCTCAGTGTTTGACTCACAAGTCCTTATATTGAGTTACTTTCCAAACAAAGGTTGTGCTCTCTCTGTTTGGAATAATTACTTTCAGAAACATTCAGTGAAGTCCCTGCTACTATGATCCTCAGGCACGTGCAATATTAATTGCTCCATTTAATAAGGGAGCTGCAGCCCCATTTCACCATACATTCATGTACGATTTTCATTTCACCAAGTATTAAAGTCAGTGGCTTCCTCAGATCCTAGATCTCCCTGTTTGGCTCCTCTGTTTCACATTAAGAATAAAGACCCACCTTCGCTCTTGAACACAGTCAAAAACAAAACCAACTGGAAGAGAGGAAAGAAATGTACATAGGGGAGAACTCTTTGGAGTATAAAGGATGTGGGTGACTTTGAAGCAAACTGTGTTTATTCTTGCAAAGTTGCAGAATTATGCTACATAATGTTTGCATTCGGAAAAATCAATTATGATCCTAAGTCAGGGGCGAGAAATATAATTAAACTGATTAGTGTCATAGGACAGAAATAAAAAGCAAGACCTGTGACAGCGTCCTGAGTCTCCCCGCCCCCAGAAAGGCTCTTACAGGAACATTTAAAACATAAGCTTTTGTTCCCTCTGTCTGTGGTGCGCAGGTCAGGTGGACCCTGCGGCGTGGCTGAAATATTTCAAAGAGTCACTCACAAATGTGTCATTTGACCTGCTGTTCTTCCAAAGAGGTATGAAAAATGTGTTTCTTGCTGAGATAACTTGAAATCAAATAAACATAATCTCTTTAATTCTTTCTAAATAGTTCCATATTTTAAGTCTAAACACAATAGAACACAAAGCTTATGGCTTAAAAAAGTTTTTTTATTTTTTAATGTGTGTAGTGTTGTTGGATTTTTTCCTTCTAGTTTGTATTAGTTTGATTATAAGAACACAATTTACATTTAAAACCCAAGGAACATATTTCCCTCATTTTGGACACACACACGCACATGCGCACACACGCACGCACACACACACACGATGGCATTGTTGTCACTTGCTTTAAATGTATGAGTGTGCTTTTATAAGAATGCTGTCTTAAAGCAAAGACAAACAGTCTTATTTATAATTAGCCATCACTTGAAAGACCAGGGGAGACTTGGGCAAGCCTACAACAAATTGAACAATATTTTCTTATGTAAAATTGGTTCTGGTCCATTGTTTTTATTTATCTGAAATAATGGTACTCACTCAAGTTTGTAATAACACTGTCATGGCTGAAGGGAGTTTGCTTTAGGTATTATATCTAGTATCTGTTCTCGCTCCCTTCTTTAAACAGAATCTCCAAGGAGGAAATCTGAATGCGGCTTGGATTTAAGAAGAAAAGAAAAAAAATGCTTTTCTAAAACCTCACTATGCAGGATGTGATTTTAGGCTGTTTTAATATTTTTAATAATTCTTGTTTGTTTGCCCTTGGCATTGAGCATTGGATAAAAGAAAAAAAAAACTGTCTTATTCTCAAAGGAGATTTATAGGGCTTGGAGTTGCCATATTCTACGGCTTGGAGTTGTCACATAATGTCCTATTAATTTCCTTTGCTCTTTTATGAGGCAAGCCTACCTAACCTTTTCCCCATACAAGGAATGTTTATCTAATATTCCCCAGCAGTGGATGGGTTTAAGAGTTTGGAAGCGTTTGCTTCTCTTCACCACCACTAGAGGGTGCTCAATTGCCATAAGAACCAGAGTGTTTCTCTTTCCCCACAGAGCAAGGTGGGTGGATGAAATGTCTAGAAAAAAAAATCTCTAATTACAGAAGTATCCCTTTAGTGGTTGGGCACTGGTTTATTAAGGTGGAACTGGGAAATTTAGCTTCAAAGGTGACTAGTAGCGAGAAATACTATTTCCCCTTCGCTCATTAGCTGTTTTCACACAGTCTTTCGCTTTATTTATAATTTAGCATCACTGTGGGCCCAGTGCATGGATGTACAATGGGGTTACTTTGGACAGAATTCACTCCTTTGAAGAGAAAAAGGAGTTTGTGAGCAGGCAGGAATGCATCTCCCATTTTCCTCTCCTCCATCTTTTGTCTTTTATAAGCCAACCACCACCTGAGCGGCTGACCTTCATTAATGTCAACCCATAGTCCAGAAGAAAGTTTGGTTTGCATGCCTCCTGCCCTCGTCTCAAGTCCCTGGTGGAAGGCCCCCGGTTTGGCTTGGGAGCCCTGGGTAGCAGTGAGCTCACGGCATGTCCACAGAGGTGGGGAGAAGCGCAGCCTACTCACTGGCATGGTGCTAGCGCCTCTCGGCCGCACCTCCGCCTGCAGCCCTCTGGAGAACAGAGCACCATCCTCCATCTTCAGTTCCTCCCCAGGAGAAAGCAGGCCAGCGAGACTCTCTCCAGGTACCGTGGCCCTCCACTTCCCCTCTGTCTCCAAGGACCTAAAGTCTGTTTACTCTGACCCTTAAAAACTTCAGACACAAAATACCTTCCTCTCTCAGGGTGTCAATCATTTTTGCTCCAGGAAATTCTGAAATGAGGTCTTTGTGGTTGGGACAGTTCTTCTGTCTAGATGGCTAAATCTTTCTGTTCAGTGGGTGATCATCACCTCGGGAGGTCCTCATTTCTCCTTCTGACCAGAAGGTAGACCAAGACTGCATTCACAGAAGTAGTCTGCATTCTCAGAAGTATTACATCTGAGAGCTGGGCTTCCTGCTCTGCCACTCACTGTCTGTGCAACTCAGGCAAGTTACCTGACCTTTTTGCTATTCCTTTCCCATATCTGAACGGTAGGAATGAAAATGGTTTCTAAATCATGGCGTTGCTGGGGAGGTAGAATGAGGTCACATGCCACAGCTAAGACTCTTCTGAGTGCTTGTTCTGCAGCAGCAGTGTGTGAGCATTGCATGTGTTCTAATTCATGTCACAGATAAGCCAGGTACCAAAACCAGGCAGGCAGGCAGGCTCAAACCCAGGGTCTCGCCACTATTCGGTCTCAGCCCATCTTACAGCCTTGTTTGGTACCCAGTTTCCCCAGGTCTTAGGGTCTAACTCCCTCCCATCTCTGCCACCTCCCGTGAGCTCCCCCATGTGAGGCCTTCCTTCCCCACCCTGCTCCCTAACCCTGGCAGTCTTTCTGCTCTGGTTCCTGCCATCGCCAGGAAGAGCACATGGTTGGGTTAGCCTAAGGAAAGATGAGAGCTACGAAAGTTCTCATAGCCAAGGTTCTCCTGGAACATCTGCCTCTCAGACCAGTGTGCAAGCTTAGCCAAGATCAGCAGAACCATGGTGCCAATTTCCCCAGATGCTTGAGTAAGAATAAGTCCTTATTGTTGTATGCTACTGAGGTTTTCACAGTGTTTGGTTACACGGTAATGTTGAAGTGATAGTTGACTATTATATAAATAAATGTTAAGTGATATCACATGAATGTAATCAACAAAAGCCAGAATGTGGAAAATCTGCCAGAATAAATAATCAAGTTTCTTCTCCTGGGCTGTAGAATTTCCTATATGCTGGAGAAAGAAACAGTAGAGATTAAAAGAGGCTTAAGAAATATATGCAAACGGCATATTGCATCTTTTATTAATCTTAATTCAAATAAACCTGCTAAAATAATAGTTATGAACCCAGGCATGGTGGCACATGCCTCTACTCACAGTACTTTGGAGGCTGAGAGAGGAGGCTTGCAGGAACAAGGCCAACCTCAGAAACTTAGACTCTCAGCAACTTAGTGAGACCCTGTTTCAAAATAAAAATGAAGTAGGGCTGCTGAGGGTATAGCTCAAAGGTAGAATGCCCCTGGCTTCAATATTTAGTACAAAAAAAAAAAAAAGGAAATAAACAACTAAGGGAATCTAAGGGAAGGGAAGGTAAAAAAGAAAAGAGAAAGGAAAGGAAAATAAGAAACGATCAAACTTCCAGGAACCAAGAATGAGCCACAAGATGAAATGAATTGCGACTTTCCACGCTGTATCTCTTATGATGAGAACCCCAGGCTGAGCTGTTTACGATAAGACCTAAGTTGAAGTTGTGCCTCCTTGAGTGGTGAGATGGAGACAAACACGAGAGAGCCCAGAGTATATGTAAGGGAAAATTAAGGCAGAGATTTGTATACAAGCAGTAATCTCAAGGCCAATGAAGATCTAATAATATAAAATAGGTCTAGCACATAAGAAAATCTACACCTGAGGGAATAAACATACCAGAGGTATCCTCAAGACACTAAAGAAAAAATAGCAACCATGAAAACAAAAACTTGCAGTTTCAAGCATATAACATGCAACTATGAAGTAAGAACGGAACAGTTAAAATTAAGAAGCAACTTAAATCACAACAGTTAAAAAATACAGTTGACTATGTATACCATCACAAAATTCATTAAATGGGCTAACTAGTAGCCTATTTATAAGTGAAGAGAGCACTAGTTAACTGGAACAAAGAACTAAGTACATCTCCTAAAGCATAGCCCAGAGAAATAAGAAATACAAAATATGTTAGAAATGTAGGAAAAAGAACTACTCAGAGTACCAGAAAAAAGAAAGATAGTATGATAGAGAAGCAATCTTTGAAAAGATAATTGCTAACATTTCCAAAACTAAAGGAAGATGCCTGAGTCTCCAATTTAAAACAAATGGTTCCAAGTAGAATAAATTAGAAAAAAAAATCTATGCCCAGATATATTACAGAAAAAGTAAAGCAAAACAAAAACAAAAACCAACCAAATTTAAAAAATTAAGGGCTGACAGAAATAAATGGCAAAAAAGTTAAATGACAATTTAATTGATAATAGATTTTTTATTTTATTTTATTTTATTTTTTTTGGTGGTTCTGGGGTTCCTGGAAACCCTTCTACCTCTGGGCTACACTCCCAGACACCTATTTTTAATATTTTTTTAATTTGGAAACAGGGTCTCTTAAGCCAGCAAGGCTGGCTTCGAACCTGCATGATCCTCCTGTCTCTGCCTCCCAAGCACAAGGATTACAAGCGTGCGCCACCATGCTCGGCGATAATAGATTTCTTTTTTAAAACAAAAAAGCAATAAAAGTTCTAAGGGGGGAAATGATGAATATAATTATATACCCAGCTAAATTATCATTCACAGAGTGAAAGAAAAGACAAGTTCATACCTTTATAGATTTATTTATTTAGTGGTACTGGGGATTGAGCAGAGGGATGAGCTATATTTCAAGCTTTTTTGTTTGTTTGCTTGCTTGTTTTTGTGGCACTTGGGGATGGAACCCGGGGCATTCTACCTCTGAGCTATAACCCAGCCGCCCTATTTTTTATTCTTTATTTTGAAACAGGGTCTCACTAAGCTGCAGAGGGCCTCATGAAGTAGCTGAGGCTGACCATGAACCTGTGATCCTTCTGTCTCAGCCTCCCAGGTACTGGGATTACAAGTGTCAACCACTATGCCTGGCTGGCTTTTTCTTATGGACCTCTTCTTCCGTATTCTGCAGCCAGAGTGAACTCTCTAAAACACAAATCATACAACCCTTTGAAAGTTTCCTCATGTTTTTTAGGATCAAAGTTGTGGAATAATACATGACAAGATAAGATGTGACATTATTATGTGTTTTTTTTTCTTTCTGCTCTAGGTATTTTTCCTTCCCTCAACCCAAGAAGGTAGTTAGATCTCTGGGTTCTCGGGTCAATGTTAGAGAACTGAAACTAAAGTTTACCAGGAACTTTGACTCCAATGCCAGCTTTTGTTTGTGCCATCTGGTTTGTGGGTGTTGGCTTGTTCCAGAGGGAGAGGAAGAGCATAAGAGCTGTGGGCTTAAGAAAGAGACAAGAGAGGGAGAAGGAAACTCTTTAAAGTGCATGATGTACTTATTCATATCATAGTTAACCACTAAGCCAAGCATGAGAGGGAGGGAAGGGGAGGGAGGGAGGTGGGGACTGGGTGGAGGCTGGCTGGGTGGTGTGTGCATTTAAGTCTACACAAGTCTTTTTACCCCATTATGATGTATAAATACAATGCACCAATAAAAAATATATATAAAAAGGTGGAATTTAACCAAAAAAGAAAGAAAGGGAGAAAGAAAGAAAGAAAGAAAGAAAGAAAGAAAGAAAGAAAGAAAGAAAGAAAGAAAGAGACAACAGTACAACTAGAGACACAGGAGAGGTTGCCAGAGATGAAAAAAACAAAAACGAAAACCAGGTTCCTGAAGATTTCCAAGCAAGTGAAGACCCAGAGTCACCTATTATCCACACTTCAGAGTATGACCTGATGGAGGATTCTGGAGTGGGTTCTAGAGGGAACAAGGATTGTGCTGTATACACAGAGACATTTCTTTTGGCCCAAACTTGGCACTGGTGTTAATGGCACCTGCTTTCAAGGGGCCACATGGACTTAGACAAGGGGCACATCAGCAGCGGTCATTGTGCAGATACAGCCCAGACCAACATGGCTGCGTCTGACCCCAGCACTCTCCAATGACCATGGAAGGGTGCAGGTGAGCACCAAAGGGGCCCCTATAATGACTGAGTGAATTCCCTGACAACCAAGTGGGACCAAAAATAATCAAAGCAGGTTAAAAATGACTTACTGAAGTAAAATCAACGTGCCACTGTGGTGTGAATTAAAATTTCTCTTTTCTACTTGGGTTAACATCTCTACTTTATGGCTCCCTGCAGGACCACCCTTACCCTCTTGCCCTCATTCTTGACAGCCTACCCCATGTTCTGTACCCACGATCCACAGACCTGCTTGCTTGAATGCACCATGCCCTTCAACAGTGGGTCTTCACACACATCATCCATTTTCTACTTCCTTCCAGCAGCCCTCACCTGACAAACATCTGCCCCACTTCCAGGCTCAGCATTTTTAAATGCACCTATGTGATCCTGTACACCCTGCATTTCCAATTATAGCCCTTGTTACACAGTGTGACCATTGTAAGATTATGTATTGTATTCACAACTGGATTTTGAAGTCTAGGAGGATAGGAAGAATGCCTTAGAGGCAACAGGAGGGGTGTGGAAGCTGGGCAGCCAATGGTGTGTTATTTTTCCACAAATCCAATAAAAGGGCTCTGTTTCCTCGTGAGAATACTCAGTGCACAAAATACTTAGTGCACAAAACCTGGCACAGAGCAGAAACCTGGTTGACATTTTTTAAGTAAATAATAATGATAATGAGCATTTATCGAGTACTTAATCTGTGCCAGACTGGATGATGATGATGATGATGATGATGATTATTATTATTTAATTTCCACAATATCCCCACTTAATGGATGAGAAAAATAAGCAACTCACCCAACTAATAAGTGATGGAGCTGAGATTTGAACTAAGGAAACCAAACTCCAAAGCCCATGATCTTAACCATTGTTCCATAGCTCCAAAGGAGGATAGTTCCTGGTAGGCCAGGTACCACCATGTTCCTGGGCTCCAGCAAGGCTCCCACTGTGCTGGGGGCTGTCTCACAGTTCATGACTGTTTCCAACCATCCCCACGGTCTCTCTGTCGGCTCACTCCACCCGCCACCTCTGCTGCTCTTGCAACCTTTGTCCATTTCCGTAAACACATATGCTTTATGGACTACTCCCATGCATAGGACCTTGCCTCCCAAGGTGAAAACCCAAACCTACTAGCCTTGCCCTCATTCATGTGCATGGGGAGGGGGCCTTATTTGTCTCTCACGCGGTGTATCTGAAACTTAATAATAACATTTGCAGAACATTCCCGGGTCTAACTCCATTGATTTACAGTCAGCTCATTTCAACTGTCCTGTCCCCAAGCTTATGGTTCAACCAAATGACAGTTGACACAAACTATTCTCACAAAGAAATAGAGTCCTTTTATTGGGTTTGTGGAAAAATAACACACCAGGAATGGCATTGGCTGCCCAGTTGTCCACACCCCTCCTGTTGCCTCACAGAGTCTAGTGTTCAGTCATTCTTCAAATCAGCTGTCTTTGACTTAACATGGAGTTGTTCTTAACATCCTTCCAGGCTGAGGATTCAACTGTCAGCATCCTCACCTTTACATCTGGGCAGAGACAACAATAAGGGCAGAGACCTAGGGCAGAAGTAACAGGAACCTTGGTGATGTGGGATGAAGCCAGCTGAATGAACCCCTCTCCCTACTCTATTCCAACTCCCAACAGTACTGGTGCCCCATCCTTCAGAGAAAAGCAAGTCCCACCGGGCTCACTCATTACATGAGAAGTAGGGGGCTCTCCTTTACTTGTCTTATTCTAAGACTCAGCAGAAGAAAGAGGAACAATCTTATTTTAGGAAAGCAAAGTCAGCTGTGATATTCTTCTGATGGGTCACAAAAACGTCAACTTATCTTTTGACTCTTGAAATATTTTTGAGTGAATATTTGCCTTCTTCTAAGCCCCAGGTATTAGTGTGGCTATTTTCTTTCTCTCTTTTTTTCTTTGATGGCCCCCTTTAGTGTGGCTATTTTCTAAAGGCTAAGGAAAGTATCAGTGTCAGAAAATCCTTAAAGTACAGTCTGACACCTATCTTTGTTCTTTTTCTTCCCAACTTCCAAGATTAGATAATCACAAGCAAACTGATACTTCTGGAAATTACATCCTTGAATTTGGTGTTTAGTGTGACCAAATAACTCTAATAATAGTTTTAGGTCAGTGAGAGAAGAGAGCAATGACATATAAGAACACTGATCAGATGCTGGGGTCTTAGGTTATTGATCCTCAAAGATGCAGGGCCTCCAGAGAGACCACTACATAGATCACAGCTGGTAGACTTTAATTATATGTGGATTTGCTACTTGCATGCAGATGTGTGGAAATACCTAATTCATTTTGTCAACTATTTTATCTTATTTTTGCGGTACTGGGGATGGAACCCAGGGGCACTGTACCTCTGAGCTATACTCTTAGCCCTATTTTTTATTCTTTATTTCGAAACAGGGTCTCACTGAGTTGCAAAGGGCCTCACTAAGTAGCTGAGGTTGTCCACAAACTGCGATCCTCCTGTCTCAGCCTCCCAACTGCTGGGATTACAAGCGTGCGCTACCACACCCAGCTTTATCAACAATTTTAAACTCAAGGTGTGCGAGGCCGGGATCGGAGCCTACCATGAGGCAAGGCCGGTGCTGGGGCCTTCGAGGCTGGGATCAGAGTCTGATGAGGGGTTAGGCCGGTGCCGGGGCCAGCGGCCGGCATCGGAGCCTTCTGTGAAGCAAGGCAGCTATTGAGGCCTCCGAGGCTGAGATCGGAGCCTGCCAAGGGGTTAGGCCAGTGCTGGAGATAGCGAGGCCGGCATCGGAGCCTGCCGTGAGACAAGGCTGCTGCTGAGGCCTCCGAGGCCAGGATCAGAGCCTGCCAAGGGGTTAGGCCGGTGCCGGGACCAGCGGCCTGCATTGGAGCCTGCCGCGAGGCAAGGCCAGTGCTGGGGCCTCCGAGGCTGGGATCGGAGTCTGCCGAGGGGTTAGTCCTGTGCCGGGGCCAGCAGCTGGCATCGGAGCCTTCCATGAAGCAAGGCCGCTACTGAGGCCTCCAAGACCTGGATTGGAGCCTGCCAAGGGGTTAGGCCGATGCCGAGGCCATCAGCTAGCATCAGAGCCTGCCATGAGGAAGGCTGGTGCTGGGGCCTCCGAGACCGGGATCGGAGCCAGCTGAGGGGTTAGGCCAGTGTCGGGGCCAGTGAGACCAGAATCGGGGCCTCCCATGAGGCAAGGCCGCTGCTTGAGCCAGCAAGGTCTGGATCAGTCCACCAGGTAGCCAGGCCACAACTGGGGCCATCAAGAGTGGGATCGGTATTTGCAATGCGGCATGCATAGAGAAATATCGCAGAAAATTAAAACCAGATGCTTCCCCTAATCAGCAATAACTAGGAGGAAAGGGGCAACAGGAAGTGGTCGAGCTATAGAAAGGGCCCTATAGTGAAGAAATTAAGGTGACCAAATCAGAGGGTATGGAATAGGAGAGGATGGAGCCTCTTTAAAAAGCAGGAGGTACATAAACAAATGTATCAAAGTTAATCACCAAACAAGCATGGGATCGAGGGAGGGGGAGGGAATGGGATGGGGACTGGATGAGGGCTAATTGGATGATGTGTGCTTGTATATCCTCTCAAGTCTTGTATTCCAATGTGATGTATGATTACAATGCACCAATAAAAATAAATTTAAAAAATACTATATATAAACTCAAGGTGTTATATATCTATAACTTGGTTCATTTTCTTTTGACCTCAACAGCATCAACACAGGAAACTGAAATAGAAGAAAATGTACTAGATGGGGGAGTCAAGTACCAGCTCATGAACTATGCCTGTGATCCAGGGCATATAAATCCCGGTACATGGAAGGTCCTTTATTCTATAATTAAATACCTGATGTCTTGACTATGGTCGTTTAGGAGTAGGTGGTAAAAGGGGAGAAGAACTTAGAGTTTACAGAGATGAGTGAGGGAGGCTGGGGAGGTGGGGAGGAGCAGGCAGGAAACTGGTGAGAGGGATACTGGTTTTCTTTCCAGTCTGTTAGAACTCAGCTTCTTTGGCATCAGTGGATTTCTACAGGAACTGTAGAAGGGGCTGAATTTGGGCTGATCCAGTATGACTAGAGAGCTAGAGGGTGAGGGGACGTGGAAGCAAGATTTCCCACCCTAGGTTACTGGGATAGGGTTTGGACTTTCAAAGACCATGGCATTACAGTTTTGTCCAAATTTGACTAAGTCTTCAAGAAGCTAGGAGCTTCTCAGATAGCATCTAGCTTGAAAATGGGTAGTTGATTTCTCTTGTATATTTTCAGCACTACATGCTTGCTTTTAAACAGAATTAGAAAATTGTTTTACTTGCCTTATTTAAAAATCATATCCTAAGGGGCATGGTCATGCATGTTTGTAATCCAGTATTTGGGAGGCTGAGACAGGTGGATCACAGTTCGTGGGCATCCTTGTCTACTTAGTGAGGCCCTTTGCAACTCAGTGAGACCCTGTTTCAAAATAAAGAATAAAAAATAGGGCTGGGGGTGTAGCTCAGAGGTAGAATGCCCCTGGGTTCCATCCCCAGTACCCCTAAAAACAATAATAAATAAATAAATAAATAAATAAATAAATAAATATCATATCCTAAGCTGGGCATGGTGGCACAGACTTGTAATCCAGCATTTGGGAGGCTGAGACAGGAGGATCACAGTTCACGAACAGCTTCAGCTACTTAGGCCATTTGCAACTCTGTGAGTTGCCTGTTTCAAAAATAAAGAATGGACAGGGCCCTGGGCCCCCAGGCGGGGGTCGAGGGGGCAGCCTGTCCCTCCCGGAAGGACTGGGCTGGGCCGCAGGGCGCCCCCCCAGGCGGGGGTTGAGTGGGCTCACCTGCCCCAGGGAAAGTTGGGCCGGTGGGCCTCAGAGCCCTGGGCCCCCGGGAAGGGGTCGAGTGGGGCACGCCTGCTCCCTGGAAGGACAGGGGTCAGGCTGCAAGGCCCTGGGCCCTGGGTGGGGTCCAGCGGGGCACGCCTGCCGCTTGAAGGACCAGGGCAGGCTGCAAGGCCCTGGGCCCACGGTCGGGAGTCGAGCAGGGCTCGCCTGCCCCCTGGAAGGTCCGGAGGTCCCAGCCACAAGGCCCTGGGCCCAGGCAACCTGACCCCCCGGGAAGGTCCAGAGGTCCAGGCCGCAAGGCCCTGGGCGCCAGGTGGGGGGGCAGGCTGCCCGGCCTAACCCCTGGGAAGGTATGGTGTCAGGCAGGAGGCGGAGCCCAAGTTCCAGGAGGCCCGGTACCAAACAGGAGACCTAACTGCGGGTACAGAGGAACCCAGCTCTGCTGTGCTACACCAGGCTGTGGTGCGCTTAGAACAGCAGAATCTGCTCTGCAGGGTGAGACTGTTGAACTCTGCTTTTGGAAGTGAGAAAAGAAAAAAAACTCATTGCTACCGAGTGCCTGACAGCCACAACTTCCTCAAACCACACATACTGTCTTCTCTTATTAAAAAAAAGAAAGAAAGAAAGAAAAGAAAAAGAAAAAAGAAAAGAAAAATATTGGAGAGGGGTCAAGATGGCCGCGGCGGCAGCCAGGATACTGGAGATGCAGACAAAACATATCCAACTGAACTGGAACTTTTGGAAAAAAATCCCCACGAAAGAGGACTGCTTCTCCTCTATATCCTTTAGAATCCTGGACATCACCTGTTAGGAGAGAGTTTAGCGGAGACCTAGGAGGAAGGCGGTGTGGGCAGCGGTGGCCGCGATGGCGGAGGAAGCTTGTATTTGGGAGAGGCAGAGATCGATCCAACCCACCCTGATCTTCTGAAGAAATTACCACAAAGGTGGAATGCTACTGTCACGAATGCTTAGGAACACTGGACAACATGCAGTGTGGGAAAATAGCTTGGGAAAGATTTAAAATGGTGGAGGCAGCGCCAATGGCAGCAGCCAGTACTCAGGGGAGGCAGAGTTCTGATGTAATACACCTGGAACTTTTGAAGAAATAACCCCAGAGGCAGAATGCCACCACCCTGCACCCTCGGGAAAGTGGGACAACCTGCTGAGTGAAGAGGGTGCTTGGATCGGAGCCTGCCAAGAGGTGAGGCCGGTGACGGGGACAGCAAAGCTGGGATTGGAGCCTGCTGTGATGCAAGGCCAGTGCTGGGGAATCCGAGGCCAGGATAGGAGCCTGCTGAGGGGTTAGGCCGGTGCTGGGGCCAGTGAGGCCGGGATTAGAGCCTGCCGTGAGGCAAGGCTGGTTCTGGGGCCTCCGAGGCTGGGATCGGAGCGTGCCAAGGGGTTAGGCCGGTGCCGGGGTCAGCGAGGCCAAGATCAGAGCCAGCCATGAGGCAAGGCTGGTGCTGGGGCCTCTGAGGCTGGGATCGGAGCCAGCTGAGGGGTTAAGCTGGTGTGGGGCCAGCAAGGCTGGGATCGGAGCCTCCCATGAGGCAAGGCCAGTACTAGGGCCTCCAAGGCCAGGATAGGAGCCTGCCAAGGGGTTAGGTCGGTGCCAAGGTCAGCGAGGCTGGGATCGGAGCCTGCTGTGAGGCAAGGCCACTACTGAGGCCTCCAAGGCTGGATTCGGAGCCTGCCACGAGGCAAGGCCGGTGATGGGACCAGCGAGGCCAGGATTGGAGCCTGCCGAGGGGTAAGGCCGGTGCTGGGGCCGACGAGGTCGGGATTGGAGCCTGCCATGAGGCAAGGCCGATGCTGTGGACTTTGAGGTCTGAATTGGAGCCTGCCGATGGGTTAGGCCAGTGCCGGGGCCAGCAAGGCCAGGATTGGAGCCTGCCGTGAGGCAAGGCCGGTGCTATGGCCTTCGAGGTCTGGATTAGGGCCTGCCGATGGGTTAGGCTGGTGCCAGGACCAGCAAGGCCTGGATCGGAGCCTGCCGTGAGGCAAGACCGGTGCTGGGCCCTCCAAGGCCGGGATTGAAGCCTGCCAAGGGGTAAGGTCAGTGCCAGGGCCAGCAAGGCTGGGATTGGAGCCTGCCATGAAGCAAGGCCGGTGCTGGGGGCCTGGATCGGAGCCTGCCGAGAGGTAAGGCCGGTGCCGGGGCCAGTGAGGCCATGATCGGAGCCTGCTGTGAGGTAAGGCCACTACTGAGGCCTTCGAGGCCAGGATCGGAGCCTGCTGTGAGGCAAGGCCAGTGCTGGGGCCTTTGAGGTCTGGATCAGAGCCTGCCGAAGGGTTAGGAGGCCAGTGACGGGGCCAGTGAGGCCAGGATCGGAGCCAGCCGAGGGGTTAAGCTGGTGTGGGGGCCAGTGATGCCAGGATTGGGGCCTCCCATGAGGCAAGGCCGGTGCTGGAGCCAGCGAGGTCGGGATCAGAGTCCTCTGGGTGGCCAGGCCTCTACTGGGGCCGTCAAGAGTGGGATCGGAACTTGCAATGCGGCATGCACCGAGAAATATCACAGAAAGTAAAAACCAGATGCTTCCCCTAACTAGCAAAATCTAGGAGGAAAGGGTAACAGGAGGAGATCGGGTTGCAGAAAGGGCCCTATTGAGAAGCAATTAAGGTGACCAGTCAGAGGGGATGGGATGGGGGAGGATGGAATCTCTTTAAAACTCAGGAGGTATGTAAACAAATGTATCAAAGATATTCACCAATCAAACATGGGATCGAAGGAGGGGGAGGGAATGGGATGGGGATTGGATGAGGGCAAGTTGGATGATGTGTGCTTGTATATCTTCTCAAATCTTGTATTCCAATGTCATGTATGATTACAATGCACCAATAAAAAATAAAATAAAATAAAATAAAGAATGAAAAATAGGGCTGGGGTTGTAGCGTGAAGGTAGAATGCTCCATCCCCAGTACCTCAAAAAATAATAAAATAAAAAAATAAAAATCATATTACATGGTATTTATTCTAAATGTTAGATAAGAATAATGATAGCCAATACCTATCGTGACTCACAATAAGCCATTTCTGCATGAACTGAATAGAGTTTAATTTGGGCAGATACAGGTTCTGTTCTTTTTATCATTTCTCTATTTTTTTTTTCAAACGAGCAATTCGAGGACCAGAAAATTTAAGAAACTTGCTCAAGATCACAAAAATAATTGGTAGTAAGAATTTGAACACAGGCTGCTTCCGGAACCCTTAAAAAATATTTAATATCATATAAGTGCCATATTTACCTTTTAAACTATATTATATAACTATATACCTCTTACATTTCTCTTGTCATTTGGTTTATATCTCAGGTCTACGTTAAAAATACCATTCTTTGGTTTAGATACAATCTTTTCTGAAAACAGCAAGGTTAGATATCCCCTCTACATCTTTTCTACAGTCAATCATCAAATGATTTTTGAGTAGTTATTATGTTCTAGGTACTGTGCTAGGCACAAGGATAAATTCATGGTCCTGATATTCAATATTTATTTACCATCTGATAGATCACTTTTATTATCATCTTTCTACTGAATGAAAATACTTCATTCTCACAACCTGAATTAGAACAAGGTTTTGAAGATGCCATAGACATTAAAACCTCTACTTAGCTGGGCATGGTGGCACACACTTGTAATTCCCATACTTGGGAGGCAGAGACAGGAGGATCGTGCAGGTTCAAAGCCAGCTGTGCTGGCTTAAGAGACCCTGTTTCCAAATAAAAATATAAAATAGGTCTGGGAGTGTAACCCAGAGATAGAAGGGCTTCCAGAAACCCCAGTACCACCCAAAAAACAAAAAAACAATAAACTCTAATTAAATTATACAATATAAGCTCATCAGATTTTGAAACAATAGTACCTTACTGTTTGTTCTAGGATGCTTCTTTGGACAAACATTTTTTTTTAAATCTATATGTTGAGTTAATGGTTTGAATTATGAGCTGTCCTGATTCAAATATTTCTCTCATATATTTTCTTTATTTCTGTGTCAAAGGTCTTATTGGAGGGTGTAAAGTTTATGTCTAAAAATTAGGAGGGAATTTAGTATTCTGTTATATTAGATCACCATGAAGGATTTTGAAAGAAAATTTACTTTCATGCTGAAATCTACTCCCCTTGAATATAATCACCTCCATATAATCACTTACATGGCACTGAAGCAATGTTGGGAAGTGTATGAATCATCTCATGTCAATTCTGTTTACTAAGAATCTTCTCCAGAATCTTCCTTCCTTCCTCCTCATCTACTTTTTAAAATTGTGGGAACACCGTAGAGATAGAAGAATGCATAGAGCTTTTATGAATCATTAAGGAATCATTACAAAGGATATACCCATTCAGACATCACCTTAGTCAAGAACAGAAACATTGACTGTACCGGAAAGCCCATGGGTACCCTAGTCACAGCCCTCCTTGTCCCTCAGAGGTGACTACCATTGTCCCACTGTTAGAAGCTAGAATCATTCTCTTTTTTGTAACCTTCCTTCCTTCCTTCCTTTCTTTCTTTCTTTCTTTCTTTCTTTCTTTCTTTCTTTCTTTCTTTCTTTTTGGTGAGAGTTGCCAATCTTTCCCTTTGTAGCTATGGTTTGTTCATTCTCTTTGTTCTATGCTACTTCATTGCAAAAATACACAGGGGCCTATTTCTCTGTTCTACTGTGGATAGATGTTTGAGGCTGTTCCTACTTGGAAGCTATGACAAGCAATTCTGTTGTAGATATTTGTATCTGTCGCCTGGCTTCCCTAGCCATAGACCTGGAGCAGCATTGTGGGGTTGTAAGCTCCATACATCTTCATTTCTGCTAGAAAAAAAATTCCTATTTTTCACAGTGGCTGTACTAGTTCACAGTCCTGGTAACATTTCTATCCCATACACTTACCAGCAGATTATATGTGTATACACACACACACACACACACACACACACACACACACACATATATATATATATATATATATATATATATATATATATATATATATATATATTTAAATTTTACAAACCTGGTTAGATATATCCCATCCCACTGCTATTTTTTTCCTTTTTTTCTACCTCCGGGCTATACTCCCAGACCTATTTTATACTTTATTTGGAAAGAAGGTCTCACTAAGTTGCTGAGAGCCTCACTAAGTAGCTGAGGCTGGCTTCAAACCTGTGCAATCCTCCTGTCTCAGCCTCCCAAGCAATGGGATTACAAGCGTGAGCCACCATGCCTGGCTCAGGTATCTAATTTTTAACCTCAAGTTTCTTTTTCTTTTTTTTTTTTTTCTTTTTGCCGATCTGGTGATGGAACCCAGGGACATTAGACCTTTGAGCCACACACCCTGCCCTATTTTTTTATTCTTTATTTTAATTTTTAATTTTTTTGTGTGTGGAACTGGGAGTGGAACCCAGGGGCTTTCTACTTCCAGGCTATACTCCCAGACCTATTTTATACTTTATTTGGAAACAGGGTCTCACTAAGTAGCTGAGGCTGTTTTCAAACTGTGATCCTCCTGTCTCAGCCTCCCAAGTGCTGGGATTACAAGTGTGCGCCACCACGCCAGCTTATTCTTTATTGTTTGAAACAGGGTCTCACTAAGTTGTGGAGAGCCTCACTAAGGAGCGGAGGCTGTTTACGAACCACAGTCCTCTGGTCTCAGTCTCCTGAATGCTGGGATTACAAGTGTGTGCCACCACGCCTGGCTCAAGTTTCTTTTTTTTTTTTTTCTTTTTTTTTTTTTTGATGTATCTTTTTTTTTTTTAATTGGTGCACTGTATTCATACATCATAGTGGGATACAAACTTTTGTAGACATACATGCACACATAGCCCAGTCAGCCCCCACCCGATCCCCACCCCATTCTCTCCCCATCCCTCCCTCCCATGCTTGGCTTAGTGGTTGACATCTAGTATTATAGCAATTTATCCAAAATTAAAAATGATAATCTCACATAACAGTTTCATTTGTCTGATACCAAGCTTTTGATGACTTAAAGATAACATTTCAATATTTCTTTTTACTTTCTTTCTTACCAGAGAATATTTTTTTCTATTTTTTTAGGTGAAACTATCATATATTTATATATTTATTTTTCAGAAAAAAAATCTATCCTAATATGGAATATGGACTCTAGATACCCAAAACGATCTTGAAAAAGAACAAAGCTAGAAGATATATATTTTCTGATTTCAAACCATATAAACCTACAATAATTGAAACAGTGCAGTACTATTCTAAAGGCAGATATATAAACCATTGGAGTTAAATAAAAGCCTAGAGCTAAATTCTTCCCTATATTGTCAAGTTATTTTTGACAAGGTTTCCACGAACATTTGGTGGTGGAAATAATAATCTTTTAACTAAATATTGTTGAAAAATAATAATTACACGGAAAGGAATAAAATTGGACCCTTACCTAATCCCATATACAAATATTAACTCGAAATAGATAAAAGACCTAAATATAAATCTTAAGAATATAAACTTTTAGGAGAAAATCTGGGTCATAAAACCTCACAACATTGAAATTAGCAGTGATTTCTTAGATATGATTTCAGTGGCACAGGCAACAGAAGAGTATATAAACTCCCTAAAAACTAAAAAAAAATATTGTATATCCAAAGACAATGTAAACAGAGTTAAAAGTTACTAATAGAATGGGATAAACTATTTCCAAATGCTATATCTGAAGGTATATTAATATTCCAACTAGAAATCCTAAAAATTAACAACAATAAAGGCAAACAATACCATTTAGAGATAGGTAAAAGACTAACATAAATAATGAATCTCCACATATAGCCAATCTTAGTTGTCTGTTGGATGGAAAATCTTGTTTCTCTGGTTCTGGTGTGTGTTACCTATTTCTTCTTTGTAGTTAATTTCTTTGAGTATTTTCTCTAGTGCTGGTTTTGAAGACATAAATTCCTTCAGTTTCTGTTTGTCATGGAAGCTTCTTATTTCTCCATCTAATTTGATAGAAAGTTTTGCTGGGTAGGAAACTTTTGGCTGGAAGCTGTTTTCTTTCAGAGTTTGGAATATGTTACTCCAAGCCCTTCTGGCTCTCATGACTTGGTTTGGGAAGTCTGGAGTGATTCTAATTGGTTTGCCTCTGAATGTCACTTGGCCCTTTGTTTTTGTTGCCTTTAAGATTCTCTGCTTGGCTTCCAGATTGGTCATTTTGATAACTATGTGGCGTGGGGATCCTCTTCTCCGATCCTATCTAAAGGGAGTTCTATAAGTTTCCTGGACCTGTGTATCAACCTCTTGCTCTATGTTTGGAAAATTTTCTGCTATTACTTCCTTGAAGAGATTGTTGATCCCTTTGGTTTCACTTTCTTTTCCCTCCTCTATTCCAATTATTCTTAGGTTAGTTCTCTTAAAATGGGCCCATATTTCTTCAATATCAGATTCCTGCTGTCGGATATTTTTTTCTAGATTAGAAACTATGCGTTCATTTTTGGAATGATCATCTTCTAAGAGTGAGATTCTGTTCTCCATGTGGTCTAATCGGTTGTTTGTGCTTTGAATTGAGGCCTTTACTTCATTAATTGCATCCTTTATCTCTTTTTGGCTCTCTCTGAGTTCTTTTCGAAGCACCTCTATTATTTCTACAGTTATTTTCCTGATTTGATCTTCTAGAAATCTCTGATTTTCTGTTTTATCGGGTTCTGATGTTGTGGGGTTGTAGGCATTCATTGCTCCAGTATTATTCCTCTTTCCCATGATTTTGGAAGTTTGTGCCTTCTCTGGGTTCTTCCCTTGGGTCACTATGACTTCACTTGAGGTGTTCTGGATCTCGAGTCAGTAGTATCTCAGACCCCACTACTCCTTTACTGGGTTGTATCACAGAGTCTCCGACCCAGAGAGTCGATAGAGGCTGCTTTAGACTGTGGGGGGTGCCAGGTTGCACGTTCTCCTACGCTGTGATATCTCTGCCACCCCACTCCCCCACTGGGTCAAGTCCCAGGGGGTACAGTACTGGAATTTCTCCTCTGTGGCCCGCAATTTGACTCACTGTTCTTGAGTACGCAGATGTAGCTGTACTTGACTTGGTGAATTTGCTGCTGCTGCCGCCGGCGGCAATATGGCGCCGCTGCTACGTCCTCGGCCGTGAGGCTGGCATATTTATTCTTGGTTTTGATTTCCACTCTGAATCCCTGCAGCGTGTGCTGAGCTTAGCCACTGGGAGCTTTAGATGCTCCTTGCGCGGAGAAATCCCGCCTGGCTGTTCCGCAGCGGCTCACCTCGGCTTGCTGAGCCGTCCGGTGAATTTGCCGCTGCCGCCGGCAGTATGGCGCTGTTGCCGTGTCCTCGGGCGTGAGGCCGCTATATCTCCTCTGTGGCTCTGAGCTCTGTCTCAGTCCGCTTTCTCTCTGGAGCCTGGTGATTTTTTTGTTTCTCTGGTGATGGTGTTTTCTGGCTATGAAAGGCGCTGATTTTGTGGTAATGGAGATTGGTTGTTAGCGGGACTCTTAAGCCCCACTTTTCTCGGTCGCCATCTTCCCAGAAGTCCCTCAAGTTTCTAATACACAACTTTATCAAGAAGACAAGGACATATTTGGCTTTGTATCAAGAGAACTTTTAGGAGGCAGCTTAAACTTCTAAATAAATTTCCATGTGTATGTCTGTGAAGCTACCCTCAATGTCCAGAATGAATAAAGCAAAGCTTCCAAAAGGATGGAGTGGCTGGAGTTTCCCTACTCTTGAGGCTAAACACCCTGGACCATGTCTGTAAGACAAACACAACACGACCTTGACAGGTGGAGAAAAGATTGGGAACCAGATAGGAGCTTTGAAATCTGGAGAACAACACAGTGCCGAGATCTCTGGGCTTTCTATTTGAATCATGTATCCCAGATTGGTTGCTAGAGAAGCTGGCAACCTAGATATGCCAACAGCACATAGAAAACAAAACAAACAAAAAGCTCCCAACAAAAGACTGCTTTCTCCTGTCTGTCTGCCAAGAAAGGGGCAAAACAGATACATTTAGAAAATAACTGCTCTACTATAGTCAAAAGCAAAGCAAAAACCGTGATAAAAGTTGAATGGGAAGCCTAGACCTCTGCCCTCTCCAGGTGGCCCAATGCTCAGCAGGTGGTGTCAAAGAAAAGACACCATGGGGTCAGTCAAGACCGCCTCCTAGACTTGCACCCCTACCCAGCAATAATGAGGCACATCGACCTCCCAGCTGGGTGGTGTTGCAGGGCAGAGGGGAGAGTCAGGACTTCTGCCACTATCCAACAAAAAGGAGGCCACCTTCCTTGCCACCCTTCCTCACATACACACACAGTGTGGTACCAAGCCCGGGGGTGGGGTGGGTGGTACCGAGGTGCTCCTACCCTCCCAGCGGAGGAAGTAGCAGTGGAAGCCTAGAGGGTAGCTGGAACATCCACCTCTTTCTGGCCCGGGTAAGGAGCCACACATCTGGGTTTCAGGGAATGCTAGATGCTGACTCTAAGAGCCAGGGAAAGAACAATCTTTCTCTGGGAACTGAGAGGCTACACAAATTATCCTGTTTCCCTGTGGTTTCATTTTTTAAGATTCCCAGAGCCACCTTTGGGATGCCATAGGACCGTAGTACTATGTACAGGTTGAATATCTCTAATCTAAAAATGCAAAATCTGTAATGCTCTAAAACTCAGAACTTTTTGAGTGTTGACATAGTACTAAAAATTTTGGGATGTTAGAGCATTTGGATTTCACATTTTTAGAATAGGGATATCCAACTGAAAGAGTCTATACAGATATTCCAAAATCTAAAAAAAAAAAAAAAAAATTGAAATCTGAAGCACTTCTGATCCTAAGCATCTCAGATAAGGGATACTGCACCCATATTTATTTTCTTTCAACCCCAGTTTCTAATTCATGCGTTGCCTGGCTTCTGTGATATTCCCTAGATGTGACAATGTCTTGGCAGCATTCCCTCACTTTTCAATCAAATGCTAACCTTAGTGTTGTTGTAAAGGTATTTTGTATATATGATTAAGGTCAATCATCAGATGATATTAAAATGAGATAATATGGAAGGCCTGGTTCAATCAGTTGAAAGCTTTTAGGAGCCAAGTAGCAGGTTCTTTGATGCAGAAGAAAGTCCACCTGTGGGCACCTCACAAATGCCTCCGAGTTCTGGCCTGCCTTCTTGAGGGCCAGCCCTGTGGATTTCAGAATTGCTTAGCCAGCCCCACAATCACCTAGGATGATCTGCAATAAATCTCCTATATTTCCTACTAGTTCTGCTTCTCTGATAAACCTTAAGCGATTTACATATTTTTCTACTTTATATCTTATATTACAGACTCTATCTCTAAATTACTGTGGAGTGAAGTAAAGCATAAACAGTAAGTAAATAATCCTTACATCTCTTATTGGTCTACCCAAGGATCAAGTCCAATTATCATATGTTCCCTGAAGATCTCTCTCTACCTCTAGTATTTTCTATCTTCAACCCTTTTCTTTTGTTCTTTATGGTCTTCTCTCCTCCAGTGTCCTGGAAATTTTTTCCTTTTTTAATTTTTTTTTAACACTATCTCTTTACAACTGCTCCCGTGGATTAGAGCAAAACAAAACAAAACAAAACACAAATCTTGTTTGGTACTTCAGTCCCTGTGAATTTCCATATGACTCCGCTTTTTCCCTCCATTGTCAGATTTCTTTAAAAATCCACCCCTTTTTCATTTCTTCCATGCCCTCTCTTCTTACCCCACTAGTGTCTGGTTTCCATATCTAATATTGTCCTGAAACTGACCTCTTGAACTTTCATGGATCAAACACCTCGGGTCAGCAAATCCAAAGATATCAGAGAGTTACCTCTCATTATCCATTCTCCCCTTCTTCCTTTGTAATACAATCCTGGACAAGATGTCCAGCTAAAAAGGTACATTTCCCATTATCCTTTGTGCCCCTAGGAGTGACTTGTTATTCAACTGTGGTCAATGAAATAGAATTGTGTATAGAGTGGCATTTCCAGAACACTCTTACTTAAAAGGATGGAGCATGCCCTTCTTTTCCCATCTTTCCCTTCTGCTTCCTCCTCAAGCACAGGTGCCATATTAGGTGAGGAGATGACCCTGAGGGTTTAAGCTGAGGGGATGCTATAGAAACATATAAGGACCTCAGTTGGTACGTCAGTGTCAGACTGAATTACTACAGATTCCTGACTTCTTTTCATGAGAGCATAAGTGCTTGGATGTTTAAGTCACTGTAGCAGGTCCTCAGTTATTAGTAGCCTAACGCAATCATGAATGGATATGTCATTGGCCTCTCATTGGTCGTTTATCACATAAATATTTGTTAAATGCCTACTTTGTGTCAGGCACCATTTTCTTTTTTTTCTTTCTTTCTTTCTTTTTTTTTTTTTTTTTTTTGGTGGTACTGGGGTTCCTGGAAGCCCTTCTACCTCTGGGCTACACTCCCAGACCTATTTTTACATTTTTATTTGGAAACAGGGTCTCCTAAGCCAGCGCACGCGGCTGGCTTCGAACCTGCGCGATCCTCCTGTCTCTGCCTCCCAAGCGCGGGGATTACAAGCGTGCGCCACCACGCCCGGCTACCATTTTCAAGACAGTGGAAATAAGACAAAGTCCACCAGGCAAAAAGGTGTTTGAAAACAGAAATGGAGAAGTGAGGATCAGTGGGTTTTAAAATTTTCTGTAGATTAAAGAAGAGGCTGAGGAGAAATGGTTTTTATATACAGTACTCTGGCATTATTACTTAAAGCTTTGATAAGATCGGTTTGGAAGAGAGGACAGAAGGAAAGAAAAGTGTAAAACAGCTTGGGTATCGTCCACCATTCTCAGGTCTGATGGAAGCGGAGTCAGGGCATAAAGTTCAGTGGTAAAGGAAACACCAGAACAGCGTACTGTCACTGGATGCCAGAGAGGAAAGTGCGCAGGGAGGAGGGAAAAGTCAGATACTGCCTGAGGAGGGCCCGCAGCACAGGACTGGCTGTTCTCATCTTCATATAAAACTAACCTTAAGCTAATGAAGCTTAGGTTTCACAGCTCCTTAGGAGCCTTGTGCCTTAAATTTGTGTCTGCAGCTTGGTATATATTTGCTTAAAAAAAATTCTCCAAATTATATAAATTCAAGCACCATAAAATCCAGATGTGCCTCTCATCCGACCTTTGCCTTCCGGGCACACCCTGACTAGTAAACTTCGAAATTCTTTCTCCCTTTGCTTCCGGTGGTACCTGACTGTCTTCCACTCTTCTCTCTCCTCTGATGTTATTCCCTCAGTCAAGACACGGGCGAATATTCGCCCTCCACCTTGCTCTTAACTTTCCCCTATGCCTTTGACAACTTAGCCATACCATCCTTATATGCCTAACTCCCAAGTCCGTAATTCCAGCACTGAGCTCCACCTTCTAAACACGGGCAAAGAATTATACCCTTCTGAAATAAAAATCGATCTCCTTGAGCCGGGCGTGGTGGCGCACGCTTGTAATCCCCGCGCTTGGGAGGCTGAGACAGGAGGATGGCGCAGTTCGAAGCCAGCCTCAGCTACTTAGTGAGGCTCTTAGCAACTTAGTGAGACCCTGTTTCCAAATAAAATATAAAAATAGGTCTGGGAATATAGCCCGGAGGTAGAAAGCCTCTGGGTTCCACCCCCAGTACAAAAAAAAATCGATCTCCTTATAAATCTCATAGCAGAACAGGAGCTGGATTTAAAGAAGAAAAAAAAAAAAAGGAAAGAAGTGCGTGCTGGCTCGGTCAGATTATAAACTGACATGCTCTTTCGGGAAAAAAAAAAAAAAAAAAAGGAAGACAGTCTGTCTCCGTTCTCCACTACCCTTTTAAGCCTGCTAACTTAAAACAACATTTATTGTCTCAGTTTCTCCGTAGGACAGCCGTCTGAACGAGGCTTAGATGGATCCTCTGTTTCAGGGACTGCAACCACGGTCTTGAAAGGACAGTCCTTTCAAGGCTGAAATGGGAGAAGGATGCACTTCTGAAATGGGAGAAGGATGCACTTCTAGGTCCCTCTGCGGCGACGACGCTGGACCTGTGCCTGCACCGGGGTGCAGTTCCACCCCACGCCACAGGTGGCAGAGCGGCCCTCCCTCGCTCGCGGTTTCAGCGCCGCTTCCGTCTTTGTCGGAACGGACCAAGTCAGTGCGCGGGGGGGAACGGCCATAGAGACGGGAGGGCGGGCTTGCTTTCCTAAATAAGCGCCGTCCCCGGGGTCGCCTCCTTTACATCACGCCGTATCTTTGTCGGGGGGGGGCGCAGGGTGGCTCCGGGATCCGGCCGGGGGCGGCTGGTGCGTGTCTGGCTGGCGTCCCCCCCCGCGCGGCGGGGACAGTGCGGTGGTCCGCGCGGCGCGGCCGTGGGCGGGGCGGGCCGGCCGGGCGGGTCCTCGGCGGTGCTGGCCCATGGGTGTCCGCGGCGATGGCGCGGGCCGGGCCCGGGGCCGGGCAGCCCGAGCCGGGCCGCGGCGCTCCGGGGGCCTCCGCGGAGGCCTGGCCGTGTTCGCCGCCGTGGCCGCCGTGTTCACCCTCACGCTGCCCGCCTCGGTGCCGGGGGGAGACTCGGGTAAAGTACCGCCGGGCGCCGCGCGGCCCCGGGCCGGCCCTCCGCGCCTTCCTCCCGCGCTCTTCTCTCCGTCGGGCCCGGGCTTCGGAGACCGTGGGCTTCGACGACCTCTCCGCTTCCCTAGATCTTTTTTTTTTTTTTTTTTTTTTTTCTCCTTTTTCTTTTCTGGTCCTGACTTTTGGCCTTGCATTGGTGTTGGGTTCGCGGATATATTACTTACCGAGCCTTATCGTTTCAGACAAAAGGAATACGAGTCGTGGTGAACAGATACCATGCAGAGTACTCTGCTGTAGAGAGGGCGAGCGAGTGACTGAATAAACGACCGCATTTTAAGTGGTGACCAGTTAGGGAGGCAGTGGAAGGGAAATGTGATTGAGAGCGGGCCCTTCCTGCACAGTCGCTCTGAGGCGGCCAGGTTTTAGTTGAAACCTTAATGCTGAGAAGGAACCAGCCAGGCAGAGTATTTGGCCAGATGGGGCTTTCAGCAAGCAGCTTATATTAAAAAGAAAAGCACAACTCACGGGCCATTTAAATTGCGTGCGTAATTGTCCTATTTGTGAGATTAGAAACGAGGTCCCGGGTTTTGTTTCACTGCCAAATTTAGTGACTAGACAATAATGCCTTAAAATGGACAATAATTTTGACCGACTAGTGTAACCACAGTACTGAGTCTGTGTCCTGTAGAACCTAGTGTACTATATTAATTTTTTTTATTGGATAAATTAACCTCAAATTTAGTAGCCGAAGCAGCAAAGATATCATCTCCCAGTTTCTATAGACCCGAAATCTGGGTGCAGTTTCACCAGGTGTACTTCTTAGGTGAGCTGCTGGCATGGTGTGGGCTGAGGCTGAGTCCTCTCCAGTCTCCACTTGGAAAGAATCTGCTTTTAAACTCAGTCTGGTTCTTTTCTGTGCAGGTCTTTCCATAAGATAGCCCACTTCTGTCTAGAGAAAGAGATAGGGCACTGCTGTCTGACACCTCTGTCACTTTGTAACCTAATCCTGGAAGTGTTATACCACTGCCCTGTTTTATTCCTAGGAGTCAGTAAATCCAGCCCACATTCAAGGGGAAGAGGATTACACAAGTGAGGATACCAGGAGCTGGGGATTATTGGGAGCTGTCTTAAAAGCTGCCTGCCACTTAGAGGATCCTGGATGCTCCATTTTCTAAGACTTTACTGTTCCTTTTCTTTGAGGTCTTATTGAATAGGGGTAGTGTTTTCATTAGTGTAGTGGGGAGTGGACTTAACAGGTTTTCAGGATTTCTATTAAATAGTGGGACTAGCCTCATGGTTGTGAGTTTTAACACTGGAGAACATTATTCAGAAGATAGGTCGTTTTGTGGAGTTGGGGGAGGTGTACAACTACTTCTGTTTGAGCATTCAGTTTTGAGGGTGGGATAAGTCGTAACCAACATTAATTGAGCACTTACTGTGTCTGTCACTGTTCCAAGTGCTTTATTGGATTGGTTTAGTTCTCCCAGCTACTCGATGAGGTAGGTACTATTATTATCTTCTTATTAGAGATGAGAAAACAAGATAAGCTGTGTCTAAAGTCACAGCTACTAAGGAGGGTTACAAAAATAACCTAAGTAGATAACATGTTCTTGTAACCTCCACTCTTTGTCAAGGAATTTTATGAAATCACTTGTTAAATCCACTGTCACATAGTGATATTTAAAATTTGTGTTTGTTGGTCAGGTATGATGACTCATGCCTGTAATCTTAGCTACTCGGGAGGCTGAGGCAAGAGGATCACAAGTTTGAGGCCAGCTGGGACAATGTAGTGAGAGCCTACCTCAAAATTAAAAAAAAGTAGGGCTGGGGATGTAGCTCAGAGGTAGAGTGTCTGCCTAGCACACCTCAAAATTTAAAAAAAGTAGGGCTGGGGATGTAGCTCAGAGGTAGAGTGTCTGCCTAGCATGTGCAGGGTCCTAGATTCAATCCACATTGCTGCCAGAAAAATAACAGCATTATGGTTGTTGCCTTGTTTTTTATTAATACTATTTTTGCCAAAAGAATAAAGTTATGTATTCACCTTGAGATTTTCTAGGTGTTTTAATTTGTTTAGTTTGATACTAAGTAGTTATAGCTTCTAATATTTTATGTTTATCTTGTGAAATGATAAACTATTTTCCAGTTATATAATCATATAGAAAAATTGTTGGATCATTTTGTTTCTATGTTGAATGTACTTTCCTGCTGATTGTTTATAAAATATATTTCCTGTCAATAAACAGAACACATCTCAAAACCAAAATAGAGCATGTATTCTTCTTCCTAATAAGTGTTAAGTTATACTCCATAACGCATCACATTGTGTGGCTTTGCCAAAGTTGTTTTGTGCGCTATGTAACACACAGCTGTGGGCAGGAGTGCTTGATCAGGGTCCTTTGGTGGAAATGTAACCTTCACTAAGTTAACGTTAACATGGGTTTCTATATTTTAAAGATACTGTCTTTAATAGACTGGATATGTAACAGTATAGTAGTCTAATTAACATAAAAGTACAAAGGGAGCTTATTTTTGTAAATATCAAGCATCTGTAGACTGCTGAGCCTGTTGCTCAGTGGCATCCCAGACAGCAGAGCTCTGGCTCTCAGACCTGGATGTAGTTCAGAATTGCTTGGGAAACTTGGGTCCCAATGCCAGGAGGTCTTATTAATTTAGAAAGTTTTGGGGTATGGTCAAGTGATCTATTAAAAAACAACAACCAGGAAATTCTGACACAGGTGGTTGTAGGAGTTAGGAAACACCAGCAAGAAAGCAAGAACTCAGGAGGTTCCATGCTTGGGTTTTTTTTTTTTTTGTAATCTCCAGTTCTCTTTTTTCTTTATCACATTCAATTTAAGAGTAGTATTTTTCTTTAGCTCTTTATCAAGGATACATTATAGGCTTTGAATAGTGACGTTTTTCTATTCAGACAAATCAACATTTGATAAGAGTTGCTAGGAGTTTGTCAGATTCCAGATTTTTCTTACAGCAGCAGAACTCCAGCAAATAATGCCCACTCACTGCCTCCCCTCCCAAAAAAAAAAAGCCCAGCATATTGATCTTTTAATGGTAAAAATAAGTTGCAGGGAAATAGGCTATTTTTCAAGGTTATTGAATAATGACCTTGAAATTTTGATTTTATACTATGCATTGTCACATCAAGATAGGAGAACCAAAACTGATCGAAACATTTTGAAGAGCCAGGCATGGTGGCACACACTTGTAATCCCAGCATTCAGGAGGATGGCGGTTTGCAGACAGCCTCAGCTACTTAGGCCCTCTGTAACTTAGTGAGACCCTGTTTCAAAATAAAGAATAAAAAATAGGGCAGGGGGTGTAGCTCGGAGGTCGAATGGCCCTGGGTTCCATCCCCAGACCTGCAAAAAACAAAAACAAACAACAACAACAAAAAAAAACATTTTGAAGTTGAAGCTGGGTGTGGTGGTACAGGTTTATAATCCCAGGATTTAGGAGGCTGACAGAATCAGAGGTTCATGTACAGCCTCAGCTACTTAGGTCCTCAGCAACTTAGATCCTGTTTCAAGATAAAAAGCATAAAATAGGGCTGGGGGTGTAACTCAGGGAGAATGCCCCTGGGTTCCATCCCTAGTACCACACATGTAACACAAAGCAAAACAGAAAAATAGTTTGAGACAGAAGACATAAGAGCTAACCTGTTACAGAATGAAATGATAAAATCCCGTCTTTGAGAGTAGTTGCAAAGGGAACAGTTCTTCTAAACTTTTTTTTTTTTTTTTTTTTTTTGCGGGTTTGGGGATGAAACCCAGGGGCATTTGACCTCTGAGCTACACCTCCTGCCCTATTTTTTATTCTTTATTTTGAAACAGGATCTCACTAAGGTGCGGAGGGCCTCACTAAGTAGCTGAGGCTGCCCACAAACCGTGATCCTCTGGTCTCAGCCTCCCGAATGCTGGGATTACAAGCGTGAGCCACCAATGCCCGGCTCTTCTAAACATTTTTTAGACAAAACCTTTCTTTAAAAAGAAGTACTTAGAGTTGGTTGTGGTGGTACACACCTGTCATTCCAGTAACTTGAGAGGCTGAGACAGGAAGGTCCAAGGTTTTAGGCCTGCCTCAGCAACTTAGTAAGACTGTGTCAAAATAAAATATAAGTCCAGATGTGGTGGTGCACACCTGTCACCCCAGTACTTATGAGAGTGAGACAGATGGATCCCAGGTTCGAGAACAGCCTCAGCAAGTAGTGAAACTCATCAGCCTAGCAAGATCCTGTTTCATAATAAAAATAAAATCAGGTTGGGGTGTAGCTTGGAGGTAGAATGCTCCTGGGCTCAGTTTCTAGTACTACAATTAAATAAGTAAAATAAAAATTACAAAAGGGTGCAGCTCAGAGGTAGAATGCCTGTAGGTTCAATCTCCAGTACCACAAGAAAAATAAAAAGTATTCAGGATATAAAAATACCTTGGTCTCTAAGGAGCTCATATGTCCAGAAGACTTAAAAGATGTCCTAAGTAGACCGCAGTGAGCAGTAGGTGTCTGGATGCCCTTCTAAGGGTTCCATAATAGACATAGACCTTCGCCAGTGCAAGAGGTGCCTGCCTAGCAAGGATGACAATGCGTTATGTCTTTTGTCAAGTTCTATGTGCAGGACTTGAGTTAGCTGCTTTGCATGTGGCCAGAGAAGGGAGGGGTGGTGATGGCGGGATCCTGAAATGGATACGATAATGTTTTTAAACTTAGTATGAGAGAGATAATATGAGGCCATCTAAGTACGCACTAAATAGACTCAGGTGAGCTCTACCGAGAAAGACAAGATTGACACTGACAGGGGAGGCTGGGGAGAGAGTTACGTAAGGAAAAGTGTCACAGAGGAGGTGGCAACGGAACCAGGCTTTGAAAGATCTAGAGGAGAGTACTGAGGAAGGTAGAGCGAGGGGAGAAAATGCTGGGAGGTACAGAACAGAACTGGGTGGGTGGGGGTCCGATTTCTCCACAGTGAGCCTGCATTTCATGGACAAAAGCCTAGCGAAGGGACCTGGAAGCTGTAGGGGTTTCCAGTGTCTTCCTGAGGAATCTGAACTTCATTCAGTAAACAGCAGCCATTGCAATATGATCCAGACTCTTTGTTTCATGTTTATACTTGTTGGGAAGGAGCATAGTAGTAATAAATAATTTCAGTATGAAGATAAATTCAAAGTAGCTCTGTAAAGGCTTGCTGTAATCCAAGTCTACATTGTAACTGGTCCCTAGAAACAAAAGGCAGAGTATTGATATCTATTGAAGAATAGAAATTGGACATGATACTTTATCTAATGGTTATAGTAACTTTCACAAATCATCAGTATTGGCTCATTTCTTACATTGCACTTTATGTATCACGCTGTACAGGGATGAGAAAAATAGTCCATCTGCTCTGGATACGGATGCTTAAAATAACAGGCACTTTATTATTGTATCATAATTTCAGAAATAACTGCTTACAGTGAGGAACTAAAGAGTATAATGATTTGCTGATCAAAAACTGTATCATAGAGCGTACCAAAAAGAGCTAGATGGAAATTGTTTAAAAATACCTACCCTCATTCATGTAGACAAGGGATGTGAATGCCGGTGTTAGGGTAGTTTGGGACCTTGTGTGGGATGTCCAAACTGCAGACTTCTGCAAATTTTACAAATCATAAGTTTGCATATTTATAGCTTATGCTATATTCTTAAGACATAATACAGCACTTTAATGTTCTGTAAAAGTATTTGTAATATTTCCAAGTAAACTTGACTTTCAGGAGGGAAGATAAGCATTTTTAAAATGAAAATTCACCTGTATTTCCACTGACCAGTTATTAAGAACTATCAAAGATAGTTTGTTCAATAAGACCTAAGGGAGAACATATTCTTTGACTATTTCATGCTGTTAAATCTCCACAGATTTACAGTTTTATCCAGTCAAATTAATGCAAAACCCCAATGCAAGCATTTGGATTTTGAAAACTTTGGAGGAGTGTCATTCTCTAATAGTAATTATTGGTTTTACATTATTTTTTCACAGGGGAACTGATCACAGCCGCACATGAGCTTGGAGTAAGTATTAGTTTTATTGTTTAATCAATGCTCTCATTAACAGTTTTAGGAATTAAGAAAGTTTAATTAAGCATGGAGTAAAGTAGATTAATTTATTTTCAAACCCTAGTTTTTAGTAACTTATAAGTACAGTACGTGACAATTTACTTTAAGTTTTAAATCCAATTAAACTAAATTATAAAGCAAAGCTTTTACTGTATATACAGTAGCTAGCTTATTATCACCCCAAATTTTGTATAAGCTGTGGAGAATAAAATAAATCGGGTTAACAGTTTTAATAAGTTTATTATTTAATAAACTTTATTATGGTGCATGATCCCTTTAGGCAAGACCTTCCGACTGTCAGCATGGTGGTAATCCCATAGCAGTGTGGTCCTTTCAACTTTCCAACCAAGACGATACTTCAGGACCTGCTTTTTTTCCCCAACAGCCTTTTAAATGACCCTAATGTACTGTGAACCCAGAGAACAAACTGCTTAAAGACTGACAATGAAATATGTCACCCTTTCCCTGGGTGACGCACTATGTGATAGACGCTGCCAAATCCACTAAAGAAAATATTTATTTGTATTGGCACAAGAGGATTACAATAGGAAACCATTATTCAAACATTCAGACCTCGGCGCCCAGTCTTTAGCCTCGCCTGAGAAAAGGGCTGCTTTTCAGTGGAAGCCAGTGAGATCCTTCTCTCCTAACTGTTGCCGGTTTCTCCGCAGGTCGCCCATCCTCCTGGCTACCCTTTGTTCACGCTGGTGGCTAAACTGGCAATTACACTCTTTCCTTTTGGCTCCGTTGCCTACCGAGTCAACCTCCTCTGTGGCTTATTTGGAGCAGTAGCTGCGTCGCTACTTTTTCTCACCGTTTTCAGGTAAAGTAGTTGATTAGTTAAAGTCAGTTGTGAGTAGCCAGAGACGTGCGTTTCTTTTGGCTAACTTTGTGCGTTAAACAACAGCAGCCACCCTGTGTTGCTGGAATGGTTTCCCTGACTCATGTGATTTCACTCTCTTAATTTACAGTCATTTCATATGCCTTTGACCCTTCAAATGATTACACAGTTGGTTCTGCCTCATACAATGGGGTGAAGGTGTCACCAGTTCATTACCACAGTTCTCTGGTTAGGCAGAACTAATGAGGTTTGTCATTTTGTGAAGATGCAGATGGGCCAGTTTAATTCAACAATATGAAGTTCATCTTTTGGTAAATGGTAAATATCATTTAATTATGCACAGCATTGCTGATGGGCACCTGCCTATCAGGCTGGGCCTCATTTCTAATTATATTACATTCTAAATATGAACATGTTGTATGCTTTGAAATGAGGTTGTTAACTAAGAAAATCACATTTGGGATGTGGTTTTAGCTGGGTTTCACTTTGTTCCATTATAGCTGCAGGGAAGGTAGGCAAATTAGACCCCACTTACTTCACTGATAGAGGGCTCTCTTAGTTTGGAAGTTACTCTGCTTAAAAAAAAATTGGTCATAATGATTAGGATATTGTTTAGCTCATTTGTCTTTGATGTTTCTGCCTCTTTTATTCTTAACTCAGGCTAACCTATGCCCAAGAGGTTGATAGCAAAAATATAAATGATGCTTGCTAAAAAGGGAAAAGTCAAATTAAAGCTTTTCTTTCAGAAACTTTTGATATAAAACCAGATAAGTGTATATATAAATACAGCATAAGTTTGAATAGACATAATTTTAATGTTATTTTTGGAGATTAATTTTTATAATATAATAGTTATAATAGTGCCTTTTAGATAAATGCTTTCTCTTACTATTTATGGAAAGGTAAAAGTTAACATAATCATCATACTAAAAGTTTATTTTAAATGTATTTGTAGAAAGTTTTTTTCAGATTCAAATGTATTCAAAGCCAGCCTCAGCTACTGAGTGAGGCTCTCAGCAACCTAGGGAGACCCTGTTTCCAAACAGAAATATAAAATAGGTCTGGGAATATAGCCCAGAGGTAGAAAAGCCGCTGGGTTCCACCCTCAGTACCACCAAAAAACAAAAAACAAAACAAAACAAAAAGATTCAAATGTAATGGATGATTGTTTACCAAGGTTTTATTTAAATTATTTCATTTGTCTCTATTTATTTTTAGCATATTTAAGCCAAATCTTTAGCCAAAGATTTAGCCAAATCTTTAAGTATGAAATGTTTAAAATAATATCTCTGTCTGGATTGGTTAGTGTTATGAATACTTTCTATATGATTACAATAAGTTTGATTAGAATTATTTCTCCTTTTTTCTCCTGTTTTTTTCTGAGTCTTTTATAATTAATAACCTTAGTATTTCCATTGAGAGAAAAATTGAGCCTTTTATTTTTCAATATCTAGGTTGAAATTTGGAACTTACCTGTTGTACATTACATGTATGAGTTATTAATTTTCACAAAACATTTTCAGAAAGACATTTAAGAAAACTAATACTTATATTTATTTTGATAGTTCATCTGTATCTTAGAAGATTTTTTACATAATACATACACATATTTAAATATGCATTTATATATATTAAATATATGCATTTAAATATTCTAAGATAAGAAAACTAACTTGTTTCCTAAAACATTTTCATGTTTGCCAACATACTGTTGTTGTCATTCCACATGAGAACTAGGATAAAAATCATAAGTAAAAATCATTTTGAAATCCAAATAGTTTTGGACAATACTTTTCTTTTAGTTATCCACATTTAAAAATAGCTTTTGTTAATTGTCATACTTGACTATATAGCTTTTATATAAGCACAGTGGTCTGTGACCCTTTTCATTTACTATACAGAGTTAATGATAAATTTTTGTATGTGCTGACGTGTTTTAAATGAAAACTCTCCTACTACTAAACTGGGTATTTTAATGCTTTTTGTGATGTTAGTACTTTGGAAAAGTTGCTTTCTGTTCCAGAAAGGCTCTAACAATATTATCTCTCACATACATTTTAATATGAAAATACTTCATTATTTTGAATACAAATAACTGACAAGGTACACGTCCTTTGGGACCAACCTAGTTCAAGTGGCAAATCTGTTTTGTCAAACAATAGACACCCTTCAGAAAGGAGAAGCCATCTCTATGGTAATAGGCTAACAGTAGCCTATTGATTGAGTGGAAGAAGACATTATACAATGTCAGCTGGCTTGTTACAATTTCATTTGTTGTATGACCTGAACTTAACCTCTAAAACCTTTCTTCTGTGAATATAAACCCAACAGCAGGACACAGTTTTTGTACAGCACTTACAGTGATGGCTTTTTTCCAGTCCTAGCATACAGTAAATTTATTCCTTTACAGGTTGACTCCTTTGGCAGAATTTGTTTAGGAGACATTTCACTACTTTATTCATTTACAGACCAAATCATCATTCCATTTTGTTGTTGAATATTAAAGGGTTTTGATCCAGGAAACAGTTTTATTCTTTCTTTCCCCCATCACTTAAGAGAACATTACTGTACATGTGGGATTAGTGCTGACTGGTGTGCAGTAAATTAATTCTTTTAACAGGTTTAGGTTTTTTTTCAGGTAATTGTTCACATAGCATTCACTATATTTAGCTCTTGGGGTGGACATAAAGACCTTCTGTACCTTTTAAACAAAGATTGTATTTCAAAAGCAAATTTCTGTTTAAATGTGTTGATGTAAAAAGCTCCAATTTTTTCAGTAAACATGACTTAGATTGAAAGAACAATTTATTCGTTGTTTCCAATTACTATGTAATTTTTGCTTTTCTTGCATCTTTCTCTTGCTTTTAAAAGCCATAAGATGTCATTAACACTGCATTTTTTGTCAATCTTTCCTAATGGTTGGCAAGAACTCATTTGTATTTGCTTTGCTCTAATGTAGAAAGCATATGAGTAAAACAGTGCATTGAAAGCTGTGTCACTGTAGTTTATTGAATTAAAAATAGTAAGATTGTGGCAGTTTCTGTATTTATTTATGTATTGTCCCCTTCAGGGGTATTTTTAAGCATGCATTATGTAAGAGGAGTTTAATACATTTCATTTATGTGAAATAATACTCATTCAATTCAAGCATCCATTTGTGTATTTAAAACTATGTAATAATGATTTATAGGAATTGGAATTTTCTCTTATAAGGCTTTTGAAGTAAATTATTTTTAAATTTGATAATATGCTATTTTAAATGTCCTATTTGAAATTCACAAGTCATATTAATGTATAATTAAAAGGTTATAAGTAGTGTAAGTCACAAATATTAATGCCATTCAATTTTGCTTGATACTTGAATCACAAAATTATATTTTAGGAAATATCAAACTAGGTTCTATGTAGTAAAATAAAGAAGAGCGCTATCCTCAGACATCTATGTGCTTACATTTATATGTGCTGATATCACTAAAAGAGAAGGCAGTAGCTGATAGCATTGCATCCAAATGCTTTACTACAGGGAAGAGTGAACTGCTTATAGCATATTTGGTAGCAACAGGATAGGGAGTACATTCTCCACAGCTTGAGAGCCAGTATATCCTTTTTTTTTTTTTTAAGGTATTTGTGGACAATTGGGACCATAGTTAAAAAAACCATCCAACTACATTTGTTGAATGAAAGTAAAACTCCTTTGGTTTTTATAATCAAAATTCAGTGCTTATTTTAAAGAAAGACAAAGTCACTAACCATTAAATAAGAGTTTTTTGATATTTTTTTCTCAAAGGCACTCTTTCAGGAGACTTACGTAAAAAACATGAACACCATTAACACTGTGTGGTAAGAAATCCGGCCTTTCATGTCAAGCAGACCACCTGGAATATATGAATATTGACAATAATTGGAGGCATATTGAACCAATGCCTGTTTACCGCAAGTAACTTATGATCAGTTCCAGCAGAATTTAAATATCTTCCATCATATTATTTTTTTCTCATACTTTACGCATGGGATTTAGTTACATATTCCTAAACATTATGTTGCTGCTAAAAATTAATTTGATTATAATTCTGGAAAGCGAGTATTTGATTCTGAGCACTGTCCGCCATTCTTACAGTTTCCGCTCAGATTCCATTCAATAAAGAATAGAAAATTAAAATGCCATACCTTAGAGAATGAGAATCTCCTGCTTAAGGGACATTGGATTTTCCAGCTCAAAGAGTATTTTAGATTATTGCCATAGAGAATAATGTGAAGCTCTTCCTAATTTCAGAAGTAACTATGCATAAGTAACAAATAGTCACCAAGTTTCTGTGGTTGAAGAAGAATGGGAAGTACTGGAGCATTAATTTCCATTCAGGAGAATATCTGTCTTGATCCCTGGTTAATTGATCATATATTTCTCTCAGACTTGTATTAAAATTGCATTGACTCAGACTAGTTAAGCATATTAAGAGCTTGGTTCATTTGCATTTTCCTCTAAGTAGAGGGACATATTAGGCTCAAATAGCAGCGCTTCATTTTGAAGGGAAAAAAAGCAGGGCAAAAACTCTTTTAAGACTGTAGAGTCTTTTCTGACAGCTAGTCAGAGTTAGAATTAGTTCAAGGAAATGTTAATAATGCACCGCCTCGCCTAATCCCTTTGATATCACCAGGTATCCTCCTGTTCATGGGTTAATTGCTTTAAAAGCGAAGGCAATATTCTGAGCGGTGGGCCGCTTCACCTTTTCACAGCTGTTACCATTGAGTGACAACTAAATCCCATGTGTAAGATGAGGAAGAGCTCAATCTCCAATTGGGAGAAAATTTATGTAAACCGCAATCCCTTCAGAATGTGCGGAAGTCATAGACTTTCTTGATTTACTCTGCTTTTCCCAGAAAGCTCTATTGTTCACTTTCCTAAGTCCCATCAACCCTTTGTAGCAGAATATCACAGCGGCAGCAGATAGCTTGAAATATATAAATGCTATCATAGCTCTGATTAATAGCAGTGCTTATGAGTCAAGTCTGATAACAGTGCAGCTCTCCACTCAATTTCAGATACTGCTAATGGAATCTGTCTTCTCCAATTGTAATATGAGAAGGCCTAATTTGCCATGGAGCTTGGAGCTGTCACCAGTAGGGGATTGTGGGGTCAGATGGGAGCTGCCAGGTTTTTGCCCTGCAGCTTGTATCTCTCACTTTGAATAGAGCAGCCCCCTGCCTGCCAGTTAGATGATAGGCCGCCGTGGGGTTTATGCCACTGTATACAATAGGAGAGGGCTACATAGGCTGACTGTATAATTGTGAAGCTAGCTCATATTTCCACAGCTACTGTGCTGCATAATTTCTAATAAGTGGTTTTAACAAATGTCAGATTATGAAAAGTTTCCTCAATTACAAAAACTTATAAAACATTTAAATTGCTAAATCTGTTTCCTGCCGAGATTTTGCCACTGGAACTAGTCGTCAGTTATTCTGGCTGTCCTAATAAATGCATATATTTCTTAAAATTCCAAACAAAATTGTAGGTCATAACTCATAGATTTGCTGCTTTCCAAAGCCATAAAAGTAGAAAACAATCTTAATGAACTGATATATTTAGATATACTTTATAATTGCATACCCAAACTACTTAATATCAACTCTACTGTTTATTAAGTTGGTTAGTGTTGCTGATAAAGGTACTTTAAAGCCTTTATTCTGTTGATTTTAGTTGTTTGTGTATTTTAAGCTTATTTCACATACTTTTAATATCTTTATATTGTAAAACTTGTGCAGCACCTTCTCAATTTTTGGTTGAAAAAGACTTAGTGCTTTGAGACACCTGGGCCAGTGCCTTAAGGTAATATGCTGGAATATACTTTTAACTAATTTCAGTTTTGCTACCAAATGTGAAATATACTATCAAAAGTGAGTAACAAGCTAATCATGAAGTCTTGTTTTTTTTTAATACATCTCAAATTTGACTAAAATCTGTAATTTGGGGGGGTTATTTTAAACTAGGCTATACCTCAGAAATGTATGCCTGCCATTCTATAAGTTATTTGGCATACCATGAAAACTTAGTAAAATGTAAATAATAGCAATGCCTATAAAAACTACTACAGTGTTTTCTTTTAGATAATTCAGTGTAAATTGATGGGGCATAGTAAGATGAATTGTTTTAGACCTTGAAAAGTGTATTTATTAGTTAATGCATAAATCTTAATTCTAATGGAAGTGGTACAATTACATTTTATTTATGGAAGCTATGCATAATCTAATTCCTCCCATTTCAGTTATGCTTTTTTCCCCCCTATTTAAGCCTTTATAGTTTTCCCCTCAATTTTATGTAGGAATAATTTATATTTTGCCTTTTAGGGTACTGGTAGTTAATACTTAAGTAGTTGAAATTTCAGGGTTAAAATAGTCTTAACTGACTCTCATTAAAGAGAACTTAGTAGGATTTTTGCCTGGAGCAACAGTAAATTTTAAAATATGTGAAAAAGGGCTTATTTACAAATTTGCTAATGATGGAAATGCTTTAAAAATTTTTAGACCTACTGGTGGTGGCCTTAGAGATACAACTCTAACATACTATGTCCTTATTTATTGGTTTATGTTTATTAGATCTAAACTTAAAAATTTTGGATCCTACTTTTCTCTAAGTGACCACTGGCTACTATAATATTCCCACAGAAAGCTGGGTGTGTGGCACACGGCTGAGCCAGGAGGATCACAGGTTTGAGGACACCTTCAGCAAGTAGTGAGATTCTCATCAACCTATGGAGACCCTGTTTCAAAATAGAAATTAAAAAATAGGGCTGGGGGTATAGCTTGGAGGGAGAATGCCCCTGGGTTCAATCCCCAGTACAAATAATAATAATAATGATAATGATCATCATCATCATCATCCCACAGAGCGTTTGATGTATACTAGATGCTCAGTGTGTATTTGCTCAAAGGATGTTTAGTGAACTGCCACCAAAAAGAGAAAAAAAGGTTTCTCAGGTCTTGTTTTCATAGCTTAGCTCCCAGTTTGACCATTCTTGAGGGAGACTGAAGAGATAAATATATGTTGTGGACTGTGTGGATGAGCCTGAAGGGAACATTTACGTTATTTCCATGAACAAGACCCAGAAGGATAAGGATGATCGGTGTGCTGTCGGTCGTAGCCAGCTCTACCATACTTCTTTCCTGTATCTCCTCGCACCTGTTCAGTTGTCAGTATGAACTGACACCGACAGTAACGTTCACACGGAGCCTTGAGGCCTGCCTACACCAATTCCACTTCCTTCAAGTAGGAGTTCTCGATATAAACGAAGGGTCATGCCCTCCACATGTAGGGCTCTTTGCATGCAAGTAACACCAAAAGCAAATACATTCATTAATTTTATGAGGCACATCAAATGTGTGTTTGGAAAGAATTTCAGGTTTCTGTTATTTGCCTTTTGATTGAGGGTTAGACAAACATGTGACTACACATGAAAATCAAATACCATGTAGCGGAAAGAAAAATATACCTTATCATCCACAGCAAACCCATGTCAGTGTTGTAAACTGTAACCTCCTGACTCATCCATTGTGTCAACAGATGAGTACTATTCCATCAGTGAGGAAACTGCTCTCCAGTCAGCTCCTTTCTTAGGAATCTTCTCTAGGTCTCGTGGATTTTGTGGATCCAAAAGAAGGCAGTGATATTGTAACCAAAGGATTCTGATGTTTGCACTTGTAAGGATGCTTTTGATAGCATCACATCCTTCTTACCTGGGAGGAGGATTTTGATTATGTGCATCATCTGAGTGAAATTTAAAACATTTGACCGCCTTTCCTGTGTTATCTGTCATATTCTTGGTATGTCTTTCTTCATTGCGCAAAAACACTGTACTGTGATCTTAGTGTTAACTAACCCAAGTAAAAAGAAATTAGGAAGGTTTGCTTATTGCAAATATACTGCATATATTATACAAAAATATTAAACACATTTAAATGAAATAAAACATACTTCAGTAACTTGGATCTGAGATTTTGAATCACCTCTATTATTGCTATTTTTTATTGGTTTACCATCTTAGAATAATGTGTACTTTTCTAAAAGTAGAAAAACTGGATTTTAATTGTTGGCATTGATATGTGACTATCCCGTTTTTGTTTTTGTAGTACTGGGGATTGAGCCTCAGGGTGTTGTACTGCTAAATTATGCCCCCAGCCCTTGTTTTTTTAAGTCAGGTCTTTATCAGTTGCCCTGGCTGTCCTCAAGCTTGTGATTCTCCTGTCTCAGTCTCGCAAGTACTAGGGTTACAGGTGTATGCCACCATGCAAAGTTGTGACTATCTGTTATGATTGTATTATTAAAAATTATAACAGTGGTGTTCAAAGTGTGTGATCTTTTCTTTGTATGGTCCCCTAAGAGTCTGTCTTCTGAGCTGAGCATGGTGGCGCTTACCTGTAATCCCAGTTACTTTGGGAGGCTGAAGCAGGAAGAGCACAAGGTCAAGACCAACGTTGACAATTGAGATACTATCTCAAAGGGGCTGAAGATGTAGCTCAGTGTAAGAGCCTTGCCTGGCAGCTTCTACAGTCCTTGATTCAATCCCAGTACTGCAAAAATAAATAAATAAATAAATAAATGTAACAATAAAAAAGATCTTAACTTTGTGTAAGTCAGGTTAGATTCTAGAAGTATGTAATTCATTTGAACAGTATCTCTTTTGAACTTGCTCTGCGAGAATTGGATTGAGAATGAAAACATTTTTTTTTCTAATGCGATGGCTAACTAGATTGAGAATGAAAAACATTTTTTTCTAATGTAATGGCTAACTCATAATAATGTATTCTTAAATTAAAATGGAAACTAGCTTAGGCTATTTGCAGTATATCAGTACATTCTGCTAAAAGGAGTTCTCATTTTATTGACAACTTCATGCAATTTCTCTTCTTTTTTCTTTTCTTTTTCTTTTTTTTCTTTTTTTCTTTTTTTAAAATTTTTAATTGGTGCACTGTATTCATACATCATAGTGGGATACATACTTTTGTAGACATACATGCACACATTGCCCAGTCAGCCCCCACCCGATCCCCACCCCATTCTCTCCCTATCCCTCCCTCCCATGCTTGGTTTAGTGATTGACATCTAGTATTATAGCAATTTATCAAAAATTAAAAATGATAATCTCACATAACAGTTTCATTTGTCTGATACCAAGCTTTTGATGACTTAAAGATAACATTTCAATATTTCTTTTTACTTTCTTTCTTACCAGAGAATATTTTTTTTCTATTTTTTAGGTGAAACTATCATATATTTATATATTTATTTTTCAGAAAAAAAATCTATCCTAATATGGAATATGTACTCTAGGTACCCACAACGATCTTGAAAAAGAACAAAGCTAGAAGATGTATATTTTCTGATTTCAAACCATATAAAGCTACAATAATTGAAACAGTGTAGTACTATTCTAAAGGCAGATATATAAACCATTGGAGTTAAATAAAAGCCTAGAGCTAAATTCTTCCCTATATTGTCAAGTTATTTTTGACAAGGTTTCCACGAACATTTGGTGGTGGGAATAATAATCTTTTAACTAAATATTGTTGAAAAATAATAATTACATGGAAAAGAATAAAATTGGACCCTTACCTAATCCCATATATAAATATTAACTCGAAATAGATAAAAGACCTAAATATAAATCTTAAGACTATAAACTTTTAGGAGAAAATCTGGGTCATAAAACCTCACAACATTGAAATTGGCAGTGATTTCTTGGTTATGATTTCAATGGCACAGGCAACAGAAGAGTATACAAACTCCCTAAAAATAAAAAACATATTGTATATCCAAAGACAATGTAAACAGAGTTAACAGTTACTAATAGAATGGGATAAAATATTTCCAAATGCTATATCTGAAGGTATATTAATATTCCAACTAGAAATCCTAAAAATTAACAACAATAAAGGCAAACAATATCCTTTAGAGATAGGTAAAAGACTAACATAAATAATGAATCTCCACAGATAACCAATCTTAGTTGTCTGTTGGATGGAAAATCTTGTTTCTCTAGTTCTGATGTGTGTTACCTATTTCTTCTTTGTAGTTAATCTCTTTGAGTATTTTCTCTAGCGCTGGTTTTGAAGACATAAATTCCTTCAGTTTCTGTTTGTCATGGAAGCTTCTTATTCTCCATCTAATTTGATAGAAAGTTTTGCTGGGTAGGAAATTTTTGGCTGGAAGTTGTTTTCTTTCAGAGTTTGGAATATGTTACTCCAAGCCCTTCTGGCTCTCATAACTTGGTTTGGGAAGTCTGGCGTGATTCTAATTGGTTTGCCTCTGAATGTCACTTGGCCCTTTGCTTTTGTTGCCTTTAAGATTCTCTGCTTGGCTTCCACATTGGTCATTTTCACAATTATGTGGCGTGGGATCCTCTTCTCCGATCCTGTCTAAAGGGAGTTCTATAAGTTTCCTGGACCTGCGTATCGACCTCTTGCTCTATGTCTGGAAAATTTTCTGCTATTACTTCCTTGAAGAGATTGTTGATCCCTTTGGTTTCACTTTCTTTTCCCTCCTGTATTCCAATTATTCTTAGGTTAGTTCTCTTAAAATGGGCCCATATTTCTTCAATATCAGATTCCTGCTGTCGGATATTTTTTTCTAGATTAGAAACTATGCATTCATTTTTGGAATGATCATCTTCTAAGAGCGAGATTCTGTTCTCCATGTGTTCTAATCGGTTGTTTGTACTTTGAATTGAGGCCTTTACTTCATTAATTGCATCCTTTATCTCTTTTTGGCTCTCTCTGAGTTCTTTTCGAAGCACCTCTATTATTTCTACAGTTATTTTCCTGATTTGATCTTCTAGAAATCTCTGATTTTCTGTTTTATCGGGTTCTGATGTTGTGGGGTTGTGAGCATTCATTGCTCCAGTATTATTCCTCTTTCCCATGATTTTGGAAGTTTGTGCCTTCTCTGGGTTCTTCCCTTGGGTCACTATGACTTCACTTAAGGTGCTCTGGATCTCGAGTCAGTAGTATCTCAGACCCCACTACTCTTTTACTGGGTTGTATCACAGAGTCTCCGACCCAGAGAGTCGATAGAGGCTGCTTTAGACTGTGGGGGGGTGCCAGGTTGCACGTTCTCCTATGGTGTGATATCACTGCCACCGCCCCTCTCCCACTGGGTCAAGTCCCAGTGAGTACAGTACTGGGATTTCTCCGCTGTGGCCCGCAATTTGACTCACTGTTCTTGAGTACGCAGATGTAGCTGTACTGAATTCGGTGAATTCGGTGCTGTTGCTGCCGGTGGCAATATGGCGCCGCTGCTACGCCCTCGGCTATGGGGCTGGCATTTTTTTTTTCTTGGTTTTGATTTCCACTCTGAATCCCTGCAGTGTGTGCTGAGCTCAGCCACTGGGAGCTTTAGATTCCCTCTGCGCCGAGAAATCCCGCCTGGCTGTTCCGCAGTGGCTCCCCTCGGCTTGCTGTGGCCGTCCCGTGAATTCGCCGGTGCCGCCAGCAGTATGGCGCTGCTGCCGCGTCCTCGGGCGTGAAGCCGCGTCCTCGGGTGTGAGGATCTCCTCTGTGGCTCTGTTCTCAGTCCGCTTTCTCTCTGGAGCCTGGTGATTTTTTTTGTTTCTCTGGTGATGTTGTTTTATGGCTTTGAAAGGCGCTGATTTTGTGGTAATGGAGATTTGTTGTTAGCGGGGCTCTTAAGCCCCGCTTTTCTCGGTCGCCCTTCTTTTTCTTAGTTTGGTTGAAGTAATTTAATCAATGTTTGTTAAAAATGTATATCTTTTCATTTCAATAAGCTAATATTAAAATTTTTGTGTGTGCCGGGTGAGGTGCTTGTAGTCCTAGTACTTTGGAGGCTGAGACAGGAGAATCACAGGTTCGAGGACAGCATCAGCAAGTAGTGAGACTATCATCAACCCAGTGAGATCCTGTTTCCAAATAAGAAATAAAATCAGTCTGGGGGTATACCTCAGAGATAGAATGTTTCTGGGTTCCATTTTAATAATAATAATAATAATATTATTATTATTATTATTATTTTAACTTGAGCATATTTGTTTAAGAGAATAAAATGAAATTTGAAGTAGGAATCCTAGATTGATAAGTAAAAACACAATAGTGTTTTGATTCTGTCATATTTATTTATTTATCAGTAGTGGAGGTTGAGCACAGAGGCATTGTACCTCTGAGCTCTACCCCCAGCTCCATTGTTTTGTTGTTGTTTTGAAACAGGGTCTTGCTAAGTTGCTAAGGGTCTCTTTAAGTTGCTGAGGCTGGCCTTCAACCTGCGTTCTTCCCTCAGCCTTCTGAGCACTAGGATTACAGACATGTGCCATCATGCCTGGCATCTGTCATTTTTATTTTTTTATTTTTATTTTTTTCGGTACTCTGGATGGAACCCAGGAGCATTCTCCTCCGAGCGACACCCCCAGAACTCTTTTTTAAAATTCTTTATTTTGAAATAGGGTCTCACTGAGTTGCAAAGGTCCTCACTAAGTAGCTGAGGCTGTCTGCAAACTGTGATCCCCTGTCTCAGCCTCTCAAATGCTGGGATTAAAAGCATGCACCACCACACCCCACTCATTTTTATTTATTTATTTTAAACCATTGAACTTAGTCTTTAGATAGTGGTAATTATTTTGTCTTCTTTTGGAGGGGAACTCATATTTATAGTATATCTGCACATGAAACTTTGTAAATGATACAAGATAGCTTATTTTGTGGTCTCAGATCAATAATTTTATTTGAAATATAAAATTATATAGAAGGGCTTCCTGAAAGCCCTTCTATCTAAAATTTGAAATATATATATATATTTTAATTTGAAATGTATATATATATATATATATATATATATTTTTTTTTTTTTTTTTTTTTTTTTTTTGTGGCACTGGGGTTCCTGGAAGCCCTTCTATCTCCGGGCCACACTCCCAGACCTATTTTATACTTTTTTATTTTTGGAAACAGGGTCTCTTAAGCCAGCGAAGCTGGCTTCGAACCAACGCGATCTTCCTGTCTCTGCCTACCAAACGAGGGATTACAAGCGTGCACCACCATGCCCCGGCTTGAAATATATTTAAATAATGTCAGATTAGACATCCCTTTCATTTACTTTATTTGTTTGTTTGTTTGTTTGTTTGTTTGCGATATTGAGGATGGTACCCAGGGACATTCTGCCTCTAAGCTACACCCTCAGTTTTGTTCTTTCTTTTCTTTCTTTCTTCCTTTCTTTCTTTCTTTCTTTCTTTCTTTCTTTCTTTCTTCTCTCTCTTTTCCTTCTTTTCTTTTCTTTTCTTCCTTTTCTCAGTACTGGGGATGGAACCCAGGGGCATTCTACTTCCGAGCTATACCCCTAGGCCTATTTTTTTTTTTTTTTTTTTTTTTTTTTTTTGTGGTACTGGGGATGGAACCCTTCTACCTCCGGCTACACTCCCAGACCTGTTTTATATTTTTTATTTGGAAACAGGGTCTCTTAGGCCACCGAGGCTAACTTTGAACCTGCGTGATCCTCCTGTCTCCGCCTCCCAAGCGCGGGGATTACAAGGGTGCGCCACCATGCCGGGCCCTCTAGCCCTATTTTTTATTCTTTATTTTGAAACAAGGTCGCACTGAGTTGCAAAGGGCTTCACTAAGTAGCCAAGGCTGTCTGCGAACCACAATCCTCCTGTCTCAGCCTCTCTAATGCTGGGATTACAAGCATGTGCCACCATGCCCAGCTTTATTTTTTATTTTGAAACAGAGTCTCACTAAGTTGATGAGGTCTTGTTAAGTGCTGAGGCTGGCCTCAAACCTGCAATCCTCCTGTCTCAGCCTCCCAAATGCTGAGATTTCAAGCATGTGCCACCATGTGTGGCTCCCTTCCATTTACTTTAAAAGAAAGATTACTTATCCAGGTTTAGAACTGTCGATTCACATAATGGTATTGTATGCCGGAAGGTTTATGAATAATGTTTTACTTATTTGACCCCCCCCCAAATTTTGAATATATGTTATAGCTTTCCCAGGGAAATTTTTATACTGTGTGTGTTCTAGATAGAGTTATTGCCACCAGAGAATTACAGCTGAATTTCTAGTCACTCACAGCACACCCTTTTATTGATGGCAGTGATGGTAATTGACCAGGCTCATGCCACAGGCCCCAGTAATTACCAAGGGCAACAGATTCATTGGAGATGAAGAATTCTCAATTCTCATACGGAGTTACTCTCATTTTACACTCGTATACAGGTGATCAGAGTGCTTTTTAATTCTCTTCTTTACAAGCTTTTTTGTTTTTGTTTTTACTGAAGGCTAAACCCAGAGGCATTCTACCTCTGAGCTACATTCCCAGATCTATTGTATTTTTTATTTTGAAACAAGGTCTTACTAAGTTGCTAAGCATGTGATACCAGCTTTAAAGGAATTATTGGGAAAAGAGAAGACATTCAGAGAAAACAGAGAAGGAAGAGCTAGAGCCATGTATGGAAAGCCAGGGTCGGTGGGCTTCCAGACACCACCCCACTGGAGTGATCCGGGAGGGTGATCACGGTGCACAGCCCCGCCAGGTGCAGTGGTGCACTCCAGTAATTCCAGCATTTGGGAGGCTGAGACAGGAGGACAAGTTTGAGGTCAGCTTCAGCAGCTTAGCAAGACCTTGTTTCAAAAAAATAATAATAATAAGATAGAGCTGGAGGTGGAGGTCACTAGTAGAGCACCCTTGGGTATAATCCTGGTACAAGTAGAGCATTAGCAGAGAGGCCCAGAACACCTGTTGGGGGCAGTTGGGGCCTCAGTGGCTGCAGACACAGTAGTGTGCTAGAGTAAGAAAGGGCGTCAAAGCTGTGATGTGGATAGTGTGAGGCCAACCTGAGCCCAGCCATGACCCTGAGACCCGGCTTCATGAGGTCTTCCTATGCACCTGCACACACAATCCCTTTTAAGGGAAAATCAGAATTCAGCTTAGAAAATGCTGTTGAAATTTACACGGGTTTAGACTGTGTAGATTATTTTATGAAAATTATAAATAGTAAATGATATGATGGGTCTTCCAAAATGTTTCATATTCTATGTGTCCTATGCATGGATGCACATGTAACTTTTTGCTCTGGGAAGCATACTCCTTTCTCTTTTCCACAAGGTTAAGGAGAACTTTAGCATTTATTTTCAGAACTTCCTCACACAGTTTCCCATGAAAACATAGTTGAAATTATAATAAAAAAAAGGGAAGGCAGTGTGTTTTAGTCAAGATTCTTGGTTGTAAGCAGTTGACTGGCTGTGTTTAACAGAAAATAAATGTATTAAAAATTGGGAAGGCTAGGCGTGGTGGCGCACGCTTGTAATCCCAGTACTTGGGAGGCTGAGACAGGAGGATCCCGCACAGCCTCAGCTACTTAGTGAGGCCCTCTGCAACCCAGTGAGACCCTGTTTCAAAATAAAGAATAAAAAATAGGGCAGGGATGTAGCTCGGAGGTCAAATGCCCCTGGGTTCCATCCCGAGACCCTCAAAACAAAAACAAAAAAACAAACAAACAAAAAATTGGGAAGAACTCTTAAGATTCAATTAT